>NC_057817.1:12776000-13470000 GCF_910594005.1 Cervus elaphus | reverse complement strand
TTTATGAAAATCTTATAATGTTTCATAATATTGTATGGGGTATCAGATTCTCAATGTACATAAGTGGGTTCCAGACCCAGCTACTCATCAAAATGATAGAGAAAGCAGCTCTTTTACCCCTTTCCTGTTTACCCCACTTCTGCTGCCCTCTAACCTTAAAAGAACACAATTACAGGCTGAGATCACTAAGCAATTGGAACTAACCCCTGACTTATGGTCTCCTGAATGCGCACCCTGCCTTGTCTAACCTGTTGATTTTTTTCCTAGATAAAGAGAAGAATGGAGAACTAAGCTGTTAAAAAATGACTACTCTACCTGCAACAGCCACCCCCCAAGCCCTTCTAGCAATCCTGCAGGCAGATCATAGCGGGGTAAAATAACATCTGGAGAGAGAGTCAGTCAGCACACAACGAGGAACGATGCAAAACCAGCCTCTCCCCACCACCCCACTAGTTCCCTTTAAAATTCGTCACAGCTGAGCAGAATCTATAGAGATGGCCTCTGAACAGGAGTCCATCTTCTCCCCAGATTGCCAGTTTTTCTGATTAAAGCACTTTTCCTTTCTACTGACACTTGATTCTTGAATTATTGGCTTATGAGTGGCAAGGAGATGAACCTAGATTTGATAACAACAGCAGGAATTTTTTAAAAAGTAGATCTAAGAACTAAGATCCCACAAGCCGTGCACAGCAAACTGTGAGATGAGGACATAAGTAAATAAACAGCAGTTTTTCCTGCTACTTCTCCATCAGCTCCTCCCTACCACTTCAAAAAAAAAAAATAAGCAGAGAGAAATATCCTTATTCAGTAGTGTCCAGTTTGGAGCTACAATCTCTGATTTAAAAGTTTCCCCATGAAAGGTTGACTATCATTTCAGTTTGGAAACCCATAATAAATCCTAATGCTTAAACAGTCTCCATTCCCCTACCCACCCTAGTTATTACCTGTCAATTAAACCATATTCTTAAACATTGGGTTTTTCAAATTCAAAACCAATCTTGTGCATGTGTGCTCAGTTGTGTTCGTCTCCTTGTGACCTCATGGGCTGTAGCCTGTCAGGCTCCTCGGTCCATGGAGTTTTCTAGGCAAGTACACTGGAGCAGGTTGCCATTTCCTACTTCAGGGGATCTTCTCAACCCAGGGACCCAACCCACGTCTCTTGCGGTCCCTTGCACTGGGCAGGCAGATTCTTTACCACTGGCAAGTATAATCTTACCTATAAAAGGAAAACCAGTTTTACCTATAGACTTTTCTCAGCAAGCCCAAGTTACCAGGAATTAAGTTCCTATAAAAACAATTTGGTCTGAACGTTATTAAAGCATTTGAAATATTTTAAAAAATCTCTAGCAGCCAGAAAACAGTATTGCTTTAACAACAAAACTTTTGCCGTCTTTGCTCTCCTTAGGAGGTAAGGAAATAAACTAAACTATGGAACAACAGCAATAACAACAAAAAGCAGCCTCAATGTTCCCCTGAAAAGGTTTTTTATAGGAGATTCTAGAATCAGCTGCCACAGTGTTGCCTGCCAGGCTAGGGAAGAACAAGAGGAGGCAAGAGATGCACATTCACCCTTAGGTGTTAACAGTGCTTCCTCTTTCCCCAAAGAATGAGATGAACGCTGCAAGCCATTGCAGCCACTGCACTAATCTTCCTTACTATAAACCTTAAGAAAAGCAAATACACAGGAAACAGGGTGTTGGTGGGGAGCAGACCAGAAAAGGCTTGGATCCCCTCCACTTCCAGATACATAAGCAACAGCACCATCCTGAGCCTGAAGGGGAAAAATCAGGCTATAAAATTATGAAATGATGGTACGATATTATCAATGGAGAAAAATGAAAGAATGAGTATGTGTACTTATTTTCAAACAAAAGATAAATGGTCTAATCAGTTGTTCAGAAGAATTTTCCTTGAAAAGGGCCTTTTTCTCAATATTCTTTAAATTGTCAGCACTGTTGAATAGGATACCAAACACTTTGATTGACACTTCACCCAGCATCCCATTAGAAAAGTCAGAGCTAAGTCAACTGACTGCTCTGTAAGACAACAGACAAAAAGTTCACTATTACAGAAATGCTAAGGAAATGTAACAAAATGCTGTCGAGGATGGTGATATCTACTACAGAAAACAAACCTGCCTGAGAGTGTACATTTACTGTATTCATAACTGGCAATAATTTGGCAAGGCAAATATTATATTCTATCATCTCTACAGACCCTGTAACTGATGTTCAATACATTTAGTAATTTATCCAAAGTCACATCATTTAAATCTAAATCTTCAGGACCCAATCCAAAGGCCTTTCTAAAATATTCTTACCTGGATCTATACATGAGAAGATTAGCCAATCACCACGTGCTTCTTCAAAGTAAACATCACTTGCTTTCATAGTATGAGATGTATTTAACTTTTTATCACACTTTGTTATGAGATTGTAAGAAATGTCACTCGATGGAACAGGTAAATTTTTGCCTGAATCTTCAAATTAGGAGAAATAATTCTATGTAGTTTGGAGTTTTCCATTTCATAAAAATTACAGAAATATACTCAAACCACTCATATCTAGCTTTGATGTAACCTGACAACATTATATAAACATGTATTCCTGCAGTTTATTCTGGTGGGACACACAACATGAACACGCACAAATACACCCTTTTGTAAGGGGAAGGGACTCAGTGTCTCATGCATTAAAAACTAAGATAATGCCTTCAAAATGCTGGGTTCGTACTGCTAACGGGTATAATGACTCAAAATTTACAAAATTAAAATGCTGAGGTGTTTTTTTTTTTGCTTTGTTTTTGTTGCTTTTAAATATATAAAATGTAATTACTTCTAAGCTGTCACAACTGATATACATAAGCAATGACTACTAAATGTACTTGGTATGTGGTTATCTTTAATAATACATTAATAGAAATTCTGGATATATTTTTCATTTTCTTCACAACCTAAAAACTAAGTCATTTATTTGTTTTTAAATGTGCTTCATTTTTCTCATGTTGTCTTTGCTGTTTTCTTTGAATCTTACATTAATTATAAGCAAAATGACAATCACACACCCAAATGCAGGCACTGCAGATTCCCTTATTACAACAAAGAGAAGTATTATGATCTCTGCATTCTATTTGATTTCCTGAAATGAAATGAATAAACATGTGGAGAAAGAAAGAAAGTGTCCTCTGGAACAAAAACACTGACTTCACTAATCAAGGCCATAATTACTGAGGAAACATGTATTAAATTCTGAATTCATGCTATTCCAGTTGATGCAAGAGTTGTAATCAGACCAACAGAGCATACAGGAGCCATCTGGGTGATGCAAAGTTGTAAAGACAAACCCTGAGAGCAAGGACACATCGACCTTCCTAGTACCAAATCATCATAGACTTTTGTATTAGAAAGTGCTGTTCTTCCCTTTTCATTTCTTATTTTCCTTCTGAAGAAAGGAATACTGTGATCAATAGGTATGAAACTGGATATTAAAAAAAAAAAAATCATACCATGCAACCTTTACCCTATTATCAATGATCAATGAATTTAACATTCAGTTTTATCCACCCCACCTCCCACCCTGCTCACACCTTTTAAGGACTCTCTAATGCACTCCAGAAATCTGGCTTTCTATAGCTTATATTTACACTTGAGAAATCAATCCTAAATTAGCATTTCCATTGTTCCAGGCATTTAAGACAGGAATCTGACTTCTAGGCAATGACAGTGGGTTTCAAATTTGTGCAAACCACATCATTTTCCGTGAAACTGACAGAACCCAGTTGAATATGAGTAGCCTGACAGTCACGAGATCCCCGCCAGTCAATTTGATTCCTCTGAGGCAGCAGGTTATCGAAAATTGAACCGAGTGATGTAATACGCATCCCAGACAGTGTTATGAGAACAGCAGAGATGATTTCAATGAGACTCATTATTTATTCATCACAAGGTCCAATTTGCGTGTCATTTTCACTGTCGGTGTACTCAGTTAACTGGTTGAAATTCAGTGCTGATAGAGTGTTTTATACTATAAAAAGGAC
The DNA here is from genome assembly GCF_910594005.1 of Cervus elaphus. Lineage (NCBI taxonomy): Eukaryota > Metazoa > Chordata > Mammalia > Artiodactyla > Cervidae > Cervus > Cervus elaphus. Next base: position 13,465,965 of record NC_057817.1, on the reverse strand, counting down.
CCTTTTAATTTTTTTTTTCTGTCTTCCTGTATGAAAGAGTACAAAACAAAGGGATTTTGTGTTTGTGGCCATTCATGGTAATATCTGAACACCATTTAGCAAAGCTGGAAGAACAGACATAGGAGAAAGCCCTTAAGGGCTCCCTGTTTTTCTCATTAGGTGTGTATAATAACATGTCAAATATTACAGAATAAAGAGTAAAATAATATTATTATTCAGAAAATAACTGCTTTTCCTTTAAATGCTACAGAACGAGATAATCACTGATAGGAAACACTCACAGAATGAGATATAACCTCCACTCTCGAGTCGAATCCTTAGTCTCATCACCCAAGGGACCTTCTCTCAGGTTCAGGGAAAGAACAGGAAAGAAAGCTTTCCCAAGAGACAAGAAAGAGCTGGCCTATACATTCTTGGGTTTTTCCCATGGACCAGTCCAAGGGCTAGCACATTTGAAAACCATGCATCATCTCTCATCAATGTTGGGGTCACATCGTATCTTAAAAGACCCTGACATCATCAGACACAGCAGCTATCTCAGTTGACCTTTCCTAATTCATTTTACTAAGTGCATGCGCTTTATGTATCTGCTGAAAGGACTGCTCAGAGCTCCTCAGTAACTTCCCCTGAGTTTCCCTCAAGGAAATGCTCACCCACCACCTTCCACTTTTCCCCACCTCTCTAGTTATAAATACCTACATCCAAACAATCCTTCAGGGCCCTGCTCACACACCCCTGCCCCAGAAGGTGCTTCCCATCCCCTCAGCTGAAAGTAACCTCCCTGTCCTCTAAGCGCCCTCGGGCTCCAAGTGCCTGACAACCCTCACAGCTCTCCAGCTTGAATTTCAGTTCTACACTTACATGTACTATTCTCAACTTCCTACTATTCTCAAATACCCTTAAGAACAAATTTTATTGATTCATCTTAGATTCCTCACTTCACCTACCACAGTGCCTTGCACAAAGATGAACCTTTAAAAAAGTAATAATTTGTGATAAGATTGCTGTCCCAGGTATTAACACTAATGCAAGCATCACAGAAACTTGCAAGGACAGTCAGTTTCCCAAATTTAAATGACTTAACTTGAATCTAAACAGCAAGCAGAATACAGAATCATCTCAAATCAGCTGAGTGAGGAAGCCAACCTGCAGGAATAAAATACCCTATTAATCTTTGACTTTTGGAATTGAAAAATATTTCTGAACCTCGACTTTATTTGTGGTATTATCTGGTTAACGGTCTTGGCAGCTGTTCAAAGTTTTAAAGTACTACAGGTCATGAATATTAAACGCTACAACAAGTTTACTGGGAGGAAATCCAAATTCATTTGTAAGTGCATGACAAATAGTCACCCCCTCCAGTTCCAATAATGCGAGGAAATACTGTGATCGGAACCAGAGTTTCTTGCTATATCTAGATTCTCACAAAGTCAAGTGTAAGGCAAACGAAGGGAAAGACAATTCTCAGAAAGCAAGAACACAACTTGAAGCAGAGTGGTGCAGATGGTGCTTGAAGACAATCAGAATCAGCAAATATATCCTATTTCATTCAAGGCAATGGATATGAGGGTCACATCTTGAGTAAAACCACAATCTGGCCTAGAAAGAAAAGAGACGAAGCCATAAATGATAACAGATTCTGCTAATGCCATCCAAGCAGCTAATCAAGTTAAAAAAGCACATGTGGATCCAATGTGCAAATACCTGCAGGCTATACAGATTCTTCTGTACGTGGGGAGCCACACAATACAGTCTGATGTACAAAAGCACCACGTTTAACGTCTTCAGTGTTCAGACAGTGATGAGCCCAAAACCTTCAGCAGAATATAAGCCCCGACCCTGGGAAACCATTCTCAAAATATGCCCAGTAAATGGTTTGGAAACATGCAACTATTTGTTAGTGTGGGTCTGATGGTTGCATCCTATTATAGAGCCTAGCTTACTTAATACTCAAGATAAAGGTAAACTTGCTCACCACAGGCAGCCTCCATCAATCACATCTTGCTTTGCATTAAAATAAAGTTTTGCTAGACAGAGATGACTTGTTTTTCAAAAGTGGCAATGCCTCCCATGTCCCTCTCTAGTAATACAGTGTCTTTATCTTGTTTACATGAAATAGAGCCACAAGATTTCATTTGAAAAAAAAAGGTGGCTATCCAGATAACACATATCTTGGAAGCAACTACAGTAAAATAAATGTAGTCATCTGTAGAGAAAGTCTTAAAATATCAAACTCAAAGGGCTTCATTTTTCCAAATTATTTTGGGCTATAATTAGAATTGTTACACTCGCTTTCAGATTTCCTTTCCTTTTTAATTTTTTTCCACCTGTAACTGAATAAGTGATTATGAGGCTAATAAAGGGGAAAAAATATATTTCCACATTAAAACAGTTAACAGATGTTAAAAAAGCACAGAAAATGGCCACTGGGCAAGCAATGACTGATGTTGGGTAAGTAAGAAAAATGTTGCCTTTACTGATTTTATTACCCATGTACCTCCTGGGATCATGGGAGACTTGTAAAATATTTTGTGGGCAGATAAAAGTCTAGCATTTATTTGCAAGGCTAGTTTAAGTGTCTTTCAAGGGTTCCCCATCCCCCTTACTTTTTGACAACATAAAGCTAAGCAAATGAAAACCATCTAAGAAAGGCTAAAATAGTCATTTGTTGAGAGGTCAAGAAAACTTATTTTTCAACATTTTTCTGACATGCATCTCTTCCAGTTCCACCTTCCAGACCTCACTAATCAGGAATGAAATCCTCACAGTAGAAAGGAGAACGTATAACATTTCACTTTACCACTGCAGGCACATCCGTTTCAAAAGTCAGTCTTTAAGTGTGAATTCAGTAATTCACTGGGGAAGCCCACAGATTTAATCTCCTACAAATCCTCCAATTTTTTCCCTAAGTATTGAAAACTGTATTATTTCATGTTATAGTCAACCATATTATTTCACAAGTCATATTATTCTCTTGATAAGCATTTACTAAGTTAAATGTGCTAATATTTTTGGCATATTCAGAACAGTGCCCAGGAGATATAAACACTGTACATGGTTGTGTGTGTTTGTGTGACCGTGTGTGCGTTTAGTTGTGTCCAAGTCTTTGCGACCTCATGGACTGCAACCCACCAGGCTCCTCTGTCCATGGGGTTTCCCAGGCAAGAATACTGGAGTGGGCTGCCACTTCCTCTGCAGAAGATCTTCCCCACCCGGGATCAAAACCCACATCTCCTGCACTGCAGGCGGATTCTTTACCACTAAGCCACCTGGGAATCCCATACATGGTTACTAAATACTAAATAAAATATCTACAATATTCTGGGTACTTACTATTTTTCAAACCCTTCACCAAGAAAAATAAGACTTCCTTATTTCCTTTGCAGAACTATAGAAATGTTACATGTCATATGGACACGGGCATCATTTGCTTGAACCTGAAGAGTCAAAACACGGCAGCCAAGAATTCTGGCCAAATTCAGTCATCCCGGGAAGACTGTCTGGCCCAAACAGGTCATATTTGTTCTTAAGTAACCAATACTAAATAACAGGAGATGTCACAGAAAATCCAGATGGAAGTCTTAGAAAAATCTTAACCTCTCCCACACAGAACCCTATACTTTCTTACTGCAATGACAGGATGGACAGAAGCCCCAGGGAGGGGCATAACTCCTGTCCCTACAGCTCCTTCTGCCTGATCCTAGTAAACGCTGACTTTGGGACCTGAACCTGACAAGAAGCATGGAATCAAAACATCTGACACTACTAAAGAAACATGAAGCGAGAAACTGAGTGTGATTGCTATGAGAAAAACATTACTGACAAAACTATAAAAATGGAGAGATTGCCCCTCTAGTTTTAATCGTTTCCAGCTTGAGGAGGACCACCATTTTTAGATTTTTGAGCATTTGGCTAGTTCTTTGGTTTGCATAATAGAGCTAAACATTTGTGCACTGGGTTTTTCTGTTTACATATAAATTCTGTTTTAATAAGGCAGGGAAGTTTATTTCATCTGGCAAACTATGATAACTCTGATGTAGAGTTAATTGGTAAGACATTCAAGATGTATTCGTTTAAGGTTGAAAAGTCTTTTAATCTACTTTCTTCAGAGTCTCTTCTAACTCACCCCAGGCATAGAAATCTATATATTTTAAAGAAAAAATATGAAATTTTTACATATAACTTCCATATGTAATCCATGCCAATGTTTACAAGCCCTATAGTCATGAAATTCTAAATGGAAGTTTTTACTTAAATATTCATGCTTCAGCTTCAGTTGATTCCTAATTCATATGCTTTCAAACCACTGGAAAAGTTTGGCCTTCTCTTTCTTGAAATAAAGAATTATAATTCCCATTGATATTTCTTCTTTCCCTTCAACTAATATGCATTAAGTGCCTTCCAAATACTGGTTATCCAGTTCACAACAATGGAGAAAGCCATGGCACCCCACTCCAGTACTCTTGCCTGGAAAATCCTACGGACAGAGGAGCCTGGTGGGCTGCAGTCCATGGGGTCACTAAGAGTCAGACCCAACTGAGCGACTTCACTTTCACTTTTCACTTTCATGCGTTGGAGAAGGAAATGGCAGCCCACTCCAGTGTTCTTGCCTGGAGAATCCCAGGGCCAGGGAGTCTGGTGGGCTGCCATGTATGGGGTAGCAGAGTCGGACATGACTGAAGCGACTTAGCAGCAGCAGCAGCAGCAGCAGTTCACAACAAACACCATACAATTCCATATAACCTTCCCAACTTCTCCAGGGGAGAACATGATCTCTATTCTGACATGAAGAAACAGGTCATTGAGCTAGTTCAAGGCGACTCACTCAGTGCAAGTTAAGATTCAATGCTTATTATTTCCTTCTCTACTGCAGAGTCATCTAATTTCTTTATTCATCTTCATACCCTTACAGTGTAAGATCACTAGACAGTCACAAATATGTCTTCTAGTTCTAGGGATTCCATTTTCTGGGTGACCTGCACATCTCTGGTTCTCTACACCTCAGCTGGAGACAAGGGGCCAGGCATAGATCATCTCCAGGTTTCTCACAAATCTATAAAATCTATTATCCAAATGCCCTCATTAAGCTCAAAAGGCCAAACCTAAGAAAAAAGAAAAAGCTAAGCTGAGATAGCCACTATCAGATGAAGGGTATTGCTGCCATGACTAGCTTCCTTGCCCACAAGCAGTGGTTACCAGAAAGCCTGGGTAAGTTTCCACTTGAGAACTCCTCAAGACACTGAACATCGAAGCATTAAGTCCTTTCCCATAGGATGGGGAACTTTGTGCCCAACTCTTTGCAACCCCATGGACTGCAGCCCACCAGGCTCCTCTGTCCATGGGATTTTCCAGGTAAGTATACTGGAGTCGTTTGCCATTTCCTTCTCCAGGGGATCTTCCCAACCCAGGGATGGAACCCAGGTCTCCTGCACTGCAGGCAGATTCTGTTAATCTGTCCTATGGCAATTTAATTATTAGCTCAACCAAAGAACTTAGATGGAAAGAAAAGTTTTCTTTCCTTGCACTAGTGGCAGTTCTCATTTTCTTAAGCAGCAGTTGCATGAGTAAGGCTGCCAAATAAAATACAGGATGCCCAGTTGTATTGTACTTTGAGATAAACAAAGAATAATTTTCTTTTATAAATATGTCCCAAATATTACATGAGACAAGCTCATAGTAAGGAGCTCTATCAGCAACTTTATCCTTGAAAATAAGCTTAGAGAACTAAAAATTTCTCAGAAAAGAACTTCAAAAATTCTAAAAGCAAGTCCTGAACTGACATATCAAAATAATTTCCTAATTTATGAAATGGTAAGATGAAAATTCTGCAGAAGAAAACGCAGTGCTTCACAGGCTATCAAGGTCTTAAAACACCCAATCTGCATCCCCAAATAGCTCTCACCCTTACAAAAGACAAAGACCATGACTTATTCTATTTGTATATCCAGTACAACGAGAAAATTTGCTATTGTTGATGATGTGGTTTTAAAAAGAAAAAGATTTTAAAAATAAATAAATAAATAAAAGAAAAAGATTGTTCTCCCTCAATTTCTTTGAATGAATATTTAAAACTGATTTGAAATTAAGAGCTTGGCTTTCAAACCTATGTTGTTTTCGAAGTACCAAATTCGATCGAGGGTTTTCAAGATTCAGCAGTTAATGGAAATCACAAAAGAACTTCATTAGGCACTTGATACTTGAGTTCTAAGTAAACAGGTTGTTTCCCCACAGAGCAGAAGCACAGCAGTAATTACTATTCCTAAGTTAAAAAAAAAAAAGTCATTTCAAAATAAATGTTTCTATTTCCTTCCATTTTGTTCTTCAATTTCTTCCCAATTCGATTACTACAACACTTGACAGTTTTCTCAGGGTCAGTATCCTTGCTGAAGAGAATCCAAAAGGATAAAGGAGCTGGTCTGAATCATGTCTGAGGTTGCAAGCAGTGGCTAAGTTCAGTGTTTTACTCAAAGGCAAGGCAAGTCTGAGTTTATTGTGAGGGAGGGAAGATGTGGAGATGGGAAGCAGGCAGTTTCTCAAGATGCACTAGTCCACTCAAGGCGTCCCCTTAACACACCAGCAGCAAACTGCTCAGTTATCTTCTAGTACTTGGGATTCCAAAAGTGCTTCCGTGACCTTCAAACAACACTGCATTTGAAACCACTGAGGGAATTCGGAAGAACACATATTAAGCCCTGAGGCAAAGGTCTTAATTGGCCTCAGGGCAGAACTTATAATAACCAATTTCTGTTTTGACTCTTCTATTCTTATACACTACAACAAGGAAAAGGTAAATATGACTCATTATTTAAAAATGTGACTTCCCAGAGCACAGCAGAGAGGTTTGTTTTCCAAAGTCAGTTTAGGAAAAGTAATATTAACAAACGGCAGAGGATTTCCTCTTTCCAGAGTCGAGCATCCAGCTCACTGATCAGCTGTGTTATTTTTTCAAACACCTATTACAGGCTATTTATTGGATTACAGGACTTGGACTGAAATAAAGGAGTCAAGGATAAATAAATAAAGATGCATATTCTTTACAAGGCAGAACTGTCCTTCTACCCTCTCAGAAATCATGAAACTAAGTTAAGAAACCAGAGAAATAAAATAATCAGAGACTGACACCCAGGTTAGTAGGGATAGGCCAGAGAGGACACTTCCACCTCACAAAGATCAAAAAGTAACTTACTTTAAATTCTCTTTGAAACGGAATAATCTGCTTTTTCAAATGGGGAAAAGAGATCAAGCTCAGAGGGAACTCAGTAACCCGATGCTCATGCCCAACAGTCACTTACTTTGTAGATGGTGGGTAAGATCTGTTTCATTTTCAGTCTGTGAAAGACAAAGATGTCATAAACGGCGGAAACTGCCAGGACCGTGACGCCTTGCTCCTTCCATAACATGCTGCATCCGGCGCACATGCCCGTCCCCAGGAACCAGCCCCAGGTCCTGGCCGAGGAGCCTCTTGTAGAACAGTGTTTCATGTAGCAGAGTAAGGACAGGAGGAAGAAAAAACTGGCCCCCACATCAGCCCGGCCCACGATTCCGGCCACTGCCTCCGTGTGGATGGGGTGAGAGGCGAACATCAAGCCAGCCATGAAGGTCCAGTACCCGTCCCCAAGGAGGATCTTAGAGAAGTTTGTGAAGAGACCAGTGACCGCCGCGTGCAACAGCACATTGACCAGATGGTAGCTCCAGGGATTCAGCCCTCCGATGGCGTGGTTCAGGCGGAAAGAAAGAGTGCAGAGGGGCCGGTAGGACTTGTGGCTGCCGCTGTGGGTGAGCAGGGTCCCCCAAAAGTCATTGTAGAAAATGTGGGTCCAGGGGGTTTCTGGGAGAAGGTCCTGGTTCGTCTTGATAGCACGGCTAAAAAACAATGTCAGAAAAGAAATCAAATGTAAAAGACAGAGAAAAAACACATTACTAAAATATACTACTGAAACATCGCCTTCCTGCATAGCTTTCTCATCATGGGGTTTTAGATGGGCTTCCGGGTGTACATGATTAATGCAAAAAAGCCTTAGAGTGGCTTCACAGGGAGGTTGAATTCAGATCCTCCCAGTCACCCTTACTAGGTACCACAATTAGGGTTGTATTTCTTCTCCTCAAAAGCTTTTCTTCTTTGTTTGAACGCAAATACCTTTGGAGAATGAATGCAGAGTTTCAAAGAAGTTGTCAAACAATTGCCTTCCTGTGGCATGATGGCTAGAAATGCAGATCTCAGGCACCAGGCTGATATAAGGCCTGAGAATCGGCATTTTTTAAGAAGCAAAGTCTCAGTTAATACTGATGTAGGGGATAGACTTAGAGGAAGGACTAGCTCTCTTAGTAGAAATAAATTTTAGATAGAATCTCTGCCCAGGGAAATGATTACCATACATGAGGATCACCTGGGGATCTTGTTAACAGGCAAGCAAAGGTTCTAATTCAGTAGGTCGAGGAGGAGCCCAAGATTCCACATTTCTAACTCTTGTAACTGTTCATTTATCTTCTATGCAGAAAAGCAAAGGACACTGCTTTGCAGATTCATGCATGTTCCGGAGACCTAGTGCAAGGAACATCTTGGCCCTGTTAACTGCTGCTATTACTATTCTACAAAGACTGTATTCTAATCTACAGAAAGTCCCTTATTATATTCAGCTTGACCCACAACTTCTGAAATCAGGTGCACCTGGGGGGTAGAATGAGCCAGTGACCATTAATGTATGTCGACGCCTGTTTTATCTACTCTGCCAAACACTACTACATACATAATCTACCGCCAAACTGCTGCCTGCAAACAACTACTGCCTGTCTGCCTGCAATGCAGGAGACCCGGGTTAGATCCCTGGGTCAGGAAGATCCCCTGGAAAAGGAAATGGCAACCCACTCCAGTACTCTTGCCTGGAAAATTCCATGGACGGAGGAGCCTGGTAGGCTACAGTCCATGGGGACACAATTGAGCGACTTCACTTTCTTTCTTCTTTATTTAGAGTATTAGCAAGTGGCAGCTGAATCTACTCATCAGTGAAATCCTTTGTTAACAGAAGACCTACTATGTCATGGTGGTTTGATTTTCCATTTTGATTTGATTTTTACAAGGCTCTGTGTATTGACTGTGTACAAATGAATTTCCATATAAATTGGCTTTTAAAATATTAGAAACAGATGTTATTCTGTATCCATTAAATTAAAACACCTTGTTATGACATTCATCAAGAGTCTACCCCAGAAGTAATTGCTTAAGACTTGATGGGTTATAATTAATATTTTAAAGAAATATGAAAAACTGCCAAACAGTGTTGTCAGAGAAAGCTGATTTCAAGCCATTGGGAATAAAAAGCCAACTGGCCTCCACTAAACATTAACCTAAATACTGATGTGAATTTCTCTATTATCAATGCAGAAACACTCATATATTCAAAGTCGGGGCAGCAGAAGGCTCAACAGCAGAACACTGTGGGATAAGACTTGGCTAATTTAGCAAGGAAAGCTGAGAAGCACGTTTTGTTTAGGACAGTATTTCACCCTTTCAGTGGCAGACCCATATAGGATGGAGCCACGTTCCCTAAACCAGTTTTCTACATGCTCTTAGTTCAGCTCCACAACCAGCTTTCCTTTTCAATCGGTTCAAAGTCGCCAGAATTTCTTATGTCCATAGCAATAAATCTAGTAATCCACAGCAGCCAACAAGATATAAGTCTAACTCCAATGAAACAAGAATTTCAAAACAAAGGACAAAACAACAAATCTCATAATTTCACTGTGAGAAAAAAACAGAGGCACAGCCCTAAATTTTCTGCACTGTAGGAAAAAATTAAACGGCAAACAGCATCAATAAAACAAAAATGTAACAGCAAAGGAACATTTCACCCATGTTCAAAATATATTCCACTAGTGGAGACATCAGTCTGATAAAATTATCTGATGGGTGTTATTAGGTAGGTTTTTATTTACTCAATGAATATTATGGCACAAGAACATGAAATAAGACTAAATTATACTGGGCTTTAGAATATAAGTCATCACACACATGCAAGTCAGTGATAAGGGATGAAATATACATCCCTTTCATCATATTAAGAAATGGACCAAAAGGGATTTAATAGAATCTAAACAATATACCAGCAAAATGAGAAGCAAAGGTAGTCATTCAACACTAAACATAATAGGTTCTCATCTATTTGAATTTTCTACCTGAGTCCAAAACTGAAAGAGGGAAAACTCTTCTACTATTTCTCAGCAAATAGAAAGGCATAAGTCAAAACAAAATTTCATGCTGTTATAATCTGAAGTTACTTCTGTGAGTGGGTATTGACAATTCAGAAAGACACTAAGCAATTAGGAAATTTTCACTCTGGGAAAGATGAAGAATGTTGAAGTAGCAGATGTGGAAAAGATACAAATGTAGGCAGAATTCTCCAGAGAACACAGGACTAGGAGACTGTTCTTGGAAGCAAAAAGATCTATTCTCTCAAGTCTTCAAGGGGGTTTTAACCTGTTTTCAGTTTTGTTCATTTGTGGCTCTTTGTTTTTTGCTGCCTTATGATTTTTCCTTTAAAAAATGTTGACAAAGGTCAACACTGTTATAAAACTGATGAATGATGTGACACCACCATCCCAACCATCCTTGTGTGTGTTTCTCTGCTATTTTTTTTTCTGTCCATTGACCTTTTCAGTCACAAGCACCCACATGAATGATGACCATTAGTCCTTCAGAGCAGGAATGATGCTTAGATTTTCCAAACATCAAATGGCACACTCTCCCCCCCAAGTACTTTCAATTGTTCTACTAAAAACTAAGTAAAAGCCAAACTTTACACTTAAAAAAAGCAAAAAAAAAGAAAAAAAGTTGTTTTTTTTTTTTTTTTTTAGGTGATGGATTGAAATTTGTTCTGCAGGATAAAAGAGAAAGAGCATAAATCCTTTGTTAATCTGCCCTGCTTCTGTGCTACCCAAGCACACCTATCTATCTCCAGGAAAGGCAGTGAGATGCAATAGTTACGAAAAGTGATTCTAGAACCAATTGGACCAATTATTCCACCTCTCTGTACCTCAGTTTTCTTATCTGCAAAATAAGGATAACAACTGTACTTGCTTTATAGGACCATTTTGAGGAGTTAATGAGTTAGCAAAAAGCACAGTGGTACATGTAATATATGTAACATATTAGCTGCTATCATTATTAGTGGTAGTATCACCGTTAACACAAAACAATCACTGCTCTGGCCATCCATGGAAACACAGTGCTCCTTCTTCATGTTCACAGCTGTCAGCATCTATGCATCATGGTCATGACTGCTTCACTTTAAAATCCTTTAAGATTTAATAACACTCTCAGAACAAAATAATAAACATTTACAACATCTTACCTTTAGTCTTTTCCTATTTTTCTCTTTTTTTTTCCCCACACAATAGTCCTTTAATAGACTTGATAGTAAAAAGTAATGTAATTGCATACAAGCAAACTTCTATCTTCTTCGACTTCCTCTTTCCAACCCTCCTTGGCTACCATTTCCTTCAGACTTGTGTCACAGATGTGGACGTTTCTTCCCAGTTCTGTCTCCTGACCTTTGCTCGCTCTATACTTTTCGCCTTGGCGGTCATCATCTCCAATGCCAGCAACCAGGGGGCACTTTCTCATTGACACCTTCAGCCTGGGTGGTGCTCACGAGTCTACACGTCTACTGGCCCAGGTGATAGTTGTATCTGAATGATGAAATCGTGGTTCCTCTGCTAATACCAAATGGCCAGTTAGCCTCTCTAGAGCACAGCTTCTTTACCAAGTTGGTGGATAAACTTCTCACAAATTGTGCTGAAGTTCAAATGGAGCAATGTTAAAATGTTTGAAATCTACTTTGCCTGGTGTCATGGACTGGTTTTTCCAAACACCTTCTTCTAGTTAAAAGTGTCCTGTTTTTTTTTTCCTTTTGAGAACAGGCCAAATCCACTCTCCATTCATGTGAATAGAGTGAAGCTGTTGTCCTCACCTCCTGATGAAAGTTATCTTGTGATTTGGCCAGTCAGTGTACTATATCCCCCATCCCTATTCCCGGCCATAAGACATGACTTAGCAGCCAGCCAGGTCAATCAGAGTCAAAGCAGCTCTAATAATCTCCTGGGAAAGGACATCTTAGGGGAATGAGATCAGCCCTAAGGGTGCTAAGGGCCCTGAAGATAGAGTCTAAGAATGAGGCCAACACACACAAAAGGAAAACCAGATCAAGGTGACAAAGAGGCAGTTAATTCCTAGTGCAGCTGGAACCTGTCTTCTCTCTTTGCTCCCACATCTACTTTCAATTTGGTTAAGGATAATTTGACACTGGTCAAGACCTCAGTGAAAAATTCAACATGCAAATTTCCCCTGGATCTCCTCTAACTTTCCTTTTCTCTTCTCCTCATTCAGGTTTCCTTCATTTCTGACTTCTATTGCTTAGGAGATTTTTACTAAGAGTCACTGTTAATTATTTTGTTTCCTTCATTAGGTTCTAAGTTCTCTTATGGAAAGAGTATATTTTCTCCAATGCCCAATATATATTAGGCACATAACAAATATTTGTTAAACTGAACTAAATAGTCATCCCTGCCTGCTTTCATTTCCCTTTTGATCTATTATGCAAGCTGTGGATAGAGAAACTTCCTGAAATTTAACTCCTGAAGTATAACCCTAACACTATCACTTTGCTTCACAAGACTCCCTCATCACGCCCTATTTCTTACCATAATAAACAACCCCTCTAAGCCCAGAGTTCACAGCCAATCCCATTATGACTTCTAGGCCAATTGCCCATTACTTTTCCACATGCATCCTAATGTCAACTGAATTCCCCAGCTCTCAGGCCTTTGCTCAGATCATTTTTTCCCTTTTTCTGCCTGACCTGTTGTTCTTCACCCAGTTTGTATGTATGTGAGTGCTCAATTGTGTCGGACTCTTTTCCACCCCATGAACTGTGGCTCACTTGGCTTTTCCCGGCAAGGATACTGGTATGGTTTGCCATTTCATCCCCCAGGGAATCTTCCAGACCCAGGGATTGTGTCTCCTATGGCTCCAACATTGGTAGGCAGATTCTCTTCCTCTAGCCACCTGGGCAGTCCATTCAACCAGTTTATGTCTGTCCAAATGTGCTTTAATCACCAACACTCGTTTGTGATGCCACAGTCTCTGCCAATGTATTTACTAGTTACTGCAAATCTGCTAGATTTTGACATTGCACACTGCCACATTCCTATTAATAACACTGACTTCTTACTACCGTCATCAGGGATCTTAAATGGGATGATATATGAAAGGCATTTCAGAAGAGTAAAACGAAATATATGCGTTGAAATCAGGACACAGGTGATTTTAACAGTTCCCCTCCTCTACCCTGTTGAAAATAACAGCTCAACAAAAAGGACTGATTCTGTCTTAAAGAAAATTACTCACCCACTCATTTATTCATTCATTTCATGATGAGCTAAACACTATTTAAGGGGCACTGCAGATAGGATGGTGAGCAAAACAGATGCACTGACTTTAAGAAACAGTCTAGGAGAAGAGGCAAAGATGTGTACAAGCAATTTCACTGCAGCATGATAAATACTACTCTAGCACAAAATCATGATTGCTGTGGGAGAACAGAACAGACTCCTGAAAGTCTTAGCGGATCAAGAGCTTGCTGGGGGGAAAGCATGTCTACATACATGGAAGGAGTTAAAGGGAGTTGAATTGGGAGATTACCAGACTAATGGGCAATATTTTCGACCATGAGGCAGGTGAGAAGGTGGTGAGCTTGGGATCTGAAAAAAAAGCAAGAGGTTGGTTGGGCTGGAGTAAATTTGAAAGATAGAGCGGCAGGGATCACTGGCATTTACTCTGTGTTACTACTTTCCTTCATGAGGTGGAGAGCAATGTTGCTAGACATCAAGCTCCCCGATGGTTGTCAGGTCCAATTCAGCTATTGTCTCATTAGAACTTGCATTATTTCCCCAATGCACTGTTAACACCTAAGAAACAGAACAGCTTCTTATTTATCTTTCAGAGCCCTGCACATAGGAGGCATTCAATATGTATTGTTGAACTGAATTTTAACTAGAAATGATTGGTATTGATAAACTGCATTCATCTTTTAGAAAAAATCCACATTGATTTAAGTATAGAGAGAATTATCACTTTCATCTAAAAGCAGTTCATTCACTCTCTAACAATTAACTGAGAAAAACCATCAAGGTAATTGGCTTACCCAAAAGTCTTTGGCACACATTTGCCACTTAACCTATAATCCTTTCATTAGAGTCCTTTAGGGATAAGCCATTATATTTAGAAAGCTCTAGTTAATAGCAAATACTTAGCTACCAGGGTAGGGAAATGAAAGATACACTGTAACATCTAAGGATTGGTCTTAGTCTGGGGAGAAGCAATGCATTTCAGATTCCTGGAGGAAGAGGTAGAGCAAGTAAATTTTGGTGCAGGGCACTGTTCTGGTTCTGGGGCATATTAGTTTTCTCTCAGGCCCTGCAGAAATGGAAGGCACTATGCTTAAGGCATGAATTTATCATTAACACACATAACACATTCCTAAACTTACTTGTTTCCATCTTCATCTCGTCCTACTAGATTGTAAACCCTTCAATGGCAGAGATGATGACCTCCTAAGAAACTAGCAATTTTTTTTAATGTAAATTGCGCTGTCTTGATGTTGGATGAAACCAGGCCACAGGAGTAACAAAGTGCCTGTTGTCAAACATATAAGGGACGTGGCCCGCAAGTAACTGCTAGCTTTGCGAGAAGGTAAGTCTGAGAATGCTCAGCCTTGTAACTAAAGAATATTCTTAGTGGTCCCCTCTTCCATCCCTTTAGGAGTTTTTCCTATAAGCAATAAAGGAGTTTTATGAACTATATCTAAACAGCAACCCTCTCCAGTCCCCCACCCCCAAAACAAAGAAAGTAAGGATCTGATTAAACATGGCCCCAGCAGCAGCTAAACTGAACCCCAGAGCTGAACCCCAGAGCTGTAGCACTCTCTAGAGCTTCCCAAGTCTAGAGTTTTCCCAGACACTCTTGTCTTGGTGGAAGTAAATGAATAGGATAAACCTTGACTAAATAAGTGTCTTTAGTTCCACAGATAAATCAATGCTGCCATTTTCAGAGTTTCTACAGGAAATGGTCAAGAAAAAACTCAATAATCCATGTAAAAGAAAGCTACTGATTTAAAATGAAAACTTCTGGGACCTCTCTGGCAGCCCAGAGGCTAGGACTCCGTACTTCCACTGCAGGGGGACATGGGGAACTAATGACCTGCATGTGATGGCATGCCATGTGGTGCAGCCAATAAAAACATTAGTAAAATAACTTTTTTTTTAATTATAAAATTAAAACTTCTGTTACCTAAAAATGTTTATTCAAGTATTAATATGAAAAGCATTTTGCAAGATTAAAGCAAACTCTAATAGCATGGGGTTATCATGAAAACCATACTCCAAGCATTTAATTTCACTGATTAAAATAGTCCTCTACCTTAATATTAGCTTCTTAACAACTTAAAATTCTTTCATTGCCTTGCAAATTGCATGATAAAAAATATTTTCCACATATTTACTTGTTCACTATATCTATATGATGCCACCATAACATAAAATATTATACTTACAACTTACCTTCTTCACATTTGCACTAAGTTGAATCAGTCTCAACTTAAAAGCATAATGAAAATATCTTTATTCCTGATTTTCCAGACTTTAAATTAGCAACCTCTAGATGAGGTTCTGGAGAAGGCAATGGCACCCCACTCTAGTACTCTTGCCTGGAAAATCCCATGGACGGAGGAGCCTGGTAGGCTGCAGTCCATGAGGTCGCTAAGAGTTGGACATGACTGAGCAACTTCACTTTCACTTTTCACTTTCATGCATTGGAGAAGGAAATGGCAACCCACTCCAGTGTTCTTGCCTGGAGAATCCCAGGGACAGGGGAGCCTGGTGGGCTGCCGTCTATGGGGTCGCACAGAGTCAGACATGACTGAAGTGACTTAGCAGCAGCAGCAGTAGCAGATGAGGTTCTGGGCTTCCCTGATATGTAAGAGACATGGGATTGATCCCCTGGAGAAGGAAATGGCAAACCACTCCAGTACTCTTGCCTGGAAAATTCCATGGACAGAGAGGTGGGCTGTAGTCTATGGGGTTGCAAAGTCAGACATGACTGAGCAAACACACAACAATAACAAGAAGAGGTTCTATGAAGCTTTTTCACTTTCAAAAGTTAACTCCAAGTTTATGAACCACTTTAGTACACTACTTTGTATATTTTATGAATTTCAGTTTCACAGGTTTTCATAAATTCATAGTTCTATTAAAAGGTAATTAAATTTTGGTTTTCTTACATTTCATACTATATTTCCCTTACAATTGGGTCTGTGCGTTAAAGTGTAACTGGTTCCTTATAATTTTTCTACTTTAAAATATTACAGGACTTCCCTGGTGGTCCCATGATTAAGATTCTGCACTTCCACTGCAGTGGGCTCAGGTTTGAGGCCCGGTCAGAGAACTAAGATCCTATGTGTCATGCAGCCAAGAAAACAACCAACCAAAAAGTTACAAATGTTTGTCTTTTCTAAGAGGAGAAATGAATATGAGATTATATATTTTAATATAATTCAAAGCTTTCAAAAAAGACAAGATTCTGGTGTCTGATAGACACCAGAAGCCAAGAAAGAGAGCATAAGCATAACCATGCGATTCCAAGAACACCTATTTGTAGTCTTCTTCTATGTGCTTTTAAGAATAAAAGATGATGATGTACCTTTGTGCTTAAGAATTTGATTATCCAGATGCATTCTAAACGGGGAGGCATGCAAGTTTAGAATACACCTTTTCCAGTTAAAATACTTGCCTATGTATAGAAACATGCTGTACACATTTCAGAACAGATATGCTAAAGTACATGGAAGTTTTTTTCAACTAGTCAAGTACTACCTTAAAGAAAAATCATATCCTTGAGAAGGGATCATAAAACCGTCACTTAAACTAAATAGGAAAACTGCCTTCCGGCTAAGACCACTGCTTGGGAATCCACTGAGAGCGCTTGCTGCCAGACCCTGGAAGGCAGGGGAAATCTTGTTCCAACCAAGACACTAACAGGCTTTAAGAAAACAGGCACTGGGAGATGGGAAGATATTCACACTACATCATCCAGATGTTTGGTTTATCTGTAAGCCTAACTCCTGTCTTCTGTGAATTAAGTCTTAACTAAATCACCATTCTTTATCCATGCACCTCCTTCAGCCAAAGAGATGAGCCAAGAAGCTTCTTTTAGCCAAATGTTTGCAATGATCTTTTGTCTCTTAAAATTTTCCACATGCTGCCAATGTATCCCTCACAGGTACTTTTGTTATAATACTACCATGCATTTATATCATGATTTTACATTTTACAAAATGTGCTCATGTTCACCACTATCTTGAATCCTTGTCACCACCCCCATGAGTAAGCAGATGTGCACATGCCAAGTTAGCAGTCTTGCCAGAGACAAGTGCACTGGTAAAGATCAGAGCCGCTCACACCGGAATCCAAACCTCGGTTCCTCGTCTGCTGCTGACCCGATGTTATGGGATGAATTGTGTCCTCCTAAAATCCATATGTTGAATCTTTAAGTGCCTCAGAATGTGACTACACTTGGAAATCGGGCTTTAAAGAGGTAACGAAGTTAAAATGAGGCCATTAGGCTGGGCCCGAATGCAATCTAATAACTGGTGTCATCAACAAAATTTGGACGCAGAGAGAGACAGGAGAGGCACACGAGCACAGGGGAAAAAAAAAAACATGAAGATCAACAAGAAGGTGGACATCTGCAAGCCAAGAAGGGGCCTCAGGGGAAACCAAACCTTCCCACGCCTTGTTCTGTGGCTTCAACCCTCCAGAACTGCGAGAAAATAAACTTCTGTTTAAGCAACCTATTCTGTGGGATTTTGGTACTGCTGTCCACATACACCCTACTATACCATAGAGACGATCATACATAATTACATACACTCTCCTGTTTATCCGTCAGAGTTTCAGAGCAACTAGATTTCACACAAAAGCTGTATCTGTCCAACACTATGTCTGGTGCTCTGTTTTTGATGACAGGGGTTGAACTGCTTTGTAAGCTTAAATAGGACTTTCAGAGGTATCTTATTCTTAGTTCTGCCAGGATTTGTCTACATGCTTTATCAGAGAGAGGGAAATGTCCTGTTCCTGCCAATGAAGCATTAACTCTAACTAGACACACATAATAAAACAAGTGCTACTTCATATTTACACTGAGATCACAAAGCTTACAGAGCACACACACACATTATCTCCTTTTATTCTCACAATACTGCTATAAAATAGAAAACTAAGCTGGATGGGTTAAGTTAGTTAAAGAAAAGCATATACTTAATAAGAGGCAGAGAAAGACCTTGAACACTGTTCTCTAAGCTATTCCATTTAACCTTCAAAGCAGCTCTGTTCCTCCACATGGACAATAAATCTCCCACAAGAAGTGTTTGTAAGACGATTTGAAAGTAAAATCCTAGTCTATTATTGCATTTTGTCTGGAATCCATATATCTGCCCTCAAGACTCAATAAGGCTATAAAAATGCTTTTGTGCCATATTCTTTTAATTTCTACATTCCAGAAAGAAAGTCTTCTTTTAACACTAAGGAGTCTTGGAAAACGTGAGTCAAAGGAAGGTGTCACTTGTCTCCCAGTGACGGGTGAAAAAGGCAGCTTTATGAAAACCAAAAACTAACCTATAATTTCATATTACAAAATATAATAGAAAACATATTCTGGCAGAAATTGTGCTGTCTGCATCCCTTTTCAGCCATAAAATAGTTATACACACACATATACATCTGAGAAAGATCAGACTTTAAACATATTGTAGCAACACACACACAACATGGGATGTTTCACCAGGACTGCCTGTGATGACAGGAGACACAGACATCCCTACAATAAAACCAGCCTCACAGCTAAATCAGAGTCTTTTTGAACACAAGAATAGATGAGCCCTGATGAAAAACAGATAGGCAAAGGGAAAACACTCTAATTTAAAACTAACACAGATGAGCCTACACAAAGTACCCAAACATTTGGTCCACAAACCACCAGCAAGTCTCTAATTTGACATGGAAGGCAAGAGATATTTCATCCCAGAATGAGGAAAGAAAGATATTAACTCCACCATTCAAATGTATCAGCATTCCAAAACATAGTACTTTCTAATATATATTAGATGTCATTCCCTGACCAAGCTTTAATTATCAGGAAATATATCAAACTTCAGGAAGCCCAGACACTTTTTGCTCTGCGGCCCTTTAAATAAATCACATGGTAGGCATTTAAAATACTTATGCTGAAAATAAAATAAAATAAAATACTTATGCTGAACAATGAAAACTATCATCTTTCTCAGAGCTCGTGTTATAAACAGAACAAATTGTAAAGCACCAACATGCCCCTTTAAGACTCTTCAGTGTGGTATATTTTACCCTTTTTCAGGCCCTTGAATCCTCAAACTTGGAAGAGCTGGATATGAGAAGGGTATGTTTTACCCTCTGTATCTAAAACTACTAAATCCTCCACAAGACTAGAAATCTCAAAACAGACCACAAGATCATTTTTGCTCAGTATTAACCATCACTGCCTTCATTAAACATAGTTTCTGTCACCTTGTCCATTGCCAATAAAAGAAATTTTTTTTCAACACATAAGTATCCATGCTAATTAAATAAATTCACAAGTAATGAAACAAACAAGCAGAACCTTTCTGTAAGAAATGGGAGATAGTATTTAATCAGAGGGATCTAAGCATAACAGATCCAATTTTTCACTCTAGTCTATAAAAAAATAATCTATATCTTTTATCTGAAGCAACTCCTAAAATCCATGTTAAGTGTAAAACACACACACACAGTATACACACTCTTTAGAGTTAGCCAGATCTTAATTCATATGTTTCCTCTTGAATATACTAAATGGATGAGTCAGTGTTCTCATCTTAAACTGCTGTTCCTGGGGGGAGATAAAGTAAGATAATAATGAAATAAGATAAGGCTAACTCCTGACACACAGTAGTTGCTTAGCAAATGTCTGTTCTCACAGTGAATCACCTCCCTTGCCTTCCTGGAGCCTGCAGTATACCACTCTACAACACAGAATTCCACCTAGCATTTAGTTCCTGTCATTGTTTATCTTTTCTCTTAGCATATTCTTCAGATCCTTTTGTTCCTCTCTCCCTCACCACACCCACTTGAAACTGTGCCTGTATACATCATTAATTAATCCTATTAGCCAAACTTAAGAGAGTGAGAATGATGTTCCCAGAGGTCTAACTCATCTGGGATAATAGATGACAGTAAGGTTAAGTGAAGGGACCAAAAAGGGTAACAGAGGAAAAAAAGCCACAGGACTGATGTCACAGAGCAGTCTAATTAGGATATTCTGGGAAGTGGCCTCATGGGATGCCCAACAGTTGTATATCATCAAAGAAGCTAGGCTTGGGTATTTCTTTTTGACAAAAAGATCAAGTCTAATAAAACTATAATGTACTCTGCAAACTATTTTTTGAGCTTCCCAAGACTTATTTTTTTCTTGCACAAAGTAGGAAAAGGATTACTCCAGGGATTTCTACTGTCTCTCTCTCTCTCTCTCGCTCTCTCTCTCACACACACACACAAGCGCACACACACACTTCATTATTTTCAAAGATACCAACTTCTAAAGAGCAGGACAATACATATTAAACCTTTTAAATCTTTACTAACAAAATGTAAAAGTCAACATAGTATTTGAAAGAGCCCTCTATACATTCTTCATATAAGCCAATCCTAGGCAGGTGGGCAGTAAACTGGCAATAATTTGTGATGACCCGGAAGACAGTCTAGAGTTTAAGATCAGAAATGTGATCATCTTGTAAGAAAAGGCAATGTCACACACTCTATCATGGTCATTCCACTCAGAGCAGATGGATTTTCACATTGAAAAACTAACATTAAAAGCTGCCTTGGGGAGGAGAACAGAACAGACATCCCCAAATGCTATATCGCTCTGCCTTCTAATGGTTGCTTTTCTGGGGGGATCCTGGAGAGAACTTCAATCTTTCTAATGGGAATATAACTGTACTACAATCCTCCAAGGGCATTTAACACTCTAAAAAGAAACTCCAAACTCCGCTGTCTTTAAAAAGCAGGAGGTCATTGGGAAAAGTCATTTTTCAAAGCTCCAGTGAACTAGCACTCTGCTTTTAGCCAGCCACAGAGATAAGATGTGCAGTCTCAGTAACAGAATAACCTCACTTTAATTTTTAATACTTGTCCATTCCAGGGCTTTCAAGAGGAATCAATGACTTACAGCATCATCAATGGCTTGGACTATGTGTATGCCTGTGCTTGTCAAAGCAGAAAGGAAAATCATCCATCAACGATTCATTTTGGATGAGTTATTTGATACATGCTATAAGGGGACAACCTAAAGGGATCTTCTTCTCCATCCCCCAAAAAGGAAAAAAAAAATAATAATCTCATCATTGTCACCTCTCAGAATTTAAGTGAAAAAAAAGTTCCTAGAGGGGAAGGCACGTGTTTTTTATTTCCCATTCTGAAAGCACACACAGGTATCAGTTTAAATGGCAGTGAATTCATCTGGAATTTGAAAGACCATGGGGTTCACACGTATAAAGATCAACAGTTGTTTTAGAAATTAACTACACCACATCTTAAACTTCTACATCAGTTTTAAACTGATCCAGGTGCTATCATCAGGGCAGAAACAGATGCAGTGTTAGCACATTAAACTGTGAATCCAGTTCCAACACCACTTAATGGGCTCCATATGCTGAAAATGATCATCGTGGTAGGAAGTACACCCCACCAAAAGCCTAACTTTCAAACCAAACAAGAGTTTCATTATCTGCATTATGCTCACAAGCAACGACTCTGGAACTAACACTATTTTTATACTGATCATGCTGCATTAGCAGTACTGAGGGTAGAAATGGTATTAGGAGACTAATGCAATTAGAGAGAAACAAAGCCACACTTGTCACAGACAGGCGGACATCGTGTCGCCCACGCTGCCATCACACTAAAGTCAACACTGGTCACACCAGTCTGTGGTGGCTTGTGACTCTCTCTGGATCCCCTAAGTAGCTAACAGAGGACAGAAGAATGATGAGGAACTTTATATCAGAACCACCATGACTTAACATATATATGGAACTTTCTAGTTTTCAAAATATTTTTATATGCATCACATGATGTCACAAATGCTTTTCCTATATTTTTTAGAGAGGAAAATAAATGTTCTCATCTAAGATCACATAGTGAGGAAGGAGGAGGATTAGGGAAAAAAATCAGATCTTTACATTGGTGTTCAAATGTTATTTCTGCTAATCCAATGTCTCTAGTCTTGAAATTTCTGCACTGGGAAGGCCCTTGCCCCCATTTCATTTACAATTACACACACACACATGCATGAACACACACACACACAATCAAATAGTTTTTAAAAGTTATTCTTGAAGAATAATAACCTACAATAAAGCAGCACAACTGTGTTTTAGTCAATACCCCTTGGTCAATACTGTTTCTTTTGCAACTCACAGCGTGGTCTAAAAGGTCTAAATGATACAAAATTAGTGTAACAAACTGGAAAGCTGTCTGGAACAGAAGGATTTCACCATAGAGTGCTCTACATTTATTGACTTTTCTATTGATCAAAAAGTCTTCTAGTCTTTAAAACAACAACTTCAAAAACAGACTATTAAAATCATGCCAAACCGTTCTTTATAGTTTTCCCAATTTCAAAGTTGAACTCTGATGAAAATTAATTGACTAAACTCCACTGAGAAGTCACTATTCTACATTTCTTGAATCAAGTCATTTACTTTTCAAATTTCTTATTTCCTGAGGTTCAGCCTTAGTACTTATTTTGCATCAAGCAGACCTCTGTAGTTGGTTTATCCCGAGTCAAGCCATCTTTCAAGTGTAACTCACATTAAGAATCAAAACTTCTGTTATGACAAGGTGACAGTGAATGTCATATTCCAAGCGATGGGGGGTGGGGGGCAGTTCTTCAAGAACAGGTATTAGTTTATGTGAAAAGACCCTTCTGAAAATTAGACTTCCATCTTTACTTTTCATCTAGCAGGGTCTTATTTTTTGTTCTTTTTTGGCTATTGTATATATTATACAGATTAGAGACTAAGTAATCAGAAGAGGCAAACGGAAAGAAAAAAACATGATGGTAGAATAGAAGAAAATTTTGAGTAGATCTGTGAGCGAGAACACCAACCACACATAACCCCAACCTTTCTGTCTCCACAATGACGGAGGAAGGGAGGTGATTCAGGCAGTTCTCTTCTGTCCTCTGGCTTGTACTTACCAGTTTAAGAACTGCAACCAGATAACTCTAATTAGTGGCAAAAAAAGGGGGGGGGGATATTGGTGTTTGCATTATTTTCCTATTGTTACTATATACTTAGTAGCAAAAAATCACACATTTATCAGCTCTCAGTTCCAAAGGCCTTAAATCCAAAAGGGGTTTTACTGGGCAGAAGTCAACGTCAGGACTGTTCTTCTGGAGGCTCTGGAAGAGGATCTGGTTCCTTTTCCAGCTGACAGCAGCCATTTGCGGGCTCATGGGCTCTTTCCCCATCCTCAGAGCCAGCAACAAATTTCATCATAACAACCTCTGCTTTCATCCTCTCTTCTCTGACTGACTCGCCTGCCTCTCTCTTTCCACAAGAACCCTCATGACTGTACCAAACCCACCCAGATAACACAGGATAATCTCCCATTTAAAATCTTTAAAGATAGCATATTCACAGGTTCTGAGGATAAGGATATGGCTATATTTGGGAGGCCATTACTTTGCTACCATAGTGTCCCACTTAGCTAGGCTTGTCCCAGCATATTAACAGGGTGATCAAAATCATTTCCCGACTAAAGTATACACAGGACTCCTTTTTCATAGGCTCACAGGAGCAAGAGTCAACAATGTTTGTGAACATACAAAGAATACCATTGTTTCTTACTTTCTACACTAACGAAAGGAAAACCTGATGCAAAGGGCTGGAGCAACACTCTGATAAGACAAAGTAAAGTGGAAAATAAGTTGATAGGTAGAACAGACAAAGTCCCAAACCTTTTCCTGATTTGAATGAGAGGAACAATTTTCACAGTAAAGTTCCACATAGCTTTCATCACTGAAAACTCCCTCTAAAATCCCTCCTGTGCCTCAAATACAATCTGGATGACTAGACCTTGTAATTAAGGTAAGTGGTCAGTTGCTGGCTGTGGATTTAGCATACATTATATTATACTCAGGGATGATATTCAAAACATTAACAACTGACATAGAATTGGCAGTGCTGAAAGGGTTTTCTAGAGCCTCTACTACATTCAGCATTAAACTTTAAATAGCTGGTCCTTGGGGAGGTCCAGCTCATCTCGGATGAGGGAACAAGATAGTAAAGGAAGAGAAGAGCCTCAGAAGGAACAGGAGGCTATAGCTATTTATCAACTGCAATTATCAAACCAATGAGAACTGACTAAATATTAGGGTTCCAACAGAACTGATTTAGTTGGCCAATGATTGCTCAATGAGTATGCATTCCATTTCTAAGCAGGCAAATAAAGTCAGATGGAAAAGAATGCTTGATTTTAAAAAAAAAAAGAATGTATACTGATAGTATTTTAAGTGGGGGGAATGATTAGATTAACAGAGTTCAGTACCCAAACAGATCCTGATAGAATGGAATGACCAACTGAAGAAAACCAAGTGAGGTCTAATAGGGATGAGGATTAAACCCTATGACCTAAAATTGGTCTCAAAGTCAGTAGCTAGAGGATGAGAGAGTCAGCTACAAATGAATGGAAAAATACTTGAAGATTTCAGGAAAAAAGGAAAATGCAGTGAGTCAGCAGGACGTGGCCACCAAAGAGAAAAAACTTAAATGCAAACTCAGACTGCAATAAAAACAAACACAATACATAATCAAAGCTATGATATCTATAACAAGAATAAAACAAGCTCAAAATATCTCAGTATTGTTATGTATTACTGTAAGCTATTATCACTGTTACTACTGCCTGTTGTCATTATACATACCAACAATAAAAAAGTGATGAGAAAGATCTTCTAATTAGTTTTTGTAACACACTCTTTAACAGAAGAATTCAAATTCACCATCTACTTTACAGGGTGGTATAACATTTAAGCTAATATCCTCATTTTCAGAATGATTAAGTCAATTATCCAAAGTTACCTAACTTTAGGGAACCATTTGAGAAGAGATTTTAAAACTGGAATATATTCAAAGAAGCAAACAAAATGACATGTGAATCTTAGAACCATGTCACTTGGGGAACTTTTGAAGAAAAGAGGCTTATTTATCCAAGTAAAAGGTAACTTATAAGAACAAAAATAAATTTCTCCAAATTATCACATCAAATTTAGACTTAATCTAAACTTATCATGAAGACAGAGATCATGGAATTACCTACTCACAGTCTGATACTGAGCTACATGAAAGAACTTGAATGTCTAGTGATGGAACGCACCACTTGAAAGGTTAGTGAGTTCTCCAAAACAGAGACAAGATGGTCATGATGAATAAGATCAGATGAGAGCTACACTAGATATATTTCAAGTACACTACACATTTGGGGATGTGCAGAATACCACATCTAAAACCGATATTCAGAACTCAATATTTCTCATTCCTTAAGTGATTTATACAGAACCTTCATGATTTCCATCACACAAATATACTAACTGTACTACTAATTTACTTAATGCTTAAGTTGATTCAGTCGTGCCTGACTCTTTGAGACACTATGGACTGTAGCCCACCAGGCTCCTGTGTCCATGGGATTCTCCAAGCAAGAATACTGGAGTGGGTTGCCATGCCCTCCTCTGGGGGATCTTCCTGGAGATAATTTACTTAATATCTTTCTCTAAATTGCCTCTCTTTATTTTCCTTATATTTTGCCTTGTTCTTAGCAATAATATCCACAGACAAAAAACCCTTAAAATAAATGGGTTTCCCTCATGGCTCAGCTGGTAAAGAATCCACCTGTAATGTGGGAGACCTAGGTTCCATCCCTGGGTTGGGAAGATCCCCTGAAGAAGGGAAAGGCTATCAACTCCAGTATTCTGGTCTGGAGTATTCCATAGACTGTATATGCAATGTCTATACAAATACCTCCTGAAATCAGAGCACACATATCACACTTAAACACACTATTGTAACTTCTCATTTACAAAAGTATATATGTTTTTCTACTTACACATTTTCCTCCTCTCTCTAAATCTTGAAAATCATCTGTAACACACCTGATGGGCAATTATCATATTTTTATACAGTTGTGGCATTGTTGCTGTGTTTGTTTGTTTTATTTAAGATTGGGCAGTAGAAAAACTTTTCCCAGGCTTCCTACTTACTTGGCCATATTTGCTTCATGTTTTGAAAACCAATTATTCATATACTGGACAACAGCCTTAAGTGTCAAGACAGAGCTCTGGTCACCATTAACTCTTCTTAAAGTTGAGGTCAAAAGTCTTGAACACATTATTGAATTTGTCAATATTCCAATTAACCAACAAATTAACAGTTGTATATTTGCCATATTTGTTCAGGATTTCCATTTTCCTTATAGACTTATTTGGCAACATACCATACATTTAGTGAGAGTAAAACAATTCAATGAAGCATTTTGAGAAAAAGGAGTATGATTTGTCTAATTGCTTCTCCTCCACAACTACCTTAAGAAAGATTCAAACAAAGAGCACAGACTTCTCACTGTCCAAACTACTTACATTTTAAAACACAGAGGCTTCTAGTATACTTATTTTAGTTGACACTGCTTTGTAGGCTCACTAGCAATTTTGCAAATATCTGCTATAAACTAAAAGAAAGGCTCTTCACACATGATCAAGGTTCGAGTGGGGATTCTCACCCAGCCTTAGCACCTACGTTAGTTGATAAATGTTTATTCAGCTGGTTTTCCTCCTTTATTATGCTATGGTAAAATAAAACATTTTCCACCTTGCTACCTTAAAAAATAAACAACTCTGTCAATAAAAAACACTTCAGAAAATATTGCAGCATTATATGTTCTGCTCCATAATGTTTATTGACATCTTAGAAAAGAAGACAAAAAAGAAAGAGGAAAACATCCACTAAAGAAAGCAGCCAGGTCTAATTACAATTAGACGGAATATTGTGCTAGACTGAAGCCGTCTTGGATAGTCCTTAGGTAGTATTAAATCTTTTGGACAGTGTCTTCCTTGACCATGACCCAAAGTTTACATTCAATTTGCAGCGGGGGTGGAAGCAGCAGGGAATGGGGAATGCAAATCCAGAACTAAAACATTTGCTTCCTAAGACAGATCTATTCCATCTCCTTCTGTTCACCATTCCTTTCTCCTCCTTTTAAAGCTGTTTCATTTCTTTGGATGACAAATTAAGTTAAAGTTATAATTCAGAGAATTTGAAAACTTTCTCCTAGGATTCAAAAGCTGCTTTGAATTAGTTGCTGCCATTGGCATGCAATTTATTTGTAGTGAAGACTTGTGCCTTTCAGTAGTTTTTGTTTTTGGCTAAGCCTTATAAATTAATAAGAGCTTAATAAAACCTCACCACTGCTTTGCAAAAGAAATGCTGTTGGAATTACAAAAGAAATGCCCCAGGCAATAATATAGGACAAATTATCACCCAAGACAAAACCTAGAGGTGCTTTAAGCCACTTAGGAAGACAACATCTGTGATAAAAATAACTGCTGAAACCGTCCACAGTAGTATATTATTTATTCAGTCTGAAAATTGTAGTACAAGTTCCACTTACAAAAGAATTACACACATAATTAAAAACAGCAACTGTATCTTAAGTAAAATGTACATCATGTCTGGCTAGGGTGAGAAAAGAAGCAAGTTTGACAAGACATTTTGCTGTGTGTGACAACTCAGCTTTCAAAGTTATATTTTAGGATTTTTCTTTTCTTTTTAATGTCACACTTGGAAGTGAATTTGGCTAGATGACCAGTACAAAAAAATTAAGACACCAAGCATGTCTAATTTCATGGAAAAAAGTGGTTATTAACCTGGTTATCCAGCCTGAGAAGCTCACCGAGATCTTCAAGTCACTTCAAAATGGTATGGTTGGGTATTTCACACATAAAATATTCTGTATTTGACCCTGATAATCAATAGCAGCCTTGGTTAAAAAAAAAAAAAAATAATAATAATAATAATAACCATTTCCTATCTATGATGAAGGCAACACTGAGCTATGAGTACAAATTTAGTCAAGTGATAACACAATAAAGTAGTAAAGAATAAATTAGTAAATTTTATTTTACTATATAAATTAAAAATTTATACAGTATTTATATAAATTTATATTTATATTTACATAAATATTTATATATATATATAAATTTATATAGTATTTATATATAAAATATTTATATATAAATAAAAAATTTATTTATTTACAATAAACTAGTAAAGAACGCAAAGAGGATTTCTATATATCTCAAAACCTTTCTTAACACATCTTTCAGACACAACAAAAAGCTCTTAGCATGAGCCTTTAGGAGATTCACAGCACCAGCTACATTCTCTGAGCGTACACAGAGACAGAGGAAGAGATAGACACGAGCGAGAGCTCGCGCACATTGGAACAGACATCAAGGGTAGGAGCTTCAGTGTTAGTATTTACCACAATCTATTCCCTCATCTAGGGAAAAAAAAAAAGTTTCAGACCCATGATCTCAAACAGCTCCCTTTTGGCTCACTAAAAAAAGAAAAACAAAAAAAAATACTAAGGACGTTTCTATACTAAGCACTTCAGGACAAAAATATGTAATCAATAAAGACTTTGACCTAAAGGTAAAGATCACACACAAACCCAAACCCCACAGAATTACCGTGACAATCCCACTACTCTTTTATTAAAGATAAAGCCATTCAATGAATATTTTTTAAGCACCTACAATCTAGCAGGCTCTGTCTTAAGAGAGGACTTAGCCTAAGTTCTGGTCAATGAGACATAATAAAAAATCTTCTGGGGATTATTTTCTCATTGACAAGAGAGAAAAGTACCCCTCATCCCTTCCCCTACCAGGTTGGTGACTTCCTATGAGAACATGATGTGTTGAGCTGCAGCAACCTTAAAAACAGGAGAGAAACTGTTGACCTATAAAGATGGACAGATCATGAGCTCTTGGTATCATGGTTAAGTCAGGAAACCAACTCTGAGACCATCTTCCCCTTGATTTCTTCATAAATAAGAAATAACATTATAGTTTAAGCCAATTTTATCTGCTGTTACGGTTACCAAAGTTAAAGCAACTGACAATAGCCTTATATATCTATTTGCTGAGAGCTCAGCTGGTAAAGAATCTGTTTATAATGCAGGAGACCTCGGTTTGATTCCTAGGTCAGGAAGATCCACTGGAGAAGGGATAAGCTACCCACTCCTATATTCTTCAGCTTCCCGTGTGCTGAGCTAGTAAATAATCTGCCTGAAATGCAGGAGACCTGGGTTCAGTCCCTGGGTTTGGAAGATCCCCTGGAAAGGAGAAAGGCTATCCACTCCAGTATTCTGACCTGGAGAATTCCATGGAAAGGATAGTCCATGGGGTCACAAAGAGTTGGACACAACTGAGTGACTTTCACTTTCACTTCTATTTGCTATTTCATATCTCTTTTCTCTTACTATATAGAACCAACATATATTCAACTTTTTTTTTGTATTATTTATTTCAATTAGGCATCTTTCAGAACCATAATATATAATCAGTGTTGTTGCTGCTGTTCAGTCGCTCAGTTGTGTACAACTCTGTGTGACCCCATGGACCGCAGCACGCCAGGCTTCCCTGTCTTTCACTATCTGCTCGAGTTTGCTCAAACTCAGGTCTGCTGAGTCGATGATGCCATCCAACCACCTTGGGTTTACTTATTAACCTGCATGCTAAGGCACTTCAGTCACATCCAGTTCTTTGCCACCTCATAGACTCTGGCCCACCAGGCTCCTCTGTTCATGGGATTCTCTAGGCAAGAATACTGGAGTGGGTTGCCATTTCTGCCTCCAGGGCATCTTCCCAAGCCAGAGATGGAACCCTCATTTCTTAAGTCTCCTGCATTGGCAGGTGAATGCCAAGAATGAATGAAGATTCTACAACACAGGAGTACAGGCAGACATTTAGACTGTTTCTAATTTTTTGTTTGGCATGATTTTTTAACACATAAAACTCAAAGCTATTGCTTAGTCTTCCAATTATGCACTAAATACGGGAAAAAAATAAACCTGAAGACACACAGTACATACCCTGGGAGACTATTATGGCATGGTAAGAAAAAAAGGGCTACTGGACATACTGTTTTATAGGAAAGAACCACTGTTATCCGATGATGTTCTACTAACATTATCTCTAAGCTATTTTATAAATTATTGTCAATATCACCAAAACACTGTTCTCAACACTAAAGGACAAGATATAATGTACAGCAATGAGGCCCTAAACAGCCAGTTCACCTACACTGCAGACATATATATTGGCTAAGGGAAGTAGAGATCAATAAACACTTTAAGGCCACTGTGCTAGGCAGAGACACAAAGGTGCAATTATAAAGACACAATAGAATTCAGTTTGAGACGATACAGTTTAGTTTGTAAAAATGCTAGTTCAAACCTTCCAATCTTGCACTCATTGTTTAGAAACCAAACAGATTCCCTTCAGAGAAAAAAAAAAAAAAAAAGCTGTCAGATTGCTTTTGCAACAGATCTGCAAACCTCATCTGTAACTCTGTAACTCCATGCTTTTTAAGTGCGTCCCATTGCTCTAGGGATGAAAACCTTTAATATTGCATACATAGTTCAGGATTACACAGCCTCTGCTCACCTTTTCAGCCACATCTGAGGCCATTTCTCCCTTAATACCAAACTTTCATTCATATCAGACTTTTATTGCTTCTCTTACAAAGCTCTTAACATTTTCAGTATCCTTCTAAAGGATACTGAAGTTTTTCCTCCCATTTTAAACCCATCCACCTTAACCCTGCAAACTTCCACTCATCCTTCAAAGTGCAGCTTCAAAGTTAACTACAAAAACCTTCCCAACATTTCTGAGTCAATGAGGTCTCTCTGCTTTACCCAGCACAATGATAATTATTTGCTTAGTGATTCTCTCCTCCACTAGATCAAAAAGGCTGGAAGGGCAGAGATTATACTCTGTTTTTCTACCAGTATATCCTAGATCCTGGAAGAAGCACAAGCTAAAATCAAGATTGCCGGGAGAAATATCAATAACCTCAGATATGCAGATGACACCACCCTTATGGCAGAAATCGAAAAAGAACTAAGGAGCCTCTTGATGAAAGTGAAAGAGGACAGTGAAAAAGTCGGCTTAAAACTTAACATTCAGAAAACTAAGATCATGGCATCCGGTTCCATCACTTCAAATAGATGGGGAAACAGTGGAAACAGTGCCTGACTTTATTTTTGGGGGCTCCAAAATCACTGCAGATGGTGACTGCAGCCATGAAACTAAAAGATGCTTGCTTGCTCCTTGGAAGGAAAGTTATGACCAACCTAGATAGCATATTAAAAAGCAGAGACATTACTTTGCCAACAAAGGTCTGTCTAGTCAAGGGTACGGTTTTTCTAGTAGTCATGTATGAGAGTTGGACTATAAAGAAAGCTGAGCGCTGAAGAATTGATGCTTTTGAACTGTGGTGTTGGAGAAGACTCTTTGAGAGTCCCTTGGACTGCAAGGAGATCCAACCAGTCCATCCTAAAGGAGATCAGTCCTGAGCATTCATTTGAATGACTGATTTTGAAGCTGAAACTCCAATACTTTGGCCACCTGATGCGAAGAACTGACTCATTTGAAAAGACCCTGATGCTGGGAAAGATTAAAGGGGGGAGGAGAAGGGGACGACAGAGGACGAGATGGTTGGATGGCATCACCGACTTAACGGACATGAGTTTGAGTAAACTCCGGGAGTTGGTGATGGACAGGGAGGCCTGGCATGTTGCAGTCCATGGGGTGGCAAAGAGTTGGACACAACTGAGTGACTGAACTGAACAGAGATCCTGGAAGAGTGCCTGGACATAGTAGGTACTCAAATAACTTCTCAAAACCAATAAAAATACTGCAAGGGAAATTGTCATAGGCTTTGACACAAGTAGACACACTATAAATGCTGCCTGAATAAACAAATCTCTAACAATACCAAATACCGGTAGCACACAACTTGAAATCTAAATGCAGGGTTGGCAGCTCTGTAGATCAAATATTGTAGGACACATTCTGGTTTTTCTCCCTCAGAAACATGAATATAACATTATGACAATCATTATCACTAAATAAAACGACTCATATAAATAGTCTCATTCACAGACCTGAATGGTCTGTAATTCTCTGTCCTGATACATGCAGAGTTTATATTTCCACTGACATTTAATTTTATTGTTTGCAAATGAAATAAATTGAATTTAAATAAATTAGGCCAGATAAAGGTTAAGGGTAACTACATACGTTATAAAAGATCAACCATTTACTATTTCTAAGTTACACTTTTCAATCTGATAATTCAGAATATTGACACTTAAAACTTATTCTATCTCCTCTTCCTAATGAACTAGAAAGCATGGATCATGTATCATCATCTATTATACACTTAACATGTATCTATTTATTTAGAGGTAACATATGATATTAGTTTCAGGTATACAACATAATGATTTGATGTTTGTATATATTGCAAAATGATCACCACAATAAGTCTAGTTAACATTAACAATTACTTATTTAACAAAGACTTTATATCCCATGTGCCAGGCACTATTCTACCTTTACAAATAAGAACTCATGTAATCTTAAGGTTTAAGAGATTGAATAACAAATAATAATCATACTTATATATAAGCAACACTAAGTTGTCTATATCTAACTTTTTTTAAACTAATATGGATCAATTAGGGGTGATGTTTGCCAAAATTAGCTAATGACATATTTATTACTACTAACTTCTATCACCAAGCTAGGATTACTTTGATTCCTCTTTCTTAAAGTCAATAATCTCTTTACTTGCAAATTATTTTTTTTAAACATTCACAAAACCCAGAAGCTTGGTGGGTGCAAATTTTCTTTTAAACGCCATTCATTAAACAAAATTCAAATGAAAAAACAGATAATCCCTGATTTGCTACTTATATAAGTTGTGCAGAAAAAGGCCTTATCTTGACATAAATAAAGGATCAAAACAGCTGATTTTGAGTCTCCTGCAAAAGCTAGTACTCTATGTTTCTACAATATTACCATGAAAATAACTCCATGAAGTAGATTTGGTTCTGACTGTGGATTCATGTGAGGATATTGAAAAGCTATCTGAATCAGGTCTCTGGTTTCTCATTTGTAAACAAAACAACAAAAACTAAAGAAGATTGAGGAAATCATAGGGCAGCCAGGAAATTAAATGTTTCAGCCATACTGCCTTACACGGAGAATCCTAACAACACCTAAATAACATTACTGTCAAAATAACATAAACCCTTGGAATGTACTTTAAACACTTTATTCATCAAAACACTCATATTACTATAATTTGGTTCTATAATAAGTTCTGATTTGTTTTCCCAGTTTTGTTTTCTTGAAGATTATTTAGACCACTACTGCTTTTCAATAAATGATAATACTTCTTTGTATATTTTCTTAGAAAAGTATAACTTTCCAAAACTGAACCAGGAAGAAATAGAAGATCTTAACAGACCCATCACAAGCAAGGAAATCGAAACTGTCATCAAAAATCTTCCAGCAAACAAAAGCCCAGGTCCAGATGGCTTCACAGCTGAATTCTACCAAAAATTTAGAGAAGAGCTAACACCTATCTTACTCAAACTCTTCCAGAAAATTGCAGATGAAGGTAAGCTTCCAAACTCATTCTATGAGGCCACCATCACCCTAATTCCAAAACCAGACAAAGATGCCACAAAAAAAGAAAACTACAGGCCAATATCACTGATGAACATAGATGCAAAAATCCTTAACAAAATTCTAGCAAACAGAATCCAACAGTATATTTTAATCACTATATTAGGCAGTATTAATACGTAACTTCCCAAATGATTGTTCCTAAAAATAGCAACTTTCTGAATTTCAGTCTCTTGATTATTTTATCTTAACATCTAATTTTGTTTTAAAGCTGAAACACCTATTATCGTGATGTGCATTAGCTAATTTAGCAACTGTTTGGGAGCTACAAGTACGGTCCAAGGGTTTTATGGGTGCTAACAGTATTTCCCAATTAAACTTCATGGCAAATACACAGGGGAAAATGGAAACCATGACATATTTTATTTTCTTGGGCTCCAAAATACTGTGGACAAAGACTGCATCCACAAAATTAAAAGACGCTTGCTTTTTGGATGAAAAGCTATGACAAACATAGACAACATATTAAAAAGCAGAGACATCACTTTACTGAGAAAGGTGCGTATAGTCAAAGTTACGGTTTTTCCAGTAGTCATGTATGGATGTGAGAGTTGGACTGAGCGCTGAAGAATTGCTGTTTTCAAACTATCGTGCTAAGGAAGATTCTTCAGAGTCCGTTGGACTACAAGGAGATCAAACCAGTAAATCCTAAAGGAAATCTGAATATTCACTAGAAGGACTCATGCTGAAGCTGAAGCTCCAATACTTTGGCCACCTGATGCTAAGAGCCGACTCACTGGAAAAGACCCTTATGCTGGGAAAGATCGAGGGCAGGAGGAGAAGAGGGCAATAGAGAATGAGATGGTTGGATGGCATCATTGACCCAATGGACATGAATTTGAGCAAACTCCAGCAGATAGTGAAGGACAGGGAAGCTAGGTATGTTGTAGTCCACGGGATCACAAAGACTCGGACACAACTTAGTGACTGAACAACAACAGCAATTAAACTGTAAACATTTTCAGGACAGAAAAAAAATCCTTTTTGAGGTTTCTTTTTTTCTCTAAACAACCTAGTAAAGTCTATCACTCATATTAAATATTTGTATTTTACAAAGAATATTTCTCTCTAGAGTATATCAAGGCCCTTCAAAATTGAAAGCATTTAAGATGTGCATCCTTGCACTGCAACAAGCAAAGGCATGGTTTCTAGTTGACCTGCTCCCATTAGAAACTTCCCCCTCTTCTCATATAACTTTAGATCTCTGATCTATTCTCCTATAATACAGCAAGATAAAATTTAAACTGGATTATTCAAACTAAATTTTATTTTCAAACTTCACAAAAGTTGCATACATATTTCCTTCCTATATTTAAAGGCAGTATTATCTGACGCAAGGAACAATAAAAGTTTGATTGCCAGCAAACATGAGACGGCTCTCAGCTTGGTCCCTTTCTAAGGCCATTTCCTTAATTCATTGAGACCCACTTCCTCAACAGCTTGACAAAGAATAAGTGGTCGGTTAACACGACTACTTTCTTGCTCTCCTCCCTCCAGAAGAAAGAAAAGAAGTAGGTATTACATCTTTACAGATTTTAACTCTATACAAAACAAACCAGCTTAATATGATTCCTTAAGATATAGTAGTTAGATAACTTTCAATGTCTTTGATGTTTTACATCTTACCCCCAATATTCCTTTAGACCATTTATTTATATTAACAGACCTAGCTATAATTTCACCACAAGATAAAATAACAGAGTGTTGGATTCAAGTCATAATATCAGCAATTTTAAGAATTGCTTTATGCAAATCCTTTATATCATTACACTCCAGTCTTTGCATCAGTAAAATAAGGGACTTGGGAATTTCTAAACTCTTATTTAGCTCTAAAAGGGATATACTTCAGTTGAGGGTGAAATACGTTGATCTAATAATAAGTACATTTTCAGAGAAAAAGAGATCAAATTCAGGCATTTAATACTTCACAGATAGGGCTTTAGGCATTAAGCTTGAAAGCTTCTTACAGGTTTGCTCACCAAAAAAGATATTCTAATATCCAGTAAACAAGATTGCATGTTATATGGCCATGTAAGAGAGAATTTCAAATAGCTCAGCAGGAAGGCCACATATATTCAACCAGAGGGAAAAAAATCAATCCATCCAGTAATTAAGAAATACTTTCTATTCCCACCAAAGATGTGTAATGATTTGAAGCAAATGTTGCTGTATAATTACATATGAACATAATTGAGGCTCTCCATCTCTGCAAGTCCTTTTATGTAAGTAAGTGATTTGAAATGGAATGCAAAATTTAAAATATCTTTTTATGCTGACCATTAAAATTATACTTCAGGCTCTAAAACTTAGCAGGGAACAAGAACTCTTTAGAGATGTGGAGTAAAAAGATAAAAAGTTAGTACAAACTTAAAAAGTAGAATATTACATATTTAGTAAAGCCATTATTGGGACAACATTAGCATGGTCATCAAGGGGTCTAACTACGGAAGCAGAAAGTATGTCAATAATTCATACTGACCCTTCCTTCATAATTACCCTTTTAGTCTACAATCTTCCTAAGAAGGATGGTTACACCAGTATATCTTATGAGTACAACATATACAACACTGTAATCAAAGTTCAAACCACAATGAAGCATGTACTCATTTGCCGGTTTCTTTCATGGGATGCAATGATATTCAAATTATATTTCAGGATAGATTAATGAATTTGCTTAAACATTTTATTTAAAATGAAGTTTGGAGATCAACTTGATATGTATAAAACCAGAATCACCTGCCGCTTCCTCTCAACTTACGATATATAACACAACCATCAATCTGAAATAAGTTTTTTAACCCGTGGTAAAATTTTCAGTTATTTTGTATTTACGCGTACTCTCTCACCAATACTGAAGAAACTCGGTTTTCTCCAGCAACCTGGTGGTTTTTTTGTTTGTTTGTTGTTTAATTACAGAGTGAACAAACTGGAAGACATATTAAGAAAAGTTAAATATAAAAACTCAGAATAAATAAAATGTCTTATTATAGGGAAATTTCTATTTCTTAAGTCTTTCACAGAGCATCCCGGTGATTTGAATAAACTATGTTTACACAGCATATGCAAAGATATACACCTATTTGGTAGAGTTATCTTGTGGTGGTGGTTGTTTTTAAAATACATAATAGGAGTCCTTCATCCTACCAGGTTGGAGAGAGAGTTAGACACTTGGGAGACAAAAGATGAGAAAACTAAGCAATTAGGTATGTAATGCTTGAAAACGAAGCACCAGTGAGAAAAGAAACTAACAGTGAAGCACTGAAAATGCTTAGTTGAAATGAGAAATTGAAATTATTTTAAAAACACAGTATTGTTCCCCCATGCCTTGGTTCTCCGCTGACTGCAAGTCTCTGCTTCCATGGCGGACAAATCTGGGGGTCCTGCCTGCCTGCCCCACGCAAGTTCAGCAGGAGAACAAGAAAAGAGGATCACGCACCTCACATATCCAGTTGTTTTTGTCTCATTATAAATACCTTCTGCTTCTAGTGCTATTAATAAATCCAAATATTTTTCAAATAAAACTACTTCAGAAGACAACTTTGAATCAACGTAAAAATCTGTTTTTGTAGTTTCCTATCTCTTCTGTCAAAGGAAGGGCTGAATTACAATGAAACATCTAAATTACCTGTCTATTTTTAATAGATTATTTCCTTAAAAAACCACCTCATCAATAATTAGCTTACCTCTCATTTAAACAGAAAACTCAAATGCAAATTTCAATGATCACAAATCATAGATTCTATGTCATTCATTTCTAACATCTTAGTGAATATTGACTTTTCAGGCCATTTAATGTTACTAACTTTTCACAGGCATGAAATTCCTATGGATTTCTTCATAATCCATTCTATATCTTTTCATTATATAAAGTATTGACAGCATTCCCTTTCCGCAGACAATGATAGATGTGACAGAAATTGATTTTCACCCAAATATCTAACTAGCATTTCACTGCTACTCATTCACACATTTTTACTGAGTGCTTGCTATGTGCTAGACACTGTGATTTAATAGATGAGTTAGAGAACGATCTTTGAACCAAATTATTATAATTAGTAATGTATATTTTTAGAGTATCAGGGTCACAAGTTGACCTAGTCTGGCCACCAAATCTCACTAGCGAAAAGTCTCGGCCTCTGCTCATGCACTTAGCCTGTTGCATAAGTATTAGGTATTCTCTCTTTAAAGGTCAAGTCTCTGCAATATAAATTATAAGATCCAGACAGAGTATCTGTTATTTCAGAAATGGAGCAATGACCAGCACCAAGACCAGGACTTAATATTTACACATTACTCTTTTCTCACTCTCTTTTTTTGGGATAAGACAGGGAGAACAGAGAAACAGAGGGGAGGGCAAGGGAACTACAAGAAGAGACCCAAGACCAGAACACAGGCAAACACTTAGACTTAGTGACTCAACAACAACAACTTCTTTGGTTCAAGAAGATACTCGGACTAGAACATCAGAGCAAAGAAATGGCTGCCCATTTCCCTTCTCAGGAGCTGGGCTACATGGGTCTTCTCTGTGGAAAAAATGAAGGGGAGTCAACATGAGAACTATCAAAGGTCCAAATCCTCAAATAACTGTACATTCTCCCACTGTAGATTTTTATCCATTTCTCTTTGAGCCAAGGAAAATATCTATGCTAATGATTATCCATTCACTCTTAAAAAAATGAAATACTTTTATTTTTCATTCCACAGCAAATTGGTTTTAACAGATCAGGAAATGTGGAAAGCCTTGTATAGTACTCATATGAAGAGCAAGAAGTAACAGCTGGATGTGTAATTACAAAGGAAAAATTATTAAAGATTTCTTTTTTAAACACTGAAATCACACTAAGCGTCTGGGGTCATTTGTGTAGTGAAAAATTTTCCTAAACATATAACGAATTCCTGAATGTATCTACATAATACAATAAAAAAACAATACTCAATGATTACATGATGGTGATATTACTCATGACTTAGTTATGGTATTGATTCATGGGGAAGGATAAATCCAATATACTTCAATTATGAAGGTAAGTGCAGAATATATTTTATAAAGATTTTCTACCACTTTGCTAATGTTTCAAAATATAAAACACTAATATTACACTAATAAGAGAATTAATTTATGGAATATGTCATTTTCCAAAATCAACAATGTGGGAGAAGATAAACTCTTACAGGTTAATTTCAGTTCCATAAAAGAACACTGAAGTAAGAGTTAAAAATGTTCAGAATACACTAGACTTTCTTTTAACATCACTCCAAAGAAGGTTTTTAGGATGCCCCCTCCATTCTCCTTTTCTCTTTTTCTAGCATTTTCTCCCACACCTGCCTCCACACTGTGGCTCACTCCCAGGCTGTGTAAGGATGAAGCTAACTTGTCTGGTCACTGCTAGATTGCCACATGGAAAATGAAACCACGCCACACTGTAACGTGCTCCGCTATACTAAACACAACAGAGTGACATCACAGCAGGAAAGTCACAAGCATTTTCATAAAACTGTTTCAGAAAAAATGTCACCTACTTTTAGTAACACTGTCAAACTTTCCATTTGCTACTGGGAATCTGAAGGAGATGTTCACTGGAAATCAAGTTTGTCACAAAATTACCCAGGAACATTTTACTTGGTACCACGGGCTAATGATAGAGTTTGACTTGGATACCCAGGGGATACATTGTTAGAGGTGCATTTGAGTTTTAGTTTGACATTTTATAAATCCTTCATGATCTTTGTAGATCCTCTCACAAGAAAAGAGAGAAATATAGGTTATATATTATTTTTTACAGTAGTTTCAAGTTCACAGAAAAATTGAGCAGAAAATACAGGGTTCCCATATACCACTACTGCCCCCACATACAACCTCCCCTACCATCAACATCCTGCACCAGAGTGGGACATTTGTTACAATCAAAGAAGCTACGGTGATATATCATTACCACCTAAAGTCCATAGTCTACATCAGGGTTCAGTCTTGAAATATTAACACTTCTACGGGTTTGACAGATGTAAAATGACAGGTATCCAGCATTACAGCATAAAGAAGTTTCACTATTTTAAAAATCCTTTGTGCCATGTCTATTCATCTCTTCCTCCTTAGCCTCTGGCAACCACTGATCTTTTTATGGTCTCCATAGTTCCGCCGTTTCCAGAATGTCATATTCTTGGACTCATACAGCATTTTCAGATTAAATTCTTTCATTTATGCATTTAAGGTTTTTCTATATCTTTTCATGGCTTGATAGCTCACTTCTTTTTAGCACTGAATAATATTCCATTGTATCACAGCACTTCTGATGAAAATTTTACAGCACCTTGTAAGAGTTACAAGGCAGAGGCCATATACATTATTAAACTTCCATGTTCCTATCACACAACAGGGATACAGTAAATGACTTGGTGAATGAATATATTATTGATTTATAAATGATACATCATTTTCATTTCCTATAAAATGAGGCAAATATCTCATAATGCTATATGAGAACTAGAAGAATATCTTTAAAGAGTGATTATCAAAGCAACTGTTATTATTAATTTACTTAACTAAAACAATATTTTCAATTTGGGGTCATGTATCTTTCAGTTCCAGGAAAATAAAATGGTGAAGGAAAGAGGAAATCAAGGCCAGAGGTAGGGTGAGATACCTAAAAGGTACAAACTTTAAGAAGGCATTCATTCTCTTGTTTGCTCTGTCAAGATCCAAAACGCTTCCAACAGACTAATAGAGAGAACCAAAACAAGCAACATGATATTTAATGACCTTGAATAGAAAAGTCTAGAATCCAGATCCACAAATTAACTACGCCAGTAAAGGTCAAGGGAGTGCTGGTTTAATAGCAGAAAACATGACTTTTAAAATTACTCCCAAGGTTATTAAGAATCTACATTAAGAAAGTGAAAGTTGCTCAGTCGTGTCCAACTATTTAAAACCCCATGGACTGTATAGTCCACGGAATATAATGTGTGTAAAACCAATTGAGATAAACAGGGTGAATTACTAAAAGTATACAGTAATGTTACTATATAAAATATTGTAATAGTGAAAATTGCTCAGTCGTGTCTGACTCTTTGCGACCCCAAGAACTATATACTGTTCATGGAATTCTCCAGGCCAGAATACTGGCATGGGTAGCCATTCCCTTCTCCAGGGGATCTTCCTAATCCATGGATCGAACCCAGATCTCCCACACTGCATGTGGATTCTTTACCAGCTGAGCC
The DNA here is from genome assembly GCF_910594005.1 of Cervus elaphus. Classification (NCBI taxonomy): domain Eukaryota; kingdom Metazoa; phylum Chordata; class Mammalia; order Artiodactyla; family Cervidae; genus Cervus; species Cervus elaphus. The sequence continues at coordinate 13,424,771 of NC_057817.1, read as the reverse complement.
ACCAGGGAAGCAACAAATGCAATAAAAATATATATCATATAAAATAATATTTCTTAGTAAGTAGTATGAGGTCATCAACAGTGTCTAGTTCTGAATATTTTATTTCAAAGTGAATGATGACGCAGGTTACCAAAATATCAAATCACCTTGTTGTGTACAAGGAGCTCATATAGTGTTATAGATAAATTATACTTACAAAAATAAATTCATAGAAAATCAGATTTATAGTTACCAGAGAAGGGGTGATAGACAGAGGGAAAATTAGATGAAGGAAGCCAAATGGTATAAACTTCCAGATATACAGGTACTATGAGTATAACATACAACATGGTCAATATAATTAACACTGCTCTGTTAACACATAAAATTTAAGTAAATCCTAAGAGTTCTCATCACAAGGAAAATAACTTTTTTCTATTTCTTTAATTTTATATCTATACAAGATGATGTAAGTTTGCAAACTTATTGTGGTAATCACTTCATGATGCATGTAAGTCAAACCATTATGCTGTACACCTTAAACTTAACCAGTGCTATATGTCAATTATATCTCAATAAAACTGGAAAAAAAGAAATGAGGAAAACTTTACTGAGAGAGCTGTTAAAAACAAGAGTTACTAAAGGAGGTTGCAATATTTACTTCTCTGAAGGGCGCCAGGTCCTCTGTCCATGGGATTCTCCGGGCAAGAACAATGGAGTGGGTTGCCAAGTCCTCTCTAGGGGCTCTTCCCGACCCAGAGATTGAACCCTCATCTCTTATATCTCCTGCACTGGCAGATGGGCTCTTTACCACTAGTGCTACCTGGGAAGCCCTCATCTTCTATAATTTCTGCAAAATTCCATTAGGAAACTAGAGACAAACATTTAATAAAACTAGTTAAATTTTAGCCACTATTAAAAGTAGTATATCATGTGAGTGTTTATAAAAAGAAAAATTCAAATACTAAAGAGAAAAAAGAAAAAAACCAAAAGTATCTTAAAGGCCAATAATGTCTCTAAAATGACAAAAACAAAAAAAGAACTATAGAGAAGTTACCAAAAAAAATGGAGAAAAGAACTGAGGTTATCCAGTGTTTTTTACATCCTTAGAAACAGTGTAAGTTAAATATAAACAAATGAATAGCACACATACATACTCATATACCCACTCAACTGGTTCATTTAATAAATGCAAGGGGAAAAGGAATGATGATAAACTGGAGAGTAACTAAATTAATATCAGAAGAGTAAAGTATCTAGGAACCAAGTTAAATAAAAGGTTAGAAAATGAGAAGTAAGTCTCATAAAAAAGAGCTACAATGTCATATAAGAAATTAATGTTGAAAGTAATGAGGAAGAAAATTAACTTTCAGCTGAAATAAAAACTTTTAATAATGAGAGTTGTTCAAAAATGGACAAAGTTGTGTCTAAAAGTAGTAATCTTCCTTTCTTCCTTTTAAAGAAAGCATTGAAATAGGGGCTAGATGACCATCTCTTACTGAAGATGTAATTCTAGCACTTATCTTACATTTAGAATGAACTACAAGTAACCCTACATACTATGTGAAACACTCATTAAATAATAGATGATGACCACTAGACTAATTCTCAGAAATTACTTAGAAAATGTTAGATCTTGACTCTTAACGTGAATTTGGTCTGTAAGTTTCTTTTTATATAGCACAATGAAAAATAATAAAAATGCATGCTAGTGGTCAGAAATCTTATCTACTACAACTATTTCAGATTTGAGATGAAGTCTATGCCTGCACATTTAGCCATCAAATGATCTGCTTTTTATTTGCATGTTGAATTAAATTAGCTTGCAGTTCATGGTTCAAAACAGATCTCTTTTCAGGACAAGCTCTCGTCATAAAATTCAAAGAGGCTGAACATGAAAGAGTACATAAATGATGGTAAAAATTCTAGAACACTATTTGACATCACTGAGTATTCATTAAGCAGCTATTAGTGAGAACTGCCATACTAAGTATTATAGAGATTTAAAGAACCCTAAAAATGCTGACAATCAAACCAGAGGAGGCCTTTCTCTTGATACACTTACATATGAAATAAACACAAATACCTCACCTACATCCATGCTTACTGTTAGCAATGACCTACAGAACCTGTAATTAACCTTTCTATCAGATCATGGTCAATGGCATGTGGCCAAGCGCATGGCAAGAGTTAGGCAAAATTCTGTTACATGTTTGAAAAGAATGGAAACATTAAAGTTAAGCCATCCATCATTTTCTTAGACCTCCCATAATTAAGAAACAGTTTAACTTTGCAAAGATTTACTATGGAAAACTTATGTTGAGAAGAAAAGACCACAAGATGAACAAACACAGAAGAAATAACTTTTCTATAATATCCATCATCTGGAAGTATTTAGTTCTACTGTCCTTCACTGATTAACATATATATATATATATATATATATATATATACGAAAAAAAGGCCAGTCAGCCGTTCTGTGACAATTACTAGAATAAAGTAAAAAATTAAAACTTAGGGTCTGGGAAGTCCAAAAGTTAAGACTCTATGTCTAAGAAAGGCTAAATTATTTTCAGAAGTAAGCAGAACAAAAGGTTAGATACAAATAATGAATGATGAGACACAAGGGAAAATTAATAATTTTACTTCTATCTTAAAGTATCAGTTCCAGTTCATTTCTTCCTTTAAGGTGTAAATGTAAGTAAAATGTGCTGCCTAATACAATATAGAAAATGTTACCAAAGATAGAGAAGAAAATTAAAGTCTTAAAATTTTCCATTATCACAAAGGTCAACCTACACACCCAGGAATGACTGGCATGTGCCACCAAGCTTAAACTTACCAGTGAAGAGACTGATACTTCAGTCCTGTATAATACGGACAACTCTACTACCAAACAAGCCGGACGGATTAGGTGATCCTTAAAACTGTTTACCTTTTTAAATTCCACAATCTGTTGCCTTTTGCCTCTCTGCATTTTCCCATTGGTAGGTTTAAGCCCAATGGCACATGCCAGTAGTTCCTGGATGTGTACACTGACCTTTGTGATAACGGAGAATTTTGGACTCCAGTTTCTATCTTCTCTGTTTCAGAAAGGCAAAAGACAACTAACTGGGAGTACAAAAAGTTAACAGTATCAGGGTCATGTAATCAACTTGGTTCATTTGGTAATGAGAGTCCTTATTATGGAGGAGGGCTTCCCTCCTGGCTCAGCTGGTAAAGAATCAACCTGCAATGCAGGAGACCTGCGTTTGATCCTTGGTTTGGAAAGATCCCCTGGAGAAGGGAAAGGCCACCCACTCTAGTATTCTGACCTGAAAAATTTCATGCATTGTACAGTCCATGGGGTCACAAAAAGTCGGACATGACTGAGTAACTCACTTTCACTATTATGGAGCAACTTAAGTGCCATTTTCTTCTCATATGACCTCACTGTGTGCACTCTCATTGAGGAATAAAACAAAGTTTAATGATTAAAGACACAAATGACCTAATAAATAAGGGTGAGTAATTTGATTCAGACAAGTCACTGGTAGTAAACACTCACACACACACACAGAGCGGTTCTTTCTTCCTTTGCCAATGGCAATAGGTTGTCACACCACAAATGGCCTTTTGTCACTCCACATACAGAGACTAACATTGAAGAATTATTACATGAAATAGTCCAAATGGTATTATACAGAATTATTGAACTACAGGCTCAGTTCCCAAAAGAATATTACACAACAGTGAAATAAACACAAGATGGTTTTAGGGAAAGGAAAAATACTTCTTATATGCCAGGTAAAATGTACAAAATTGACTTTCATAAAAGAAAGAAAAATTCTTGTTTCTTCTAACTTGTATTCTCATGTTTATATCCTATGCTCTGTCTACTTCAACAATTCAACCCAAAATATTTCTAGAGCATGGATTGGAATACAGAAGAAAAGTCCTATTTGCCTAGACAAATCTTATGCAATCCTTCTTCCAAGAGAAAATTCCAATTAGAATCTTCTCTAATTTTTCCTATCTCTACTAAATATTTCCAGTATAGTACTTGCAAATTTACTAACTAGCAAGACTCCCCTTTTAATTCTTAGAAACAACAAAAGGTCAAAACAGTTCTTCTCACCTGTAGAAATAAATTTATATGCCCAAGATGCCCAGAATGCATGTCATCAAACCAAAATTTAGCTAACTTTTGTGTTCCTGTAAATGCTCTGCTTGGCTGGAAATTTGGTTATATCTGGTCAGTCAATCCCCAAATGCCAGGCCAATTTCGGGCCTTCTTACTCCAAGCTAGGTTGACTATGTAACCCCAGCCATCGGATATCTCCTATGCTTTCCTGTTTTTTTATTCTTTATCCCATAAAAGCTACCTAAAGCTACCTAATTTCTGCCCTATTTTGCAGTTCTATGAAAGGAGACTGTCCACTTCATAAAGTGTTTGTGTCCCTAAATAGGCTTAATCTTTTTTTTTAACATCTTAACTTCAGTTTAATGTTATTTGAAGCAAAAACAGCAGATTCTTGGTGGTCCTGAGGTAATGGAGCCACTCTCCACACACACACAGCAGGATGAAATTCTACTGTCCTGGGCATACACACTAACTTGTTACAAATAGGTCCCAGAGGCCACAACATTTTAGAACCATCACCAGAGCACCATCTAATCAAGAGGGTTTTTTGTTTTTTTTTTGGTTTTTTTTTTTGAGATTTTCTAGTAGTCTCTTAAAAACTCTGTGACCGGACTTCCTCAGTAAGTATAGCAGGTAGGAATATGCCTGACAATGCAGGTAGCAAGAGTTCAATCCCTGGTCCAGGAAGATTCCACATGCCACAAAGCAACTAACGCCCAGGGGCCAAAACTACTGAGCCTGTGTCCTGCAACTACTGAAGCCCATGTGCCTAGAGCCTGTGCTCCGCAACAAGAGAAGCCACTGCAATTAGAAGCCCACGTACCACAATGAAGAGTAGCCCCTACTCGCTGCAACTAGAGAAAGCCTGCGTCCAACAAGGAAGACCCCGTACAACCAATAAATGAGTAAATAAATAAATAAAAACATCTCTGAGGGCCTCAAAGAGGTAATGAGCATTACAGGCCCCTGATTCTAGGGTGATGTGAATAGAGTACGTGGATTGCACACATGTGTTAAATAAATGCCTTTCCATTTACATAAATTCTCCATGAGTAAAGCATAATTTCACTCAAAGAATTTGAGCTACTGCTATCACTGATCATTTTAGAACGATTTAGGTTTTCTTACATGTCCTAAGGTTCTACTGTCCTAAGGTTTATACATTTTTAGCAACTAAATGTTCTCTGAGTGGAAAATTTCCATCTTCATTTCTAAAATGAAGAATTAGAGAAAGCATAACCAGCACATTCAACTCAAGAAAAAAATTTTAAGGGAGAAATTTCCCTTTAGACAAAATTTGTTCACTCATATTATTTAATACATACCTACTATATCAAGTATTATGCTCAGTAATGGAAATACAAAGATGAGTACCATCTACTTACAGAGGGGAGAGAGAGAGCTGCAGTTCATATAAGTCTATTAGAATCCTTAAGGAAGTGAGAAGAATCATCCTGTACAATGGACATTAATGGAGTCCATTATTCTCTCCTGGGAATAGGCACTATAATCCTTCAGTCTGATTCAACATGTCACTCTGAAGTATACTGGGCTCTTCAAATTTGCTGAGTCACACCTTTACTGTTCAGATAATCAAAATGTTTCATCCTCCAAACTTTCACTCCTGCTTCTTTTTGGGACAGAAAAAGCAACAAAATATTTATCTACAGCAGAACACTTGCCCACATCAATACAACTTGAAAGAGATTTTCCACAATGGAGACTGACTATCATGATCCCTTTAAAATGCAAGGATAATATAAAATTCAATTCCTGATTCTACATATCAGAGGAGCAACATTTTCCCCTCCAATGTTAAATGTTAGGTCAGATCAATTCCTTGAGGGAATTCCTACTTGTTTCTTTAAAAACTTAGTAAAAGTAAAAACACAGCATTTAAAAGTATGGTTTTAAATATTTTCCAATACAATAATCTTACCACTAGTCGGTATAAATTTGATTGGCTACCAGAGGCATGTTAAGCCATGAGTTTCAAAGACTCTGAAGACCACACAAGAAACCCAAAGAACTCATTACCAAACAATATAAATCAAGCTACATTTTGCCAAACGGATAAACTACATGTTTTACAGCAACTTCAGTGAGATCAGTAGATTCAGCCTACTTGATGGTGAAACATTCATAGGACTGTGGGCTACAAGATGCTAACAAGAAAGGAAATATTAGGAATACTAAATCAGAAGAAACAATAGAATTTATCAGTTACAAAAGTTAAGAGTTCAGAGAAATAACCATGACGAATTCAAGCCGAGCGATGAAAGGAATGAAAATAAGGCAAGGATCTGGTTGTTAATTTTAAAGTAAAATCTGAAACTTTGGCAAAGATAATGGAATTAGCATCTGGTCTTTGTAATGAAGTGTTTGAGGTTGACCCACTCATGGAATGAAGCATAAAAATCAGGAAATGCATGAATGAAGAGTTTAAATTGAAATTGCATACAAAGTCCTTAAGAAAATGCCTAAGCTGTTATCTGTCATATACTACTTTCAGAAAATCCCAGTGGTCATCTCAAGTTTAGGAGCACCTACCATGTCCTCTCCCTCTTTCATGACCTTGTACATTGTTCCACACCTACCCCTTTACATTAAAAGTAGTTTACATGTTCAAAAAACAAAACAAATAACAGGCCCCAAATGAAGTCACTTGTGCTGAGCCACAGATCGACAAATCAAGACAATATCTAATCTAATTATAGTTTCAGCCTATCCAAAAATGCAACCTTTAACCAGTCAATCTGGAATTAAGTGATTAGTGCTAGTGAAGTAATCTGCCTGACAGATCCAAGTCTTTCCCCCAAAGGAAAGTGACCTTGCCTGAAACAATTCACTTTTTGCTGGAAACTTGCCTTTTCTGCCTCCTTCTGTCTGTCTCTAAAAGCTTTTCATTTTGTACATTTCCTAGGACCAACTTTCTACTTGCTAAATGAGATGCTGTTCAACTCATGAATCACTGAATAAAGTCAATTGGCTCATTAAATTTGTTCAGTTGAATTTTTTTGTGAACATCTCCACTTTTATCTTTTCTTCCATTTCACTGATTCTCAAATTGCCTATTAAATCTTTCCATCTGGATTTCAAACAGTACTTCAAACGCAACATTTTTAAAGGTCAACTACTCCTCATATTCCTCAACCATATATGACTAGTTCTGTGAGCAGCATCTTCATTTTCATCTCTTACTAACTCAAATATTCATTTGGTTCAAAATCAAACAATTCAAGAAATGCCCTGTCTTCTGTATCTGCTCTTTATGTTCCTTTCAGTAATAACTGGTAATTCTGGCTCTCATTACCTCTTAGTTTGATTACTGAAATAGCCCTTATTTGTTTCTCCTCTGATTACTTTCTATATGCTTCCTTTCTAATCCTCCCTAAATACTACATCAAGATTATACTGTCAGCACATGAGATGACTATGGAACATCCTTGTTCAAAAATCATCCAAAATTTCCTTTTACTTACCAACACAACATACTTATTTTGGCTAGACATGAAGGGTTCCCAACAATTGGTCTTCTCTAGTTTGGTTTTTCTATCTAATTTTCCTCCACACGCCCATGCATATGTCACATTATAACCAAACTAGGCAAAGAGGACACGACTGAAGCGTCACAGCACACACAGACAAGCAGGGTTTCACCTCAATGCTTGCACTTTCCCGCCTTAGTAGCTCTACCTGGTAATAACTTTCTAGGCTAAAAACATCTCCCTCAAAAGTTAATCTCCTCACAGAAGCCTTGGCCATTCATGATGAAAAGCAAAGTCTTCCCCTTACTTAAATTGCTAAGACAGAAGTTACAGAATAGTGGTTAAGAAAATGGATCTGGCATGCCAATTATCTGAATTTTAAAGCTAGTTCTGCCAATCACTAGATGATCCTCAACAAGTTACTTTCTCTATAAAACCACACTTTTTAAAATCTGTAAAATGGGAATAATAATGATAACTGCATTTTAAGGACTGTTGTGAGACCTAATTGTACCAGGACCAGGTAAGTAGCCATAATTACCAATCATCAACATCTTCATCATTATCATATCCTGTTCCCTCTTGTAGTATAATCACAATTGTACCATATACCACAATGCAATGTGACACCAGAAAAAATTCAGTTGGCACTACATCTTGCACATACATAAATGAATGAATCTACAGATATGAAATTAACAAGGCACACTGAAAACTAAGTCTTAAAAAGATGGCAAAAATACAGCTGCACACAGAAAAGATAATAGAAGGAAATATAGCTTAAAAGAGCAGGGCTGTAAGGAAGAAATTTTACCAAGTCCAGGAGTGTAAACTGGTTGCCAGAAAAGCTTATGAAACTGCAAATGCATAGCTGACTGATCAAGGAAGTTGCAATTTCATGGAAGTGCTCAGTGTAGGACCACATATTAAATGTACTACTGATTAAATAGAAGATGTCAAAATAAAGGTGACTAGAATGGCTAAGGATTTAAAAATAAAGCCAAATGAGAAGTTTCCAAACAAAAGAAATGGTACAATTAAGTTGAAAGTGAAAAGTTAAAGTGCAGATAGGACAATTGCCTTGAAATATTTGAAAGACTATCACTTGTAAAAGGGAATAACTATTTTCTGTGTGGCTTCATGGGGGAAAGCTTAATACAGGAAAAAATATAATGGAAAGAAGCTTTTGCTCAATAAAAATAGAGCAACTATTAATGATGCCCAGGAATATATCAGCCTACTATTAGAGAGTAGTGAGTGCTCCGTAAACATAAGCATTCAAGCAGAAACTAGACAACACTGCTAGAGAGGTTTGGAAATGTATATATAATACATATATCCTAACTACTATGTAGTTAAGTTCCTACACATTTTAAGGAAAAATATTATCATTATATTGCACTGAGGCTAGGGAATAAATGAATGTATTGGTTTGATAGGGCTGTTAAAATTTGAGTTCCCACAGAATGATAAAATTGGGTATCTAATGTGATCTCAATCAAGTATATCACATATTTTTTATTTAAATAATTAAAAATAAAAACTTTTTCTAAGGATAGAAGCTATAAGCGATGTTATTGTTTCTTAAAATTTGTCTCTAATTATAAAAAATGTTCTAAATCAGTCACAGTTCTTGCATAAAAGAAACACCTAATTCTCAATATTTTTTTACAGACTTGTAAGATATTTACAAAAGAAACAAGAGTAAAAGAAATGAAAAAATGGAGAGAGGAAAACAGACCAAGCCAGTCAAGGATTTATCATCTTATGTGTTCACTGATTTCAACATGCCTAGTAACAAGCTTTATCACATATAAAAGACAGCCTCCAAAATTTTATCATAACTGTCTTTGACAAAGCTATTCAACATGATCCAGAAAAAAACATCCAACAGATTAAGTTAATAAAATTCCATTTGATTTTAGCTCTATCTGTATTTCACATCGATTTGATGTCACTTTAAATACCCCTTCCATTCAAAAGAATTAGTTAAGTCTGTTGACATTTTCCAGTAAATGGACAAGCTGTAATACATGCAGATTTTCAGTCTGGCCATTAGTTTAAAGTAATATCCTTACTTCCTACGGAATCTTTCTTTAATTTCCAAGAAACTTAAGGATTCATGAATCAATGTTCTCCATACCATCAGAATTACAGAGAGATGCAGGTAAAATAACATCCAATAACAGCTAGTCTAAGACAACTACAATAATTGATTTTGTTTCTAATGCGTTTCAGTGAGACGTAACAGCCACTGAGAAAGAAAAATTAAGACATCAACAATCTCCTTAAATTTCAGATATGTTTAAATAGCTTAGGAAGCAGATCATGCTATAGAAAACTTCAAACAAACCTTGCAAAACATACTCAGTAATTTTGCTACAGCAAGGATCCAGTATCATGTTACAAAGGGTACATTCATTCAGATAAATGTATATGAGCTCTTACCCTGCAATTTTTTTAAAAAAATTGTATTTTGAGTTTCTAAATAATTTGCAACTTCAGATCTGCCCTTTGTTCGAAATAACTGAAACAATTTTTTCCCAGAGTATTCCTTGTAAAATATCCATTTATACTTATTTTTCCTATTTGTATTGCTTCTAAGAGACTGATGATAACCTATAGATAATAAAAGCTTAAGAAATATGTATGGTATGCAGCCAAATTATAAAACCTCATTAATTCATTTGAATATAATTTCTGTGCAGGCAGATTTTTCTTTACCACAATATTTAGAAGTACTCACCTAGAAGTAGCACCTAGAAGTACTCAGTAGGTGCTAAATAAATATTTCCTACACTAACTGAGTGAAAAACATTTGATTTCTGTTTTATAAAAATCTGGTTGAAAAATATAAAATTTCTCATGCTTTAAAGAAGATTTTGGGCTTCCCTGGTGGCTCAGACAGTAAGGAGTCTGCCTGCAATGCAGGAGACCCAGGTGGAAGATCCCCTGAGAAGCAAATGGCAATCCACTCCATTATTGTTGCCTGGCAAATCCCATGGATGGGGGAGCCTGGCGAGCTACAGTCCACAGGGCCACAGAGTCTGACACAACTGAGCGACTTCACTCACTTAAAAGATTCTATGAAAAAAAAAAAAAAAAAGATTCTATGGACTTAATTTGAGGATCAAAATGTTATGTGTGAAATGTTTAATTTTTTCCCCCTAAGAGTTCTGTTATTAGTGTAAATTATAGTTAATTTCTATGTTCTTTAAAACAGCTTTTAATGTGGAACTCATATAAACATGGTACCCTTGCCTTTTACATGAAAGACAAAATCTCATCCACAATAAGGAGAATCAAAATCTTCGAACAATTGATAGGAAGCAGTATAAGCTTCCTTTGATCATAGCAAAGGGGAAAAAAATCCATTTTTACTTTTTTAAAGAAAATGGGGTGTAAGAATGCTACTGAAACACAAAGACGTGCGCCTGACACACAAGGAGGCCCACAACACAAAAATGACAAGAGTTTGAAACAGACAAAGGTCTATTGTAGGCTATGCAAGGAGATGCGTGGCTCATGCCTTAGAAATCTCAAAACTCCCCAAAAGCCCTTTTCTAGGAAAGGTGAGGGAGGAGCAGGCTTAGTTGTTGCAAACTTCCTGGTGTCAGGCACTTTGTTCTTGAGGTCAGGTCACGGTCAGGAGGTTCCAGTAATCCTCCACCAAAAGAATGTTATTCCCTGTTCCGACAAAAAAGGGCAAGGCCCCAAGGCACAACTTTCCGCCTCCGACATCCAGGTCCTGGCTAAGAGGAGGCAGATTTCAGCTGGCAACTCCCTCAGGGCCAGGTTCTCAGACCCTGCTCAGCCATTACCGTGAAGGAGCCAGGTGCCCAGGACCCAACTGGCCCTCAGGCGGCCCAAGCAGTGGGGGCAGGTCCCCCAGATGGCATGATGGCACCCTATGCAGACTACTGCCGCCATTGGGTCGCAGAGGCAGGGGTGGAGTAAGGGTCACCAGCAAGACCTGGGCCTGGCCAGTGGCTGGCCATGAGAGCGTCCTGGAACCCTGCAGGACACAGTCGTCAGCTTGCTCCCTGGGCCCCCCGACTCACCCGCTTGCCCAAGATGAGGTGACCTGGAGGGCCCCAGGGAAAAGGCTAGGATTTGCCTCTTACCTCTCTCCACCTGAGGATCTGCACTCTGCCAAACTCGGCTTCAATGTGTCCACTAACAGTTGCTCGTGGACAGTTGCTTGCTTGGGGGAGGGGCACACGGGGCCCTGACCAATTGCTGAGCAGCACCACTAACGGTCACTCATTAACAGCCCCTCACGTGGGGGAGGGGCACATGGGGCCCTGACCAATGGCTGAGCAGGACCACTAACGGTCACTCATTAACAGCCCCTCACGTGGGGGAGGGGCACACGGGGCCCTGACCAATGGCTGAGCAGGACCACTAACGGTCACTCATTAACAACCCCTCACGTGGAGGAGGGGCACACGGGGCCCTGACCAATGGCTGAGCAGCACCACTAACAGTCACTCATTAACAGCCCCTCACTCAGGGAAGGGGCCCACTGTGTCACTGACCAATGGTTGAGGAGACCATTAGTGGTCTCTAACAGTTGCTGGTAATGGTATAGCAAGGTACTGGCATGCAGTGAAGGCCCATGCAAAGGGCAGCATATGGCTGCACCCTATTATAAGAACAACTGATTATACTTCCCTTGTCTCTCATTACACAGGTATAGATTTTGATTATAAATAACATTTTCTCTTTGTATACAAAATGAAAGTTAATATCATTACGTAAAAAGCTGGCTTGAAACTCAATAAAAAACGAAGATCATGGGATCCGGTCCCATCACTTCATGGCAAACCCACAGGAAAAAAGTGGAAATGGTGGCAGATTTTATTTTGTTGGACTCCAAAATCACTGCGGACGGTGACTGCAGCCACAAAATTAAGACTTGCTTGCTCCTTGGAAGAAAAGCTATGACAAACCTAGACAGCATGTTAAAAAGCACAGAAACCACTTTGCTGACAAAAGTACATCTAGTCAAAGCTATGGTTTTTCTAGTAGTCATGTATGGATATGAGAATTGGACCATAAAGAAGACTGAGCACCAAAGAATTAATGCTTTCAACTTCGGGTGCTGGAGAAGACTCTTGAGAGTCCCTTGGACTGCAAGGAGATCAAATCACTCAATCCTAAAGGAAATCATCCCTGAATATTCATTGGAAGGATTGATGTTGAAACTGAAGCTTCAACACTTTGGCCATCTGATACGAAGAGCAGACCCATTGGAAAAAACCCTGATGATGGGAAAGACTGAGGGCATGAGGAGAAGTGGACAATAGACGATGAAACTGGCTTCATGGCATCATCAACTCAATGAACACGAGTTTGAGCAAACTCTGGCAGATAGTGAAGGACAAGGAAGCTTGGCACGCTGCAGTCCATGGGGTCGCAAGAGTCAGACACAACTTGGTGACTGAACAGCAAAGCTTTCCAAGTTTCTTCAGAAAGAGACTCTTCATATAAATTCTCAGAGTTTTAGCTCCTCCAGAATGGAAAGAGATTAAGGTAAAATACATGGAAAGGACTAGCCTAATTTAGAAAATACACAAATTATACAAATCCATTCCACAAACCTTTCTATGAAAGATAAAAGATACCAAAGGACATACTATACATCCCGAGCATGGGATTTCTATGCTTTTTCGTCAAAGTCACCAATCCAGAGTAAAATCATATGAAGATTATTGTTTATCTATCACTCACCCCAGAGATGAATCCCCAATTCACTCTCACATTCCAGTCCCCAAATCACTAGGTTCCTGGCAACTGACAGGACTGATTATACGTATAAAATCCACTCCTACCTCCAACCCCTATCTGTGCCCAAGGACCATGGGTTCAAAAAGCAAGAAAAAATAGAAATGAGTGTTTGTGAGAAGGTCTAAATGCAATAAAACATCTTTTTAAAATCTATTTCCAGCTTCATTTATATCCTGTATATGTATACCATTTCTGTGTTGGTTGTTTTTTTTTTTTTTTTTTTTCCCATTCTGTGGCAGCAACTCAACATCCATTTCCCCTACAGAAATCACCTCCTTGAAGATGCATTCCAATGTCACTTTCTCCTTAAACCCACCAAAACCACACCATGATGACAGAAGCATTCTTTCTTCTGTGCAGTCAGAAAGCTAGCTGCACTGATTTTACTCTCCTGTGCAGTGTGAGCTGTATAATACATAATGAATCTCTTCCCAACTAGGTTATGATGACAATGAAAGCAAGATCTGAGGCTTCTGAGGCCCTTTCTTATATCTTATAAAACACCTAGCATGATACAGGGTAGACATTCAAGAAAAATTTATTGAACTGGATTTGGAATTTTCTTCCAATGTATATTATTTATGCCGCTGTATATTACTGATAACTAGCTGTTAATATTCTTTATTTCTCACCATAGATGCTTTCATTTACTATTTCTAAATATTAGCAGTTTTAAAAGTAAATAATTTCAGAGTCAATCATTTTCTTTCAGGGTAGAAAGTCAACTGAGACACCTTTCTTTTTTCATTAAAATAAATTGGTGAGTAATAAGAGAATAAGAAATCTTGAAAGCAGTGGCTAATACCAAATGGAGAGAGAGATTATATAAAAGCTTAGGAGTAATTTAATATAGTAATGGGAAAAACTTTTGACTTACACAAATTCACATTTGGGGAAAAAAAGTTGATTATAGAAAACCTATACACAAAAATGTTAAGAGAAAAGAAAAATGTATCTAATACAAAATAAATTGAAGCTAATTAGAAACTCTACTTAGTAAAAAGGCTCATTATAATATCTGAACAAAACAGACAAGAAGGAATTACTTAAATAGTAATTTTTAATTGCATTTGAGATGCAGCAAATGGCAGCAGAAAGAATACTGGACTAAATAAAAGACTTAGTACAAGCTTTGCCTCCAGTAGTCATAGAGGGCCTCCTGGTATTATAGAGGGTGATTAGTGAATATCTGAACAATAAACAAACAAATGAAAGAACTGAGAGTGTATAATGCTTGATGATTAATGTATTTGGTCTTCCAGTTCAGTTTCCATATCTACAAACTAATAACAATAATTCCTTCCTTATCTAGGAATTTTAGAGATTAAATAAGGTTTTAAACATAAAACAGCTTTTAAAACTGCAAAGCAATGTACAAATAAAAGTGATTTTATTGTAATTAATTTATTATCATACAATACATAGAAATAAAATTATATTGTCAAAAACATTATATTGTCAACTGTTTTCCAAACAAGAGCAAAAATTCTGGAAAAAATTTTAAAAAGATACATGTACATTAATCAAATTACCATCCACTTCTTTTTCAGAAGCATTTCAAAAAACTTCATGTTGTTTTAGGTAATTAATCATCTCTGAGTTTTCTAGAATTTTAACAAAATTTTAGTTCAATTTATATTAATAGATTCTATTGCTTTTTAATCTCCAGAGAAGCCACAATCCGTTTTTTAAAGACTAACTCTAGAGATGTCAATTTCCACATCCATTTAAAATTTATTCAAGTCTTTATTTACTATATCAAATAAAACTTGACATTTCTTAGAGCCCATTATAAGTTAAGAATGGGCTACTCGATTTCAGATAGCTACCCATATAAACTGGGTAATTCTGCTTTTAATTTTTCACCTATATTTTAAATAGTTTTACTCACATATATTCACATGAAGTTAGACAATTCCTTTCTAGCCTAAATCTCAATCTAAACCTATGAATTAGTGTGACTCCAATACTTTTATGCCAATATTCTGCCACAAGTTTACTTATGACATATTTATGACATCCTAGAATAAGATCTCTGGGTTGGAAAGATCCCCTGGAAAAGGGAACAGCTACCCACTATAGTATTCTGGCCTGGAGAATTCCATGGACTGTATAGTCCATGGAGTTGCAAAGAGTCAGACACAACTGAGCGACTTTCACTTTTCAGAATAAGTTTAGTCTGGATATTTTGTGTTTGTTAGTTACTCCAGGGAAGGTGAATTTTGCCTCATATGCTGCTGCTCCATGTACCTTCATTCAATTTCACTATACATTCAGAGGTCATGTATTATTTATGTTAGGTCCAAGAATAGATATGTGGAATATTAATTACATAGAGTCACAAAAATATATATCACCTCACAGATTAACCCTCTGGTGCATCTAAGTTTCAGTTCAGTTCAGTTCAGTGGCTCAGTCGTGTCCAATTCTTTGCGACCCCATGAACCGCAGCACGCCAGGCCTCCCTGTCCATCACCAACTCCTGAAGTTTACTCAAACTCATGTCCATTGAGTTGGTGATGCCATCCAACCATCTCATCCTCTGTCATCCCTTTCTTCTCCCGCCCTCAATCTTTCCAGTATCAGGGTTTTTTCAAATGAGTCGGCTCTTCGCATCAGGTGGCCAAAGTATTGGAGTTTCAGCTTCAACAGCAGTCCTTCCAGTGAACACCCAGGACTGATCTCCTTTAGGATGGACTGGTTGAATCTCCTTGCAGTCCAAGGGACTCTCAAGAGTCTTCTCCAACACCACAGTTCAAAAGCATCAATTCTTCAGCACTCAGCTTTCTTTATAGTCCAACTCTCACATCCATACCTGACTACTGGAAAAACCATAGCCTGGACTAGATGGACCTTTGTTGACCAAGTAATGTCTCTGCTTTTTAATATGCTATCTAGGCTGGTCATAACTTTCCTTCCAAGGAGCAAGTGTCTTTTAATTTCATGGCTGCCATCACCACCTAAGTTTACATTTGATGTACATGTCACAGATGAAACTTAAACTGTACTATATCTACTTTACCTCACAGAGGTAGCACTCACACATGATATGAAAAGGAAATGATATTTTCCCACCAATCAACACTGGACCAAAGGGAACTAGCTACCTTTTTTTTTTTTCCCCACTCCAGACGAACAATACAATTTAGAAGCTGTTCCTAGGAGCATTCTGGTTTAAGCTTCTCTGCACCTCCAGTTTTCTGTCCAGGAGTTAATGGTCTGGAAACTAATACTTAAATGCACTGGGCAAACTACTTAATTAAAGAAACCCTGGGTGAATCCTTCCATAAAGAGAAAAATCATTTGGCAGTAAACACAATCACGTTCTTACATGGTATTTCATAGGTTTAAAAACTGTTATGTTGAGTCATGCAGCACATTTGTATTCTAGACTATTTCTGTTAATTATTTAAAATTTGAAGGTCAACCTTCCCAATCCTGTTTGCTTCAAACAACCTCTCAATTGGTCCTACATATTAAGAGTTTGTTTTGAACTGAAAGAAGTTTTGTGCTATCATAAAGTCATGGGTAGATCTTCTAGGAATGGATAAAACACATACACAAGCCATGGATTTAAGAAAGGTGTGGGTGTATATCTATGTGTGTATATGTATGTGTGTGTCTATACATACATATATATATATATATTCACATTTTCAATTCTTCTCTCCAAAGGAAATAAAATGAATAGAAATGCCAAATATTGAGGATAAAATAAATAGAAATGTGAAATACTATCATCTGAATACTGATTTGCCCTTGTGGGCAAGGTGAAGAGCACTTTAACTATAGTTGCTAAGGAAAATCACAGACATCACTCTTAAGTACTAGACTTAAGTAATTTTTAAGCATTGCTTGTGTGACTAATTGAGTCACTTCTTCTTATATTAAAAAAATGCTACTGATAGAAATAAAGGAACAGAATTTTATGTATCTTCGATCATTTGTGAACCACTCAGAGTGCTGCTATCTGACAATATTTAACATAACTGCAAAAAATAAAAGACTTCCTTCCAATTTTCCTGGTCCTTCCCTCCCCCTGCCCTGCTCCCACAGCACTTTGTTTATATTATATGATGGCTGAATCTTCATGTGTCTGCTTCTCTGTCTCCCTCAACAGACTTCATGTGCCTCAAGGAGAGGAACCACATCATTCGTCTGTCTCTATTGTCCCAGAAGTAGCACAAAATAACCCTCAGTAAATGGCTACTGTGTTTTAATTTCAAAGAGCAACACTGAAGACAGCATCCAAAGACAGAGCTTAGGGGAAAAAAAATGGGAAACCAAATATATAAGGGCTACCTGCTGTATTTACATTGAGTCCCTTGTCAAGTCATAGATCTGGTCAACCTAATACAAGCCTATCGTTCTGGAGAATGCCAACTTTGTGGCTTCAAATGCAGAGTTCGTCATGAAAACCCAAGTTCCACTTAAAGAAACCTCTGGAAAACAAAGTCTTACTATAGTATCCACTTCTGAAATTTAAGACTTCAGTTTAAATTTGTATCATCTGATCAACAGTCATCAAATGAGCCCTTACTTTTTATATTAATGAAGGAATAAGGCAAGGCAAAAGAGGAATTTAAACAAATGTTTATTTAACCTATTAAATCCCAGACAATGCCTGCCCTTTGTTATTAAAGTCAAAATTTAGTCATCACTGATTTACAAATTTCTCAGGGGCAAAGAAGTACACATTCTTTCATTATAAACTTCCAGATTTGTCTTTCAGAAATGTAAGTTCCAAGTATCAAAAATATCAAGGTTTGTCAACCAAAGAAATTCTTGAAAATATTAGGGAAAAAGTCATTATGAGCAGTTTTCACTTTTTTAACATTTACAGACTCCTTACTCTGTTTACCTTTGATTTGGAACCCCCTCCTCTTGGCCAAAAATGGTTTCTGAAAAGCAGCCAATCTCCTTAATCTCATAAAAATATTTAATGCTACTGACCAATGCAATTCCTTCTAAAATTCTCTCCTCTACTATTCTGTAAAGCTGTACTGCTCTTCTGCTCTTAGAAGCTCATTTTCTCTTCTCTGTTTTCACTTCCTCCTTAAACCAGAAACCTTTTAACTATATTGTTTTCTTCGATTTACCATCCCACAGAACTCAACTGTCTTATTGTGTTAACAAGAATGAGTCCAATATTTGTTCCACCAAAAGAGTTTCTTTCATATTTCCAGTTGTCCTATTAGCTGTATCTATCTGGATGCAATGATGTCATACCAGCCATTCAAACTCAACATATCCAAAATTTAACATCTCTTTCTTGTATATCTTACATTTGCTGATGGCACCCACTCTTCCCGGACACCCTAGATCAAAAACACTCTCATATGTTACCCTGCATAAAGTCCTGTTGATAATACTTTTATAGTATTTCACACCTCTTTTCATTTCCTCTATGTTCCAGGTTCCACTGACAACAGTCAGTCCCACTTGGCTATAAACCAGGAATACCTTGGAAGCTCTTTAAAGCTCCCCATCGCCATACCATTTTAAGAATCCTACACTGTTGGACGATCCCTCCTACAGCAGATTCCCCTTAAAGGAGTTGTTCCTTACCACAAGGTCTAAAACCGTTAGCTGCCATTTTTGACCTTCCACAATTCATTCTCATTCTGCCTTTCTAGCATTATCTCTAAACTTTACCCATCAAGCCAGGCAATTCACTTCTCTATACCTCATGGCTTTTCATTCCACTTTCTTTGTCAAAATCAGTTTCATCCTTCAAGGAGAAAACTTTACAAGTTTCTTTGAATTCCTCACTTGGGAATCAGTTCTTCTCCTTTAAGTGCCTTCAAACTACTGCCTGATCCTCATCCTTGCCCTGCACATACAAGGTTCTTAAAACTCATGGTCAAATGTTTTGAAAGTTGTCCAAACCCTAGCCTCCCCTTTAAAAGGTTTAAAAATAAATACCGCTGATACAAAAATACATAAAATTAACAAAAATATAGCCTGGTACCTAGCACTTCCATGCACATGTTTTCTAGGCATGCCAATGTGTGTTTCTGATTTAACCCCCTCTTTGTTGTTTAAAAATGATCTACAACCAACAGGGACAGCTCTAAGCCACACACAAACACATTCCATATTTCCCAGTAAATGCTAACAGGAAAAATGTGTTTGTATAGGATTTGACTCTACCAATCAAAAATCAACAAAGACAAACCCTGTATTCTCCCTACCCCTCCAAAAAGTGTGGACATGACATTTTTATTATCTCATCAATGAGAATAAATCATGCATCTCCAAGTTCTGAAGTGTGGGAACACTACAACTACTAAAATTGGAGGGGCGGTGTTAATAAGTACTGATTATTTTAAGAGCTTAAGTACATTCTGACGTTTATACTTTTCCTCCAATTTAACAACAAAATTATGAGCTCTGAAAGTGCAACAAAGAAAACAACTTGAAAGAAAAGGATCACCCAGTGCCGAGATCAAGTGCCCAGAGACACAGCTGAAGAGAGCCAAGACCATGCAGAGTGGGAGTTGTGAGCAACTCTGCGAGGTATAAAGCCAGATGTTTCCTCCCACCCGGGACATGCCTGCTCCCCAGCATCCACAAGGGTCTCAGGCTTCTTTGTTTGCCTTCTTATTAACTATGCTCTAGTGTGCTCCTACCAGAGGCCAAGAACTATACCTAGAGTTCAAGAGTATCATCTGGTTCAATGTGCAAGCAGTCCTCAGTGAGGAAGACACTATCGCTATCTACAGATGAAGGAACTGATGCTAGAGTGGTTAACAGCTTGCCTGAGGTCACACACACAGCTAATAGTTGCCATGTTCAATTTTTAACCTCTCTACTTCATCCGTACAAACATAGACTATATTGACTTTTATTTGTTTGCATTTATTTACTTTTTTATTTACCATTATTATTACTTATTCCTATGTATGTCTCCTAAAAAGCCAGAGAATGTGACTCAACCTGAGACTCTTGACAGCTAAACAAGCCTGACTGAATGCTTTGCCATGATGCTCCCTCATGCTCCCGTGTGATACGATCCCTCAGGCAAGGAACTCTGAGGGCTTCACCAGTCAGAACTGTTGAACTGTATTCTCCCACAAACGATATGCTGGAGTTCAAACCTCTATTGTCTCAGAATGTGACCTAGTCTGAAGATAGATCGGGTCTCTACAGAAGTAATCAAGTTCAAATGAGGTCATCAGGGTGGGCCCTAATACAACACCACTGGTGTTCTTATACAAAGGGGGCAACTCTGGACACAAGACCACCCTACCCACAACACACACAATCATGTGATGATGAAGACAGAGATCAGAGTGATGCTTCTGCAAGCTGCGGAATGCCAGACCTTGCCAGCAAATCCCCATAAGCTGGAGGAGAGGCATGGAACAGATCCTTCTGTCACGGCCCTCAGAAGAAACCCCCTATGCGGACACCCTGGTTTCAGTCTTCTAGTTCCAGAACCAGAAGACAATAAATATATTTTTCTTGTATCACCCAGCTTGTGGTACTGTGCTATGGCAGCTCTAAGAAACTAATACACCACCCTACTTCCTTAAAAGACATGTGGCCACAGTAGCGGCAAGTAAGAGACCATATTTCTATTCTACCTCCTCATTTTTCCCTAGGAAATGACTCTTAGTATATGAAGCTCACGTCTCACCTCTGGGAAACAGCAGGGCACAACCTCTCTTCCTGTAATAAGTGGCTTGGAAGGGAGAGCCAAGTGACTCCTGATAAAGGCAGGCCTTGCATCATCAGCCTGCACTAACCTTCTCTGGTTTGCAGAACTGAGTTCATTTTTCACCACTGAGTGTATTTCTCATCAGTGTTATCAAGACTGTAATAAGTCTATGCAAGTTTCAAATTTATAGATAGCTACTATGGATAAGTTAATTACCTAGTAGCTATTCTCCCATGGAAATATTTTTTAAGCTGGAATATCAGCTACACTGATGCAAAGGCTGGCAGAAGGGAGTGACCTTATGCTGTCTAGGGAGGGAATGGTATTTTTGGCTGGAGTTACGAATACAGCATGAGCTTTCCTGAGTGCATCGACCAGAGCATCGACCATTGCTCTTCAAAGCAAAAGTTGGCCTGCATATATCATTGCTTGGATTTGTTTCAAAGGTACATTTTCTTTTCTTCTAGCTATTAATTAGTCACAATTTCTGTAAGTAGCAAATCCTTATATCTTTTGAAAATATGCTCTGTAAACAGAAATTTAGAGATAACCATAGTACCTAGGGGGCATCCCGGGTGGCACTAGGGGTGAAGAACCCACTTGCCAATGCAGGAGACGTAAGAGACGTGGGTTCGACCTCTGGGTCGGGAAGATCCCCTGGAAAAGGGCATAGCAACCCACTCCAGTATTCTTGCTTGTCCATTCTCTCCCATGGACAGAGGAGCCTGGCGGGCTACAGTCTATGGAGTCACACAGAGTTGGACACAACTGAAACAACTTAGCATACACAGTACCTAGGAACTATAAGTGTCAGAGTATTTTATATAAATCACATGATCCAATCTTCTCACTGAGTCTAAAATGACTTAATATTGTCCTGGGTGTCTATATAAAACCTTCAAAAACTTGCATTAAACATGTGAATAAAACAGTAAGCCATTGTCAGATAATTCAAAGGCTGATGGACTATAGCCTGACATCTTAGAAAGTGAATTTACTGCACAATTCACAAAGGTAGAAAACAGAGCTACTGAGACATGTTTTCATGTAAGTTTCTGACATGACTTTTGTCTCCCTAGACTTTATTTCACACACCAACCGATATATATGATGGCATTTGAAGAAGACAGTGATTCCAAAACAACCACGTATCAGCATACCACGTGGTCATTTCTATGAGAAATTCACCCAGCCTAGTCACTTTGACAATCTATTAAGGAGGTTGGTTAGGGACAGGTTAACCTGTCTGGTGAAGAAGGCCTATTTCTCTGAAGTCCATAAAAGTGATTATCTCATTTGTTATACTACAAAATAAGGAATGCCTTCATGAATTAAACAACGAATGAAAAGACTGCCTCCATCCCCCTCTTTTGAAATTATAATTAGCAGCACATAATGTCACAGTAGCATCTAGGCCTTACAGGAAATAATATTTCATAAAATTATTTTCCAATTGTATAAATAAAAATTCCATAATGACTTGCAGAGCATCTGTAATGTTATGAAAAACAGCAATCAGAATTGCAGGAAACAAGTCAGGAAAGATAATAAACAATATATGAAGAGTATAGTGTAAATAATTTTTATTTTTATTTTATTTTTATTTTTATAAAAATAAATTTTATATAATAAAAATTTTAAAAAATTAAAAAAATATATTTTTATAAAAATAAAATTTTTATTTTAGTTGAAAGGCAACTAAAAATGATTGTTTCAGAAACTCTGTTGATCTAAAGCACAGCATGAACCAATCATGTAGCCTTTTTATAACACAGACATATCTTAAATTATAATTATTATTGTAGCTAACTTTTATTTTGGTCTGATTATATCTAACCAGATGATGACTTTAAAAGAATTTCACAGAATTCTGAAATAGAAATTTTCATATCCCCATTTTATAGGTGAGGAAACTGAGGCTTAGAGGAACTGAGTAACCTGCCCAAGGTCATAACCAGTAGCTGGCAAGTTGCAGAACCTGCACTTATAACTCAGGCTCCCAAGGTAACTTCCTCTGGATTTTCAGGGCACTCTGATTCTTAAGAGAACTGGCCTGGGAACAAAGGGGCTTGGGCAGAAGCTTCAACCAAGGTTTAGACAAAGAGGCTGCTAAGGAGGATACTTACAACCTCAGATAAGGTCTCCAAAGGAAATGCTGAAACTGATCCAGGGTGGCCTTTCTGGGTTCATTATGGCTTTGAGCAGCTAGCACCCCCAGATGTAGCCACATCCTCAGTAGGTACAGGAATCATCCTAGAGTCAGCCAGGGAAACTCAACCAACGGCAGAGGAGAGGACCACAGGGCAGGAATCCTCCCTGGACGCCAAAGGTGTTTTTCTTTATTTGGTAACAAAAATCTCTGGCGATCGAGTGGAAAGTGTACTCCTGATTAATATAAGTATTTATTAATAACTATCTTAGAGTGTGGAGAAGAGGTCCTGGGGTAACAGGAAAAAGAAAGAAACTAAGTAAATTCAAGGTATATTGGTTAGGCTAGATGCTAAATACTGAGCAAAATGTTTACAAGTACACTATCTAATGCAGGAGAAATAGAGGAAACTTTTTTTATTTTTCAGTATATGTGCTGCCAAAGTGAGCACTTTTTTTGTTGTTGGCTGGTGATTTCTTTGTGCCAGTTACTATGATGGACAGTGAACAAACAAGAACACTGAGGTTTTCAGAGGTTAATCATATTCCTCGAGGTCACAGAGCTACTAAGAAGCACAGGATCTAAATCCAGGTCTGGACTTCATTACACCCCTGTGCCATACACCAAGAGAACGCAATGATTACACGGGGCGTGAAATGGCTCTGGACCACAGTGAGATTTCAACTAACCCCTAGTGCCCCATCTCCTTGGCTCTAACTCATAAAATGGCCTTATTTTTCAAATAACACTGCATTATTCAAATATACTATATTAGCATGGTCTTGGTAAAGAAAGATAACAAAAGCTAAACCATGCATCTAACATACCCTCAAAACTAAACGCAAATAGAACTGCCACTTTTCCCTCACAAAACTACTGCTTGCCTTATCAACTAAATGTATACTACTTTTCTAAAATTCTTTGTCACCTACTTTTTTTTTAAAGTTGAAGTATAGTTGGTTTACAATGTTGTGTTAATGTCTGGTCTACAGCAAAGTGATCCAGTTACATAGGTGCATTCTTTTTTATTATTTCCCATTATGATTTATCATAAGACACTGAATACAGTTCCCTGCGCTAAACAGTAGCCCCTTGATGTTTTGCCACCTACTTCTTAAAATTCTATTTCCCAATGGTTACATAGATTACAAACATCACTTCTTAAAATACTGCTTTTTAAGATATATAGAATTATGCCTAACTTCAGAAAGACATTAAATTTAACATGTCTGTCAGTACCACTTTATTAAATCTGGCACACAGAATACATTTTTTCCATAAACTAACCACGCTAACAAAGTTATTCTTAGACCAACTACTTAAATTGCTAGAATAGGCTGAAGTTACTTTGATCAATTTTTTCACCAAAAGATAAAGCAGGTTGTTGAGTAACTTAAAATGTATGTAAAGGATCTGAAATAATTGGTCATTGCATGCATGAAAGTAAATTTCTCTAACTTTCCCTGAAATTTTTTCACTAGTAAAATCAGAAGCCAAAGGGTTCAATTTACCACCAGCCCCTTCAGCTGGTATCAGTCTATTATAAAACTTCTTTTTTTATACCAAATAAAATCATTCTTTAGCCGTGTTTCAAGATACCTTAGTAACCAGCTCTATTTAGTAATCATTACCCTTCCGTTGTGCTCAATACTTTCATGGAAATACTGGCAAAGAAGCTGGCCAGGTCACCTTGGCTACAGACAACCTCTCCTTCCAACAAACCACCCTCTTCAGTCTCATCTTATTAAAATCCAACAACTCAAAAGGCTCATAAGAGCCTCTCATCTCAGATACACACACTCGATGTCTTCTACGAGACTGGGACCGTTCTGGTGCTCAGAACACTCTGGTATTCTAGCACATCGCCTTACGTCTGCAAGGCCAAAATCACTGGTAACACGTAAACCTGTACCTACAACAGAGGAAGACCAGGGGACATTATTTAATCACGCTCTCCAACTATAAACCTGAGGAAACCAACATTCATGTAAAGCAACTCAATCCTGATCCTGCAGATACAAACACTAGGCTGAATACAGGACCAGGATATCAAGACACCGGTGAGTTGTAGAGAGAATTTATGGAATGAACAGGCTGCCCTACCATATAATTTTCTCAGCTACTTCTATTTCAAGAGATTCATTGATGAACTATTCCATGTGGTCTTCGGTGTCTTACGACCCTAGGCTCCTTTTCCTTATTTTTCCAAAAGATTTCTATTGGCATCAGTGCTGCCTTTTCTGACATGCTTACTACAAGGCAGAGTAGTTACAGCAGTTTTATATGAATATTCACAAGGATTCCCATGATTACTGTCTTTTTGTGTTTTTGTGTTTTTGTTTGCAAATGGAGAAACTAAAACTTAGAGCCGTTAAGTATTGAGTCTGAAGTCAACCAGTCAGTTACTAGGGATCTGTCTTCCAGCCCTAATCTCTTAACAAATATACTGTCAAGAGGTGGTTAGATTTGCCTTCTCAAATTGGAATATCATATATTACAGTAACTGAAGTATCATTTTCACATGTTTACAATAGAATCCTTTATACAAAGTAGCAATACATGTAACTCTTTTGACATAACACACAAGAAAAACTGTAGATGCTTTTTCTTAAAATGTAAAACAGCTAAATTCACAGGAGGTACAGTCTTCCATTAGTTTCTGGAATTAACATTCTCTAGGTAAGCAAGGCAGGGCTTGGCCTGTTTGTGAAATGTCACAAACAATATACCTCAATTTATTTCCACCAACAGAAACCCTTTTTGTGTCTCAGTGGATAGATGGAGAGGAAGAGGGGAAATGTGCATCATTTATACCTTTCAAGAACAAAGCTCAATGACAAGCAGTCAAAGGAGAGAAGACAAAAGCTAAAGGGAGGAGTTAGAAAGAAGGCGCGCGCCCCAGGAGCCGGCACTAGCTGAACAAATTGCAGGGCTCTGCCCTGTCCCACATGCTGGCCCCGGGCACAGACTTGCCCCAGGACCAAGTCACATGTGCCTTCTTCTCACGCATCAACAGACCCTGTGCAAATAGGTGAATAGCTGCAAGTGAGTGACCATGGCACCCTGGAGCCATCGGATTGTAAAGAGGTTTTCTATCAGAGAGCTGGAAATCAAATACGTGAAATTTACATTGTGGGTACAAAGCAGCTGATGCTGAAAACCTTCCCTAGAGATCAAGCAAGCATAAAAGTTAAGTCATTTTCCCAAGTTTCATATACAGTAGATAAGCCTATTAAGAACATTGTAAGTGATGCTAATTGGCTCACGGGTTATATATCTCTTTTGTTTGTTCCAATTGAACCTTCACACACTGCAGTGAATTGGAGAGAAAGACAGTGTAATAAATCTATCTGAAACAAAACAGCATTAGGGTTTGAAAGATGCTAATGAGCTCCAGTGTTCCAACATAAAAACCTTCCATCCCCACCCCCACACAAGATTACTAACTCCTAAGTCATTTCGAATGGGCATAGGAAGAAGGTGTGTAAAAATTCAAATTCTCATACTGTTAATTCCTTATTACAATGAATATTTTTAACGGGAAATCAAGTGTCATTTGAGATAGTAACACTAATTTAGTCATTTAGAATGAAAGAGTGTTCCTCTGCATATAAAATATTAAGGATAAATTGAATTTATATCATTTCACTGGAAAACTCCATCACCATTAATTAAATAATGCTTTTTAGAAGTTATTATTTTCAGAGTAAATCTGTGCCTAAATTCAGAACTAACGATGTGTTTTAATTAAAAAAAAAAAAAAACTGAGTCAATCACTTTATTATCCTGAGATAATATCAGTGAGACATGTAAATGAAAGAACTACATAAAATGCAAAGTCTTTTACAAACGCTAACTATTATTTTGAGAGCTTAAGAACCCAAGACCTGGAAGGTGAAAGCGAGGGGAATCCTAAAAAAGAAAATAATACATCTTTAATCCTTTACATACCAATAATCAGATTTGTGTAAATACCAAGTAGTGGAAACTATTCAGAATTATTAACCCACACAGCTATCATGCAGCTAAACACTAATATGGTTGTATGTATATATGTATGCGTGCATCTAGTCAATCAAAAGGTGTCCTGCTGAAGGAGAGATAAATGGACAGCAGCACACTTCTGGAAATCACAAAGGAATTATAAAATAGACAGTGCTTTTTGGTCTGATTCAGATACTCAGCACATTTTAACTTATTATGTAAATAATTAATTGAATTTAACTTAAAGGAGGGAAGGATTTAGTAACCCCATCAGAGGACAACTTTTCTAGGACTGTGCCTTCTCTCTACAGTAGAGGCACATGTATTGTCCTGAAAGTGTTTTCTAATCAGAAAAATCGAATAGTGTGTTAGCTTCTTTCACTGAGACCAGGAAAGAATAATATTGTATTATTCAAACTTAAAATATATGTTCTTGAGTGGGCTTCCCTCTTCAGAGCAGAAGCAAAACACACTCCAGAGGACTTGCTTCTTGGACTGGATATACAGAGTGCCTTTGGAGAGGAGTATCTATCTGGTCCTATAACACGGAAGACCAAAGGTGATGCCTGCCCTCCACCCATGTCATCTGAGTACTATGGCTGATTTCATGTCACCAGCTCCCCTACACAGAGGCTGTGGCACCCCAGCAATTATTAAGATTTGTTACAAAGAAAGAAGGAAGACAAAGAAGGAAGGACAAGAAGGAGTTTTTTAAAATACACTGAATCTAGTCTAGTAATTTACTTCTTTTAAACAAAGCCAGCATTTCTTTCTTCTAAAGAGAATCCATGAGAGAAAAACAGTGTTATCAACTGACAAATCCAAATCAAAGCAAAACCAACTACTAATATTAAAGAAATTTCAAATCTTGCGTCTTTCAAACAGGAACAGGAATCCATAGCCAGAGAGCAAACCAACTCCCACCTGCCCAACCTATTGCTCCACAATCGTGACAGTGTCCTGGGCTCAATATAGCATGGTACTCTGGCCCCGACAGCGTGACCTTGGGTAACTCACTGATTTTTCTGGGCAGTTTCCTCGTCTGTAAAGTGAACAATAATATCAATACTTGCCTTGCCTACTCCGCAGGTAAAATGTGAGAAACCAATACAACCCAGAAAGCAAACTGAAAGCATAATCAATCACAAAGTCTTACGTATCCCTATCACGAGTCATGTCTGACTCTGCATGACTGTACCCTGCCAGGCTCCTCCGAGCATGGAATTCTCCAGGTACGAACACCGGAGTGGGTTGCCACGCCTTCCTCTAGGGGATCTTCCTGACCCAGGGATCGAACCTCCATTTCCTGTGGCTCCTTTGGCCACTCCTGTGGTTTCTTTACTGCTGAGCCCCTGGGGAAGCCCTTTAATACACCGTAGTGATATTTACACAGAGTCCACATGTGTCTATTTATTTCTTATTTCAAGTGTTTCTTAACTATAATAGTACACTTAAGCCTACTGGACCTTCCCTCTTTATTAACAGCTTCTGGAATTCAGCATACACATAATTAGAGCCTATAGGATGCAATTCTCTTCCCAGACTGCTCTGGATCCTCTTGCTCTTCTGGCAAAGCCTCGCTTCTCACACTTGCCATTCAGAGATTTAAAAAAAAAAAAAAATGCTTACCTTTGTTTATCCCACTTTTTAGTAACTGGTTTCAAAAACAAATAAACAAACAAAAGAAATGAATCAAGAGACTTTAGGAAGCCATTTGGCACAAGGAAACACTTTATCACCCGAAAGGAGCATCCAGCAGTAAGTTAGGAACAGCTGGTGACAAAAATATGAAACGAGCTTTCCTGTTAAAGTCAACTCAGAGTGCCTTGGTTCTGAAAGTGAAGAGGCGGAAAAGCCACAGGGGTTTAGAACTTCAGAAAGACACAGAAGAGGCCAAGAACCCAAGAACAGTTAAGTCTCAGGGTGAGTGCAATGTGAGATGTGAAGGACATAATGTAACATACATCTTTCAGAGCCACTAAAGTGCCAGCTGGAAACGATGGGGACATCCTTGCCCATGAAAAGGCTCTGGGAGAGCTGCGAGGGGGAGAAAGGAAAGCAAACTGGGCAAACAATCACTAAGGAAAGTAACAGTTTCGCTCATCACACTAGGAAGATCGCAACTGAACAAACTGTAAAAAAAGGAAAAAGACACTGGCAAACACAAAGGAGCATGCAGTAAGGGGAACTCGTGGTGGGAGGAGTTGGGGAGGGCGGCACAGGGGAGAGGGGGCATATTTACAATCCCAGCCTGGCCAACCCCCCATCCTGGCAACCCCACTACGCATATTCCTGCAGTTCTGAGCCTACCAAACTGCTGCTAAAAGCATATCATGTAACCAAGAGAACTGAGTCCTCAATGAATATATGCCATTTAGCCTCAATTTTGCTAGTAGCTACAGGTACCTGCAAGGATGGAAGAATTTTGAATACTTCCACTGAATCTGTGGGGAAAATATTTACTTTTCTTATTCCACAGCCCTAATAAAGGGTCAGAAGAAGTTCTGTCATGTCATTGCTGTATGGATAATACTGCTATAATTAACTCCCAAAATAAAAAGTACTTTAGCCAAAAGATGTTTCTAAAATATTACATAATAATATAATAATGGAAGCTTTTTTATCAAGCCATATTTAAAATACAGAAGCAGATCTGACTTTTTTTCTTTTTTAAGGAAACTCATGACAGACTTTTTGTAAAGAAATCACTGGAACACTACTGGGACACTGGAAAGTCTATTCCTATCTCACACCAAAATGCCATTTTAGGAAAGCACATATTACTCTCTTAAAATAGGAAACATGCTTTATCAGGATGGGGAAAGGAAAGTTCAGCCCACTGTTGCTCTAAGGACATTTAACATTCAATATCTGCTTTTAATCACTAAGAGAATTATATACACACAAACCTGTGCTGACTTGATAAAATTAATTAAGTGAAAGATAACTATAGAAGATAAAGACCTTAAGAAGCAAACCTAGCAAACAATAGTCTAGGCAGGTTTAGCAAATACTAACACTACAGGGAAAAATATAAATTATTTACGTATAGATGAGTTCTGTGCAAACTCTGTAAAAGTCTAAACATCATTATAAGCAATCCTTTAATAGCATCTCCTTCCCAATTCAGAAACGGTTAAATAAAAAAAAAAGCTATTACACATAAACGGAAATTCAGTTCAGAAAAAAAGTCCTATGACACTTCATAAATAATATCCCTTAGCCATCCCATCCTATTCAGACCATCTAAAATTAACTGTGGAAGGAAAAAATAAGGAAATACAGAAAACGATAAAAACTGCTTCACTTAACCAATAGTGAACATATAAATAGGAAAAAAGATTTTTACCAGTTTTCATTGGGTATAATCATTAAAATATAAAACTCCACCATCCAATCAAAACATGTGTTAAAAAGAAACAGCCTGATGAATATCACTTAGCAAACAAAACAGCATCACAGCTGAACACAAACTGTTCTGTTATACAGATACAGAACACTGCAAAGAAAACAAATGAAGCACTTTTCATTTTCGCTGACTTATAATAAGAAAACAGGTAAGCATGAGGGATTCATTTTTAAATGCTACAGACATAGATCAACTACAGCATAACTGAAGAGTAACCATTTTCTTGGAATAAAACATCTACAGGATCCCTGGGAGCTGGGCTTGTTCCCTCTCCAGGGTCCTTGCAGAGGCTAAGTCTCTCAGGAAGAGCTCTAAGGGGCCTGAGATGTCTTATTAAAAGATGATGGAATGAGTCACTGCTGGAGACAAAAAGAAGCAGCAATATTCTAATCAAGGAATCCCCAATAAGTCAGAGTCAGCAAAGTCCGCATTTCAACACCCGTCATCGGCGCTACTTCAAAATAATGACAGAGGCTCATTTCTCCCCTCCCCCAAAATTAACCAAATTCTGTTTTTCTACCAGAAATAGCAGCTAGTGAAAATAACTTTCAAAGTACAAATTGAAGGAAATTAATTCAGTACCACTGATCTCACTGTCAACATGAATAAAAGGATGGCAATAGAAGAAATAAAATAATCCCCACTTCTGAACTGTGGGGCTTTCCTGACCCTCAACTGTGAGAGCCATTACCATTTGTTAGGTCATTTCTAACATCTTTCCATTATTAACTAACACCGCAATTAAAATTGGGGTGGAGGAGATCATTAACCTTCCAGGTGTATGTGTCATAATTTCTCAACTAGACTCTAATTCCTTTGAAGAAGTAAAGTAGAAATTTAGATGCTTACTTGTCTTTTTTCCTAACTCTGCACGCATGGACAATCTGATCTATTGCTTCTTAAAGAAAGGAAACTTCAGCAAACTGAACACAAGGAAATCAGAAGGTATCAGCAAAACAACAATCAGGTTATCAGGGAAGCTTAATTTTCTATATTGTTTTACAGGCAAAAAATTTAGAAACACCTTAGAGATGGTCTCTGCACTGACCAAAACTTGGAAAGAAATCTAAAAATGAGAGAGAATACAATATAAAGTAGTTGTGCCTTATAATTATAAAATTTACTGTTATAATATTTATTGTATTATAATATTTACTGAAATTGTAAATTGAAACAGAGACATAAACTCCTAGCCAGGGCCTTCCACCTATCAGAGAGTGAACAAATCGCTGCAGAAATGAACCAGCTCCTCCAAGGGTCAGGAGTCAGCTCTGAGTCACGGTCTCTAGAATCATGAAGACTATAGAGAATCCTAAAGTAACACGGAAAATCCAGCTTTAGGCTTTCACGTCAGATTTGTGAGACTATAATTTTTCCTTCAATTTCATTTCAATTTCTTTAGGACATTTGGGATATTAGAATGAATGTGGTAATAAACATTCCTTCTGTTGCTTGTCTTGTAAAGTTTGCTTACATTACTCAGTCCAATAATAAACAGACAGACATAATTGTATATGCATACACATACACACACATAATACACATGTACATAGGTACATATGCATATCAATAACTGAAAGTATATCTCTTATACAAACTTAAATTCTGCCAACTTACCCAGTCTGAAAAACAAATGAGGGGGGTGAGGGAGACAGAAGGAACAGTCTCTATGGCAATTTTATCCACAAAAAAAATAAGTTTTCTATAGTTATAAATTTATAGGCAAAATTGATAACTGGCTTTTAAAATTCCATTGATGGACAAGTCATACAGGAAATAATATTGATAAGGATAAACTAAATAGCTTTTCTTAGTAAAATAACTAATAAAACATAAGCAGGAATATTTCAAAATACTGGAAAGAGTTCTTCACAATATGTTTCATATAATTTAATCATGTGGAGGTAAAAAAAACACCTCTCCAGCCAACAACTCTTTTTCTTGCAAAATGGATTTTCCAGTTTGAAACAAAGAGCTTTACTGCTAGTGACTTGCTAAACCAACTAATACTGACATGATACAAAGAAAAGAAAAGGTTAATTTCTTACATTCCAGTGCAGAACATGCTGTGATTTATTTTGGGGTGTTTTTAGTTTCATGTTTTAGATTAAAAATTAAGGGACTTCCCTGGTGGTTCAGTGGTTAAGAATCTGCCTTGCGAGGCAGGAGACGTGGGTTCAATCCCTCGTGGGGGAAGGAAGAACCCACATGCCACAGAACAACTAAGCCCGAGTCCCACAACTAGAGTCTTCACACTGCAGTGACAGATCGTGCACGCCGCAACTTAAGATACCACACAGCCAAATAATTAAATAAAAAAAAATTTTTTAAATAATAGTTAACAAAATAAATAAAAATTAATATAGCTGATACCAAGAGAAAGAAGAAGAGGGCTCAAGATTAACTGCAAGGCAGGGAAATTCCTTTTCCAATAGAATGTCCCAATTCCGACAAAAATCAAAGCAAAATGGAGTTTGCTCTCTACATCTTTCTCGTCTACTGGTTTGGTGCTCAAGAAATTCCCTAGCAGCTTCACACATTAAGGAGAGCTTGCAAAGAAAAAATGAGTCCTTTCTCACTGAACAGTATCTTGATGAATCCTCCATTGCTGTAGGCTTAAGAGAAAAAAAAAAAACCAAACACACATACACACACAAGGAAGATAGGGCAAATCTTTTCCCTTCTGTGACAAGAGCGAGCCTTCAACTGTTCACTCTTATCATTCCCAAATAGAAATGGAAAATAAAGAAGACACAGCAATTATAGCCTAGGCTACTTTCTGAAAAATCTAATGTGACTGGAACACACTCACACACACACAGAGGAGACAAATCGATGACGCACAGAAAGCTCCAGGGCAGAATTCTGCAATAAAGCTGATGCTCTCCACTAAGGAAATTGATATGCTGTTAACTCCAGCTGAATATTTGTTGGGAAAATTAAAAACCAAAACCAAAAAAATGAAGCATGAACTTGCCCTGAACAAAGTGCTAACCCCGCATATCATAACCACTTCTGAACTTCCAAAGGGGAGTCAGCCTTGGTCTACAGCTTGAGAGAGAAAGAACTGATGTGGGCTTCAGATACCCAAGAGAGAGGAAAGGCTAGAGTGCTGCTTCCTTACAACATCCACCAATTCAGCCAGGCCACCGGTGGTGAAGTAGGATGCCGTGAAAACAGATTGTGTCCCCGATAATTTGACAGGGCTGGAGGAAACATGAATTTTATCAAGTCATAGGAGCGTAGCAAATACATCAGACCTAACACCCAACTCCACCTAGAAAATTTGCTTAAAAAATGACATACCATGTCAATTTCATTCTACTTTCTAAATATGCAGGTCCTCCTCCAACACAGCCCATCTTCTTCTGGACACAGTGTCCTGAACAATGCTTTTAAAGAGGGTTTTCATACTCCCCAAAAGGAAAAGTGGTACAAGATAATCCCTGGGGTATAGGAGAAATATACTGAAGCTTTTATCTGCATCTGTTTATTTTAGTTCCCATTTTTGTAGACCTGTCATATACAAACTATCGTATTACAGTATTATATGTACATAATGTATTTTTCAAATATTAATTTGTTTTGTTTAGTCGTGTCCGACTCTTTTGAGAACCCGTGGACTGTAGCCCACCAGCCCCCTCTGTCCATGGGATTTCGCAGGCAAGAACACTAGAGTGAGTTGCCATTTCCTTATACGGGGGATCTTCCAGACCCAATGATCAAACCCGCATCTCCTCCACTGGCTACAGTACTATACTGCTACAGTATTATATGTATATAATGTATTTCCCAAGTATTTATACTGTACATTCCCCAATATTTTTGGAATGGTAGGGCAAATTGGTCAAAACCAGGCAAGAATAACTACCAGCAAACAGACAGGCCTACTCGATACATTCCTATTGGCTGAGGGTAATTAGTGTCAAATATGGTAGTAACCAGAATTCTTCTCATCTTTGGGTATCCAATTCTAAAGCTTCCGGAGGATGGTTATAAACAGAATCACATTACAGCTGCTCACAACCCAGTTACACAGCATTTAGGTGGGGTGAAACCCTACTCTGTAAAAGCCTAGAAAGGCAAGCACTGGGAAGGACCATCTGGGGTTGATTCTGTCCTCTTCCCCAGCCTGCTCCTCCACTAAAAGTTTGTATCCTCGGACAAAAATCACTCCCATGAGGATTCTCCAAGTGCTGGAAAAACAACAGTAAAATATACTCTTTCTAAAATGACAACTTGGTAGTGTTGGTAGGGAACTTCTTCCCAGGTTTTCACAACATAACCACTCTTCCAGCCACATTAAAAATCATGAGTCCCTCATTGATGAGAATGTGAATTTAGGTACAGAGAAAACTACTAAAGAAAATGCACAAGCAGAATCCCGTAGACAAGACACTTCTACTTGCTGGGCTACAAAATCCCAGTGTCAGGTCAAGGCCAATGAAAAAGAAAGTCTGTCTCCATCTACCTGCTTCACGTTTGTATTTGAGGAGGAGAAAAACTTAAGGGGCAAGAGGCAAGGCGGGAATCTTTAAATTTGCCTTTGGGCCACTCAAGCATGTCCATCTCTCTCTCCCTCTCTCTTTTACTTTCTCTCTCGCATACACATGCATACACACACAGACACAGACACACACACACACACACACACACACACACACACTTACACATCCAACTTCTTATAGAAAGAGCTACCCAAAAACTACTTAAAAGCCAAAAACCTGCCCAACAACCAGAAAACAGGTTTGTCTTTTCATGCCATGAGTTGTCAAAGTAAAGACTCTGATTTACATGACCTTTCTTCCTTACTTTTTACTGACTATTAAGTTTCACCCCAGGAAGTTATTCAAACCCATTCAGCATCTAATCTCATTTGCCCTTAACTGAAGCACTTCTAATCAAAAATTCTAAATGTACCCAATTTTCACTGTAAAAGAAACTGCATAAACAAGTTTATCAAGTCAAGCAGACTGTCACCATGAGATATATCATGTCCATGAAAGAATAAATGGAAGCATCCTCCCCAAACTCCAAATATTCATTCTGTATATAAAGGGACAGTCAATAATTTTTGTTAATTTCATTGCAATAAATTTGCCATATTATCAAAATTGGGAATAAAGAGGCTACTCAGAAGTAACTCAAAGGTATTGGGTATCACACAAACCTTTGAATCCTAACCCTTTCAACAGCCATCTACATTTTACTTCATCTGGAAAGGATATATCCATGGCCACAGGTCACAGGTTTCTTTCCATTGTCCTCTTTTCAGAGACAGTGTGTTTCAGTGACTATGCCAAACGCTCATCTCAAAGGTTCTGTTTCAAAGTGTAGCTTTGTGCCCAGCTCCTCAAAGTGATGGCAGAAGATGTCTTTGACTTGCCCTGGCTTCAGTTAAACACGTCCATAAGGCAAGAATGGCAGCAGGCAGTGTTGGTCAAAGAGGTCTGTGAGGCATTTCTGATCCTTCATTAGACAAGCATCGGGAGGACCCACAGAACTCTCAACTGAAATGCAGATTCGATGTTTCAGATGAAGCCAGGAATAAATTCCAAGGCCCATATTTCCCAAGGTCAAACACATGCCAAGCCTAAGGTCCACAGAAGTCTGCCTTTCTGTTCAACCAGTTTTATGGAACAGCAGATAACCAAATTGTAACTATTTCCTAAACCTGAGGTCACTGAACCTGCTCTCTCTTTTCCAGCACTCTCATCATACCTTTGGCACCCCACTCCAGGACTCTTGCCTGGAAAATCCCACGGACAGAGGAGCCTGGTGGGCTGCAGTCCATGGGGTACCTAGGAGTCAGACACAACTGAGCAACTTCACTTTCACATTTCACGTTCATGCATTGGAGAAGGAAGTGGCAACCCACTCCAGTGTTCTTGCCTGGAGAATCCCAGGGACGGGGGAGCCTGTGGGCTGCCGTCTATGGGGTCGCACAGAGCCAGACACGACTGAAGCGACTTAGCAGCAGCAGCAGCATACCTGTAGCCACTGTTCACAGTCCACAAGGTTAATGTGGGGACTGAGATCATGAACTGAGATTATCTATTTTTTTAGGACCCAAGAGTTAAGGATTAAGGATTAAAGCAGCTTCCTAAAGAGCATCTGTCTATCATTAAGAAGCATTGAGGCCAAAAATTCAGTGCTTCATTGTTTGTTTATTTATGTTAATCATGTGATTGTTACCTATTTCTAAATAAATAGAAATGTTAAGAGGCTTTTCTCCAGGGGTGGGGCGCCTTCAATCCTAGTAGTTTAGTTTAAGACCACCAATGTGGCCTTTGGAGAGGGCCTTGCTTTCTAAAGCACAGAGTTGTAAACAGCAACTGGTTGAAGGCCTAATTAGCATTAAACAGGCCTCAGGAATGAACAGCAAGATGACAAGGGTCACTAAACTGAAGAAGGGGTCAAGCTACCCCAGTCTCACAGGACAATGCCCAAGGTACCCATGCAAATCAGGGAAGCAGCGCAGGCATGTAGGGGATGAGCAGTTGGGACCCAAACCTCCAATCTGCCTTTCACTTTGGCTCCAAAACCGAAATAAAAGAAAAGAAAACCAAATGGCCCACTTCTTGAGTGCAGCATGGTATGTAATTAGTAATCACTTCTGTCTGGGAGAAACAACAAATAAAAGGCAGCTGAGAACATCGCAATGGCAACCAGGAAGAATTACAGGACACAATTAGCATCTGTGTTAAGATGGGCAGTGGTTTTCTCCCACAACATCCCAGTATTTCCACCACAAAGAGGAAATCTGTACAACGAACTGCCAGCTTGTTGATTTCTTTTTTCTGTTGAAAAAAATAATAAAGAACAACTCCACACACATACTCTATTCAAATGTGACAAAGAACCCTTTTTTTTCAAATGTACTATAGGCCTGTGGGTTTTTGCATTCTCCAAGCAATAAAAACCCGTCCTTCAATGACTGCAAGATAACTACAGAAATTTGATTTGGGGAAGTTTAAGAGCGTTATTTTCAGCATTTGTGCTCTATTAACTTTGATCTGATCATCAACCATAATCCCCTGCCCTGTTTTGACTTGTTTTTTTGTTTTGTTTTAATCCTACTTTTGTTCATAGCCAACCTGGGGTAAGTTTTAGCTACTCTGTATCAGAATAGACTTTATATCAGTGATCAAGTTATTTAAGGTCAGAAAATAATTGTAATTCCAAATGCAAAATTTTTGCAAGATAACACAAAAAGAAACAGAAGCTCAGAAAACTCAAAATAAAATGTACATTCATTATTCATTCATTATTCTAGCCCTACTTTCTAAAATAGAAAGTTGTTTTTGTAACCAAAATGAGAGCTGCAACCCTACTAAGAAACTTTTCCTCTAACTATACAGCAACTTCAGAGTAAGCATTTGCAGCCAGAAAGCCCATTAAGTCTATTTTAAAAAGTGGAAGAAAAAAAAAACAAAAAACTTCAGATATGTTGAAAAATCAACAATAAAAAAGGAAGATGAGATAGAACATTTTTATTCAAATACGTAAGTACATTTTGTGTCCCATGCATTCTTTAAGATTTACCTTTGAGATGCAAATACATTCTTACCACAAAACTGGAAAGTATTAGTTCAAACTTCTCTTGGGGAAAACACAATATTTTTGGTTTATATTTCTACAAGACTTTTTTAAAAGCACATTTCCTAATCGTTCTTGGTCATTCCATTTGACTGTGAAGGAAAACTAACTTTACAAACTTCTTAAATGATGGTACTAATGGTCATTTTTTGGCCACTCCACATGGCATGTGGATCACAGTTTCCCATGCACCCTTACAGTGGAAGCACAGAGCCCTAACCACTGGACCATATCAGTATTATATGAACATTCAATAAAAGAGGTGAGGACTGCTGTCAAAAAAAACAAACACTGAGTCTGATATTTTAGGGAACTTACCTTAAAGCCATCTATTCTATATTTCTTAGAACAGGGAAAAATGAAATAAAGTCATTTTATTGCTCTTTGAGGGGCTGGCTTCCCAGGTAGCTCCATGGAAAAGAATCCATCTGCCAATGCAGGAGACTTGAGTTCAATCCCTCGGTCGGGAAGATTCTCTGAAGAAGGATATGGCAACCCACTCCTGTATTCTTGCCTGGAGAATCCCATGGACAGAGCCTGGCAGGCTATAGTCCATGGGGTCACAAAGAGCCAGACATGACTTAGCAACTGAGCTCATACACAGCTCTTTGAAGCTACAGAAAACTATTTTCCTTAGATGCTAGAGTGATCAGTTAAACTCATTTAGCTAATAAAAATTAACAAAATATTCTCCTTCACTCTAACATTATCCAAGGCAGACAAGTAAGCAGCTGTTTTGCATTAAACACTTAAAGGTTTAAAAAACAGATACTGGCAAACATTTATATTGTGCTTTGCTCAATTTATCAATGATCTTACAGAGGGTGTGGGTTTGCTAAAAGGGAAACAGAAAAGACAGAGAGCAGATAATTAGTCAAAATAATCTTTCCTGTAATGAAATATTTACAAATAAGTGGTACAGAAAGGAACTTATGAAACATCCATCTTTGAAGGAACAACCCTTCCTGGAGGAAGCAAGGAGAAATTTAATGGATGAGACTCCATTAATGCTAGAACTAAGACATATAACAGACTCTAAGAATGGGGCTATTTTGCTTCATTGCTATGTTGTGACAGTGCTAAAAGATCCAATCTATTATCACATCTTCACTATTCTTGATCACAGTACAACTCATACTTGCTAGTACAGGATATGCAAGAGATGTGGGTTTGACCCCTGGGTCAGGAAAATCCCCTGGAGTAGAAACTGGCAACTTGCTCCAGTCTACTTGCCTGGAAAATTCCATGGACAGAGGAACCTGGCAGGCTGTGATCCTTGGGGTCACAAAGAGTCTGACACGACTGAGTGAGCATGAGCATGCGCTTTCTGAGTAACATAAATATTAATCATAAGCCTATCCTGGCAGGTTTTACAATGTACAGTTACGCCCTGAATGTTAAGTTTGTCAATTATAATAAATGCGAGTTACATCCGAAAGGATTATCACATGAAATATTCTTATTTGCTATCTTCTATGAGTGATTACATTAGAATGCTCAATTTAATAGATCCTATTTGATATTTGGCATCCCATGCCTAAATCCTTGAACATCTCCCCATCAGCAAAGTTACTGTAAGCCCATCCAGCATTTGGTCATTAACAACCTTACCCACCTTAGTTCCCATCACTACCAACATCATTAGGCAGCACTGCAACCATTTCCAATTTCCTTACACTTTCCACTTTGATGTTAGGCCTCTTTGCCTGCTTGTGTTATGCTATCTGTCTGGAATGCCCTCAGTCACACTGCTTGTCCAGAGAGCCACTCAGCCTTGAAGCGTCAGGCTGTGCAAGAATTCTTAATTGACTGACAACCACAATAAAAGGAACTCTCTAGCTTAATATTTAGCAAGCCTTATTTCAGACTTCTTCAGAAGAATGAAGCTGGAGAGAAGACTTTGGACAGACCTAGAACGCTCAATATTTAATAATGTGCCCATTATAGCTCTCTAGGCAGAGCTAGGACATAATGAAACATTGTAAGATATTGTAAGATATCATCTGCTTTAACTATGTACAATATCATGGGGGCAGTAAGACTCTTGAACATAATTAGTAGAAACTAACAAATTTGACCAGAAAACAAGGGATGGGAATAAGAACCATATGAATATTTATGTAGTATTTTGCAGTTGAAAAAGTAATTTCCATATATTACCAGATTTAATCCTTGAAATTGAATAGAGTGATTTTACATTATACCCAATTATACAACTCTTTTTAAGATGGATCTGAGACATGATTCTAGGGCATAACTCTTTCTCACTTCACTTTCTCAAATGGTACAATTACAAAGAGGAACAGGCAGAGGAAACGGACCCTGATATAAGGGACTCTGGAAAATGGGAAGGAGCTGGAAAGGGAGAAAATGGCTTTTTTCCACTGAAAAACAATGAAGATAGTATGAACATCAACAGTTTTGGAGACAGTGAAGAAAGGAATCTGCAAGAGGGAAGCATTCAGCTGGGTAGCCAGTACCTAAAGAGATGCAAAGCCAAGAAAAGGCATTTGGGATGAGATAGTACGTAAGTCCGCAACTGGAAGTTTATGAGCAAGTCAACATCAGATTTAAAGAATTTAAGAAAGACATTTTAAATAATTGTCTCCAGAACATTTTATTGGGAAAAAAACCTCACCAGGATTCAATATAAATTTAACAGTTTAGCAGCTGGAGAAACTTGGACTTAGACACACAAAAGAAGGGAATGTTGTGCATCCTTGGTAAATATGGCCACAAAACACTTCAAAGATTTAAAGGCATGCTTTAGAGATTTATTTTAGAAATTACACTGTATGGAAAAAGGAAACCATTCTTAGGATATTTCACTTTGATTCATTTGTTTCACTGCCTTATTATAATCAACAGAAATGTTTCAAACAGAAAAACCTATTCAACCTATTTTAATAACCAAGTAGTATACTGATTGTTACAAGGAGGAGAAACGTAAGTGCCCACTTTTTGAGGAAAATCTGAGTTTGAGTGTGTTTTTCTGCTGTAGTTACTAATTATGCCCCCTTTCACTCTCAAAATCTGGCTTAGACAATAAATGATAAAGTCTTTCCAGTGAGAATATACCAACACTACAATGAACGTGGTGATTTCAAGGCTGTGACCGGAGACTTCCTCTTACACAACCCTAAGGGTCACCATTCACACTAAAATCTGTGAACAGGGCACCCCCGGAGGTGCGTAACACAGAAGAGGAGCAAACCACGAAATCAAAGCATGTTGGCAGGCTCTTGCTTTCAGAACAGTTTAAGGTAGACTTTTCAAAACTTAACATGATGCACCCTTGTCCAGCAGTTTTAAGTATCCAAACTAACAGCGCAGCAGGAAATGAACAAAAACAAAGTGTGCAGGTGACTCCAAACCCAGCACACACCCAGAGTGGAAATGGGCCATGGTACTAGCACTCCCTAGGATCATGTCAGACCCATACCTTCTGATAATGCCCAGGATCCACCAGCAAGGCCTACATGGGCCCTTCCTCTCTGTGCCCCAAGCTAGCGCTTCCCAGGAGGTGCAGTGGTAAAGAATCCGCCAGTCAATGCAGAAGCTGCAGGAGACACCAGCTCGGTCCCTGGGTGAGGAAGATCCCCTGAAGGAGGAAATGACAACCCACTCCAGTATTCTGGTCTGGAAAAATCCCATGGACAGAGGAGCCTGGTGGGCTACAGTCCTTGGGGTTGCAAAGAGTTGGACATGACTGAGCGACTGTGCACACACATGGGTCATGCTATGGTTAGCATATTTATCTTTTAAAAGAAAGATCTAAATATAAAGCAGGCATTATTAGAAAGGCTACCATGAATAAACCAAGACATTCCTAACACACATGAGCTAATACTGATATTTACATACGTATCACTGGAAACTCCGTAAAAGTTGGTTCAATTCAATGGGATACTCTATTTGTACATACGCTTGATTTTCTTGGTAAAACCAGAAATGAGGTTTTACGCACACACATACAGGTAACCCATTTACAGTTTTTCCTAAATTATGTTTCCTCTTAAAAAGAAATAATACAATCCTCTCAAAACTCTGCCAAGCCCTCAACTACAGACTAAAGAAACTGATAGATTATAAATGTGTCAGAGAAAAATCAAATCAAGCATAAAAGGAAAATGGGCTGTTTTGTCTCCTTCCACTCCATACGACTTGGTACATTTACATTCCCTACCACAGTGCTATTGAAAAAGGAAGAAATATGAGCATCATTATATATCACAGGCTTTTACTGCTACTAGAGACTAAGGCTGGCCTCAAGCAGAACATTTTTATTCTCCAGGAAAAATATTTTTCTTTTTCAGATTGCAAAAAAGTTTAGTGACCATTATTAGTTACCCAGAACTCCATGTACTTCATGAGACCTAAAATCAGCCACAATCATGGCTCAAATCCTCTTTTAACTTTTCTTCATTTGCACCTCTCTCAAAGTTTACTCT
Source organism: Cervus elaphus (assembly GCF_910594005.1). Taxonomy (NCBI): domain Eukaryota; kingdom Metazoa; phylum Chordata; class Mammalia; order Artiodactyla; family Cervidae; genus Cervus; species Cervus elaphus. The sequence goes on along the minus strand of NC_057817.1, from coordinate 13,382,136 downwards.
CCTAGACCCTCACTCATGGCTCCTGAGTATGGGAATCCTGTATCTATTTAGTTCATGAAGGCTCTAAAAACTAGCCAGCCCTGCTCTAATTTTTCCTTATGATTAAATTAGTATTTTTATTAATAGAAAAATCAACCCTAAAATAAAATCCTACTTACTAATGGCATTTTAGCGTCAATCTAATCAATGGGAATTTGCAGTTTATTTGGAAGTTGACTGGAACACATGGGTCTGTGGCAGAAGCACCACGCTGTTGCTGATATATTTCCCATTACTGTTTGAGGTTGGGGCCAAGGACACAAAGATTCAAACACTTTCTCGGCCTCCCTGGGAGCTATGTCCCTGTTAGGGGAAACACTGGCTGAAACCACTCATCCTGGCCAGACACCACAGTAACTATTTGCATGAGTTATTTTACAACAGGAGATCCTAGAAAGGAACACGGAACTACCAAGACACCACCAACCGGGAGAATTTGAGAAAGGTCAAAAGGAGACCCCAGTCCCTATGTCCTACCAACCTCCCAGAAATCCTCATAGCTGAAATCTGTCTTGACTGAGTGTTGTGTGTGCCATCAGGAAGGACACTGATTCTGAATAAAATGCCAAAGACAACCTGAAAACAAATCCTATCATCATAAAACCCAAGACTGAGAGCCATGTGGCAAAGCAGTTCCCCTGGGTTCCCTTACCCTCCCAGTCCACCTGGGCGCCCCTTCCCAATGCAGTCTCTTGCTTTATCAGCACGTTACCTCGGCAATTTATCTCCATGTGTTAGACAAGAGCCCATCCATTCTCAGGCCTTAGAAGGGGTCTCTTCTCCTGCAATATGACCATTTGATCAAATTCTAGCAAAGGGGGCCCAGGAGAATCGATAAGGACAATTTGCAGGTCCTGTCTGTGGAGGAAAGTGGTACCACCCACTTTCTCTTCCCAGGGACTTCCATGCTGGACAGTGCTGGACAGTGCTGGAAGGCCTGGCAGCCACGAAGAAATGAGATCAAAGTCCAATCTTGAGGATGGACTGAAGGAGTTCTATCAGCCCTCGAGGGAGGGCAAAATAAATTTCTGTCACTCTGAGATCACTGCTATTTTGGCTTATTTTTATATAGCAGCTTCAATCTATAAATTGATGACCAAATCAATTCTTCTCTTCATATTTCTTCATTGTTCTTCACTTTCCAGGTAAAATAATCAAGAGATAAAGATATCCTGGTTGAAAGAAATATTCTCCCTAACCATTGGCAGAGCAACAATTCTAACAAAAATGTCCAATTCTCACATTTAAAAAATACATTTACATACTAATGCCACAAGGAGGGATCACTCTTCATTCTGACAGAGAAATATCTTTCCTAAAATTCTCATCTCTGAAATGCCTGCGAAAAAGAAAAGGTAACATCTGCTGTAAGAAATCATAAAAAGAAAAAAACGTCCCCAGGGGCCACTTAGGGCTCAAGCATTAATATCCTGGCTAAAAAAAAAAAGAAAAAAAATCCCTTCTCATTTCCCGGTGGATAAATTATATGCTAGAAAAGTTTTCTTTCATCCTTAGCACATAAACAACTACCTAGGAAACTCCAACAGTTTGAACAATATTAATTATTTATCACAAATCAACAGATATTTTATCACAAACTGTAATACAATCAAAAGAACGTTAGGTTGAACAGTAACAAATCACTGCCAAGCTTTTGACTGCATATAATTTGAAACAAGACTCTAAAACTGCCAAAAAGACATAGAAGCTGGTAGTCCCTGGTGACAACCAATGTAACTAACTCAGGAATAACTGTGAGGAGACTAGCGTGGGGGAAAGTTTAGGAGCAGCCAAGCAACATATAACATTTTCACCTGGGCTCAATTTTTGCATCAAAAAAAAACAATGTGGCATATAAATTATATGAAAAAAAATACACTACATATACATCAAAATACCAAACCATATTTAAAGCTAAACAAACAAACAAAAACCTTCCTTAAAACCTATGTCAATAAAGAAGTACAAGGATAATTTTCTAAAATAATCAGTAATATTCTCTTTTCCACTTAGAAAAAAGATATCCTCATCTATCCCAACATCACTTTCACCAGCTGAATAATTCCACAAATGATTAATGAAAACAGGGACCCAGTAGAGAATGTGAACATTTGTAAAATTCCACAATTTCTTGGGTAATTAGCACTATTTGGCTTAGCTTTTGTTTCCAGAGGAAAAAGAATTATATTTATTTGAGGGTAGGGAGGGTGGGGACAGGAAATACTCTAAATTAATTCTTCACTGTTCATCTTAACAGAGGTCAAAATTTTCTACCTCCTGCAATGATGTAAAGTACTTCCTTCCTACGTGCACCATCAGTAGACAGCAGAACCATCAGTAGAACCTTCTACAGTAACGGAAATGTTCTGTACTATATAATATAAGCCACTAATCAAGATAGCTTACTAAGCTCTGGAAATGTGGCTAGTGCAACAAGGACTGAATTCCTCATTTCCTGAATTAATTTTAATTGGAACATTTGGCCAGTGGCTACCATATTGGAAACACAAGTCTAGATAGCAAGAATCCCTTATAAAGACCAGTAATTCCTAAGCCAATTTTTCTGCCAAGTTGGGGACACATTTCTGATTGTTCACTTAAACATCAAATACAGTAGCATATTTATATTTAAGGGCCATGATTTAAGAACAATTCATATTTAAATATCCAACAGACAGTGTAGAGAGAGAGATACAATGCGAGTGAAACCAAAGGTGAGAATCACAGATATTCTGGTGCAGACATGAACTGAAGGCAGTGTGGGGAACCCATGCAATAGCACCTCTTTCTCTTTCCTTATGTGCCACTGCTCCCCTTTTCCAGCTCACCTACCTTTCTTCCTGAACTACCTATTATTTTCCAGTTTCCTCTCTCTCCTGCAACAACCTTAAACATATGAATTCTTATATACATATATATAAACACACAAATATACATGCAAAGTAAATGCAGGTAAGATGGTTTAGTAGGAGTGTTAGTCACTCAGCTGTGTTCAACTCTTTTCCATCCCATGGACTGTAGCCTGCCAGGCTCCACTATCCATGGAATTCTCCAGACAAGAATACTGGAGTGGGTTCCCATTCCCTTCTCCAGGAGATAGTCGCAACCCAGTGATCAAACCCAGGTCTGCTGCCTTGCAGGCATATTCTTTACCATCTGAGCCACCAGGGAAACCCAGGTATGATGGAGTTCCACTAAAATGGTGCTTATCACTTTCTATTATTCATTAATTACTTAGGTATAACCTCTCTGTCCTACTCAATCATTTACCATTGTTTTTCCCATGTCAATACAATTTGTATTGTTGTCAAATGCAAAGGCATTTCATTTAAGTCACACCACTTATGAAATTAAGGACTGGGTTGAAAGCAAGGGTACTAAACTCTTAAACCTTTGGGGGTCAGAAAGGCTTAAGAAAAAAGAAGAGTGTTCTAACGTGTGATGGCCGTTACCCAGTCCTGCTGGTGATGCCACATGGTGCTGTGAGGCCAGGTTTTCCAACTCCTTCAAGTTTTCAAGGGAAGCCAGAAACCCAGGTGTTTATTTAAAACCCAATTTATAAATGTTAACTTATTCAATTAAGAGAGGAAAAAAACCAAAAAGATATTGAATGTATCAAACAAATGTCCTCTGGCAAGATCCTGCAGGCCATAGATTTCTGATCTCTGCTCTGAGGAATAAGCTCTAGGCAAATTCACTCTTTTGCATTCAACAGACTCTTCCGGGCACCCAGCCAGGAATACTTCAATGAGTAGGACAATTTAGGTTTTGATAGAGCAGAAGGATAATATAAGCAAGAAAACAAATTGATAAGGCTATTTTAGATCACCATAAAGGTTTCACCTAAAGTAGGGTAGAGTGATTAAAAGAATGATGGGTTCATTTAGATTAAGTGCTTCAGTTTACTTCAGTTCAGTCGCTCAGTCGTGAACTTTTTGCCACCGCATGGACTGCAGCACACCAGGCCTCCCTGTCCATCACCAACTCCCGGAGCTTACTCAAATTCATGTCCATTGAGTCGGTGATGTCATCCAACTATCTTATCTTCTGTCGTCCCCTTCTCCTCCTGCCCTCAATCTTTCCCAACATCAAGGTCTTTTCAAATGAGTCAGCTCTTCGCATGAGGTGGCCAAAGTATTGGAGTTTCAGCTTCAGCATCAGTCCTTCCAATGAACACCCAAGACTGATCTCCTTTACGATGGACTGGTTGGATCTCCTTGCAGTCCAAGGGACTCTCAAGAGTCTTCTCCAACACCACAGTTCAAAATCATCAATTCTTTGGCACTCAGCTTTCTTGATAGTCCAACTCTCACATCCATACATGACCACTGGAAAAACCATAGCCGTGACCAGATGGACCTTTGTTGGCAAATTAATGTCTCTGCTTTTTAATATGCTGCCTAGGTTGGTCATAATTTTTCTTCCAAGGAGCAAGTGTCTTTTAATTTCATGGCTGCAATCACCATCTGCAGTGATTTTGGAGCCTAAAAAAATAAAGTCTGCCACTGTTTCCACAAATAGATGTTTCCCCATCTATTTGCCATGAAGTGATGGGACCAGATGCCATGACCTCAGTTTTCTGAATGTTGAGCTTTAAGCCAACATTTTCACTCTCCTCTTTCACTTTCATCAAGAGGCTTACAGGACAAATCAATCTCCCCCTTGGCTATTCTTGTACAAATGAAAAAATTATCTCAAGGTAAGGCTCAGGGGCAGCTATTCTAAAGGTCAGTGGTTGCGTTTATTTACCTTGCTTTGAGGATTAACACATTCTCTTTTGTAGGTTATACCCTATGGAAGACAGTTATCAAAGCCTCAGACAGAAAAATCTTGCTGAACTAAAATAGAGCATTCAGTTCTTCCAACATCCTACAAATGTTACACATTATAGGTATCTGAAAATCTGAAACCCTAACTCTTTCAGATACCCTTGTAAACAATGGGCCAAGAGCAACTAGAGGCAAATCAACTCATCAAATACATATGTGAGTTTAATTGCTGATCATTTACTACAGTCATAATGTATTAAATAGGACACTAAATTTCACAGACTGGAAGTTTTATTATTTCCTAGGCAAACTCAAGTAAAAATCAGAATCTGACTTGCAGTTATGCATTTTATTAAGGGTATAATAATAAATTACTCAAGGATACTTAAATTCTAATGAAATTCAGATCCACACACAAAATTAAACTCCAGTAGTAGAATTTTACACTTGGGGTAACACAGATAATTTTCAGTAATAAGTCAGAATAAAGGCACATCAGTCCAGATTTTGAAAGGACTATGTTAAAAGAAAGCCAAATTCAGCCCATGAAAAACAAATATTCTCACATCACTTCTAAGTTTTCTGCTTCAGAAATATCTAGGGAAGACGATGGCTGAAACACATGTAATTACTAGGTCATCATCATAATTCTTCAGTTGTTGTTGGTGTTCAATCACTAAGTCGTGTCCGACTCTTTGCAATCCCATGGACTGCAACATGCCAGGTTTCCCTGCCCTTCACTATCTCCTGGAGTTTGCTCAAACTCATTGAGTCTGTGGTACCATTCAACCATCTCATCCTCTGTCATCCCCTTTTCCTCCTGCCTTCAATCCTTCCCAGCAACAGGGTCTTTTCCAATGTGTCAGCTCCTCACATCAAGTGGCCAAAGTATTGGAGCTTTAGCTTTAGCATCAGTCCTTCCATTGAAAATTCAGGTTTGATTTCGTTTAGGATTGACAGGCTTAATCTCCTTGCTGTCCAATGGACTTTCAAGAGTCTTCTCCATACCCAGTTGAAAAACATCGCTTCTTCAGCACTCAGCCTTCTTCATGGTCCAACACTGACATTCATACATGACTACTGGAAAAATCATAGCTTTGACTACATGGATCTTCATTGGCAACATGAAGTCTCTGTTTTTTAATATGCTGTCTAGGTTTGTCATAGCTTTCCTTCCCAAGAGCAAACGTGGAGGCAGTCACCGTCTGTGGCAATTTTGGAGCCCAAGAAAATAAAATCTGTCACTGTTCCTACTTTTTCCCCATCTATTTGCCATGAAGTGATGGTGACTATTCAGAAGCTGCACTTACCTCTACATCTCATGCTGCTATGGGAGTAACTCTGTCAGACGTTCATGAACCCTCAACTGGTCCTCCTTAGAGAAATGGAGAGACTCGATGGATGGAGCTGAGCATGGGTGGCTCAGTCCCTCCTTGGCATTCTTTGGGATCTACCTACCTGCAGAGATTACATATTTTGGTATGTTTCCTAAGCCACCCAGAAGCTAGGCAGATTCTGTCCCTGGAAAAGAAGGTCTCAAATGCCCCTGCTGCTTGTGGCAAGGTATAAAATCCTTGTTAAGGAAAAAAGGATTAGTACTTCTGATTGTCACAATTATGCCACATTAAAACACCTTCTCTGGAATTGAACACAGTGAGATCTCGACCTGACTCCCATACTCTTTCAATTGGTTCTGATTCTAGGCAAAAACAAAAAACTTTATGCTCTCAGAACCTTAACTGAAATGACCCATAAATATACAGCTGTGGAAAACCCTGCATCCACACTATAAATTAAGGAAGCACCCCATCAAGACTGTCAGTAACTTTTGAGGAATTTCCCCTGGATATATGGAACCTAATTAAAAAGACATTAAAGGCTTAAAATATGGCCACACCACCAGAAAACCACCCAGTGCTGTAGGAAGTACACAAAGCCTGTTTGGGAGAAGTCCACAGATGCATCCCACTTTCCAGGGCTGTGAGCGGGAAGTGCGGACAGGCCCTGGGCGATGGGCATACACAGTTCAGCGAAATGCAGAGCGGCTGTGCTGGGAGGCCCGCTGTTCACACAGCCAAGCAATTGTTCCAGGGCCTTTCCTTCTGTAAAGAGCTGACGTTCCAGAAAGGAGGGAAGACAGCCGTAGTGCAAATGGGGCACTGAGGGCAAAGTAAAGAAGCAGAGAGAAAGTGTGAGTTCTGACGCTACAGCCAGAGTAGACAGCAGAGTGAAGAAAGCAGCAGACAAAACACTCCTCTGCTGGTCTCTGTAAGCGGCACTTTCCTTTCGGTCTCTCCTTTGGCTTCTAGAACCTTCATCCTGTGCTGCTGAGTTTCATCCCCTTGCTCTCCAGCACAAGTTCTCAGAGAAGGAGCCTCATGGAAATTCTGCAGGACAGCAAGGTAAACTATGAACAGACTTCTCCATTTGCAAAGACAATATAGCAGGAAAACAATGTACGCAAAGTAACTTTAAAACAAAACATAATACACCACTAGGGGTAGAACAGATTGCTAGTGGGAAGCTGCTCTATAGCACAGGAAGCTCAGCTTGGTTTTCTGTGATGGCCTGGGAGGGGAGGTGGGTAATGAGGAGGGAGGGAGTTCAACGTGTGTGTGTCTGTGTGATTCACTTCGTTATATGTGTGTGTGTGTGTGTGTGTGTGTGTGTACGAGTGAGATTCACTTCGTTATATGTGTGTGTGGGTGTGTATGTGTGGGTGTGGTGGGTGTGTAATGAGGAGGGAGAGAGTTCAGTGTGTGTGTGTGTGTGTGTGTGTGTGTGTGTGTGTGTGTGAGATTCACTTTGTTATATAGCAGAAACTAATCCAGTATTGTAAAGCAATTATACTCCAATAATAATATAGGATGGATTTGGCATCAGAAAAATAAATAAATAAAACATAAAATACAAAGAAAAATTTATTTCTGAAACGAAATTACTTCAGGTAACAAATTCTTAAAACTCATTCTTTTCAATACAGTCTGAGACAACATGGTCTCTATGAACCAGATCTGAAAAACCAGAACAAGATTTTGTATAGAACTGGTTGATAAAGTAGCAGGATTTTAAGGTGGTAGGGTTTCTTTAGGAAGTTTACTGAAACGGAAAATTCAATAGCAGAATTTATATACTCACAGAACAAAATAAACAGCAGAATCAATCAGTAGAAAACAAACTTCCTCCATCCCAAGGAAAAGACAAAGAAATGTCAGATGAATAAAAAGGGAAAGCCAGGTAGGGTGCAGAAAGAGCAGAAACAACCCTACTGGTAACCTCAGAAAGACAGACCAATGAAAAGGAAGAAAATAGCGAACGTTTGTGAAAGAAATTTTCAGAGGCTGATACAGAGCTGAAGGACTCAGGGCAAGGTAGTGATCGACACCAGCAAAACTAATGAAAACTGATCAAAGTCCAGCTATATCCTAGTTCATTTTTGAGATGTAAGAACTAAAAAAGAATCCTAAAAGCATTGAGACAGAAAATGTTTATATTACAAAGAATCAGACTGACTTCAAGCTTTCCCAGAAACCAAGGAAGCAACACTATAACTCAAAATTAACATACATAAGTTGTTCATTTTTGATTGAAAGAAAAATTGTGACAGATATGCAAAGACCCTTATTCAGTTCAGTTCAGTTGCTCAGTGTCCAACTCTTTGCGACCCCATGAACCGCAGCACTCCAGGCCTCCCTGTCCATCACCAACTCCCGGAGTCCACCCAAACCCTTGTCCATTGAGTCAGTGTTGCCATGCAACCATCTCATCCTCTGTCATCCCCTTCTCCTCCTGCCCTCAATCTTTCCCAGCATCAGGGTCTTTTCAAATGAGTCAGTTCTTCGCATCAGGTGGCCAAAGTATTGGAGTTTCAGCTTCAAAATCAGTCCTCCCAATGAACACCCAGGACTGATGTCCTTTAGAATGGACTGGTTGGATCTCCTTGCAGTCCAAGCAACTCTCAAGAGTCTTCTCCAACACCACATATATTTGTATATAAAGATGGTATTAGAGAAAGATGAAAAAATCAGATATTATAAATGCTGTCATAAAAGAGAATGCAAAGGCACAAAAAATTTAAAGAAAATATAAATACATGATAATATAAAAAGGATAATAATACGCCAAAAAGAAATACAGGACAAGTGTGATGAAAATAAATTTGAGTAAATATTGTCAATTTTAAAAGAGGATATCAATGTATCTTTTCTTATACTAATAAAGAATATAAAACTTTATGTTCATGCTTTAAAACTTAAGGTAGATACTACTGGAACTAAAAATGACTCATTCCTCTCAAATAAATTAAAAAACAATTCATCAAGAGACAAAAAGATACAAATACTCAGTCAAGGATGTGACCCTCATGGACTGTAGCCTACCAGGCTCCTTTGTCCAAGGGATTGTCCAGGCAAGAATACTGCAGTGGGTTGCCATCTCCTTCTCCAGGAGATATTTCCAACCCAAGATCTGAACCCAACTCTCCCACATTGCTGGCAGATTCTTTATTATCTGAGCTACCAGGGAAGCACGATGTGACTACATTTAAAGCCAGTTTCTTAGAATGAAAAGACAAAATACAAGTGAATATACATACATACACAGATAGATAAATAGGGATGCATGAACACAGACAGGAGAAGACAGGAAGGATGAAGGGAGATATATACATAAATTCTTCTATTGAACAAATGTAACGACTCTGACAAGAATGTCTAGGACACCTGAGCAAGACTAAAATCTGTACAGTGGGCAGTACCCCTAAATTATGACTGAAAAACCTACAAATCAGAGAGCTTTCACACAGTAAAAAATAAAGTATCAAAAAAAATCATAAAAGAAAATAAACATAAAAATAAAACAGAGTAGGAAAAATTAAGGACCCTCATTCTTTTTCCATTTAAACACGCAAAAGAAATGGACACACAGAGAATCTGAATATTATATCTGATAAGGTTGCTTGAACAAACATATATTAAGTTCTAAACTGTATAAAAGGTTCACCTTAGATTGTTATGGAGTACTTTTAAAACTAATCCTGTATTATAACAGAAAAAAGAAATCAGCATATTTGAAAAAGGAAGCCTTTCCATTATCACAGTTAACTGAAACTATAAATTATCTTAAGATGTAGAAATTAAAAATCTGCAACTTAAATATTATCTTAATAAAAATAGAAAACTTTCAAAAAAAAATTATGAAATTAACACCTATGCTTTGTTGCCAGGTAGTAATGAAGAGCAATTTTACAAGAAAAAGCTTTCATTGCTAAACACTTTAAAGTAGAAAAAGGTAATAAGTATTCAATGCCAGAAGTTAGAAATATACCAAGAAAAAAAACTAATCAAGTCAGAGATTCATTAAAATACTAAAAAAAAATTGTAGAACTGATTAGTATATCCACAAGTATTATGAAATAAAAGCACATGAAAAACAAAACCTCTAGATCAATAGTTCTCAAAACTTACTATACCTACAGATCATTTGGAGAAAATATTAAAAATATATAGACTCTAAAGCAAGAGCTAATGTTCAGGACTTTCCACTTCAAATTAACACCTTAGTGGTTCTTATAATTGTGGTCTGAGGACAACTCTTTGAGAATATAAAAAAATGTTTTAGACTCAGTTCTCATGTCTCTCAAAGATATATAAAATAATAAAATAACTCAATAATAAGAAGATACACAGAAAAATACAACAAGGATATTTCAAGTTGTAAGAAAACACCATTCGCCACTTTATCCTAAAAAATTTTAAACAAAGACATAAATTACTGTCCTGAAAAAAAGAAAAGATGAATTACAGTAGAAAACTAAAACTGAACAGATCAATAGCCATAAAAGCAGTAAAATCAGTGAAATACATTCCAAAGAGCACCAAGCCAAGACGGTTACATAGATAAATGCATACGAACCCAGGGGACACATACTCATGTTATATAAAATGTTTCAGAGAACATAAAACTTTCCAAATGATTTTATGATGCTAGCATAATCCTGATAAATACATTTTAAAAAAAGAAAGAAAAAATCACAGTCCAATCTCGCTCATGAAAACAAGTACAATACACTACTAGCATAGACTCCAGCAATGTATTAGTATATCATCACCTGTATTTATGCTGTATTTTATATGTATTTTATATGTATTTTAGTCTCTGGTGCAATATTCATTTAGTTGTATGAAAATTATTAGTACTGCTTTTACATCAACATGAGATGGTAGAAAAATAGATATATATATATTTTTTTAATAGGGGCTTTTTGTTACGGCAAACAAAGTGAAAACACATATTTACCTCTTCTCTCTCAAAAAATCCCAGGGAAACATCAGTAAAGGACAATTTGTTGACTCAAGGACAATCTGTTGACAAAGACAACACTTTGCCCATATACTCAGGGAACCTTTTTGTATCACAGTATTTAATCATTCATTAAATATGTATTAAAATTTAGCCTGTGTCAGGTAGTATGTGTGGTGTTCTTAACTTTTCTCCTTCCTGTAGGTAGATTATTAGCTTCCTAAAGCAAGCACCCTGTCATATTTACCATTTTCTCATCCCAGTCATATCTGCAGGGCTTAAAAAGTATTTGTCAAAAAAAAAAAGATTGAAACAAAAGAAAGAACTCAAAAAAGAGATTATCAAACAAAATCTTTAAATGAAAACAGTTTAAAATGCTCAAGAACTCTGGATGTCAACATCATGAGCTCTTACTAGACAGGGATTCTCTGTGGGGAGGCTTCCTTCCGTGGAGGCTGGCACTGTAAGCCAAGCTAAAAGAGCTCAGGTCCCAGCCTGGGCTCTGCTGGCCTAGGACTCTGGGACAGCTTTAGAGTTAAAAGCCTCTTGCTGCTTTGGGTCATGAAGGCTGAGAAGTTTCTCTGTGTCTGGGAAATCAGTGCTCCAGCCTCCCACCAATTTCCAACATCACAGAGCTGAGGAGGTTTCATATGTTCGCTGGCCCCCTCCTTCTGCTTCCAGGCTGCACGCTTTACACTGTAGGCTTCCTGGAATATCCTAACAAATGTGTATTCTTATCTGTGACGCCACACTCCCCTGGCTGGGAGGGATCCCAACACACCAAGTTACTATGTCTCTCCCAGCTTCCTGGTTTTCAACAAATAAAAGCCTCAAAAGAGAAAAAAAAAAAAATGCTGTAGACTCAGCGCCTCCTCCTGTGACGATCCTTATTTGAGTAAGGCAGAGCAGACAGACATCTGCTCGGTGACTGATCACTCATTATGTTGTTCTGACTTACGTCCTGCACTTCCTTTCCTCCTGACGGGAACCACAGTTAACAGCAAATAGGTTTTGTTGCTATCTGCCATTCCAGTTGCATTTTTTTCATTTTTTCACCTAACCTCTTATTAAGGACACAGGGATCTCAGCCCAGTGCTCCTGATGAGCTAGATGGAAAGGCAGGATGGGGGGAGTGGGGATGGGCAGGAGGTCCAAGAGGGAGGGGGTATATGGATACACACAGCTGATCCAATTCCTTGTACAACAGAAATGAATACAACACTGTAAAGCAATTTATTCCAATAAAAGAGATAATTACGTGTTCTAAACCTAGACTGATGCAAGTATCAAATATGACAGAATCCCTGAATGTTCAGATTGCTGTCCTCTATAGCACCATGTCAGTTTCCTTTACCACTTACCTATTTCCATGGCCAGCAATACCATTCCTCTCACCTAGAAATTCTAGACATTCTGGACTTAACACTTTCTTCTTCATGCCTATATTCAATCTCTCAAGTCTTACAAAGGAAACAAAGAGGTTATGTGGCCACAGCATGCCTTTCAGAAAGGTAAGGGATGAGGGTAAGGCTGGTATTACACGTGTGGTGAAGACCAGGATGCAATGGCACAAACTCTTCAACAGCTCTACAGAAGCCCTGCACACGCATGTGGGAGAACAAGGATGCGTAAGGTAAACAAGGAAGAGAAAATGGTCAGCAATCGGGTCGACAGCCAGTCCCTGAGTAGAGAGGCAGAAGAAGCAATGAATGAACATTTCCCCAAGCAGTAATCACTGAGGGGCTTCTAAAGACTGAGATCTCTAAGGGTCCATTTTAATTTGTTGCTCTGTTGTACTAGAAACTCCCTCACTTACATCAAACCTGCATTTAAGTCTGGGTTCACAGCAGTGACATCAGCAGGACTCTGGGAAGGATAAAGACCACTTCAGCTTGCAGGGGTTCCTAGGGGGATGGAAAAGAGACCAACAAGTAGGAGACACAATGGGTAATGAGATCCAGACCTCAATAAAAGCAGAAACTTAGAGATGGCAACAACTACAAAAATGTTAGCCTTCTATGAACCCCTCCCAGATGGTAAGGTCACAGGGAATTCCAACCTATGTGGGACAGGGATTCAAGCTAATACTTATTTCAGTCTCCGAGGACAAGGTGGCCGCAGCACATGTCTCCCTGTTGGGCCATCAGCCAACACCACACCTGTCCCAACCCTCACAGCTCAGCAATTCCTCCTACAGATCAGGTGCACACCTCATGAACCATTACCAAGCATCATCATGTGCCAGGCAGACAGGTAAGCACCATCTATCAGCATTTCCTTTAATACTAATAATACTAATTTTTATTAGTACAGTGAAAAATACACTCCATTTTGTCAGAAGTGAGAAAATGGAGACTTAGAGAAGTTACCAAACTTGATCAAGATCCCACTGATGTTTAAGTGGCAAGGATAAAATCTGAACTCATCTTCCCAAGACCAAGATCCCATGCTTCTTATTGTTCTCTGTGCTGTATCCATAAGCTAAGAAGCTTTTTTCTATAGGTGAATCTGAATTTCTAACTGCCAATTTGCCATTCAAAGTCCTCCAAAGAAACCTGGGGCGGTAAGGAATAATTTTAGTGGAAGATTTAATATTCTCCTAAAGCTAAGAAAATATAATCATTGAATGAAAATCTGAGAATATGCATTTGTGTGGTTTTTTATACTGTTTGTACATGGAAAGGTAATACCAAATGATGTCAGAAATCATGTTAGAAGATACTACAGATATCTGTGAAGAGATTCAACTAAATGAGAGCTCCTCAAATATGCTGATGACACATTTTAAAATAACAGGATTTTCTGGTGGTCTAGTGGTTAAGAATCTACCTGCCAATGCAGGGGACAGAGGTTCGACCCCTGGTCTGGGAAGATTCTACATGCCATGGAGCAGCTAAGCCCAAGAGATACAACTGCTGAAACCTGTGTGCCTAGAACCCACGTTCTGCAGCAAGAAAAGCCACTGCAAAGAGAAGCCTGGGCATCACAACTAGAGAGCAGTCCCTGCCCTCCACAACGAAGACCCAGTGCAGCCAAAAATAAAGAAATGAAATTCATAAAGAAACAAAAATAAAATAAAATAACTAGAAAACTTAGGGGTTTTTAAAAAGTATAAATTAGCTATGTCCCAAATTTACTTGGTCAATAATTTGTTTTTCTCATTCTGAAACTTGACTTTGGACAAAAGTGACAGAATGGTTTGAATAATGAAGAAACTAGAGTGAGGGAAGGACAAAACACAAGAGATAATCCATTCACCAGATAGTTATTTTAGATATAATCCTCTCAAAATTAAGTTACTGAGGTACCCCAGAATCTATTAAATAATACTGTTCACATTTAGCTTAGAGGAGCACCAAAGGTTTAAGCACCCTTACATTTAACCAAAGAGTTTTATCCATCAACTCCCAGGTTTCCAACCCACAGGTATTTCTTCATCCAGGCATTAACTGGAGTTGATATTTACAAGTCGTTTAGAGTTTAAAAACTAGTTGGGGGTGCAAACTAGTTTGTCATCTATAAAGGGAATAAGTTTTATTTAGCTTGGAAAATCCATTTCTTTAACTTTTTATAGTTCGAGCTTTTCACATATCAAGTTTTTAAATTATTATTAACAAAATTTATAATATAGTCAATCAGGTACTGGAATTTTGCCAGTACTTAGCTAGACCTCAGTGTTTATATGCTAACCATGTCAGATAGCTCCTAACACTTAGGATCAAGGCTTCAATATTCTAGTGTATTCTCATCGTACAGAGGTGTTTCTGTTTCATTTTAGGAATTTTTTTCCACAAATAACAAAGAAAAGTATTCAAACTTTACCACAGAATCTTATCTCTCTTTTAAGATAAGTTTTAAATAAGCCATATAAGGAGAAAATGTTACTTTAAATTCTTCGGACAGCTTCTTGTTCATTTTATGTAACAAAATATAGAGAAGATTTGGTATTAAGCAGGGTTCAAACATCCTTTAAACAAGTCTGTTTCAGTATACATCAGGCCACTGAGACACATTCTCCTTTATAAATGTTCAAAAAGACATGACCTGTATTTGCTTCCTAAAGCAGGGTTCTTCAAACAACAGTGATGGTAATAATAATAGTAAACAGTGTATACAGTACTTTATCACTAAAGGAATTTTCCCATATTCTTTCACTTATCTGACACATAGCCACGGAAATAAGTCTGACACCATCACCTCTATTTTGCTAATGATAAAACTAACGTTAAGAGGTTAAGATCAATTGAGACTTGAGAGGAGGAGCACTTGTGTAGATTCCAATTCTTGACACCAAATCCAGGATTTGTTCTTTATGGCTATGCTGCCTTCTATAGTGACATACAAGGGTTTGAATTTCTCAAATCAAGTTCATGTAAATATTTACAAGATGGGAAGCTCTATTACATATATATTTACATCAAATGCAAAATTAATCAAAATTATCTTAATCTTCAGTGTTTTTCTTGGGCTTCTCTGATAGCTCAGTTGGTAAAGAATCCGCCTGCAGTGCAAGAGACCCCAGTTTGATTCCTGGGTTGGGAAGATCCGCTGAAGAAGGGATAGATTACCCACTCCAGTATTCTTGGGCTTCCCTTATGGCTTAGCTGGCCTGCAATGCAGGAGATGGGTTCAATTCCTGGGTTTGGAAGACCCCTGGAGAACGTCAAGGTTACCACTCCAGTATTCTGAACTGGAGAATCTGATGGACTATATAGTCCATGGGGTTACAAATAGTCAGACACCACTGAGCAACTTTCACTTTAAATTTTAGTGTTTTTATTATTGTCAAAATCTATTTTTACTATAAGGGATAATATGCTCTGAATTTAAATTGGTGTTTGAATAGAAAGTAATTATTCCACAGTTGTATTTTCACATTAATGATATTAGTTATAAGTCACACACCTAACCTTATATATACTACACTTATGAAATGAACACTGTAATGGATAATTCCATAACATTTATAATTCAAGTTTGTCCTTCTAGATCTGGAATCTATACCTAGGAAAGAAACTATAAAATAAGTTAATAAGTCAATGCTAAACTGTTTTTCAAAATTTTATACCATTTACACTCACATTTGTAATATCTAGGAATTCCCACAGAACCATACCAACTCTTGGTATTGTCAGGAATATTGCAGAATATTATACAGTAGTATAAATCAGTAAGAGAGTTACATATCACAACAAGGATGAATTTTTAAATATTATATTGTTTTTTTTAAAAAAATATTATATTGTTTTTAAAAGCAAATGACCAAAGGCTTTATAGACCTCAATATCATTTTCATAAAGCTCAAAACAAGAAAAACATACATACAGATACATACATGTATGATAAAACTACTTTTAAAAAGATAGCAGAATAATAAACACAAAATTCTAGATGGGTTTTTTTTCCTGCTGAAAGCAGAAATATGTGATTTGGGTAATGTAGCTCAGAATTTATATTTTACTATATTCTTTCATAAGTATAAAAATCATATAAATTTGCATTTTTATTGAAATACATTTGATTTACAATAT
This sequence comes from Cervus elaphus, assembly GCF_910594005.1. NCBI lineage: Eukaryota > Metazoa > Chordata > Mammalia > Artiodactyla > Cervidae > Cervus > Cervus elaphus. The sequence goes on along the minus strand of NC_057817.1, from coordinate 13,365,497 downwards.
TGCATTAATTTCAGGTATGCAGCATATTGATTCAGCACTTTTGCAGACTGTGGGTTATTACAAGACAATGGCTGTAATTCCCGTGCTATACAGTATACCTCTGTTACTTACTTAATAAAATTTCTGTTTAAGTGACAAGTGTACCATACAAATCTTACTTCACATTACAGTAAAATCTTAAAAAAAAAAAACACTATTTCTGCCAAAATAGTCAAGAATCCGAATCAATCATACTCTTTTAAAGGGCCTCTCTTGTAATTATCCATAGTTATAACTGCCTGATCCAATCTCATCATATTCTCATTTATCTATGGGATTACATCTTAACTCAGATATTACTGAGCCACTTTCACGGACTTTATGAAATCCCATGCATACTTTGCAAAATGTCCAAAATTTCTGTGCATTTTGCATTGCCCTGGCATGTGATTTTGAGATGTTCACAGAAGCTGGTAAAAGACTTATTGACTTGATGCCAAAGAGCAGAGATGCTAGTAGGATTAAGTGGGGAGGGACTCATGAATAAGGAGTCCTTTGATAAGTCATTAATAACTATTTTCTTGGTTTAGACAGCAACTACATCCCTATAGGAACTGTGATAATAAGCACTGTGCCAGCGGGATTCCTAGCACTGATACATGTCTTAACCCGTGTAGAACCTCAGATTGGTCTTCAATGAACTGACTGATCGAAACATTAATAAACTACTGGTCCCTCAACACTGCTATAAGGGAGGCAAGGCAATTTACATGGAAAACTCTGTAAACATTCAAGCACATCTAATCAAATATTAATATTTCTAAAGATTATGAAATCTTCATGAGCAAACTGTCAAGAGAAGGCAATTACACAAACGAAGCGACCTTTATTTCAACTTGGAACCAAATGAACAAAGCACCTCACAACAAATAACAGAGGAATAAAATCAGCCCTCCATATCTGCGGGTTCTGCATCTGTGGATTTGACCAAGTGTCGACTGAAAATATGAAAAAAAAAAATCCAGGAAGTTTCAAAAAGAGAAAGTTGATTTTGTCCCACACTGGCAACTACTGATGTAGACTTTACATCATATTAGTTATTATAAGTAACCTAGAGATGATTTAAAGTATAGTATAAGGAAAGATCATGTAGGTTATATGCAAATATTATACCATTTTACATAAGAGACTTGAGCATCTGGGATCCTAAAACCAACCCCTGGTGGATTCCCAGAGACAACTACTGCATGTTCCAACGATCTCTAGAGAAGGCTCCCATGGGCTTCCTAACAGAGTCCCAGTAAAATTATTGAAACTTCAAGCTCTTCAACCATGTGGAAAATGGGACTGACTAATTTTCAACTTTGCAGGAACATATCTATATTAAATAAAGTCATCTACATACTGTAAGCCAGGCCAAAACTGAGAACATTTGGGCTTTGTCATGCGTTTTCTTTTTATTCTTGGAAATCCGGGTTTGTTTCAGGAAAAGAACCTGGATTATAAAACACAAGAGATATTAAGGAAAATAAAACTTCTAAAATAGCAATATTTTTATCATCACTGCTAACACAGTGATTCAGTTTTCCTCACAGGAAGGAAAAGGCCCTTGAGGCAAGGGGCTCATATAGAGCCATTTGCATGCATTCTCCTGTAACAGTGTGATATTTGGATTGGTGGTTGCCCATCTGTGCATGCAAGTAGCAGGGCCATCACTTCCACTATGTGGCTGACTCCCTTCAATAAAAAGCAAATGTTGTTAGGCCAAAGGAAAATGCCGTCAAAATCCACAAATGCCTCCACAGTCAACAGAGCTGGTGATTACTGCTAAATAATTCCCCAAAGCCAAATCTCTCCAGGTTCTCTATCCGCTTGCTTTGTTTATATCCCATCACTGTTCAGAATACTTCGTTGACGCTAATTATTCAAAGGCAGGAAGGAGGTCTGTATATTCCTTTGTCCCATGCTGTGAGGGAATCTGGAAGCAGTAATAACCTGCCAAAGCAGCGAGGCCACATCAGTAAGGTGAAATCCTCATGCAGCTTTTTGGCAGGATGAATGCTCCCAAGCACGTTCAACTTCTTTTATAGAGAAAACCCATGTGCTCCCCTTAACTTTTTGACACAGACTGAAAAACTGACTATCTGTTAATCAACAACTTCTCTATCCTTGGGAGTGTTTCTTATACCTCAAAGCCCTGAAACTGTAAATCATTATAGATGGGAGGGACATAGGACCTGGGTTGTTCAATTTTCTTTAGAATCTTACATACTTTTATTGGTAAACAGAGAAAAGAAGCCAAGCATCCAAGCTAAGAAGTTAAAAAAATAAGACAGAAAAGGCCCAAAGAAAATCCAGGAAAATGATAAAACCATGGACAGAGGAATCTGGTAGGCTACAGACCATGGGGTCGCAAAGAATCTGACACAACCTAAGGACTAAACCACCACAGAAATTTAGAGATAATTTGCTACTGTAACCGTGTTGCTCAAACTAGATAAAGGCCATTTATGTCAATTATGAGCCTGGGTGTAACAGTTTTGGTTTTTTTTCTATTATGCCATTTTATCTTTAGAAGGTATTTACTTTTCATATTGTAATTAAAATCTTTTAATTTTTTAAGAAAAATGAAATTACTGATCAAAAAAAGGAAAAAGTAATGAGTACTGCAGACAAAAATGTTGCCTGCCATTCCAGTAAACAAAGAATGTGGCCTGCCATCAGGCCATCGGCCACCACAACTGTCCCAACAACACACCCTGAGGGGAACTCAGGATGGATCAAAACAGGATGCTGGCCCTAGAGAGTTAAGATGCATATCTAAGGAATAATTTCAATGAGCCCAGACTCCAGCATACATAGAAAAACACCAAAAGCATTAACTTGAGATGTTTGTTTTTGTGATTAGCAGTCATCTTTTGACATTCAACTACATATTTTTTGTTGTTATTTTACTTTGTCGTTTTTTGTTTTCCTGTATATCCTGTGCGCGTCAGTGGTGTCCAACTCCCTGTGACCCCATGGACTGTACCACACCAGGCTCCTCTGTCCACGGGGATTCTCCAGGCAAAAATACTGGAGTGGGCTACCATTTCCTGCTCCACAGGATCTTTCCGACCCAGGGACTGAACCTGCATCTCTCATGTGTCCTGCATTGGGAGGTGCGTTCTTTACCACTAGCGCCACCTGGGAAGCCCCTGTATATGCTGGCTCCTCCCTTACATCTTTGGAACAGTTCCACAGCGCTCTCTGAGAGGCTGTCTCCCAGGCTATAGCCCTCAGTAAGGTTCCAAATAAAACACAACTTTTCACTCTTACGTTCTGTGTTTTTCTTCAGTTGGGACAGTATGTATAGCAAGTTAATTTTGAGGATGAGGTGGATCCAACATTAAATTAGTAAGAGTGTATACTTTAGATCTTTGCAGTCACAAGTGACAGAAGCCCAGCTCATACTTGTCTACCAAAAAAAGAGAGAGAGAGAGAATTCATTGGATCACAAAACTGATAAGATATTCAGACTGGGCTGTCAGGATTCTGAATTTCCAGCTCAAGTTCTGCCTTCCCCTCAGGAGTGATGGGTGCTTCCAACCCCATCAGACAATCTTGCTTACTGCTGCTGACTGGTTTAGTGGTGAAGTCATGTCCTTTTGCAACCCCATGGACTATAGCCTGCCAGATTCCTCTGTCTACGGGATTTTCCAGGCAAGAATACTGGAGTGGGTTGCCATTTCCTTCTCCAGGGGATCTTCCTGACCCAGGGATCAAACCTGTGTCTCCTGCAAAGCAGGCTATCTCCTGAGCTGAAGGAGGATTCTTTACCCCTGAGCCACGAGGGAAGTCCAGCCGCAAGACTATCTCGCTTATTACTACACGCTTTGAAATTCCAGGGGGAAAAAGTTAACAAGTTTCCCTTCCAATAGTTTCAACAAAAAATTCAAAAATTGAGTCTCACTTATCAATATTGGTTGCTTACTCCCTGTGAGCGGGAGATGGTCCCTTGTTCATACAACAAGGAGAGGTATGAAGGCAGGCCCTCCTGAACTACACAGAATATAGGGGGACAGGTTTCCCAAATGAAATTCCGGATACTGCAAGAAGAAGAAAAGGGAAACCGATGCTGATGCTGGAGAAGCACAAACAGTATATTGCCACCACAACCAACCACTGCTCCATATCTTTAAAAAAAAAAAAAAAAAAAACGCAAATGAAAAAGAGCAGCTCAACTTACCTGTCCACCTTCACCTCTGTTATCAGAATTTAAGTTACATTTGCTTACAACACTAATGAACCTGAAGAATTTTCCCCTCAAAGTGACTGCAAGTTGGAATGTTGGCAGGCACTCCAAATACAATAGTATACGGATGAACTTTGACTGTAATCTCTATTTCAAGGAAGCTTTGATTTGTGAAAGCTGCTCACAGATAGTACCTGGAAAATAATTATGTCTCACATGGCACTTTTCTCTGAGGTGCTTTCTATAGCTCATTTAACCCATCCTCAAACATTTCTGTTCACAAGGAGATGAGTGCAATTATACTGTACTCTGAGAAAATCAAATATAAGAAAACCCAGTTTCCAGGCCATGTAAATTCAGGAGTGCTTTTTGCATTTCAAAATGATACAATACTGCATGAACTGACTCAGCTGAAGTACTTTTTAAAAGTACCTCTTTTAAAATCCAAATATGTAATTTATAAAGTTTTGTTCTACAAATAAATTAGCAGAGCCTATCTATTATTTTAATTGAGGGCTGTCCACTTCTTATAATACAAAGTCACTAAGCCTGACATCCCATGGGTTTTTGATTTATAGCAGTTTTCTGAACTCAGTGAATTAAACTACTGGTGAGAAAAATCAATAACAGAATATCTGTTATTCTAGAAGACACTGAGAAAGGAACATATTTGAAACAATGCATTTACTCTTTTATTGTCTAAGAAATACCTTAATTTCTCAATATCCTCTCAATTCACTTCTGATGAACAAAAGGCAGAATAATGGAAATATGAGCAGATGTCATTCCCTAGGGAAATCTCCTAGAAAAACAGGTGGACTCCCAGACATAACTCTCAATCTCCTGATTCTGGTGACATCTTCATTTGTCTCTTTCACAGATGTGACTACGGGATTCCAGAATGTTCCAATGCCTGGCAAAACATGACCTACTAAGACACTCTAGAGAATTTGAGAATTTGAAGAATTCTAACTCCATCAGGCTTTTCTAACTCATGTAGTACAATTTACTTTTACCTATATTTTCCTAGGAGGGCCAACCAATTTCATGGACATAAGACACAGGCTGACATTTAAATCAATTAACTTTTGCATCAAAAACTAGAAATGCATTTTAGAAGACCTTCGAAAATTTGAACAGCTTTAGGATTTAGCCTAGAAGAAGAAAACAGTCATTGACCTCGTAGAGCTTATACATTGGTGGGATAATAACTCAGAAGGCTGTGGTGAGGAACTAGAAAAATAAAACTACAGATGAAGCACTTTGTGTGGTGCTTTATAAGCATACACTCAAAAGACAAGGGCTCCAAAGTCACAGGATTGATAATAGTTATTATCTCACAGGATGATGATACTACAATTATCTCACAGGATTGTTGTGAAAATTAAAATAGCTAATTCATACAAAGCACTTAGCCTTAGGTTAAAAAGTCTTTACACATATCAGCTATTATTATAAAATAATTAACATCATTATTATTTCTAACGCAGTCTCTATTCGCTAGAGATAGTGGATGGGAGAACAAAGTGACAATTAATAGGAAAGTCTTTTAAGTCCCTTTAAGAAATGGCAAACCAAAAAAAAAAAGAAATGGCAAACCGCAGGCTGTGTCAGTCACCTCTCAACAACATGAGGAAGAGATGTCGAGATCGATTTCATTCCTTCATCTCCACCATGCATGCTGCTCCCTAACAGAAGTCTGTCTGACTGGGTCAGTATTACAGGAAGCATGTAACTTCAATCACACGTTGTTTAAAAAATGGTTTTAACTTTGAGAGCTCAGGGATATAAAACTTCAGAAGCATTTCATAACTTGAACCACATATGATTAAAGGGAAGGAAAACAAAAACTACAAATAAGTGTATGGTGTGACATCACATAAGGTTTGGAATTGGTCAAAAGAAATAGAGACACAGTTCTCTGTGCTGAGGCCAGACCTCAAAGTCAGGAATTCAGCAGCTACACACACACACACACACACACACACACACACACACAAAAGCATCACAGGCACAAGGGGGAGTCGTGCCCACATTTTCAGACACAGGTGAGCAAGGGTGAGCAGGCAGGTGTTGATCAGAAAAAACGGTTTCTGTCTCTCCCACTGGAATGTAAGTAGGGCAACAAAGATTTTATTGTCTCGCTACATAGTACTAATGAATGAGTTCAGTTCAGTTCAGGTCAGTCGCTCAGTCGCGTCCGACTCTTTGCGAGCCCATGAATCGCAGCACGCCAGGCCTCCCTGTCCATCACAAACTCCCGGAATGAGTATCAGTGTCTAAAGTGGAAGCAAGTCCAAGATGAGAGAGTTTGGTAAATCTTTATTTTCCCTAATATTAGAAGAAATGATAATGATGGGATGTGACAGAAGCATTAGCTACTGCTACAATGGCCATCACATTGCACTATGACATCAAATCAGTATGTTGTAAATCTTAAACTTACACAATGCGGCAAGTTAAAAACAGCTCAATTAATTTAAAAAAAAAAAAAAGAGTTTGGTACACTCAGGTAATGCCACACTCAGGTAATGCCAGAGTGATCCCACAGTAGCAAGTATCCTCTGGAAAAGAGGGAAAACACAGTTATGAAAACAGAGAAAGGCCCATCCCACCTCCTATGGTGAGCAGACACCCCCCAGGTTGCCACCAAAAGGGTCTCCATAGATTTGGTACAAAATTAGCAAAGAATGGAATTCACAGGGGAATTCCATTTGTCTGGTTCAAGTAAAACAGGAGGCTACTCTTATTCGTCAAAACTGAACATCTAATTTACCACTAAAAGTAACATTCTGAAAACCAAACTAGGCTTCAGCACAAATGGATAAGGTTTATATGTAAGAGTTTTGCAAGACCAGTATTATTTAATCCATTCATTTCATTCTTTCATTGAGCATCTCCTATGTGACAGGCATAAAGAAAATGCTATTGTCTCCATTTTACACATTAAAAAATCAGGATATGTAGAGACTAACTCTCCCAGGATCCTACAACTATAAAGTTGTCAAAGTCAGGATTCCACTCTCTCCAAAGCACATGTTCGATTAACTACCTACCAGAAGCAATGGGTATTTACTCTAGTAATGCGAACATTTTTCCAAATGACTTCTAAGCTTCCTTGAAAACAATGGTCCATTTCTAAACTTTCTTTAAAACTATGGTCTGTTATATTTAAGAAACAAATAGAAAAGCCCACCTTAATACATGATAGCAGTATTTTCTTTTTATATCACCGAGACCAATTTTCTTATATATTACTCAGAATGATTTTTGTTACTAATAGATTATTCAGACTGATTACCAAATCTGACTTGTCATATTACAACCATCCAAAAACTATTTGGAAACAATATCAAGTAAATCCTCAAGGATAAAAGAGCTGCCATCACTGAGGATGCTCAAACAAAAGTGCTAAATGTGTTTAAAGCAAAAAACAAACAAACAAACAAAAAAATACATCAAATAATACCAGGGTCATTGAATAGCTCAGTCATGAGTCACCTGGAAGGAAAAAATACTGCAGAGTATGTCAATGTTTTTATATTGGGTTATGAATGAATCACAACAAAGCACATACTTTTTTATCCCTTAAGGGAAAAATAATAATGCTCTCCTGAGGTTGCCTTTTGTCCTGTTACTCTCCTTCCTGACATCTGGCATAATGACAGAGTAATTGCTATTATCTGGGTTTGCACTTTGGTTCCAACTTAAAGCTAGAATTCATTATGCACTATAGGTAGACAGAATGGAAAAAACATTGAACCTTCTTCAATCAGGATACAAGCTCATTCCCAGCTCTGCTACTAGCTAGCTCTAAAACCTTAGACAAAATCATCACTTCTCTGGACTTCTATCTTCTTAGGAATACAATTAGAATATTGATGGTAAATCTAAAATTCTGATAATGTTATCCAATTCTCTTTTTTTTTTTTTTGGTGTCCTGAAAACTAAAATTAACTCAGCATCTCTAACATCTCCTGGGATAGAGGAGAGGATCACCCTGTCTGTCTGTATGTGTGTGTTAATTTTGTATTGTTGCATAAATTACCACAAATGCAGAGGCTTGTAAGAAGGCCAATATTATTAGCTCACAGTTCTATAGGTCAGCAGTCGAGCATGACTCAGCTAGGTCCTCTGCCTAAGAGTCTCACACAAAACCAAAACCAATGTGATACTACAACGACCTCTTGGGTAGAGGTTCTAGGTAAGAATCCACGTCTGTGCTCATTCAGGTTGTTAGCCAAATTCTGTTTCCTGGCTCTTCTAAGACTGACAAGTTCCTTGGTGGCTGTCAGCTGGGAGCTCCTCTCAACTTCTAGAGGTCGTCCACACCTCTTCTCCCAGGGCGCTTCCACCTTCAAACCAGCAATGGCCAGAGGAGTAGAGTCCCTCCCAGGCTTTGAAGCTCTCTTACCTCCTCCTCTGCCACGGCCAGAGGAAATTTCTGCTTGTAAAGGGCTTACCTTTTGGGGTTAGGCCCATCTGGACAATCTCCATATCTTGAGGTCAACAGATCTGGGACTTTGATTACATCTGCAAAATCTCTTCATAACAGTGCCTTAGATTCACGTTTTGTTAAATAGTCAAGGATGAGAACCTGGAAGGGCCACTGTTAGAACACAATGCATGTGTGTTCATGTGTACGTGTGTGTGACCCTTCACAAAGCTAGAAGCCACAGTCACTTCTGTATCTCCACGATACACACAAGTGCTGAAATACAGTGCATCACATAAACATCTGTTGAGTTCACTAACACCCTACCCAGTAGACAGAAACATGCATGGTGTCAAATACTGCAATGAATTGAACCCTGGCCTTCATGATGCAATAGGAATGTGATGTACACACCTCAAACCAAATACTTTATTAGGCAGATGGATAAAATGTTGACGGTGTATTAGTTATTTCAATAAAAAAATGCCAGATATACACCAAAAGCTAAATAACTGAGCAAGTGAGGAAAAAGAACTTTTAAAAGACACACACAGTTCCTGGTTATTTCAAAAACTCCAGTGTCCCATACTTTTTTCTAACTTTATAACAAAACTCTTTGTATCACTATAAGAAATGTCTAATGTAAAAGAAAGACCTCTCTATACAAATTCTTCAATGTATTACATAATGCTTTGAGAAGCACAGTAAGACAGGCAGGCAATGACCTTCCCAGTCAGGGCCAGGAAGTAAGACAATTTAGCACCGGTACCTTGAATAGCACCAACAAGCAAACAGTTGGCCCATGTAAAGAGCAGGACAAAAGACAAATCATTTGGCCAGAGTTCCTAAATCAGAAGGCTGAAGCAGCATTTCTTAAATGTAAAAGGGGGAGGGGGGTAAAAAATATGCACATTTTATTCCCAGATGCTCTGAATAAGCCACGGAATCCATATCAACGCAAGTTAATTTATTCTTGAGCACCTATTTGCCTGCTTTGCATCTTCATGAAAACAAAATGGTATTTTTTTCCCCAAAGCATAAATAACCCTGTTCTTTCACAGACTGATGTGATATCTGCAAAAAGATAATTAATTCCCATCTTCCGCTATTATCTATTTGTCCATCACCAAAGGGTAAGTGGTGTTTTCCCTAGGCTCGTGTGTGCTAATGCACAATGTTTACTGGTAATAAGCATTCCGAGCTATTGAAGAGCACCTTCTAAAGGACGTGAAATTAGCTAAACATACATCACAACACGGTGGTATTTACAACAGGCTCCCGTGGATAATGGAACTTCACTTAGGACACTCGATTTCTGTTCAGTCAACACATATCAAATATTACTAAAGCGATTGCTACCTGCAAAGGACCTCAGCTGATCTAATTTAACTTTATCTTGTAACACAGGGGAGTTGGAGCGTTCTTTGTGACAGTCGTCTTTTCAGATTCTACAAAAGGTTTCTCTGCAACAACTGTTATCTGTCCATCTTCAGGACAGCCAGATCAGATTTAATCATCATGTGCGGCATGGCATGAACTGCTTTAATTTGAGGTTGCCTGAGCTCTGCTGAAGGAATGAAAAAATTAAAGGGCACACACATGAACAGAAGAGAAAATAAATCCCTGTTGTGTCTTGCAAGATGCTCACTGATACCTCATTCTCTCTTTTTTTTTCCCCCCGTCTAGCAATAAAACTGGATTTATATTCTGAATATTTCTCAATCCAAACCTGAGACTGCAGTATCTTTTGCAGACAGGCTTTGACAACAAAAAGAAAGCCAACAAGCATGAGAATTCCCCCGCCTCAAAAAAAAGTAAAAACATCCCTTCAGAAAGTTCAATTACGGGAACTACCCTGGTGGTCCAGCAGTTAAGAATCCGCCTCCCAATGCAGGGGACGCAGGTTCCACCTCTGGTCAGAGAACCAAGATGGCACAGGCCGCGGGGCAACAAAGCTCGCATGCTGAAACTAGGAGAGTCCACACTCTGTAACAAAGACCTAGGACAGCACCTCGCCAACAAAACAAAAGTTAAATTGGTAGTCTCATTAGCCTAAAAAGTTATTATTTCTAAGAGGCATCTAGTACACGGCACTTTCAAAATGGGGCTTTAGTTGGGAAGATCACTACTTAAGCTGCGGCTTAACGTTTGGGTGGAATACTGCTGGTGCCTGCCCCGAACTCCATCATCCCCTTGCTCCCAGTCACTCTCCTGAGAAGGGTCACCAGGTGGCATCCGTGCAAGGAGATAGAAGTAGAGGTCTGCAGGCGGAACTTCCAGAAAAGTTTATGTCACCTCTATATAAAAAAAAAAAAAAACCCAAGCAGACGTGCACTTTCCTATACTTTGCTCCCTCCACGTCTCTCTGCCCAGAACACGGACCCAACCATGGATGTGGTGAGGATCCAAGGCAATGTGCCAAGAACAGGAGAGGGTAGCCCGGCCCTGGTGCGTGGCAAGAGAGCCGCAGGTGCTGGCCTCTGAATCTCCTGTTTCCTGGGACAGACACACTCCTATGTATTTAAAGTCTCCAGAGACAGGTGTCCTATCATTTTCAAACAAAAGCATTTCAAACCAAAACCATGTGCGGTGTGATCAGTCACTCCGTCACGTCCGACTCTGAGACTCCATGGACTGCAGCCCACCAGGCTCCTCTATCCATGGGGATTCTCCAGGCAAGAATATTGGAGTGGGTGGGCCATGCCCTCCTCCAGGGGATCTTCCCAACCCAGGGATCGAACCCAGGACTCCAGCATTACAGGCAGATTCTTTACCAGCTGAGCCGCCAGGGAAGCCCTAACCAAAACCACACTGACTCTTACGACCTTTGATGAGAGTACTAAAAGTTCACATTTCAGAAGGTCACCATAATATTTGCCAATATTTCTCTCAAACATGCAAATACTAATTCGATATTCCATAAAGGTGGTTACAGAAGTCTAACACATGCCATTTAACAGTTATTGCTGGTCAACAGTAAACAAAGTCAAAATTTCCAAAACAAAATTATGAAACACTTGGTTATCAAGCATTTAATATATGCTTGCTTAATTACAAAAAAAGCGCAATAAGACAACAAAACTTTTCTCTCTTCTCTCCAGAAGCATACTATCAGCTAAAGAAAACAATGGAAAACAATGAGGAAAAAATACAAAATATGCACATGAAATACATAAGTCACAACGCATTCTGACTAAGGCGTCTTATTCTCTATGGTGCTGCGAGAGTTATGTTTCCTATAGCGTTAAGGTGGTTAAAAGAAAGGACAGATTAGTGGGAAATAAAACTATCAGAAAAGCATCTGTAAAACAAATAAGGCTCGCAAGGATTTCTGACGGTCAAAACGGGACACAGAAAGTTTAAGAGACTAATACTACCACTCTGGCTGAAAGGGAAGGCTTGTGCTGAGAAACAATGAAAAGGAGTAACAAAAACTACCACTAATTGAGTGCCTGGTGGTGCTTACCTGACATGGTAGTAAAGGCTACATATATGCTCTTTCATTTTGCACTCACAGTAATCGAATGAAGCCAGTATCATTATCCTTATTCACCAGTGGGTAAATGAAGGCTCAGAAAAGAATTAACCAGACAAATGCCCACAGCAACTACTGTAAATGTACTGTATCAATTCCATGATAAAGATGGTGAAAGGGTATCAGTTCAGTTCAGTTCAGTTCAGTCGCTCAGTCATGTCTGACTCTTTGCGACCCCATGAATCGCAGCACACCAGGCCTCCCTGTCCATCACCAACTCCTGGAGTTTACTCAAACTCATGCCCATTGAGTCGGTGATGCCATCCAGCCATTTTATCCTGTCGTCCCCTTCTCCTCCTGCCCCCAATCCCTCCCAGCATCAGGGTCTTTTCAAATGAGTAAACTCTTCACATGAGGTGGCCAAAGTATTGGAGTTTCAGCTTCAGCACCAGTCCTTCCAATGAACACCCAGGACTGATCTCCTTTACGATGGACTGGTTGGATCTCCTTGCAGTCCAAGGGATGCTCAAGAGTCTTCTCCAACACCACAGTTCAAAAGCATCAATTCTTCGGTGCTCAGCTTTCTTTATAGTCCAATTCTCACATCCATACATGACCACTGGAAAAACCATAGCCTTGACCAGATGGACCTTTGTTGGCAAAGTAATGCCGCTGCTTTTTAATATGCTATCTAGGTTGGTCATAACTTTCCTTCCAAGGAGTAAGCGTCTTTTAGTTTTTTGGCTACAGTCACCATCTGCAGTGATTTTGGAGCCCAAAAAAATAAAGCCTGACACTGCTTCCACTGTTTCCCCATCTATTTCCCATGAAGTGATGGGACCAGATGAAAGGGTTTAGAAACAATCTGAATCATCACAGAAAGGTAACTGTGTACATATGAAGCAAGCACAGTGCACTAGAGGGTAAATACTAGAGGTAAGGAGGTCACATGGTCTGGGAACGAAAAATGCGTGGGTGGTAATAAACAACAGACTGGATCTGGGGAATGAAGGCTATACAGCATATAGTAGAAAATCATCCTCTCTAGAAGTCAGCTCTTTCTAAACTCATTTCTTCTCATTTAGACTATCCAGCTGCTTGTGTTCCAATCTACCATATAGTGAATGCATATAATATAAATATTATAGATATCACAGTTTTCTTGATTATCTCATTTAGGCTCAGCCTCTGTCATTTAGGCTTAGTCATGAGGCTGAAGACATAAAGATGATATGACAGAGGGGGACGTTTCCAGAAGGAAATAAATGAAAGCATGCTTCTATCTTAAAGGGTCTTGGTCATGAGGATACAGAGCACAGAAGAGTTAATGAAAGGTAAGGACAGTGGTCCTACACTCAGTGTGAAAGGGATGTGCTTCAGGGGGAGCCCCAAAACATTCGGGGGACTGACTATCTTCTTTGGCCATACTCGGTTCATGATCACCTCCATATAGTATTGAGAAGTATAACAGTGGACTCAGAATATTATGTAACCCAGGAAGGGAAATGCAAATGCTAAGAAATATATGTAGGCTGGAAGAACAGTACTGGGATCCAAACAAAGGGATTTGTCCACACTCTCTCAATAGAAAGACAGACCTACTTACATCTTAGTAATCACTTGTCCTGATCACAGAAACAGATGAGAATTCCATCAGTATGAGAAGACAGATCTAAGGACCCCATCTCCCCTCTACCAAATGTCTCACTTTCTCTCCCATATTTCCACATGGCTTCCTGAATGGGAGCAAAGAGATAGGAAGGCAAATCCTAGAGCCTCCCATTTTACCTAAAGATATGACTTAATTGTGTTGGACTAAGTTTCTTCCAGTTGACAATTTAGCAGTTCCCTTTCTTACTATCCAGGAAGCAAGGAAGGCCAGATCAGTTAAGAGAGTAGTAAAAAGTTCTCCATTTCTCTGCACATCTGGACTGAGATTAAGTCTTCTAACCAGGCACTGAGATTTAAAAAAAAAAAAACGTTAAAAAATCAATACTACCCCTAGGAAAGCCCTCTTGAGAGGGAATACAAATAAACAACTTTTGAAAAGCATGTATAACTGGATATAAGCTTTGGCTGAGGCCCCAGATGACAAATATCAGATACACAGGGAGATGCAAACTAAAATGCAAATTTCAAAGTAGGCATCACAAAAGTATCTGACCACTCAGTGATGTATTGGGAACAAGAGACAAGAAGAAAGGGGATGTGCTACCTCCTTCACTTCAAGAAAGAGGAAACTCAAGGGCACATCCTAAGCTTGTTATGTTGTCTCAGGGCTGGAAGTCAACATTTAGTGGTGTCTCTAACCTGGGAAATACCAGGTGGGTGGCCTGGGGCAGCACGACAACGCTGTACCTGAGAAGTACTGATGGTTTTCCCTTCCAAGAGGAGGTCAAAGATGGGCAAGTGTTCCCTGTGGATCAGCAGTGGGTCTGGCAGAAGGAAGAGCCAGCGTGGAGCCATTCTGAATTCTTCCTAACAAGGCCACAGGAACTTCCTAAGAAGTCTCACCAAGGGAAACTGTGACACAGACCATCAAAAACAAGGGCCAAGGGGAAGGGTTGGCCAGAGACAAACACAAGCCACTCCAGGGGAGCCACGGTCAGCAGTTCCCAGCAGGGAAGGCACGGATGGATTCAGAGACACACCCGAAGAAAAGGATTCAGCTCTGAGTATCTCTGCTAGGTCTTAAGTATGCAAAGCCTGCATGAATCCACAATACACAAAAAAAAGAACTTTCTTGTGGACCTTTTATACAATTCTTATATTTCAGAAGAATCTTTGACAGAAGATAGGAGAAAAAACAGAAAGGAAGAAACAAGTATGCTGCAAGAAGCTGTGGTTCTTCTTTACTTCAGCACTTACCCAGGCCAGAATTACCAGATGCAATCAATGAATGAATGCCACTTACAACCCACTGTCCAGAATGCAGATTCCCCTTCTACAGCTAAGTCCACCAGAAGCAGAGGATTTATTCCCCAAATGAGACTGTCATTGCAAGTAAAGGGGTTATAAGGCTTTCTAGTACCAGAAAAGTCAGAAGACTTGCTAGAGTTTTGATTAACAGAGGATAAACTTCACCCTCTGAATATATTTTAAATGGATAGTAGGAAGCACAGTTTAAATGTGCCTTGTAATTTCATTCCATAACTGTACATGTTCAATGTACTAATTACCCAGGAAATGGTTTACAAAGCAACTTACCACACATGTTCCATTTCATCCTTGTATCAATCCATCATATCAACATAGTTTAAAGAACTAAGGCTCAATGAACAGTAAGTAGCAGTACTGGTTCTTCAATATACATCTTGTAAAGCCAACTCTAGGGACTCTTTCCAGTACACCTTCATGTTCTCCTCTAAGTTTTCCTGAGTCAGTCTTCCTTGATTCCTGTTTAGCATCTCCTATCCACATAAAGCTAGATAACCCTGGACTCTTGCCTTAATTATACCCCAGCTATTCCTAAACAGATAGTCCTTCCATCCATTATTCAATTCATTTAGCCTACTTGGCCTCCTGACCAATGATTGAGCAATTTGTCTCATTAGGTTTAACAGAGGGTAAGTTCAGCAAAAATAAATAGAAATTCCAAAATAATAGTGATGCACACAAGATGGGATATCATTCCATCTACATAATATACAGTCCAGTGCTAGAAATGGCAGGTCCCTGATAACAGGGGACCCAAAGAGAATCCTGTATCAACTTATTACATCTGTTTTTGGCCCATCTTGGTCCTACTAACACACCTACATTCCAGCCAGCAGGAAACAGGAAAAGAAACGACTATCAAGTTACATACATCTCTTCTAGTTACATTCCATTGGGCAGAATGAAATCTTGTGGCCACCCCTACTTGCAAAGAGGCTGGAGAATCTGAGCTCTTACAGAGCATGGATGTATCTTACTCACATGTTCAACACATAACTGACACTGTTTAAGACACTGGTCACTCAATCAATTCAAGATGTATATATTTCAACTCATTATGCTCTATGCCTTAAACTTACACAGTACTGATATGTCAATTATAGCTCAATAAAATTGAAGAAAAAAAGAAAACTCTGAAGAAAACCAAAGAAGTGACACTAGAAAATCCAGGATGCTGATCACCTTTGTGAAAGAAGAATATAGGAAGTAATAACCGGAAGTGAGCATATGGGAACTCTGGGGTGCTGGAAACATTCTATTTGACCTGTGTGCTGGTTATACAATCATTTTATAATAATTCATTGAGCTGTGTATTTTTGTTTTATATTTTATTTTGTTTATGTGTATTTTGTTTTTTAATGTCTTAAATTATAAAAAAGCTGAAAAAAAGAGACACTGGCCACTATGATTGTTACAATCACTGCTACAGTTATTCACATGACAAGTATTCATTAAGTAATTCTCTATGTATCAATTTTTAATTAACTAAAGAGAAGACTTACCAAGGATCATTTTACTAATTTTTTTTTCCACCACTGGTCAAAACAGCTACCACTGACATTAAAAGAACTAACAATAACTGTTGGTTCTGCTCTGCCAGAGTAGCCTCAAAATGTTTAAATATTTGGTGGTAAATGATCTGCAATTCTTATTCCATATGAATGAGAACATATTCAACTTTTATATTTTCCTACTAAGTCAACAGATAATGTATTCCAAGTCAGAGGAAAATGTTCCCAAGCCTTAAATAAAAGTCATCGCACAGCACTTAAACTTGAAAGACACTATGAAACTAAAAGGATCACTGGGGCCCACCTGTTGCTTATATCTATTGGAGCGAACACAAGAAACCATTAACAACTGGAATGCAAATGTCTGTCATTCAATAAGTGATTACAAAATTTAAAAGGCAACAGATCACTCTGCTTAATCAAAATCACAAGAAATACTCTTATAAGACAACTGAAAGGTAGAATGTCTGATAAAGCAGCTAAAATCATACGATAAAAATAAGTTCCTCCATGACATTAACTTACCACCGTGAAGGGTGTAGTTTTATGAATAAAGAAGACACTCCCATTTATCCACTAAGATAATATAGGTTTGTCCCTGGCATACTAATTTAAGGGAACACAATCATTTTTGCCATTTGCCATTTGCCCTTTGCAAACTTGCAAATGAATAGAAAAGAAAGAAAAGTACTTAATTATATTAAATCAAAAGAGTTACACTATTTTATTTAACTTGGAACTATTAGAAATTTTTAGAGATGCAAAATGAAAAATACCAGAATTCAATGTCTCCTATAAATTACTATCAGGAACGTTGAAAATTGAAAGCTAACTTTCCACATCAATGGACTTTCTTCCCTTCTCCCAGCATATATTTATTATTCCACATCATTGCCTAAAATACTTTCTTTGGAACGTGATCTTTTGAAGGACGTCAGGGAATTGTCTCCCTTTGGGTACTGGTATTGAAAGTAACATGTTCCCTCTTTAAAATGCATATAACAAAACTCAATAGAGTGCTTGTGACTTACTCTCTGGAAGTTTGAGCATCACAGATTTAAATCAACCTCAAATTTCTTTACAATCAATCAAATCTGTAGTTGGAAAGTTCTATGTTTGTTTTAATCTTTAACTTCTGACTATTTATTCATTTATTCCTGAACTATTTGCAATATGTGTATAAACAAAACCTAGACACAAGCCTATTATGTTGCTTACCATGGCATTTACTTCCTGCTCCCTTCCTGGGGTAGGCAGAGCTGCCTGCCATTTTAAATAAATATACTAATCATGTGGCTATTTTTAAAAGTCTCCCACAGAGTGGTTGCTCTAAAGCAGTAAACATAAGTGTCTAGTCTCTCCCAGTGTGGGTGCTTTGAGTGTAGGTTCAAATTCATTTCTAAACAAAGCTGCACATAACAATTTTAATTACTAACGTGACTCTCCCTGTAGTGTCATTTCAGACCCAGTATTTTTAAAAAGTACACGTTAGACTGTTCAGTTGTATGTAACAGAGGAAGAAATTATTTGACTAAATTAGTGTTATATTTACTATTATTCAACTTTATCATTAAATCAATGTTAATTTTCTCAAAAGGATGGAGATTAAACAATATCATAATTTTACAATTCCTAGTCAAAATTTTATTAAGGAAAATACTCACAGCATTAGTCATTCAAAGTTTATAACCATTCAGCACAATTTCTAAATGGATCAATCAATATTACCTCCCCTTGGACATTTTAACAGTCATAAATGCTAACTGATCTTTAGTTGCTTACATTTCATAATTTAAGAAGGTCTCAAATCACGGATAAATTAGTGCCTAAAAGTACAGCATTTGTTCATCTGTAAGGTAAAAGGGAGATTAATAAATCTCCCTACAATATCTTAAAAGCTGTATAGCTGGAACATTCATTAAAGATTTCAGCTTGGATTTGCTGAAAGCAACCAATGTTTTCCTTTTTCAACTGTCTATTCTTAGGTAAAGCCTATTGTTTGGAACACATTCAAAATAGCAAGTGGCAATCTTGGTTTGTACTTCTCAGAAATGTTAAAATGCTAGCAATAATATAGTAATCATGGGACTAAATATCCATCATGGGAATAATGCCCAGACCATAGAAAATGTTAGCCTTTTCAGACAAGACTGTAGAAGGAAAACACAATGGAGTAAAGATTTAAAATAAAAAAGTTATTCTGATACTATGTTGCATTTGCCCTCACCATTTATATTACTGAAAAGCATACATAATAGAATGCAATAGCTTCAAAACAACAATGATTATAAAGCTACTGAAATCAAAGAGGAACTAAACAAAGAAGTTAAAACTGGCAAGCTTTTTATTATACGAACACTATAATGGTACTTTATTGATACTGAAAGATGTTTAAAGCAATTCTAAGACAGAAAGAAATTCTGTTCTTTATACACAGGACATGTTTGTCAAAAAATAAGTTAATCATTTTGACAATGATTGATAAATATTTTAATAAATGAGGAAATGGAAGAGCTATTGAGAATGCCAGGATACTAACCTCAAATAATACTTAAATGAAGTCAAAATAGTATTCAAAATGAAATTTAAATTTGATTAAATTTTCCATACAATTTACTCACCATTTAAATATGTTCAGCAGAGCCCAGGCTAGGGTTAGGTAAGAAAGCGTTCACCTTAGCTACAAGACTAAAAACTCAGTAATGAGGACAAGAAAGTAAAATAATCTTTTAAAAAATCAAGTTAAGGCAAAAAACGTTTAAATAAAACACAGAATCAGTAAAATGACCAAACGGGACCTTTCAGGACAGACACCTCTCCCAATGTCTCTTGTTTGCCTAAAGCTTGTCTCCCAGGCCTTTCCTGAGTCACAAAAGCCTGGCTCAAGAATCAGTGATTTAAGGAGTATCAAGAGTAGCAGTTAGGCCAGGAGAACTGATAACAATTTAAATAGTAAATCAGCCACGTGGCAATCACAGAATCTTTGGTTCCTCCCTGAAGTACATAGATAACAGTATTTGATACACATTCTGAGTTGTTTCACAGATACTGAAACCTCTACCAAATGGAAGAAGTTAAAGACATGATGAAGGTGAGCATGTAACCCCCAGACCAGCTGGAGCCTAAGAATTGACAATGTTAACCCTTCTGACACTGCACTGCTAACCTGCCATTAGCCAACCAGAGAACTGGGCACAAGCTGATCACACACCCTCCAATGGCCCGCCCCCACCGTGCCTTTAAAAATCCTTCCGTGAAACTCACTGGGGAGTTCAGGTCCTCCTAGCATCGGCTACCCAGACTCTTCATTTGGTGCCTTAAAATAAAAGTCACACCTTCATTCACCACAACCTGGTGTCAACAGATTGGCTTTCCTGCACGTGGGTGAGCGAGCAGACCTGAGTTTGGTTTAGTAGCAGTATTACCAACTTTTCCTTTTGGCTCAGACAAGTGGTATACGGCTAAGCACAAGTGGTTATTGCTTCTGCCTTTATGTGAATATTTGAGTCATCATTTTGAATCGGCCTGAATTTGATTTTTTTAAATATCACATTAGCATACAATTTACCTTATTAAAAGTTTTCAGCACGGCTCTTTCTCCCTAAAATTTTATGCTTGAGGCAAGTATCTCCCTCACTTCCTCCTAGTCTCAGCTGCTGTTTAGTATTCAATAAACACCTGTTAAATGAAAGACAGAATGTGCAAATTAACTTATGTCAATATCTCCTTGCCACCTGCAACAAATCTCAGACTCTCTGCAATATATTCTCTTGATAGCTCCATTTATGAGCACCCCTCTTGTCAGGTATTTTATTTATATTACTTCTAATTCTCACAAGAACGCTTGAAGGCAGATATAACTCTGCAGATTTTATGACTAAGGAAAATGAGTCTCTGAGAGTGAGTTGCTCCTAACACAGGCCCTCAGTAAATACTGGTTGGATAATGACAAAGCCAATAAAGGGAGACCTAGACTTTAACCCAGGTACACGTTCCTCTGGCTCCAACTGTCAACCCCACGCAGCCATTGTTAAACTTCTCTCATTGCATTTTGGAGCTCCTCTTCTGTTTCCAGTAACAAGTGTGGCAGGCAGAGTATTAAGATGACCCTCATGATCTTTGTCCCCTGGTGTTACTGCTATGATTAGGGCAAAAGGGTGATCATATGAGTGTGACTACCACATGAGCCCTTCCTTCAAAAGCAAGGAGTTCTCTCTGGCAGGTGACGGAAGGGGATGTCAGAGAAATTCAAAATACAAGGACTAGACACACCACTGCTGGCTTTGAAGAACACTGTCCCCAGCTAACAGCCAGCAAGGTAATGGGAACCTCAGACCCACACACACAAGAAACTGGATTCAGCCAACAATCTGAATTGAGCTTAGAAGCAGCTCTTTCCCGGAGCCTCCAAATGAAAGCCCAGCTGATGTCTCTGCTTTACCCTGTTAGACCCTAAGAAGATAACATAGTCAGACCTATTTAAACTTACAGTAGTTGTTTATGCAGCCCAAGAGAAAAATATATCAATCCCTGCATAACTTTATCTTATATTACAAAGCATGATAATTATGTATCTGTTCATCTAAGCTCTTTACTACCAAGGTCCAGAGATTTACTCACACATCCTGGTGTGATCTGCCCAAGGCCAGATACGTGAGAGGCACACAGCTGATGTTGAAGAAATGAATGAATTCACGCATTAGTTTTTCAATAAAGGTTTAAGGTGTCGAAAGTAATGATGTAACAGAAGCAAGTTAAGTCTAACATGGTCCCTCAATCAGTATTGGTTAGCTAACTTTGTCATTCTATACCCTATTATGTAATTGAAAGATTACACATTTCAAAGACCAGTGCCACAACTATGTAAACTTTGGATATCTACTTAGTATAACTTCAGCTTTATTTTATAATCTATAAAAAACTATACAAGTTTAGGTGTAGAATGGCTTTTGCACTGTGTCCCCTGCAAAGAAGATAAGACAAAACATCCCTGATGTCACCACATTCCTTATTTCTCTTCACTCCAATTGCTCTGCCTTCCAGCTTCATCACTGTCATCAGGGTGACACCCAAAATTATCATGTCTGAAAAAACTTCCCTTGTAATTACTTCAAACTTCCCCTCGTGCACTGTTGTAAGGGTGAAAAGTGGTGCAGCTACTATAAAAACAGAACTACCATATGATTTAGCAATTCCATTTCAGGGAATTCATCTGAAAAACACAAAATCACTAATTCCAAAAGAGTTCTGCACCCTATGCATAAACATGTTCACTGTGGCAATATTTACAATAGTCAAGACATGGGAACAACCTTAGCATCCACCTACAGATGAATGAATAAGGAAGATGTTATCTATATATACACATACATGTACACACACACACTCACACACCCAATGGAATATTACTCAGCCATTAAAAAGAATGAAATGTTTTTGACAACATGGATGGACCCAGAGGGTATCATGTTAAGTAAAATAAGCTAGACAGAGAGAGACAAACACTATATGATCTCACTTATATGTGAAACCCAAAATGTCAAACAGAAAAAAACAAAAGGATTCGTAGATAGAGAGAGCAAACTGGTGACTGCCAGAGAGGAGAGTGTAGAGACAAAATAAGTGAAGGTGATTAAGAGATAAAAACATCTAGTGAAAAAATACATAAGTCATGTGGATGTAAGATACAACAGAAGGAATATAGTCAATAATACTGTGAAAAATTTGTACG
Source organism: Cervus elaphus (assembly GCF_910594005.1). Classification (NCBI taxonomy): domain Eukaryota; kingdom Metazoa; phylum Chordata; class Mammalia; order Artiodactyla; family Cervidae; genus Cervus; species Cervus elaphus. The sequence goes on along the minus strand of NC_057817.1, from coordinate 13,343,195 downwards.
GGGACAGAAGGTTACTGAACTTATTGTGGTGGTCATTTTTTGTAATATATTTAAATGTTGAATATGTTGTACAACCAAAACTAATACAATATTGTACATTAACTTTACTTCAATTAAGTAAAAAGGGTACATTCAAAGGCATGTCATTTACAAGGGAAAAAAAGGTAAAACTAGTTACTTAGACTGACTGTTCATAAGCAATTCTTAGAAAGGTACACCCACACACACACACAAAAAAAAAGTCAAAACACTGAATTAGCTGTTTAATGTTGACTGCCATCCATAAACTTAAATTCTACACAAAGGAGGGAGCTGGCATGTACACTATGTGTGTGTTCATCTTTTGATCCCTAACACTTATCATGATACCTAGTAACACAGTAGGTACTCACTACATGCTTTTTTTAATGTGTGCAATATCATTTACTTAGCTGGCATGTACACTATGTGTGTGTTCATCTTTTGATCCCTAACACTTATCATGATACCTAGTAACACAGTAAGTACTCACTACATGCTTTCTTTAATGTATGCAATATCATTTACTTTTTTACAATTTTTAAAGGTTACACTCTATTCAATTATTTAAAAAATGGCTATATTCCTTGTGTTGCACATCTTTGTAACTCACCTTAAACCCAAAAGTTTGTATCTCCCACTTCACAACCTACTGCCTGACCCCATAACCACTAGTTTGTTCTCTTTATCTGTGAGCCTACTTCTTTTTTATTATATTTTTTAATTCCACATATAAGTGATATCATGAAGTATTTTTATCTAACTTATTTCACTTAGCATAATGCCCCCAAAGTCCATCAGTGTTGCTGCAAATTGCAAAATTTCATTTATTTTTATGGCTGAGTAGTATTCCATTATATGTATGTATGTATATATACACATCACATATTCTTTATCCATTCATCTGTTGATGGACACAGGTTGCTTCCATATTTTGGTAACTATACATAATGCTGCTATGAACAGTGGGGTACATGTAACTTTTCTAATTTAGTGGACTTTTGGGGCTTTTTTTAGACATATACCCAGGAGTGGAATTGCTGTCGATATATATTTATTGAACTGAAAGGGCACTGAAATCTGATGATTTTTGGTATCCATAAACGTATTATGCTACCCTCACCTTACAGCAGTGAATTCTCTATGAATCAGCAGGCTTAAAATAAATTACATTTCCCAACATTCACTGTTTCCTAACTGCATTTCTGTTATTCAATTTGCTTTCTTAATTGTATTTACATACACTAATGAATGTGCTTCCCTGGTAAAGTAAAGAATCTGCCTGCAATGCAGGAGACCTGGGCTTGACCCCTGGGTCAAGAAGATCCCCTGCAGAAGGGAATGGCAACCCACTCCAGTATTCTTGCCTGGAGAATACCCATAGACAGAGTAGTCTGCTAGGCTACCATTCATAGAATCACAAAGAGTCGGACACAACTGAGTGACTAAGATTTTCATTTTTCTATACTAATGAATAGGGAAAGTGCTTCACCAATGGGAAGTATCATGAAGAAAATAAAAAGAGGTTAGAAAAATAAAAATAATTTCCATGATTTTTTAAAATATTAGTCAAAGCCTTTAATTGCTGTAATTATGTAAATACAACCCACTATCATGATGCTGATATTAGTATCCATGCTTTGAAATTCCCTTACAAGGTCCTCTTAGGGCAATTAACCTTATCTGGATGATACCCAAGAGGAACCTAAGTTTTATCATATCCTAAGCTCCAGCTAGCAGTGTTTTAGGTAGGTGCTGGAATATTCCAAATTAGAACTATAAAGTTACTTGTGTGACCTACAAAAATTCAGATAAACCACGCTTCTATACAGCTGGAAACCTAAATTAGTCCTCATCTATTTGTGAGTAACTATCACATTCAACTGTTCATTGAGACTTTGAGATCAAGAGGACCAAAACGCAAAGAGGTTACAGCTGTCCTCAATAAAACAGTAGCCCGAATAAAATTGTTTTAAAAAGCCCATTGAGACATTTACTCTGATAAAAATCTGTATAAAAATCAATAGTAAAGCATGATAGAGAATTTCAAACTTCCAGAACTAGTATTACAGAGCCAGCATCAACTTGAAATTGCCTTTGGTAAAGAAGGCTGAATAATCTTTCAAATACATTAAAAAAAAATCCTGAAATTTAACACCAGCAAAACACTTTAACAAACCTTAGCTCCCAAAAATACCAGCAACAATTGCAACCAAACAAATTTCCAACCACTCTCTCACCCCATTTTTCCAAGCATTACCTCCTAGTGGACAGGAAAATAAGAAGGGAAAGGGGTGAGACAGTAAACAAACAGAAAAAAGAGAAGGCTCTCATGACTTACAAATTAGGTAAACTTACTATTAATCAGGAATTGGCTGTGTTGTTTTTGCATATATTATCATGATCCAAGAACTAAGGCCAAGCCATTTAGTCATTTATTACACACACTATTCCTCATAAAACAGAACCTTGCCAGCTAAACACTTAACTTGGTTTACTAGTTCCTGGATACACAGCAGTCTAATTGCAGTACACACACATCACTAATCTGTATAGCTAAGATATTACTTTTGCTAAATCCCACATTTGTTCTTTCCCTTGGCATGGCCAAAAATAAAGCCTATTATTTATAGTTCAAGCCTGAAAGTTTCAACAAATTGATAAGTAAACAAATTAACACACATATCAAGTATTTAAATAGAGGCTTCTGATGCCTACAGTTTTAAGAGCACACAGCTATAAATTTTTAGCCCCAAATCCCCACTGTTCTAAAATTTGTATATGACCTACTAAATACTTCTCACAAATTATGTCCTGACAGCATGTTATTTCTCCTTACTGAAAATATTACTGTACTCACTAACATATAATTTTCTTCCTTTAAAAGATGAGAAAAAACCCTGAACTCCTACATGCCAAGTCTTACCACCACAGGGCCAGACACTCTGGAGCCCCATGTTGGCAACTTACAAAGTCGCCTTCGCTCAGTTCGGCGATAAGCCTGTTAGGTTGCCCAGTACAATCTTATGTGCTACACATTACACAGCAAATTTAAGTGGTGACAACTATCAAGTACTGTGCTTGGCAAACTCTGAAACAACACACACTTGTAAAGGTAGCAGCCAATATTCAATAGGTTTTTTTCAATTCTTGAATATATAAACATAGATAACACTGGCACTTGATTCTGAATTTGCCAACTGTAATGACAAACACATGTGCAATTACATAGCTACAGATGCACTTAAAATAATTACCTTATTGAAGATGTCTGCTTCTCCACAAGCTACCAGAAATAGCTGCAGAACTACTCTGAATGCAATAGCTTTCCATGTCCAAACACATTAATCAGAACAACTTAGATACTTGGAGAGGCAATATCAATATCTGTATACCATACTTCTTCATTTTTTACCGCTCTAAGTATTTTATCCCACAGTTTCTAAGTAGATCTCACTTTGCACATGTGCTCATTAGAATTCTAAAGAAGGCAGCTATAATAACAGAGGGCATTGAGGTATGGCCACAGCTTCCTCTTCGGGATGGCCCCATTCAATTTTTCTCATCCTGTTGTCTCTGATTCTGAGATTTCTTAACCAGCTCACTCTTAAACTAGTGGCTTCACTGAAGAATATTTATGCAATACACATAAAACTGTACAAACAAATATGGTAAGACTGTTAATCTCTATAGAGGACGTGAATTGAAGAGAATGGGCAACAGTCAAGAGCATTTATTGGAAACCCAAAAGTCTGTTGCTGCTAACTCATTGTTGTTTAAAATGGACAGAGTTGTGGGCTGGGTAGCCAGCACTGTTTCTTTCCTAGGACATATAACTGATAAATGGCCCTGGGCCACCCTCTTATTTTTCCGAAACACAGATACTCATTCAGGAGAAGAGCTCAGAGAGATGAAAGTGGTTGCTTGAGGGAAACACCACTCTAAGACAAGGAGTGGATGAGGCTGGCTCTGGTTTTCATTAACCGTCTTACAGTATCTTTGACTTTTCAAATTAGAAGGATTACTTCAATAAAAACAAACTTCTTATAAAAATTAAGAAAGTTAAATAATCTCAAAACAAGTTTTAAGTAATAATGTCTCTACTGTTTAACAGGCTCCAGGCATACACAAAATAAGAAATCGAATAGGACCTTCATCTCTATTAGCAAACTTCTCACAACCAGAGGGCCAGCACAGAAGCAAGCGCTCCAGTTAGGTAAGTAATACCAGGGGCCTTGAAGGGACAAGAGGGCCTGGTATTTCCAGCCCTTCTGACGTGTGTGTTCCAAATGCTGGAGACTTCCTGGTACCACCAGGAGTCAAAAGAAAATGAAGACCAGATCCTTAGTTGTGGCTCTGCCATTTTGTCAGGCACTTTACATTCCTGCTTTAGGCTCTCAAAACTCAACCTCATTAAAAGGTATCATGATTCATAAAAAAATTTCATGATTGCCAAAATAACAATCATGAAAGCGCTTAACAGCTGTAACTTGTACGACAATATAATACTCTGTTATGCCACTTTGATTTTTCTCTCCTTTTCTCCCTCTCTTTTTATCCTCCCCCCCCCCCCATTCTTCTCTCTTTTCTTTCTTTTTGACTTGTTGGAATACTCTGACACTGGTGTGCTTTCAAGCAGAGCTGCATTATGGAGTGATCTCTACCCCCACCCCTCAGATTTCTGGGTAAAGGCTTGAATTAAAACTAGATTTTTTTTTTAAGTTGTGTATCCCCTATGTTCAGAAGGAGACTGGCATCTCTGGAGACAATTCAGTCACACCCATAAAAGAGAATCAAACTGGAAGAGTCAAAGGCCTAACAAACAGAATGCAAATGCTCTGAATAAGTAGTGTAATTTAATCTCAGTAGAAGAAATAAATTAATACATACATGGAAAGGACTAGAAGAAAATATAACAAAGGGTTAAGAATAATGATAGGGTTGAGGTGGTAGAAATACAGTTTAATTCCTCTTTTTTTTTTTTCCCCCATAATGAGCATTTATGATTGGGGAAAAACTGTTATAAGTGTTTTCTTTTTTAACTGTTTTAAGAAAGCCAACATAAAAGATCAGAATAAGAGGGCAAACAAAGAAAACATCAACCCTTCCTTATTTAACCAGGTCACTCAAATGTGTATCAGTCAAGAAAAGGAGCTTTCCTCAGAATGTACAGCAATTCAATGGTGGTGTGGGATAACTGGTTAAAAGTATACTGTGCTGGGCTGCGCTGAGTCGCTCAACTGTGTCCTACTCTTTGTGACCCCATGGACTGTAGCCCACCAGGCTCCTCTGTTCATGGGGATTCTCCAGGCAAGAATACTGGAGAGGGTTGCCACACCCTCCTCCAGCGGATCTTCCCTACCCAGGGACTAAACCCAGGTCTCCCGCATTGCAGGCAGATTCTTTACCATCTGGGCCACCAGGGAAGCCCAAAAGTATACTATCTGAGCCCAAACCCTGCCTTTACAACTTTCTAGCTGTGTGATCTTGGGAAAAATACATTATGTCTAGGAACCTCAGTTTCCTATCAGGGTCACTAGGAGATCTATGTAAAGTGCCTAACCCCATACCTGGCACATATGAAAAACTCAAATTTTTTCACTAGGAAAAAGAATTACAGGGTCATTACCATCTCATTATCATCATCTGATAGATCAGTGTCACACATACTAGTCAATTATCTAAGGCTTTCCCTGTGTTTGTAATCTCAATCTGGGTATATAATTAACAACTGGGGACCACTTCCAATCAAGGGCAAAGAGACCCAACTTTTGTGGGTCCACTTTTGTGAACCACTTTTGTGAACGATTTGTCACAAAAATGGAATCCATAAATCATAATTTCAGTTTGTTAAAGCAATCTGTTCAAGAGAAAATTAATATTCAGAACAAATACATTTGCACTTAATGAGAACACCTCCAGGTATTACAAAGCTGACAGAAAATAAAAGAGCAAGTCTAGGAAAGTGACTGGTAAAAAGAAAACTGACTCTGAATATACAGAATAGCACGTTCTTTTGAAAAAATAATCCCCCTTAACTCTACTTCCAAATCTGGATGTCGTCCAAAAGTATTTTCTACTGATTTTTTAAGACATTTTATTAACATTTCTTTAAAAAAGTAAAATGCTTCTTGCTCCAAATCTAGTTTGTAATTTCCCTTCCTGCTCTTACCTCTAGAAAAGAATATTCTGAAATTTTGGACAATTAATAGGAAGAGGTCTCAAAAATTTGAAGCTGTTATCTTTGCCTTTTTTGACACTCAGAGCTTCCCTGATAGCTCAGTTGGTAAAGAATCCACCTGCAATGCTCGAGACCCTCATTTGATTCCTGGGTCAAGAAGATCCACTGGAGAAGGGATAGGCTACCCGCTCCAGTATTCTTGGGATTTCCTTGTGACTCAGCTGGTGAAGAATCCATCTGCAATGCAGGAGACCTGGGTTCAATCTCTGGGGATCCCCTGGAGAAGGGAAAGACTACCCACTCCAGCATTCTGACCTGGAGAATTCCATGGACTGTATAGTCTGTGGAGTCGCAAAGAGTTGGACACAACTGAGCGAGTTTCACTTTCACTTTCTGACACTACGGTTTGCATGTATCATCTCCTCAACACCAAGGGCAGAGAGATGTTTACTGTACAAGAATACCATCAAAGGTCATGAAGTCACTCAATAATTTTTCCTAACAAAGTATAAACGAATACTGCTATCTATAAGAAACAAATTATGAGACAATAATATCACTCAATCATGGCCACATGTTCTCAGAGAGTCATACCAGTTCTACCTCTGAAAGACTCATGATGGAATATAAGCCTGACAACTGATTATCAGTCTCTTTTCCAAGTCTCCATCTAACAATTTTATTTCCTTCAAGTTTAACAAGTAGCATGATTGTAATGTCCCTCCTATTTAAGACTGACAGATGAGAGGCTCTGACTCAATAGCCAATTTCTCTTCATTTCTCATTAAGGTAATGATAGATTTTTAATGCACACTATGGCACTTTCATCTGACTCCAAAATTAATAAATGATTGCTTCTGAATTTCCAGCCTAGCTTGCACATCTCAATGCTCAAACTTGAGCTGTATCAGAAGGAAACTGGACAAGATTTTCCTTCCCCACGGTAATTAACCTTTATTATCACTAACTCTTCTAACAAATTATAAGAACAATTAATTCTTATAACAAACCCAGAGGCTCTCTGTATCCTCATTTTACTGATGAGGAAATCAAACCTCAGAGAAACTGAGTGATGTATCTCAGGCTATAAGTGACAAAGGCTGGCACTCAAATGGTTACTTGGTAAGAAAACCTATTGGCTGCCTTTCAATGCACTGAGCAGATGATGTGTGTTTTCAGAAGTCCTAGGATGCTTTGCAATGTACTCCAGACCGTGCCTCGGTTTGGTAATGCACAAAAAGCTGTATTAGGTCCCATCTCCCAGAAGGCCTTGCACAACCACAGCTAATAGGGAGGAGAAAACTGCAATGGGAATTCCTAAACTGAAACAAATGGAAACCTCCACACAAGCTCTCCCCTCACAAGCAGCGTCCCACTTGTGAGTGGGTTAAGTGTACCAGTTACTCTCAAGCTTCAAAAACCCCTTCTTGTACCAAATTACAAGACTTGAGGTCTCATAATTACTATAGTTGTAAATTTCTCTTCAATTCTATAGCTATCATCCTCCTTCACATCAGATGATGAACGACTGAATCCTAATTCATTCATTCAGTCTATATTTCATGAGTGCCTACAACATGTCAGGCTCTGCAATAGGTACTGTGAAGATTCAATGAACTAGCACTTGTCATGAAAAACCTGCAGTCTTAAAGACGGAGCACCCTTCAGTCAAATAATTATAACAAGAGGCAGAAAGTGAGGGTTGCTTGTCAAAACTTGCTTTGTTTCTTAGGATAGATTTTATTGACACTCCATGAAATCTGGGGAAAGAACTAGAATAGAATTTTTTAATGCCACTGAAGTTAATTTCTCTTGAAACTACCTCTGTTCCACAGCTTAGCAAATCACATCTTCTTCAGGTGGCAACATTACAGAAAGTTTCACGTTAGTATTTAAATCATTCTTTCACAAACCATTTTAGGGGAAAAGAAAAGCACGTAAGAAGTAGTATGTTTCCATGTGAGAATACTACTTAAATCCAAGTCCTTTGATTTTTCTTTTTTAAATCAAATGCTGATGCATAATTCATTAGGAGAGTCTTTATAATGGCAGAAATGGGAGAGCTGGTGAACAATTTGCAAAATACACAAAGGGAAAAAACCTTATATTTCTTCCAGCAGCAATCCAGCAAAAATGAAAACAGCCACATAATGTGTCAGAAAAAGCAGTAATGATGTCAGAGAACCCAGTTTCTAATCCTCAGTCTGTGGATAACCAGAAGACAGATCTGGGTAGGTCATTACCATCTTGAGACCTCAATTTCTTCTACAAAGTGAGGCTAAAACTTCTTGGCCTATTTACACCACATAGTTCTCATAAGCAGTCAAACACAATAGTGGATGGGAAAGCACTTTGAAAAAAAACTACCTCCTACATAAATGGTCACACATATCATCACAGAAATCTCAGAAATGTAGTCAGAGCAAGGCACTGACTTTTCCATAAATCTTTAAATAGCTTGCATATTTTAATCTCTATTTCTGTCTTCTCTCACCAAAATTAACTTGGATTTTTTTTTTCAAGGAGTTTGCTGAAATCAATCAGTTGTCCTCTTAACTATTTTTAGAAATTACCTCATAGTGAACTGTTGGACAGAGTCATTTTTAGACAACAGGTTCATCACATGATTGTGGACATAGTCCCGATTCAGTAGTAAGCTATAACAAAGAAGTCATTTCTCAGTTCTTTAAATGTGAACACTGAAAATACCAAAACAGAATTTGTGGAATTCAGAAAAAAAAACAGAAAATAAAAAACACAATTCAAACTATTATGTGGACAAAAGCAAACAGAGATCATCTTTTTTTTTTTTACTTTCAAAACTCCTTTGATGTTTTCTGGTCCACATGAAACCTGAACAAGGCTGAGTTTCATCTCTTACTGGGTGGCATACACCGCTGAAGCCACCCAGCAGCTGCCATTTACAGAAAGCATGGGAAACAAGGAAGAAAAAGGCTCTTCTGAACAGTAACTTTTATTTACCAGAAACTGGAGAGGAGAGGAGGGATTCATAGCTATTTACTGGAAGGTACACAGATTAAACCCAATGACTTGTGTGTCCTTTCAAATTAATTCCATTTAGAAAACCTCTCATTAAATGTAATCTAATTTAAATGTGTATCGGAACCACTTATATTTGTAACTCCTCTCTTGATGAGCAATTAGTTCTGTTCTTGCTTTCCTTTCCTTATCTACTTAACAGCTAAAAAACAGCAGAGGTAAGAAACTTTTATTAAATTATCTTTTGCTGGGTTTCCTGGATCCAAATAAATCTTTCTCCCCATCCAATCCTCCCTTCAGCCATTAGGAACTGGACAAGATAAGTAATACAAAAATCCGGTTTTTGCTCTAATTAAATGAAAAGGAAACATAAAAACATGTTCAGCAGCAGGAGGCATCAAGAAAAGATAAGTCAAACCCACAAGAAGATAACCATTTCATACCCTCTACAATGACAAGAATGAAAAAGACAGTAACAAGTGCTGATGAAGATGTGGAGAAAACGGAACACTCACAGACTACTAGTGGGAAGGTAAAGTAATGAGACCACTTAGGAAAATAGTCTAGCAGTTCCTCAACTGGTTAAACATAGAGTTATCATGTTACCAGCAACTCTACTCCTAGGAAAATTCCCAAGACAACTGAAAATTGGTTTTCAAACAGAAGCTGTTATAGGAAAGTTCATAGAAGCACTAATCATGATAACCGAAAAGCAGAAACAATCCAAAAGGACACCAACTGATGCACGGCTAAACAAACTTGGTGTATCCACACAATGGAATCCACAGTGACTATAGGTGGCCATAAACGAGGAGCAAAGTACTGGTGTATGCTACAACATGTTAAGCCCTGAAAATATTTCGCTAAGAAGTCAGTCACAGAAGCTTATATATTATGTGATTCCATTTATATAACTAATCCAGAACTGGCAAATCTATATAATAAAGATTAATGGTTGCATAGGACAAGGAAGGATGAAGGGATAGAGGTGACAGGAATTTCTTTTTGAAGGGATTAAAGTGTTTTAACCACTGTGGTAACAGTTGCATGATCTGTGAATGTATTAAAAACCATGGGTATATACCCAAGAAAAATGAACTCAGGATCTCAAAGAGATACCTGTATTCCCATGTTCACTGCAGCATTATTCACACTAGCCAAAATATGGAAACAAATCAAATGACCTTCAACAGATGAATGTGTAAAGGAAAATATACATGCCTATGTAAAATGAAACATTACTCAGCCATGAGAAACAGGGAAACCCTGTTTTCTGTGGTGGTATGGATGGACCTTGAGAATATTATGCTAATCAAATAAGCCAGATTGAGAAAACAAATACTATATGACCTTGCTTTTATTGGAATCTAAAAATAAGGGGGAAAAAATCAAACCACAGAAACAGGAAGTAGAATAGTGATTACCAGGGGCCATGGTAATGGGGAATGTGGGGAGATACTGGGCAAATGGTACAAAATTGCAGTTATGTAGGACAAATAAGTGCAGATAACAAATGCACAGGCATGACAACTGTACTTAATACTGTACTAAACACTGGAAAAATGCTGAGAGTAGATTTCAAGTGCCCTCATCACATACAAAAATGGTAACTAGAGGAGATACGTTAGTGGGCTTGACAATAGTAATCATTTCACTAGGTATATGTATACCTAGTCATATTATACATCTAAAATATACACAATTTTTACTAAAAATATATAAATGGAAACTTCTCTATAGCACAGGGAACTCTACTCAATACCCTGTAATGGCCTATCTGGGAACAGAATCTAACAAAGAGTAGATATAGGGATGTGTAGAACAGATTCACTTTGCTATACACCTGAAACTAACACAACACTATAAATCAATTATACCCCAATATGATTTTTTTTAATTTTTAAAATATAAATGTAAAAACATTTAAATTGTACAACTGAATCCAGCTTGTGCTTCATCCAGCCCAGTTTAAACTGTACAATTAAAATGGGTAAACTGTATGAAATGTGAGTTATATCTCAATAAAGCTACTGTCAAAAGAGAAAAAGTGTAAAAAGAGCACAAAGTATGCAATTTGAGAGATCAAGTAATCATTACCCTTGAAAATTCAAATCTCTTTAACTATAAAAATTTCATTATAAAAATCTTTTCAACAAACAAAAAATAAAAATTACCATTTATCTGGCATACATTTGTAGGAACCTTACAACAGTCATCTCAAACTTTCTTAACATTCAGATGTGCTATTTCCATGAGAATGTGAGTTAAATGAGAATCTAAGAGGAAGCATAAGCTGTGATCACACAGTTGGAAAACGAATGACACCAGAACATGTACCCAAGGTTCAGTTCAGTTCATTTCAGTTCAGTCGCTCAGTCATGTCCGACTCTTTGCGAGCCCATGAATCGCAGCACACCAGGCCTCCCTGTCCATCATCAACTCCCGGAGTTTACTCAAACTCATGCCCATCAAGTTGGTGATGCCATCCAGCCATGTCACCCTCTGTTGTCCCCTTCTCCTCCTGCCCCCAATCCCTCCCAGCATCAGGGTCTTTTCAAATGAGTTAACTCTTCGCATGAGGTGGCCAAAATACTGGAGTTTCAGCTTCAACATCAGTCCTTCCAATGAACACCCAAGACTGATCTCCTTTAGGATGGACTGGTTGGATCTCCTTGTAGTCTAAGGGACTCTCAAGAGTCTTCTCCAACACCACAGTTCAAAAGCATCAATTCTTTGGCGCTTAGCTTTCTTCACAGTTCAGCTCTCACATCCATACATAACCACTGGAAAAACCATAGCCTTGACCAGACGGACCTTTGTTGGCAAAGTAATGTCTCTGCTTTTTAATATGCTGTCTAGGTTGGTCATAACTTTCCTTCCAAGGAGTAAGCATCTTTTAATTTCATGGCTGCAGTCACCATCTGCAGTGATTATAGAGCCCAAAAAAATAAAGTCTGACACTGTTTCCCCATCTATTTCCCATGAAGTGATGGGACCAGATGCCATGATCTTAGTTTTCTGAATGTTGAGCTTTAAGCCAACTTATTCACGCTCCTCTTTCACTTTCGTCAAGAGGCTTTTTAGTTCCTCTTCAGTTTCGTACCCAAGGTTAGCTGACACCAAAACTCTGTTCTTTCTTGTACGTTATGAGATCCTGATTAAAGGAAACAGAATCATGTTTTCCCTATCAGGCCCAAAGAAAATTACTACATAAGTAATTTAGGTATAAAGAAGGAAAAGGCATTCACCCAGCACTGTTGTATATTGTCACCTGCTTCTTTAACTTACATGCAGAGTACATCATGAGAAACGCTGGGCTGGATGAAGCACAAACTGGATTCAAGACTCCCGGGAGAAATATCAATAACCTCAGATATGCAGATGACACCACCATTATGACAGAAAGTGAAGAGGAACTAAAAAGCCTCTTGATGAAGGTGAAAGAGGAGAGTGAAAGAGTTGGTTTAAAATTCAACATTCAAAAAATGAAGATCATGGCATTTGGTCCCATCACTTCATGGGAAAAAGATGGGGAAACAATGGAAACAGAGACAGACTTTATTTTCTTGGGTTCCAAAATCACTGCAGATGGTGACTGCAACCACAAAATTAAAAGACACTTGCTCCTTGCAAGAAAAGCTATGACAAACCTAGACAGCATATTAAAAAGCAGAGATGTATACCACTTCTGGGCATACACACTGAGGAAACCAGATCTGAAAGAGACACGTGCACCCCAATGTTCATCGCAGCACTGTTTATAATAGCCAGGACATGGAAGCAACCTAGATGCCCATCAGCAGATGAATGGATAAGGAAGCTGTGGTACATATACACCATGGAATATTACTCAGCCGTTAAAAAGAATTCATTTGAACCAGTCCTAATGAGATGAATGAAACTGGAGCCCATTATACAGAGTGAAGTAAGCCAGAAAGATAAAGAACATTACAGCATACTAACACATATATATGGAATTTAGAAAGATGGTAACGACAACCCTATATGCAAAACAGAAAAAGAGACACAGAAGTACAGAACAGACTTTTGAACTCTGTGGGAGAAGATGAGGGTGGGAGGTTGCGAAAGAACAGCATGTATATTATCTATGGTGAAACAGATCACCAGCCCAGGTGGGATGCATGAGACAAGTGCTCGGGCCTGGTGCACTGGGAAGACCCAGAGGAATCGGGTGGAGAGGGAGGTGGGAGGGGGGATCGGGATGGGGAATACGTGTAAATCTATTGCTGGTTCGTGTCAATGTATGACAAAACCCACTGAAAAAATAAATAAATAAATAAATTTTAAAAAAAATAAAAAGCAGAGATGTTACTTTGCTAGCAAAGGTCCATCTAGTCAAGGCTATGGTTCTTCCAGTAGTCATGTATGGATGGGAGAGTTGGACCATAAAGAAAGCTGAACGCCAAAGAATTGATGCTCTTCAACTGTGGTGTTGGAGAAGACTCTTGAGAGTCCCTTGGACATCAAGGAGATCAAACCAGTCAATCCTAAAGGAAATCTATCCTGAATATTCATTAGAAGGACTGATGCCGAAACTGAAGCTCCAATACTTTGGCCACCTGATGCAAAGAGCAGACTCACTAGAAAAGACCTTGATGTTGAGAAAGACTGAAGACAGGAGGAGAAAGGGATAACAGAGGATGAGGTGGTTGGATGGCATCACTGACTCAATGGACGTGAGTCTGAGCAAGCTCCAGGAGATGGTAAAGGACACTGGCATGCTACAGTCCATGGGGTTGCAAAGAGTCAGACATGACTGAGCGACTGAACAACAACAGACCTGCTCAAAACTTCCTATTTCCAACTTCCTATGAAAGGTTTAGTCTCTGTAAACATAAAGGAAAACACATCAAAAATAATGGTAAATAGGCAGATCTATAGACGTAGTCACTGAATCAAATGAAATTGCTGAATTTGATCACTGCTGGCAGGCAAAATGGCACTGCCATATGGTTTATCCTACATTTAAGAATTACACATTTTCCGACTTAATATAAAGTTCAGACTTTATATTCAAACTGTTGGCCAACTCTTGATCTTCATTGTATCACAAGGGATCCAGCACCAGAGTTCAGGGACCAGGGTTCTAATCCAACGCGGTGGCTTAGTAGACTTGTGACTGAGCAAATTATGCCTAGGGCTTCCCACTATGAAACCTGTGAATTAAAACTCCTGCCTGGATTTACAGGTGTATTGTTGGGACGTACTGGAAAAGCTCAGATTTCATAGATTAAAAAGCAGTGCCACATGTAAGGAACGTTAGTTTCTATCTTGCTTTGCTTTGCAACTCCAAGTGTACTCTGCACCATTAAGAGAAGAAGCTTTTTTGGTTTTTAATTGGATTAGATGAAGTTTGAAATATAACTCCACAACAGCCCGTTTTGTGTCCTTGGGGATGCTGCCTAACACTGTTCCTTAAATTGTCTCATCTATAAAACTGGTAATGAGGGGGCAGCCACTCTTTTGCTCCTGCTAATTGGTTCCTTGCAGGAATATGAGCCCATGGTTGTCAAATTCTTAATTTTCTTTTAAAATTAAGAAAGCTGTAAATATGAACCAGGGAGAAGGGTGTTCTAATTTTTACAGGCGGGCTACCTACTGGTTTTTTGTTTTGTTCTGTTTTCCTTTGCTTTTTACTTTTTTGTAACACAATTCAGAATAAACAAAAAACTAGGCTGCCAATTTACAACTTCAAAAATTTACAAAATGTCTGATATACTGTCAGTGCCAAACAATTTCCTGAATGACTGCCCTCTGGATAATTAATAGGAAATTCAAAGTGTTTTGTGACGTTCAATTCCTGCTTTTGATTTTCCAATTGTTTCCAATTTTTTGAAGAGCTTATTTTTATTTGCTCAATTTAAGTGCCTAAAATAAGCCTCTTAAAGTGCACAATATAAAAATTACCCTTCACTTATTACTCTTACGAGTAAAATCAGCAGATAATAAATTTGTCTTGGGAGCAGGTTCACAATGTGGTAAAGAATTTTATCACTGAATTGCTTGAAGATCCTCAACTTCCTGGCACAGCAGGGAACAGGTGATAAATTTCTCATGGATACAAACATCCCAACATTCTAAATCACCCTCTCATCTTCCACCCTTAGACGTGTGATGCTTTATACATGAAGATGTTTATTTCTCTATAAATTGTGTAAAGAATGCTTGTATATAAGAACCAGAAAAGGCTCATTTCAATAACTAAGTCTTGGTTTTATGTCCCAACCTCCTTATTTCCTACATAATGAATGATGCACCATAAGGTACTATTGGACACAGCCTTGAAGCAATACTCTACTTGATTTGGTGATAAATCCAGGCACCTGACATATGTCTGCTCCCACAATTAATTGGTACTCACAGAAACAATTTACCAAATATTCCAAAGCACTCAAATATGAATGAACCACTAACACGTGACAAAGTGAAAGTGTTAATCGCTCAGTTGCCTCTGACTCTTTGTGACCCCATGGACTGTACCCCGCCAGGCTCCTCTATCCATGGGATTCTCCAGGCAAGATTACTGGAGTGGGTTGCCATGCTCTTCTCCAAGGGATCTTTCCAACCCTGGGATTGAACCCAGGTCTCCCGCATTGGCAGACAGGTTCTACCACTAGCACCACCTGAGAAGCCCCACTTGACAAGTGTCCACTAATTCTGATAAAAGCACCTGGTCATTTTTAATTCTACCAACAATCTGTGCCATTTTCGGATGGCACAAATAAGAATAGATGAATTAAAGTAAAAACTTTTTCCTCAGAACACAATATTTACATTTCATGTCATAAAATACAATGAAAAATGGGCATTTTGCCTGAAAATGTACCAGATTTGCCAAAGACTTACCAGAAAAGTCTACGGCATTCAAAAGCAGATTCATTTGACCCAAAAAAAAGAGAAGAAAGATGATTTACATACCAAGTTTTCCAAAAAAAACAAAGTAAAGGAACCAAAACGGCTATTGCGCCTCTTGTATTCAATCATACAGAATATTAGATAATTTAATTTTCACCATTTCATTATGACAAAAATGAAATGATGATAATGTGACAGGATTTGGGAGCCAGTGAGAGTGGGAGAGAGAGGGAAGTAATTGCTTTTTTTGGTCATTATCTGGCTTCTGGAGGTTATCTTTGCTAACACAGTCATAGGGAACCCTTTTTATTGACTGTAACAAAATGTGAACTATCTAACCAAGGTTGTGCCCTACTTATAACCAAATCCCACGAACCAAGAAATAAACCAAGAGCCATAAACAGAGGAACAATTCTGTAAAGATTCCTTCCTGATCTGTATAAGGGAAGCCTCAGAGGCCCACTGAGTCATTTAGAATATTAGACTACCAGTTATGAGAATGCTTTGTCTTCTTTTTTTTTTTAATTCCTAGTCCCTCACACAGTTCCTGAATACAGAAGGAAGGGAGCGAGCAAATGAGAACCTGAGGGAGGAGGAGCCAGCTTAGTCACCTAGCACCTTATGTCAACAGAGACCAGAAACAGCAAGTCACAAGAGGCAACAGGAAAAGGCTTCACAGACGGTAATCAAGCAACAGCTGAAAGACTGACATTAAAAGAAAAAAAGAAAAGAAAAGAAAAACACCTTTTTTTTTTAAAATACAGGTACAACATACCTAGATACTTCTACGAGCACTTTCCTATTGCAACCCAGTGAAAACAACAACTACAATAAAATATTTTATAATGATCCCAACTCCAAACACTTTTTTTACGACTTGATTGAGTTTTACTTTACATCACAAGATTCACCCATTTCAAATGTACAATTCAATGATTTTTAGTAAATTTACTGAGTGGGGAAGCCATCACAATAAATCAGTTTCAGAATGTTTTCACAGCCTTATTAAGATCCCTGATGTTTATCTGCATTAATTCCATGCCCACTCCCAGGAAACCACCACCTTACTTTCTCTCTTCTATAGACATTTGCCTTTTCTAGGCCTTGTACATAAATGACATCATATGCTGATATTCTATCACTTTCTAAATATGTAGTCACTTAACTTTGCTATGCCTTGCTTTCTTCACAATAATCGTGCCTAACTTCACAGAACTATTACAAGGAATAAATGGAAGAATCCATGTAAAATGCTTAGAACTCTGGCTGGCACATGTCAAGGACACAATACCTCATTGAGTATTGTGTAAAGCAGTTAATATCCAACTACAGTTTGCCTGTAACTCTACTAGTTTCTGTATCAGCAGAGAGCCTCAAGTTCAACATGTCCAAAGATGAATTCTGTATCTCTTCCTTTAAAATTGGTTTCCTTCAAAGTTCCTTCATACAGAGGACATTCTGAGTATACAACCAGTTATCAGAAACTTTCACAAATTCTGACACTCCTTCTTACCCATTCTCACACCCAGGCAGCAAGTACTAGAGTCCTCCTTACCCCTAGAATTTGCCTTTCTCTTCATTCCCTTAGCTTCAGTTAAAACTCTCATTCTTTTTTCCTGATTTAGTGTGAAAGCTTCCTATCTGTCCACTCTACCTTCAACAGGGTTCTCCTCCAATCTATTTCACTTCTGTTAGAGGATTCTCTCTTAAAATCCAAATCTGATCATTTCTTTCTCCTTCAAGGGCCATCCTGATTTCGCTCCTTACCTTGGTACCCAGGCCTCATCACAAACTGATTTCTACCTACTTCTGTATTTCAATTCCTGTTCAGTCTCCCAACTATGCCCTCGGTACCTGTTGTTCTGAAAAACCTGCTGTTTTTTCAATGTGTAAGGCAGTCTTAGCACTTCAGGCAAGCCAGACAGTTCGTAGAATCCCTAAGATGGCCATCTGCCTTTCCTAAATCTCAGCTCAAGCAGCACTTTGTCTATCAAATTCCCAGGCATGAATTACCACCAAGCATGATTGGGAGGTACCTCCTCTGTCCAGAGGTGAATGAGGTCATAGTCAAAAAGAAGCTCTCTTTTTGGTGTCAGGAACTCAGTGAAGCGGCTCTTTGTGAGCCCAAGAGCAGCATCACTTAATCTTGGTGAAGGGTGGAGGCGGGAAGGCATGGAGGGAGGCGGGTGTAGAGGAAACAGGAACTGGAAAGAGAGAGAGGATATGAAAGAATAGGAAGGGAGGAGGGAAAATTGAAAGATAACAAAGGTAAAAGCTGCTAGCTGAGGACAAAGGATATCAAAGGAGAAAGAAGAAGAAGGGGTAGGCCCTTCTTCCTAAGGAGAAGCTTTTCTTTTAGGTATGAGACTTTCCTAACAATGGGACCCTTTCTTTTCCTCCTACCTGTGATGATAATCATACTGCTTCTCTAGCTATTTTTCTCATTCTGAAACATCACCACTCACAGTGATTCTAGCTCTAAAGTGGAAGGAAAATTTACACACTTCCATCTGTTGGAGACAACATTTCATTTCCTTTCTAAAGCATTCTCCACATTTACTGTCAATCAACCAAGAGTTACTTTTCAGGTTCTCCATCTGTTTTCATTTTTTTTCTTTTTCTTTCATCAGAATCCACGGAAAACTAGACTTATTTCAATATGCCATAAACATCAAGGATATTTGGGTGAAAGAATCAAGAGTTAAAAGAGGTATTAAAAGATTATCCAAATCAGCAGTTTCCAGCATTTTCTCCACAGACCCCTTTAAATATATCCACCTGCACTCAACCCCAAGCCTGCTATCTAACAGCTTCTACGTCTAACTCTGTCTTTTCACAATGTATTTTCCAACTAATTATTAATCAAAAGTCAAGGTTAACAATCAGATTTTCTTACTAATATAAGCTACTCCAATGCTAAGATCACTGAATTTATAAAATTATTAATCAAAACCCAAGACAGAAACAAAATGTCAATATTTTGTTAGCCCATATAATCCTATATTGGTTCACTACAAGCTTGGGGGTTTTAATGGAAGTTGATGGTGGATTTTGATGATGAATCATATGGACGAAGGGTTCCATGACACAGAAAAATCTGATTTGAGAGCAAAATTCACTCAATGCAGCTCTATATGCTCTGCAGTAAGAAGGTGGGGTAAGACAAACTCGGTACGCCTTTGAGCAAATTGTGCAATCTTACAGTTACTGGGAAAAAAACAAGATTCAATTTAGATCTCCAGAACTCTCATGTATAGCAATGGTTTCACAGAGGGAATCAGGCAGTTGGGCTCCGACATGTGAGTTCAAATCTGATTCATCATTTAATAGCCAATGACCTCAGGCAAGTCACTTACTTCACAGAGCCTGTTTCCATGTTCACAATAACTGCCTTATTGGGTTGAAACGATTAACTGCAATGAAATATGTAAAGAACTTCCCATGATATTTTGCACATAATTGAACTATTTAAAAGATATAATAATCTACTTCATGCCTACATATTTTTATGGAGTTTCTCAAATACTGTCAATATTCCATATAGCTGTACCATTCTCTAAAACATCATCATTGCCAGTATGATGCCATTTTTCACATAACCCTCAAAATCAGAGCCTGCTTTCCTCTCAAAAGAATGGATGGCATCAGAAGACCTAAAACTAGGAGCTACAAGTACTACAGCCTTAACCCTAGTCTCCATCTGCAGACTACTGACAAGTCCACCTTTGAACTCCACAACGTTAAGCCACATTACCCACTCTTGCCCTCATTATCTGCTAGGCCAAGAATCATCATTGCAGGCAGATTTTTTTTTTTCATCTACCATTATCCATGCTGAGGACACATGCAAAACTCTGCAGTCACAGTTTTGAGGTTTCCATCCTTCTAACAATCTGTTATTTCCTCTATAAATTCACATGATTCACCATTTGCATGCCATTCCACTAACAAAGTGCCTAATGGATTAGACAGAAAATTAAAGTGTATGAAGCTGAATTGGATTTCATGTTCATAACAGCCCTATGAGAGCAGGAATTACTGTCCTCTCCATAAAAGAGCAAACCCAGGTTCAGACAAGTCACTGACTTGCCCACTGTCACACTGCCAGAGAGGGAAAAATTGAAGAATAAACTCAAGGATTCCTATTAGTCAATGATCCATCATAGTTGATTTTTCTTTTATTAACAAGAAATAATTAGCCCATTTTCTCAATTTGTTATTTCCCTGGAAAATTAACATATACAACTTCTAAATATTTCTTTTTGTAATGCAGTATTCAGGTATCATGTTCATAACAAGCATGATTCATTCAAATCTTGATTTAGGTACACAATAGATGGGCTGGAAATGACTTGAGATGGAAATATTGGGCTGCCCAGAAGATAAAGAAGCATCCTGGCTTGCATCCAAGCCAAAATAAAAAAAAAGAACCCAAGCTATAACAGCTGGAACAAAAGAGGAGCAACTGAAAGGGAGACTATAATGTATTGAATACTTTGAACTTTGTGGGAGAGAACAGGGCACCCATGTTGGAAGTCACGCTCCCCTTGACGATAGCTCAAAGTGATCAATGTGATTAGAACAGAGCCAATAAGATGTTAGGTTCAGACATGAACCCCTGCCAGAGGGGAACTATGTCTCAATTGATCACACAGCATCAAGCCAAACCCTTAAATCTGAAATGTGAGTTGGGAGGGCAACTTCAATATAAACACTGATTTTATAGATATGATTTCAACAGTATACATTTTCTTATTACTTCCATAAAGTATTTCGCCGATATCAAAATACCTCCAAGCCTTACATAATGTAAGCAATGCTTGGACACGTTCACAAATCCCCAGATCTTTGGCTCAGAGCAACATTAGCAATTCACCACTTGCATATTGAAAAAACTACAGAATTACAATAGGCCTAGAACTGTTGCCAACAAATTTACAGCCTCTGTGTTATTTGTAAATTGATTGTTTCTCCTCTGGCTTATGGCAAGTAGACAATTGCTAAAAACTTATATATATATTACATATCTACTCATAAAATTGAACATTAGAATTGAACTTTCCCCAAACTCATACTATTATGATACCCTTTAAACAATATTACAATATATGTTTGATTCAATGAGTTTCTTCCAGCTTAATTATTTTAATTGACTTCACTAGCTCCAGGTTAAAGCCTTTCTATCTAAATGTCTCCTTTCACAGAAACTGTTTACTACCTGGCATATCCATTAACAATTTTTAATAGGCCCTTATTGAAAATCAAATGAATGGGTTTTTTGGTGGTGTTTTTAAGCAGAACTGGTAGCTTCTGGCTAAAATGTATTCCATGCATTTATCAGGCCTCTTGAGTTCATTTCACATGCAAACATAATTAGTTAGTCTTCAAATTAACTACTGAAAATAATATAAAAGGCAGCATTTTCCACTCAGGAAGGATTAATCTATTATTTTAAACCTGCAAACCAAACTTTGAGAAACACAGTTTGAAAAGCCAGGTACAACTGCTTTATAAAACTTACACTTCTCACCTGGCAAGTTAACAAGACTCCCAGAAAGTGCAAGACTCAGATGCAATCCTGCAGAAGGCAGTCCTGGTTTTGACGTCGATTTTCTACCTGAGGACAACCACATCCAAACCACAACCAGTGAACACTGTGAGACTCTAAAAGAGGGTGGAGGAAGGCAATCCAGTTCAAAGCAGAAACATACTGCCTTTTTCCTTGCCAATAAGGGAGGAAAAAAAAAAAAAAAAACAGTGCATTACTGAACACATTTTATCCAGGGTGCCTCCTGGGAAGCCCAGAGAACAAAAAAGCATCAAGAGGAGGCTGTCAACAACCAAGTAGTGATGCAGAGTCACTTTGCAGGTGTCAAAACCTCCATCACAGAAAATCAGGACCAGTGGGCTACCCCATGAGAAAATAGACACCAGAAGAATACCAAACAGCTGCTTAGGGCTGAGCTCAAACCAGGCCTGAACCCAGGAGGAGGTCAAGCAAAACACTTGGAGAGCAAGGTGGAAGCCCAGCCTTTGAAACAATGTAACAAAGCAGCAGACAGCTGGGCAACAACTGCTGGGAGACCCCAGCCTGCAGCTCCAGAGGCAGGGGGACCAGGCTCACAAACAGCTCCAGCAGCATCCCCCAGGCAGCTGCTCTCAGATGAAGCAGAGGGCGCTTCCTGCAGGCCCAAAGGGACAGCCAGACCGCATGGCAGGGGACACCAACTCACAAAGACTCACTGTTGCCCCCCAAAGCCCCTGCTCAACAACACACTCGGGATCCAGGGACAAGTTAGGACAAAACCCATAAACCACCACCACCCCAGTCCCTGACTGCTATTCTAGACAGACCAGCTGTGGGCTTGCCAAGTTCTACCAAAAAATCACTTGCGAGGGCTCGCTGTCATACTGGCCCCAGGCAAAAGGAAGTCAGTTACATTTTACATCTGTAAGTCTGACCCCTGAGCTTTCACTCCTAACAAGTATATCTCAAACCTGTGTTTCCCATCAAATGTCAGGGGGCCCCTGCGAGGGCACAGATGTGCTCTCGGGGACCAGAAAGATCCTCAGGGCAAGAGTTTATTTCAGACTTTACAAGCCCCAAGGTCCCGTTGGAACAACCCAACTCTGCCATTGTAGAGACAGCAGCCTGAGACAGCAGGTCCGCAGACAGATGTGGATATTAAAAAAAAAAAAAAAAAAAATAGGGTAAAGGGTAGATTTGGCTGACAGGCTATAGTGTCCACTCCAACATTTGGATGATAATCCAAGGTACCCACACACACACACATCCTATTTGAAAGTTCTACCTCATATATATGGCCACCTTATAATGCACATGACTTCTGAGACTGCATTTATGATCGAATTGGAACCAAAGAGTACTTACTCAAATGACCGCGGGTATTACTAGACTGGACGCGGACATCCTGGGCTGCATGGACATCTGCAGTCCGCCCCCTTCCCAGAATCACTGGTCCTTTCCCCTAACAGACGCCCTCTTTCCTATACTACACGTGGCATGGGCTAAGCAAACCCGTCTCCTCTTTACTCCAACACCCGGCTAGAGGTGCGTTCACCCATGAGCTCGTCATCTAAGTCAGGACAATGAAGGCTCCCCCGCCGGGAGCATTTCTGGGAGAGCCTGGGAAGAGGCCTGAGGTTGCCACTGGCCACAGTGACCACCGAGATGCCCAGACCGAGAGACGCGGCGAGAAAGGAAGTCGTCAGGGCTCTAAGTTCAGACAAGCAAGAGGCTCTGTATTTCCTGAACTGGGTTTGGGGCACTTAAAATCGTATTACCAAAGTATATATATAACATGCTAGCAAAAATAAAGGGTCAATGACAAGGTCTCAGCAGCGATTCAAAGCCGTGGTACAGCGTGCCTGACGCGGGGCGCTCAGCGCATCCACGCAGGGACAGCTTCTCACTGAGGGGTCCGCTGGCTCCCCCCAAACCGAGCTCGGCTCTCTTCCTTTTCTACCCACTTGTTCAAATACAGAAACCCGGGAAGAGTCCCTCTCCTAAAACCCTCCACATCCAGCCTGTTACCAAGTGACATCAACTTTTCTTCATCTTTTCCCAATATACTTTATTTTTTTTTTTAACCTCTG
Source organism: Cervus elaphus (assembly GCF_910594005.1). NCBI lineage: Eukaryota > Metazoa > Chordata > Mammalia > Artiodactyla > Cervidae > Cervus > Cervus elaphus. The sequence continues at coordinate 13,319,503 of NC_057817.1, read as the reverse complement.
TTCCTACCTTACTTTTAGCCCTCATCACCGCCAGGAACACAAATCCTCCAATATAATCCTATTACAGACATCTTTCTGGCCGCTGTGCTTTCGCTTTCACCCTGTTTCAGACAGTTCTCCAAATTTTATCAGGGGTCACAAGACCGTCAATGAGCGGGCTTTTGCCTTCCTTGCCAATTCATTTTTTTTTCCGTCCCGCTCCCTACCTTCTGCCCTAGCTTTATGCCCTGCTATTCGGACACCATAACTTTCTCTTCCTGCATATCCTCTCCCTCTCTCCTCCCCCCGCCCTCCATATTTATTAAGTTATTTCTTATTCTTCAGGAATCAGTTCTCACAAGAGCTCCTTATCTACTCCCTCCTAGTCTGGGTCAAGTGCCCCTCTTACATACTTAACAATCATATGCATGTCTTCCTGTTAGAGAAACTATCTATTTACTTGGTCTCCCCTGCGGATTCTAAAATCCTTGAGATTATGGACTACATCTTCTTCAGAGTCCGTGCCCCCCGCCATATTATATGCAGATCCTGACACAGTTAAGCACTTAGAAATACTTGCTTTAAAAAAAAAAAAAAAAAAACCAGGAATGACATGAGCTGAAAGCATCCCACACTGATGCTTTCTTGAGAGAGAGAACACTTCTATATAAGAATGACTTAACACTTTTAAATCAAAGGCCAATGTCTATTTGAATCGATTTCCTGAATTTAAAATGAACCACATTCAAATCTTTCTCACAATCTTTGAATAGAATTATCATTTTTTATACTATAACTTGCACAAGTCAGGCTACTTAAATGGTAAACATACCTATATGTTTTCTTTCTTTCCATCACTTCTAGTAACAACAGCTGTTTGCAGCCTCTGAGTTAAGTGACCAGAAAACACAAAACAATTTATAATGTTATAACTAAGTATCTTTAAATCTTTTGATATGGGTATAAGGAAATTTTCTCCTTGTTAGTTTTGTATTAGCTTGCTTACATTCTATTCATGTCTTTCTTTTTTCTAAAACCAATGCAGATAGAAGTCATCAGCAACTCATGTGATTTTCTTGGGAAAACATATTTAAAATACAAGGAATCTCCATTAAATGAAGGAAGAGTGATAATATTTCACAAATGAAATCAGTCTCTAGCTTCCATTTACTCAAGATTAAGACAGAGAATACAAATCCGGTTTTCAATAAAGTTATAGCTATCCTGCTTCTTTGACCTCTTTCTACCAATTTCAGTCGATTCCGGTAAATTCTTTCTGAACACACAAATAGCTTGCAGACATATACAAAAGATTTTTTCCAAATGCAGTAGGTAAGCAGGATACAAAGCATTTACTCTATTTTTATACAGATTCCCAGTGATGCTCAAAGGAAACACATTCGGGCTAAGTTCTGGTTTGTGTTTAAGCTTTTATTCAGGTTTAGAGGAAACTTTTAAAGTAAATAATGTTCTTTTCATAACTTAGGTTTTAACTTTTTGAACTTCTTTGTCAACCAGTTTTCACAAATAATGATGACACAAAATATAAGTCAAAATTTCAACTCTAGATTATTCTTAGCATTTAGAACAATTTTAACTTTAAAATATCATTTATAAAATATCATTTATTAAATCTGAAGGTTGAATATATGAATAAAGTGTCCAATTTAACATTAAATTAGCTAATTATTTCAGGCTTTACTTAGAAAAATAAACCCAACCCTCTCCCAAAATAATAAATCCTCAGAAGTCCAAGTACACAAAGATAAACATCTGGGTACTTATTATAACTGCCTTTTTCAAAAAAAAATACAAACATACTCCTGTCTTATAACACACACCCCAAATTCAGCATGCAATCACAATCTGTCATATAATTTAAGAGGCCAAAGAACCACTTTCCAATAAATGGAGCTGAATTCAGAGGATTCCATTCTAACAACCTGTCTTGATTAACCTCAAGAAGCTGACAATCATTTGCTGCTCTGGTTCCAATCTACAGAGGTACTCAATCAAAATGACCCATCTTCCATTGCAGTGCCTCTGTCTCCCATCCTGATTTCTTCATAATGATCCCTCCTCTAAATCATAACAGGAAAGCATTGTATCATAAACAAGAAACGGGCAGAATCCTCTTCAAGTCAACTCCTCCCAATTTCACCAAAATTCGTTTATAGGGATATCAAACGTAAGCTTCTCCTTCAGAGTAGATAACCCCTCTTCCCATCCAATCCCTCACCCTGGAGAAATCCAGCTATTGGACTTTTCTTTAGTCTTAGAAATCAACTGCTGAGGCATGTTTAATAAGGTCTTGAATTATTGGTTTCTTGTACTCATTTAAATCACTCCCAGAGAGTTGAGAGCTATCGTGCAGAAACCATTTGTCGTTTCTCTTTAATAAATTAAAACAGTATGACAAAAATGGTTTTAACCCGTCAGTAACAGAATCTGGTTTATTAAAATACTGGGTGAATTTTCACCTGAATATTCTAAAAATGTTCCAAGGAACAGATGTGCATTAGAGAAAACTAGGCTGTTATCCAACAAGAACCAAAAGTGCTCTCCTTTTTAAGAGTTTGCCACTTGCTGTTAGAATTTAGTTATCAATAAGAACAGAGTAAACATGCCAACTGAGAAGAAGGTAACACATAAGAGAAAATGCTGATTATGGCTGAGGTAAAAACATCTTTGGTTCATGTGGTTTGCTGTATTAGTGCTTCATTTTCCACTGTATGCAGAGCAAAATGCACAATGTTTTACTGAAAACATTACCAATGGCGCCCCAATGGCCAATTTCAGGTACATTTTTTAGACAAATGGACCCAAATCCCAAACCCTAAAATTGTGACCTGCTTTATGCTGGAAGAAACCTTGGAAAATCATTAGAGCCACACCTAGACTTTAAAGAGGAAATAGTCTAATCAATTCCATAAACCTTCAACATCCTAAGCTTACTTGTACTTTGAGGAGGAAAATATTTCTTGTTTGGAAGGGAGGAGGGCAGGAAGTGGTAAAGGAAGCCAGAAATGTTAGTGTCAAGTGGTAAGTAAACATGTGAAAGATCTGTTGAATCAAAAGGGAGATCAATATTCTTAAAGGCAGAACTACTGTAAATAAATTAATATGAGTCATAGGTCTTGATCAAAGAGCAAGTCAATGAGAGAGTAACAAGTTTCCCAGAAAAGGCTTCAAAGAACAGAGCTTTTATACCTGATAGACTCACTGTAAAATGAAAGATATATAAAAAGTAGTCCTGGGTTGTCCCCAGAGAGGGATGGGGGTGGGGGTTGGGGGTTCAGGATGTGGGGACACTTGTACACCCATGGCTGATTCATGTCAATGTATGGCAAAAACCACCATAATATTGTAAAGTAATTAGCCTCTAATTAAAATAAATTAATTAATTTTAAAAAAGTGTTCCTGGACTCTGGGCTCTCAATTCAACATAACCTTTTGCAACATAATTCAAAATAACTCCATATTTTCATAAAGTTTTTTCTCATTAATATTAATAAGGAATATCTTAATATTAAGATATGTCCTTAAATAATGATTTTCCTGAAAAATCTAAGATATGCATCAGAGAGTGGAACAACTCTTATAAGAAGCTAAGAAATCATAATTTTCCATATGCTCCTACACATAGTATCTATCATCTAATCTAAAGAAAGTTACTTTGCAGTGAAGATGTCAGGGAGACATCTGAGTTCTGACTTTTGTATATACTTTTTTTAATTGATTGCTAATGATTTTTTTTAATAATTCTATTGGAGTATAGTTTATTTACAAGGTTGTATTAGTTTCAGATATACAACAAAGTGAATCAGTTATACATGTAATTGAGTATATACCACAAACATTTTACTGGCAAAATCTGGTGTGTATACATATATGCATATGTGTGTATAATGGTTAAATTTCAAAATCATTTGTCCAAACCTATAACCCAAGGTGAAAACTGAATTTTAAAATTAGTAATTACTTAATATAGCTCACTGAACTCTCTCAGTGACACTAATTCTATCTGAAATACCAAGTGAAAAATTATCAGAAATATGTTTAAATTTTGAATATTGGCTCAAGGAAAAACCCTAAATATTCTACATTATTTTCAGATGTTATTAAGTAATTATCTTAGAGTATCAGCTATAGGGTTAATGAGTATTTTCTTGATTAAGAGAGATACTTGTTAAGACCCTAGCACTGCACTTTATAAAACTTACTAAATTCTCCCAACAACACTATAAAGTAGGTATTCCTATCCTCATTCTATAGAACAGGGAACAGAGGCTAGAAAAATTTTAGTAACACAATCAAAATTACATAATTAGCAAGTAATAGTTCTGGGATTAGATCCCTAGGCTATCTGATTTCAAAATTCTTGTGGTCTCTCTTAATTTCTGCCACTCTGTTGCTTGGAAAGTTCTAAAAGAAAAGGAAAAAAATTGTAATTAGTTACAAAACTGTATCACCAGGCTTAGATATTAGATGTCACCCTCCAGTACATGTACGAAGCATACTTCCTGGAAACTCTCAATACACCACTGATTAACACAAACACTTCAATGCAGGAAGAACTTCAGCTTACCTGACATATATCTTTCCTAATCACCGGCTGCCGGTACTGCTCTGACTCTGAACATACTCCCAAAAGAAAAAGGTTTTATTGAAGAAAGAGACCATGAGTACCCAGTAACAATACGCCCTACAAAGCAGAACCAGAGTACCAAAGATTATTCACACCCGATGCACTATAATTGGTCCTTTTACCTTGCAGAAGGAAAAAAGTACTCAGATTGGACAGAATATCTATCCAAAATAAGCACAGAGACCAGCAACATAGAGAAAGCAAAAGAAAAGGAATCGTTGCTATTCAGTCGCAACGCTGTGTCTGACTCTTTGCTACCCCATGGACTACACGACTCCAGGCTTCCCTGTCCTTCACCATCTCCCAGAGTTTGCTCAAACTCATGTCCATTGCATTGAAGATGCCATCCAACCATCTCATCTTCTGTCATCACCTTCTCCTCCCGCCCTCAATCTTTCCCAGCATCAGGGTCTTTTCCAATGAGTTGGCTCTTCACATCAGGTGGCCAAACTATTGGAGAAAAGGTAGAGATGAGAACAAAACCTGCTTCCATGGTGAGACCAGGGACAACTGATCAAAGGGTGAACAGAGAAGAGAAGCAAAGATGGGGTGTGGCAGGGTGGGGAATCAGAAGCTGGGACAGCAGGAGTTCAACCACTGACTCCAGATGAAAAAGTGAGCAAGGGCATGGTGGAGAACACAGCTCCGTTTTCAGGTGAGAAGAGAGTGAGATGCCAATGACTCAGGGACAACCGAGTCATTCATCCTCTGGTCCAACACCCTCTACCTCTAACTGTATCTTCCTGCATCTCTTTAAACACACAGAAAACATTCATCAGACTATTTCCTTTGATCTTCACTCTGTGGTTGGCAGTTGTTATCATTATTTGCACTTTCTGACCAATTAGAAGAGCAAGTTTTAGAGGCTTAGCACCTCAAGTACTAGTTAATAAAATGTTAATTCCGAGACTAAAATGCTACTCTCTTATATTGGCCTACTGTTCTTCTATAGACAGAGTACAGTATTTCAAAAAAAAAAGAAATAATTCTCACTTATTTTAGAATAAATTCTTTAAAACAATTTCTACAAAGTAGGCATGTAAACCTTCAGATATACAAGGAGTTCACCTATTCAGAAAAATCCCAAAAGTTAAGGTATAGTGTACCAGGTTTTAAAAAAAAAAAAAAAAATCATAGGGCCCCAAGCATTTCTAACACATTTCAAAAGGTAGATATACCTCTATTCAGTAGTATCACCCAGTGCCTGAATATCATTAATAAATCTTTCTCTTTCCTACTTTCAGCTGCCTAAATGTCTATATTTTGCTGCATGCCTGACATAAGAGTCTTCATGCAATGTAAGCCAAGTTTCCTTACAAGGGATTGCTCAATAAAAGTACCACTCATCAAGGCACTGACTACAGTCTCGTTTAGGCATCAGTTTCTGGACAGCATCACTGATGCAATGAACATGAACTCAGGCAAGCTCCAGGAGATGGTGAGGGACAGGGAGGCCCGGCGTGCTGCAGTCCATGTGGTCGCAAAGAGCCAGACACGACTGGGCGACCGAACCACAAAAACAAATCTGTTCAAGTCATAAGCCTAAGGCAACTGCCTATCAGTCTGTCAAAATCAGAACCCAACATCTGTCTCCACAGTAATGTTACAAAGAAGATGATATTTTAATACAAGATAGCGACAGATATTTCGATAGAGATCATCTAGATTTTAGCAGGCTCTCTACATTTTCAAAATATATACAATATCTCAAACGCTTATGATCAATTTAAAGATGTCATGATTAAGCAAATAAGAAAACAAAACAAAGAGATCAAATAAAAAGGCAAAACTCATATGCTTTTGAGATATAAAAGATTATGCTAAATCTTTTTTAATCCAGGAATTTAGGCAGTCTTTTCCAAATGTCTGTAAAACACACAGAGCTAATGTGTATATTACACGAAATCAGCAGCATTGATCACATCTAAGAACGACAGAAACGCAGACTCTTAGACCGGAGCCAGGCAGAATCTGCATTTTAACAAGCCCAGGTGATATGCAGGTAGACTGAAGTTTGGAAAGCAATGATCTAGAAATATATACAAATACACATACATAGATGGAAAGAGATCCAACAGGAAGCCCAGCTTGAAAATGTGCTTTTAGCAGAGGTTCAAAGACCTTCATCTGGTTCAACGAAACTGAGAATTTAAAAAGCATTTTAGAAGAATTTTTAAAAGACAATCATCCATATCAAAGAATGAAGGTGGGGTATAGAGGGGAAGGTAGTTATGAGAGAGGACCCGGTCTAAGCCCCCTTGCCCGCCACAGGCATCCTCAATATCATAATCAGGTCTGAACTTAAAAGTAGCTACACAGACGTAAAGAACAGATACATTGGGAGAGCAGGAAGGAAGGGTGGATTGGGAGATTGGGATTGACATATATACATCACCATGTGTAAAACAGACAGCTAGTAGGAGGCTGCCGTATAGTTTAGGGAGCTTAGCTCAGGGCTCTGTGATGACCTAGAGGTGTGGGATGGGAGCAAGAAGGTCCACAACGGAGGGGCTTACATGGATACATATAGCTGATTCACTTCATTGTACAGAAACTAACAAAATATTGCAGAAACTAACAAAATGTTGCAAAGCAACTATATCCCAATTGTTTTTTTTTAAAAAGTAGGTACTAAATAGTTTCTCACAGATATGGCTTACTTTATGTTGATGACATATAAGAGTCACCATAACAGTGAAATTTCATTTTCTGTTCAACATGGAATACTATTAGCAAAAAATACTGTTTTTAAAAGAAAAATGCAAAGGCTTTTGAAAATATAGAGGTGGAGGAAGCTACCTAAAAGACATCATTTCAACAGGATATTTTAAATAGAAGATTACCTATGGCAAACTACAGTTGGTAGTTTCAGGCTGGACACCGGTGTCTTTATAATAGCTGCTGCTGCTAAGTCACTTCAGTCGTGTCCGACTCGGTGCGACCCCATAGACGGCAGCCCACCAGGCTCCCCCATCCCTGGGATCCTCCAGGCAAGAATACTGGAGTGGGTTGCCATTTCCTTCTCCAATTCTTTATAATAGATTTCTCCTCAAATCTCAAATTCATTTTCTTTGGTTAAGTCAGTACGTATCCTTGTAAGAGTGGGCTCAAGTGTAAAACCTTATTTCTTTAATATAAATTCAGTGATACAACAGCACCATTTTTTTCCTTTCAATAGAATAACAAGAATAACCTTCCTATTTTAAATGAGGTTTACCAAATGAATTCAGGTATACCAGCTTTTCACATCAGCTATAAGTAATTACCTCCCTCTAAAGGGCCTATTTCTGCAAATAAAAATGTCTTTTTGCCTGATTAAACTTCTTCATCATCGGAGAACTTTTCCTCTGCAAATTTGTAGTTGGGAAATTTGTCATTAGAAGCTTGCTTTGTCAAAATGAGCTCTTTTCAATTGCTTTGGGAAGGCAGTCCTGCAGTTAATTACTTGGAGGAGGAGAGAAACACCCTATTCTAAAAGAAGTACACTTGACAAAATATTTGGACCCAAGTGTTCTACCTTAAGACATCTTTTACAATCCAAGACAGGAGGCTCCGTATTTATAACACCTTTAAAAACCTGAAGATAGGAGGGCTGAGGTGGACAAAAGATAGTGCAGAAAACAACGAGAAAGGTCCCCAAGGGGAACAACAGAGCTGTCATCTTTACCCCCCTTTCCCAAATGGTTCTGTAATGGCAAGTGTCCTCTCCAAACTGCGAAAAATTTGCAGGAATGTCACTTCAACATGCACTTGATACTGTAAGGAGTCAGACTACTGACTTTTTAATCCAAAAGATACCCCAAAGAGAAAAGAAAGCATGGTAGACATGAGACAAGTCGGAAATTAACAAAAACAAGGCGTTTACTTATCCCCAAGTGTTTTCACTTATCTGCCTCACTCAAAGACTACTTTTATGATCTTGGATTTATAATAGATGCTGGATAACAATATGCATTACAATAATATCCTGAATATAGGCATATAACCCAGCTGAGAAAGCAAAGCAAAAACAAAAAACAAGGCTATGGCCTGCATCTTTTCACTGCCTGTATAGAATGCTTAAAAGCAACTGAAAAAAAGAACACAAAATTCCAAAAGACCCAGCTGTAAAAATTTCACTAGCCTTATTCATCTTTCTTAAAAAAAAAAAAAAAAATACAGCATTTTGTAAAAAGCAAACTTGTAAACTGCATTTAAAATGAATACCCAAAGAATTCCAAATATGCAGGGTTCTATGGGCTGCCATTTTTCCCACTGGATTTTTAAACAATGTTGAATCATGACTGTTTGAAATACTTCGGTGCCATCATTTAACACCGTTCAAAATGTCAAGAGCCATATTTTGCCCTAGTGGCCACTTTTCAGCAAATAACACATCCTTTGAAGTCAAAATACTCCTAAATGATGCCAAGTGAGAATTTCTAGGCTAGAACAGTCGAATTTTTCTACTTTTAAAGAAATCAATAATCCTTGGAACGACAAGTAGGAAAACAGCACTTTCATCATCAAAAGTTGTGAATTTTTCAGTTTCAAATGTCAGTAAATTCCTTTACCCCACGGCAATATTTTTACACATTGTTTCCTAGTTAAACCATAATCATAAGCCTATAGTGAACTTTTTTTTTAAATGTGATGCTCCTGAGGAATAATCACACATGTATCATAATAAATTCCACAGAAATAAAGGGCAATCATCAAAGACAAAGGGAAAGAAATACTTTTTTTGGCCTCAACACCTAACACACAGCTGCTATTCCACCAAGGGCACTGATGTGAGTTTCATTTGACAAGTATGTAATTTATCCAGTTTTCTTGACTAGAGCTACATGCTGAGCCATGCTTCAGACCCTGCCTCACTCTGATATCACAAACTGCCCTGGCAAAGAAATCAAAAAACAAAAGCTTAAACCAAATAATCGAAAGCAAACAGCATTTCCTCTGCCATATTCTAAGGTGCTTTTAAAACAAATACATTAGCACTGCCCTCAAGCAATGGGGCAAGTGTATATAGCCTTGGAATAAGTAAATGTATATATAATTTCACTTATTTCCACAACAAAATGGAATCTAAAGGTGGAGTGAGAATTTTCAATTCTAATCTCTTTTCCAAATTAATCCTTTAGACAAGAGCAAGTTCAAAATCTCTCTCCATCTCATTTTTAAAATAATCATTTCTAGTTACTCAAATTAACTTGATGAAATGCCCTTAAGTAAGATAAATTACTTTTAAAACATGATAAAAATGGTTAACATAGAATCGGGAAAATAAATCATTTCAGTGTTCCTACTTTCTTCAAAATTCTCCAGAGTAAATGGGCTTACTCAATTCTTTCCCACTTAACTATAAAGAAGAAAGGTCATGGATGAACCCAAAATGGTAATCCCAAAAAATTTCTAAAAGACTTAAACAAACAACTATACCTTTTATTCTAAGAAACCTTGAGTACCAGAGAAACTGACAAACACAACTGAAAAATTAAATCATCAGAGAGGAGAAGATCAATAGAAATTTGATAGCACCGCACCTTGTTAGAATTAACTGCCTAGAAAATACAGCCCAAATAATACCTGAGACAAAAGTCTTCAATCCCTATGACTAGTCAAGGCAAATCCAGCTAATTCAAAGTGTTAGCCAATGCAGACCTTCAAGGAAAACAACTGACATGGACAACAGGAAGGAGCCATATGGCAAAAGCATTCTAAAACTTCCACAGGTACAAATAAGGTGCCAGTGAGCACTGGATCAAGAATAAATCCAGCTCAAACCATCTACCATGGGTCCTCAGCAGAGATGCTCCGGGAAAGAAGCCAACAGAAGCCCAGTAAAAGTTTAAAACTGTGAGTATCCATCAAAATAAATATGAGCCAATGCAACTGAAACGCTGCTAAAGGACAAGCTATCAGCATTTCTTCATGTCTAGCATCAGACTCCCAGATTCAAACACTATACAAGCACCTAATAAAGTACAGACAGGAAAGGGATGGGTAGGCACGCTTACTGGCAAGGGGACCAGCTGCTGTTTGTTTTACGCACCATATACGTGGGAAGCCCATGTCTAGTGGTGTTTATAATCAGTGAATTAATGAATGTAGCCCTTTATTCCTCAAAAACACACACAAATCAAATCTTTAAAGAAACCATCAAGCGTTGTGCATTATTCCACCTGTAATGATTCAAAATATTACGCCTTTTTCATCCCATGAAAAGTAGACGGATGTTGCTCCTGGTGATGGGTTCTCTCCTCTTTTTCCACTAGGCTCTTAATGAAGACAGCTATTCATAGAGAGAAGGTCATTGCATTCAGCAACCCACTTGTCCTTTCCATCAAGGCTGCCACACTTGTCAATTTTCTGAAGCCATTAAAGGAACGACTCAAAGTTCATACAAGCTTTAGCTTCCAAGAGAGAATCAAAAACTTAAGAGATGAATATTAGTGTGTTAAAAGCATGTTAGGTGAGAACAATGAAGTTATAAGAAAGTAGGTTTGTCAGCCACAGATTTACCAGAGGGCCTTAAGGGTAAACTTTGTTCTCTCCTAGTATTTTGACGGTGCCGGGTTTAGACAAAACATACCCTTCACCTCTGATAAACAGCTGCACCATCAAGGGCATTTTAAATAGGTGCTTTTAGCATGCGGAACAGCAACAAAGAGATTAGGAGGACAAACTGCTCTTAACTCATGTTGGAATCCAAAAGGCTGAAGCTCTTTCAGAATTATAGCAGCAGGGAATTCTATTACTACAGGGTACATTAGCTCTGAAAAACTAAGTGCGGATGACAATATGATGTAAACTGATAATATGCAATAACACACACAATTCCCCGCCCCCGCTCCCCATCCGCTGGCCAATATAGTACATTTATATATGAAAACAACAAGAGACAGATGGCTGGCAAGAAATTTCCCTATGGCATTTGTGCATGTCCGTTCAGTGCTTGTATCTGGGTCATTTGCTAGGATAAACCCCATGTGACAAGCTCAACAGAGGTAAGGCAAAGCAATCCATACTGGCTTCACTTAATTTTAATTTACTGTTAAGAGATGTACTTGTTCAAACAGCAAAATGACTTTCTCTACATAGATTTGAATAAACAGTCAAAACTTAGCTAGAAAATAAAATAAAATGTCCTATAAAACATTTTATAAACTGTAAATTGTATCCACTGGCCTTCTTTTTTTATTTTTCCGTACATTTTCAACTGGGAAAGAAACAAGCATGAAATAACACACTTGTACACACTGGCTTCTTCCAGTAAAGACCTGAAGAGACAACCGTAGATACAAAGCAAACTTCCCTCTTATTTACTTTGATTTTATAGTAATTCTTCCTAAACATTCATTTACTAAATACCAGACACATCTTCAATGGTTGAACATACTACAGCTTTAAGATAACAAACCCAGATTGGTCCAAGGCAAATTTATTAGAGAGAACTTTAAACAGAGAAGTTAGAGGAACTGGTCAGTTCACAAGAAACTCTTATACCAGGCCAAAAGCCCAAACTGATAATAACATTAAAAGATCAAGTAGAAAATACAGTTTAATATCTTTAGAAAAAAAATATTTTAAAAAAAAGTGTGTATACTTTAAATCTTCTATTTCTTCGTTTAAATACTGCTAATGAAACTCTTTATGACATTCAGGGGGAAAAAAAACGAGTATTTTTAAAACTGAGATTTACATTTACACCTAAATGAATAACTAAACTAGGAATGTGCTATTGAGAATCTGGGGTGGTTTTGATTTCAAGAGTAGAAATTCCTGTTGCGGAGTTGCTTCACCAAGTTTTACAAAATTACTGTGTACCAGTAACTAAGAAGCCCAAAGATAATGTTAATGATCATGGTTGAGTTTAACAACTGCAGAATGAGCAATAAGGAAGATTTTTTTTCAAAGCAGCCACAAGCCCATTTCCTACTTTCAGAAATGCAAACTTGTCTTTTTAAACTAATGTCTTATTTTACTCACATTAGAATAAAAAGATAAATTTGCAGCATTAACTTATTCACTTGTTATCTACTATAAAAAGCATGCCATCAATTAGAAGATATGTGCAAAATGAAATCAGGGTAGGAAACAGCAATTATAGTTTACTTTTGTTGCTCTGAAGTAAACTGACTTCTTTGTTGGTGTTATCTCTATGCAAAATATAACAGAATTTTTAAAGAGGATGAAGGGAAAGTGACACAATGTTACCCTCAACAAATATGTCAGAGAGCAGAGAATTTGGGGTCAGCAAGTTTTCCCCGCTAGCCTAACATTAAATTTCTCCAGAAAATGAAATGGTCCTTCAAGAAGTCACATGCAACATGACTTAAAATTTAGCAACGACTGTATATTTATAATTTCAATTTTACCCTAACCACAAATTAAGATTCAATACAGTTATTACTAGATTGAGGGCAAGGGGAGAGGGGGAAGAAGCTGAAACCATATATGCTTTTTCATCAGATATGGTGAATTCCACTCTTCTACTGGTTGTTTCATCACATCAGAGCCATATTCTTAACTTTAGCACAGAAACACTTGTAAAATATTAAATTTTACCATAGGGAAATTGCTTTTGCTAAAAGAAGGTTTCAGATTACCACTTAATCTCAACCAAGCTACATCAAACACTGAATGTAATTACATATATAGTTTATAAAGTAAACTTGATCACTATATTTAAAAGAAATGATAACTTGGAGAAGTACCACAGCAATAACGTTTAAGCTGAAGCAATAGAAAGCCCTCCTACAGTAAATGCCAGATTCGTCAGCTAAAATTCAGAGTCTTGATTTCACTAAGCAAGTCAAGCATAAAAGTCATCTCTCTCCTTGAGCTGCTCTCTCCCTCCCAGTTCTGCTCTCTCCTTTGAAACCATATTTCACTAAAGTTCTTGGGAGGTGGGGGGAAACAGGGAAGCAGCAGAAACCACAGATGTAGTTTTAAACAATTTCACACCTGAGTCCTTGTAGTCTGAAATGGAATGGTGGAAATAAACACATTACCATCCTCCTACAATTTCCACTTGCCACTCCCAGCTTTTTTGCCTCTTCTCACACCACTGAGTTAGAACAGTGGTCAGAAAGTCTACGTGAAAAGTCACAATCTACAGTTCACCTTGGCACTGAATTACCTGAACATGCTATGCAGACACTGAGTAAGTTCCATGCCCCTATTAACACATACTTCATAATTTCTAGGATTCATAAAAATCAAGTGATACTTGTAAGACTTCATACTCTGAAGACTATGTAATCACACATGCTACTAGGAAAACTAGAGTCAAATACACTTTTCAAGTTGTAGCTAACTATAATTCATATTTACAGGCCTTCAATATCATATTGGTATATATTGTCTATATATCATATATTGGGCATGCATCAACTAGATGATATGGGCAAATTATCACATTAAATTTGTCTATGCGGCTAGGTATGTCAGGAATTTGACACTCCATTCAATCTATAGCAGGTAAAGAACTTACAATTGCCAACTATCAAAGCACAACTAATTTATCATCACACTTACACTCTGCCCAAGTTACAACACTAACACTTCTGACTGAGGATTCAAGAACACAAAATAAACTTTAAGTCTACAGAGAAAAGTACATTCAAATGTAGTTTAGTTCCAGCCTTAATCTTTATTGGATAGATTCTTCTGACATGTACTTTTTAAAGAATTGGACAGCAATAAACAGTAGCCACACCAGTGATGCTTGATTTATCAGTGTTCTACAATAGTTACAATATTACAGTAAGTTACTTTTTAACATAAGCTCTTAATTATTGGCTTAAATACTTACTCTTCAAACTGTCCCCAACAGTACCAGTAACAGCCCAGATTCTCCCCTGAGCTCACTTGAGTGAAAAGTCCCCCAACTCTGGAAAGCAAGAGTGTTTTCTGCCAGTACTCTAGAAATAGCAGGTGCATAGTAACACAAAATTGGAGGGAACAGAAGCAGCTCATATCACTCTTACACAGAGACCATTTATTCCTCAGAGCTTGCAGCATCATTGCTAAAGACCACATGTACATTGCTTGAAAGTTAAGGAAAAGTTTATGTCTAACAGTGGCTTTCTATCAACTAGTATCTGATAGACACTTACATAAAAGGCACAGAGAAGGGTCTACTGGATGTTTTTGCATCTATTACCAGGGGATTTCATAACAGTCATGGGTGTGAACCAAGATTTGGTGACTTAAGGCGAACAACCATGAACATGCTTTTAAGTTGGAGAGGGGGTACAGTAGAGGATATAGAATCTGGCTAATCACCATCAAGAGAAGATTCTGCCTTCAACTTCCCTTTTCTGCCTTCAACTTCCCTATCAACCACTTTGCTTAAGTTCACTCACTGCCTCGCCCTGGCCCTGGGGATCCATTCACTTTCCATAGCCCAGAGAGGCTGCTGAAAAGCTGTCAAAGTAAATCTGTGCTCACTTTTTGGATGGTTTAATTTCAATGGAGCATGAAACACCCCAGGACGGTTAATAAGTTTAGCCAGGCGTGCTGTTCTCCCTAATATATTTTAATTATGCATCTGTTTTAATTGTAATCAGATTAAGTCACCGGAAAGGCACAAATTAGAATTTCCCCTAATGGAGCTTTTCATCAGTTTCTAAACACTAACAACGTTTAAAAAAATAGGTAGAGACACGAGCACAACTGTGACATTTCCCAGAAATCGATGCAGTTTCTTTGACAACACAGTTCGGGTCTCATTAGCCACCCAAACTAACCCAAATGCAGAAGACAACTTCAGTCTCTAGGGGCGTCTTCTTCCCTCAATTAGCACAAAAGAGTCGCTAACGTCTAAAGTAAAACTCCCAAACAGAAATGAAGGCCCAGGCTTTTATAAAGTAATACTCCATCGATTTGTGAGGGAGGCGGGGCAGCAGCACTGCCCTGGCGCAAAGTAATGTACACCCCAAGCGTCAAAAGGAAAAGTGGAACCAGGGCGATTTCCCCACTATTTTGGCAACTGTCAAATGTGTGTTTTAACCTCGGGAAATAAAAGTGTCCCATCAATAAAAGGAAACGTTACAGGAAAGATCTATTAGAGGGCAGGGAGCAGCTTCCTTCCAGCCCAGACATAAAATCGCTCAATGTGCTTTTGTTGCACCAAGGAATACCTAAGAATTGTTTTTAATGCGTGCATTAAACAGTTTCCCAAATTGCTGTGACTTCCGCTAAGAAACTTAAGCGTCTGCCAACAGTGTAGAAGCAAGGGAGAGGAACCTGCTGCAAAGTAAGAACCCAAACTCCCTCAGCCCGCCCTGAGCGCCCGCGTCCCGAATGTTTGCTTTAGGTTCCGAAGCTTACGGGTCTCCTAAGCCTTCAGGTGCAGGAATAGTCCCTCCAAGATGCACTTCCAGCCTTCAAGCGGGAAGCTTCAAAGCCACCGCGGAGTCCCCAGGCAGCCCGTCACCCCTTCCTCTCACCCCCTTACCTGTCATCATAGCAGAAATCCGCACTCAGGGTGTTGAGATACAAGGCGAGCCCCAGAGCGCTGCTCACCAACTCTGCAATCATCTCTCCACCGCCTTCCCTCCGGCTCGGCTCCCAGCGCGAGGGCAGCAGCGGCAACAAAAAACAGAAGCATCAATCCCCACCTTCCGCCGCTTTCTCCTCCCAGCTTCACTTTTCCCTCGCTTCCCCACCCTTCCTTCCTCCCTCGGGTCCTTTCAATCCACCGCTCTCCTCCTCCTCCTCGCCCGTCTCCGCAGCTCCTGCGTCCTCCCCGGGTGCGGGCTCACACCGCGCTCCCCATGCCCTGCGCCGGCGAGCGGCGAGCGGCGTTCGGGCTCCGCGTCCCCCGGCAGATGCACAAGGCTGGTCCTTCGCGCGGCTCCTAGCCGCCACCCTAACCCATGGCAGTGCGGGGCGCCCTAGGTGCGGAGTGGGACTCGGAGAAGGGGGGAGAGTGCGGGGTGGGGGCAGAGGGACCGGACCGAGCCGGGCTCTGGGACCAGCTGGAGGAAGAGAGAGCGAGAAGGGCGGCTGGGACGGACAAGGCAAACCGCCTCCCCTCGCCGCCTCCCGGGCGCACGGCTCCTGTGCCGCTCGGGCAGACTCCGGCCGCCACAGCGGCTGCAGCTCATTCACTCTTTATTAGCGCCCCTCCCGGCCCTAGCCCCTTCTCCGGTGAAGTGAGAAGCGGCGGCTGGAGCCTCCAGAAGCTCCCGCGTGGGGTTCGCGGCGCTGGCCCCCGCGCCTGCGTGGCCAACCCTCCATCCCCGGATCGCCCAGCCCCTTTCCCCACCCAGATCCGCCCCTAAGGTCCCGCCCACGTTGCCCCCTGGGCTGGAGGCTCCTCCCACTCTCTCCCGGGCGGGAGGCTCCGCCTTCCCACCTCCCGGCCTCCCCCTGTTGCGTTCACCTTCGATTTCACTCTGGGAAGCCGCGGGGACCCAGGGTCGACGGCTGGAAAACAGCCCAGAGAGCTCGCTGGAGTGCGCCCTGGGCGCGGGAGCTAAAGGAGAAATGAGACCGGCAGGACGCGGCCGCTCGCTCCGCTGCTGCCTGGCGGCGCCTGGCACCAGCAGGATCTCAACCCCGGCGCTGCTGCGTGTGCCAAGCGATGCCAGGCGTAAGTCCGGTCAGCTGGAGAGACTTCTGGGGACCGGGAGAGGCAGAACAGGTTTGGCTAGTGCTGCAGACTTGGTCGCCACGAACACACACGCGACGCGTCAGACACCCTCACTGTGAGCCGAAATGGGGTGGGTAGGGGGGGTGGCCGCGTTTGAGGGGGCGTCTTAGGAGGGAGAGATTTCAGCTCCGGGCTGACCTTTGTCCCGAATGTCAATGGAAAGACGGGTGGGGAGGGAAATATTCCCGCAGTTAGCTTAAAAAGAAAGGGTCCCAACAGAGGACAAAAAGATTAGCACGCACACAGGCGTACCCGCAGCTGCGGCGGCTTTTCGTGGTTTCCAGGGAACTGTCAGGCGGACTGGGAGACCACAGAGAGACGTCTTAACAACCCCGTACAGCGCTGTCCGTAAACCTAGAAAGACTGGAAGCTAATGCCCTCTCCTTTCCGCCCGGATGCAGGACTGGATGGAAGGCATCCAACATGATGAAATATTGTGTAGAAGAATGGTCTGTGTAGAACGAGCTCTGGGTACTAAAGTTGCAAGACCGAAGAGGACCGCGGGCTGCCTGCCACACCTCTTCTCGACTCGGCCTTTCCGGCTGGATGAGCGGCGCCCTTGGACCACGAAGTACACTGCCGCAGCGCCGCCTGCTGCTTAGCAGCCGCAGAGCATAGAAAACTGACCCGGAGAGGCCGACTTCCCCTCTCCCCCGCCCCCCAAACCTAGCCAGCACCTAAGCAGCAAGTTCTCCAAAACGGCGCCGAGAAATTGATCAGCCCCCCACCCCCATCCCCAGGATGTCTAGCAGTGGCCTGAAAATCAAGTTCCGTGGTTTGGGTGTCTGCAAAACAAAGCTCCATCTTTTCCCGAGTTCACAAGGAAATCGATGTAGACACAGATGAAACCGTGAATATTCATTATATTGTGCCATGCACGATGGGCCCATTTTTGTGCCCTGGGAAAAACATACGTAAAAGCATATAAGAGGGAATTGTATCTTTAAAAGTAGGAACTGATCTTTACTTTTTTATTTTCTTTTTAACCTCATAACCTCTGCCCACTGTCAAAAAGTTTGGCCCATCAAAGGTCCTCTCTGTCTCTCCACTGCACTTACCTGTTGATGCTGGATCCTAGGACGCTGGAAGAAGATCAAGCTTCTCTAGAATCAGATGCCTGAGTGTGAGTCCCTACTCTAGTGCTTCCCATCTGGGTGACCTTTAGCCAATCACTTAACCTCTTTGTTCCTCAGTTTTCTCACGTATGAAACAGTGATGATAATAATACCTATCTCTGGGCACATAATTATGAAGATGAAAGCAGTCAACGTGTGTAAAGCACTTATTACCTAAATGCAATAGAAGTGGTAACTATTATTATTATTATTACTCTCTCCAGGGTTCCCTGCTGTCTCAGATGGTAAAGAATCTGCCTTCAGTGCAGAAGACCTGGGTTCCATCCCTGGGTCAGGAAGATTCCCTGGAGAAGGAAATGGCTACTCACTCTAGTATTCTTGCCTGGAGAATTCCATGAGCTAGTGGAGCCTGGCAGACTACAGCTCATAGACTTGCAAAGAGTTGGACACCGCTAAGTGACTAACACTTCCACTTGCATTCTTTCCAGCTTCCTCTTATCCTTTAGGCTGTCAATTACAACCTATATGTTTACCTCCAAAACACATCTCATCACATCCACACTGCTGCAGTCCTCATCCAAGCTACCCATGTTCCCATCATGGACTAATGCAGAAGCTTTCCAAGTGGTCTCCTTGCTTCTACTGTAATTCCCCCCCCCCCCCCTCCTCAGTTATAACTTTCTGAAACCCTATGAACTCCTGCTGAGGGGAGGAAAAAAATGTTCAGTGACTTTTTGTTATACATAGAATAAAACCCAAATCCTTACCACGACCAGCCAAGCCTCCATCTGGCCTCGTGAATCTCCCCATCTCACTGTGCTCTGGTACCCCAGCCACACAGACATCCTGTTCCTCTGGAATTTACACTTTTCTTTCTCCCGCATGGAATGCCTTCTACCCAGACCTTCTCCAGTTCCTTCTCAGCATTCAAGTCTTGGTTCAAATGTCATCGCCTAGAAAGGCTTTTCCAGCCCACACTTGAGGAGGTAGCCTCTCCTCCAGCGATCCCTATCCCATCTGCCTGCATTTAATTTCTTCATCGTAGGTGTCAGTATCAGAATCACCACCAGCAGAGCAGCTCCAAGAGGCCAGGGACCTTATCAGTCTTGTTTCCCATGTGATGCCCAGCACCTATAAATACCTGGACAGTTAAAAGGAAAAAAAAATGACAATAAATAAACAAGTAAATATGTTCAGCAGAAACCATAGCGACTGAAAATACACAAACTTTAATCTTGAGAGAATGGGGCAAACTGATTTGTTCTCTATGTTAGAGTTAGTGAAAAATTAACAAAGGAGAGAGGGAGGAAGTAGGTTAAAACTTCTTAAGAATGCATCCACTCTGCAGGAAAGTGGGAGAGGTAGGAAGTCACAGACAGCCCTGTTCAATAATTAAGAGGACTCAGAGGAATGAAAGTATAAGAGCTTTGGGTTCAGCCTGCTAAAAGCTTGTAAGCATTTCCCGGAGCTGTCTCCATTTTCAAGACTCCAACAGTTTTAAAGGAACATTTTCTATGGTCCTCCCCCGCCCCTCCTTTTCTGCTCTCCCCATCTCCAGTTCCTCTGAATTAGAAGCACAGAACACTGGGAGACATGCCACAAAGTGGCACATCTTGCCATCCCTGATGAATGAAAGGCTGGAAATCCAGCTGTGTGCGAGAAATCCAGTTGCTTTTAACAAATTTTCCTTCTATAATTTAACATGGGTCTCAGTATTCTTCCAGTGCATTAAGCCTTGGTCTCTTTCACCACTTTCCAAGGGCTCAGAAGAAGTAGCCAATGCCTGCATTTTCAACCTTCCTTAAACAACTTTGGGGAGGAATCAGATTAAAGATGTAAAGATGTCGTCACTCTCCTTGGAGATCATTTCAAACCTGAGGACATTCCTTTTTAATTTATTAAGGTGTACTTACCCATTGTGAGATTGCTGCTTGAGTTCTGAAATATATACATATGTATATATATGTTCTATTGAAAGTTACTGTTGCTCTTCACAGATGAAGGAAATTAAGCTGGCTGCCTTGAGTTTTCTACCTTAGATACAAGACTGGCCGAAAAAGTGCTAAGCCCTTATTTTCCCCAAGTAGTTTCCACACATCTGCTACCTCACCACTTCCTCAATGAATTATTTTTTATAGTTGCCCCGACCTACCCTGCATTCGTTCTGCATTCCCAGCCCTTTGTTGTATATTCATACCTCTGCAGTGCCAGTTCCTTGGGGTAAAGATTTCCTTATTTCCTAAGACATTTTTAGTTTATTGTGCAATACCATCTTCCCTTTGGGTG
Organism: Cervus elaphus; assembly: GCF_910594005.1. NCBI lineage: Eukaryota > Metazoa > Chordata > Mammalia > Artiodactyla > Cervidae > Cervus > Cervus elaphus. The sequence goes on along the minus strand of NC_057817.1, from coordinate 13,298,868 downwards.
TTGCATAAATATTAACTAAAAATCCACATCTGGTCTTGGTCGTCATTTCTATTTGTCCTAATACAACTTCTCTTTGAACAATTCATTTGGAAAGTGTGCCAAGGGTGAAATGTGACACATAAATTCTCCTGCTGCCTAGGATGCCTTTTAAAGCGCCCACAGATTTGGTTATTTATGAACAGAAGATTTGCACCTCTTCCTTGCTCTCTCAATTCTAAAATTGTACCAGGCCAAAGTAATTACAATCTCCCATATGTTTTGTGAAAAGGTATCCAAGAATCTCCTGCTAAAATCTTAACAGATTGACTAGGAAGCAGAAAGGCTCTAGCCCAGCAGGTGAAACTGCCTGTTAAGGGAGGTCAGAACAGGGCTGTCTGCTGAGGGACTCCTAAGCTCTGGGCTTTCCTCAGGAAATAACCCTGCAGGAGAAAAACCAGAGCGTGGATGAAATGTGGGTCAGGGAGCTGAAAGAGGCACCCAGGCTGTCTGGGTAACTAATGACAGTCAATGCATTGGCTACACATGTTACCTTTCCACGTTTCCCAGCATACCTTAAAATGCTACCCTGTAGATACTACAAATGTAAACCACGCTTTATCCCCAAACTTGCCATCTATTAGGAATGTAATTAGGAAGAAGCAGCAATGGATAGAGATCCTGTTCCCCTCTGTCACAAACCCAGGGCAATTAAGAACCAGCTGCTACTAAAAGAATGATCACTTTAAAATCTCCCAGTCGCCCAGCTTCCAGTTCAGAGATGTGGAGGTGGAGGAGGAGTGTAGAAATAACATGCTAATAACCAGATATGGATAATTGCAGAGATGTTGAGGCTAATGATAGAATTCAGAAACTTAATCAGAAAAACCAAGGACGGCCTCCTTCATAGAATCTCTCTGAAAGCAGTTACATGCACTGGTATAAACAGTGATCGAAAATATTCTAACAGCTTGAAAATGGCACAGAATTTGGGGTAACAGAGTTTTGATAAGACTCAGATTCTATATAATAAAAGAAAAATCAAAAAGTAGAAAGAGCATTAGTTTTGATGTGGACCTTAGCTAAATTAACCAGTTTTCATGAATATTGCCTTGATGCTTAGCCCAACCTGGATAGACTCTTTAGAGCCAGCATCATCCCGTAGAACTTTCTACAAAGGTGGTTTAATACCTATGCCCCTCAATGTGGTAGCCATCAGCTATGTGTGCTACTGAGCATATAAAGTACGGCTACTGTGACTAAGGCATTAAACTTTAAGTTTTATTTAATTTTAATTAATTGAAATGTACACAGCAACATTGTCTAGTGGCTACTACGCTGGACAACACAAGGATTTCACTTAAAAGCTAGTTGCCTACTCTTCCCGGTGGTCAAAGCTTTATTTAGCCTGGATCCTCTTGCTCTAGTATCTTCCACAGCCATGTGTGACCCACTTTTATGAAACAGCTACTGGCCCTGAACACTTTTTAGGTATTAGGCATTTTGTGGAGCACAGTCTATGTTAGGATCTCATTTAATCCTCTCAAGAGCCCTGGGAGATAGGTACCTTTACCACCATATTTTACAGATAGGGAAGTGAAGGTTGAGAAATTGTCTATAGTCTGACAGCCTCTAAGTGATGAATCTGACATTTGAAATATATGTCTTTTAACTCCAAAATCTATGTGTTAACTCAGTGTAGTCTCCATTCAAACGGCCATATCTTCATTAGGATCTATTTCAGGAAAGGGAATTCCTGGCTATAGCCAAGGTGTTTTGATTAAATTCATATTCTTTCTCCTCTACCATCCCTCAGAAGATTCAGGATAAAATTCTGTGGAAGTCTTTCTTTGTCTATCATTTTTGCTTGATTTTTCCCAAATCTGATATAGACACCTGCAAAGACCACACTCTAACATGTGATAGAAACTCCCCCGTAAAACATACATGCATACCACATATTTTTAAGAATAAATGTATTCAAGCATGCATAGACTGTTTCCTAACATAATCCACACCATCTATTAGAAATAATTAAGATAAGCATAACCCAAAATTCAACACAATAATGAAAGTGTTAATGAAAATCAAAATTTGGAAAACCAACTAAAATATTTATACAAGTGACAATATTATTAATGTATTAATATATTAATATATAATTACTATATGACTTGTTATATTAATTAATTTCAATATTGTACTATTGTGTGATATATATCATATGTAATTAATGTTATAAAATAATATTAAGTCACTTGTATAAATGCGTTAGTTGGTTTTCCAAATGTTAAAGACACTTTATTATGTTAAAGGCATCACTGTATATTTGTGTGTCATAAAGCATGCTTAATCCACTTATTATTCCTATTAAAATGATTAGATTCCTATTAAATAAATGACAAAAATCAATTCATTTAACACTTTTCCAATAAATTTAATTAACTTGCCCCTTTGAATGAATAAATATCTTAAAATTTATAACTTATTTAATAATTACAAATGAATTATACATTTATGGCCTTACATATAGTCTTCCACTATCCTGTACTTTTCTTTCCAATACTCTTTATTCTTTTATCTTTTTTCCTTGTTCTTTTCATTCTGTTCTTTCATTTTTGCATGTGTTGCTCCAACAAAAGCATTGAAATCTCAATGCACAAAACAACAAAGATCTTCGCCCTCACATGTGTGAAGATCTTGCCCTGTGATATACAAACTAATCAGAAAAGAGGTTGTCTGCAATGGTGGATGTGAAGCTAAGGCATTTATTTTTTTGGCAGTCAGTTCCAGAGAGTCAGTCCTTGGATTGAAATGGACAAATGATGTCAACATTAAATTCATCAGTTCCAGGCTGAACACCAATGGGAACCTGCATCAGGAGCCTCCTTCCTCTGTCCCTCCTCCCTGAAGTTAATCACATGCCAGTGCTGGGCTGGAAGGTTGTGATCCATTACCTTTGATAATTTTGGCCAAGTGTCTCCCCTGACTTACACTGCAAAGTGACACAGGCAACTGCTGGATCTGCTTCCTGTCAGGAGAGATGGGTTTTCATTTTCTAGAATTCTACATAAATGGAAATAACACTATGCACTTTTTCAGGGGTGAGAGTTGCCTTCTTTCACTGAGCATAATTATTTTGAAATTTTTCCATGTTCTGTGCATATTAATAGTTCATTTCTTGTCATGTCTTTCTCTAAGTAATATTCTATTTGTATGGCTATATTACCATGTGTTTTTCCATTGATCTGTTGATGAACAGAATTTGAATTGTTTCCAGTTTACAAACAATCCTGCAATCAATACTTATGAGAAGGCTCTATTTGAACATAAACTTTCATATCTCTTGGTTAAATACCTAGGAGCAGGATGGCTGAGTCATTTGGTAGCGTTTAATATTTTAAGAAACTTCCAGATTTATTCCAAGGTAGTTATAACATTTAACATTCCCATAAGCAGCTTATGAGAGTTCCAGTTAATCCACATCCTTGCCACACTTGAGGATCAGTCTTAATTTTAGACATCTAACTAAGTGTATAGTAGTATCTCATTATACTTTTAATTTCCATTTCTCTAATACTATTGATGTTGAACATGTTTTCATATGCTTATTTTCAACCCATACATCTTTGGTGCTATATCTGTTCAAGTCATTTCCCCCTCTTCCCCTCATCTCCCCTCTTTTCTTATTTTCCTTCTTCTACATTTTGTTAGCTGCTTAAGCAATACCAATTTATTAGCTCACAGTTTTGTAGTCCTAAGTCCAGCATGGCTCAACTGCATTCTCAGTTCAAGATCTCATATGATGGGAATTTAGGGGTTTAAATGTTTCCCTGGTGGCTCAATGGTAAGAATTCTCTTGCCAATGCAAAAGATGGAGATTCGATCCCTGTGTCAGGAAGATCCCCTGGAGAAAGAAATGGCAACCCACTCCAGTATTCCTGCCTGGAAAATCCCATGGACAGAGTGGCCTGGTGGGCTACAGTCCATGTGGTCACAGAGTTGGAGACCACTCAGCAACTAGACAACAGCAAAGGGGTTTAGAGAGCTGGGCTCTCATCTGGAGGCTCTAGAGAAGAATTCAACTTCCAAACTCATTCAGTTGTTGGCAGAATTTTAGTCCTTTGCATTTATAGAGCTGAGGTTTCCATTTCTTTGTCTCTTAAGTTCTGTTTTTGTTTTTGCTACACCACGTGGCAAGTGGTATCTTCGTTTCCCAACCAGGGATCAAATCCGTGCACCCTGCATGGAAGTGTGGAGACCTAACCACGGGACAACCCGGAAATTCCCTGCCTCTTGGCTTTTAGAGGCGGTCCCCTTCCTTCTCACAAGGACTGCTTTGTTTGCAAACCAGTAGCTGTGTTTGAAGGCTTCCTGGTGGCTCAGCAGCAAAGAATCTGCCTGCAATTCAGGGGAGATGGGGTGGATTCCTGGATCAGGATGATCGCCTGGAGAAGAAGATGGCAATCTACTCCAGTATTCTTGCCTGGGAAATCCCGTGGACAAAGAAGCCAGGTGGGCTACAACAACAAACGTTTTGGGCTTTCGTTTTGGGGGGGGGTGGTTGCCCTTTAAAACAGTTGCATTGCTGTCTTCTTATTGGATTTTGAGAGTTCTTTATTCAGAACAAAAGTCCTGTGTACGACAAGGAATTTGCAGACATTTCTCTCAGGTTGCGGTTTGTCAGTGTCTTTCAAAGAGCAGAAATTCTTAATTTTGATTAACTCGAATTCATCTTTTTTTGTTTTTAGATCTCATTTTTGGTGTTTGACCCAAGAAATGTTTGTCTGTTTTAAGGTCACAAAGATTTTCTCCTGTTTTTCTCTGTAAGTATTATAGTTCAGGGTTTTAGAATTAGGTCAATGATTCCTTTTGACTTCATTTTTATATATGGGATGAGGCATGACTCAAAGTTTGCTTTTGTTGGGGTTGGTTGGTTGGTTTTTTGTGTGTTTGTTTGCTTTTGGTCCTTGGATATTCAATTGTTCCAGCACAGTTTGTTAAAAACTCTGTTTCCCCACTGAATTGCCTTTGTGTCTTTGTTAATTGTCACATGCTTGTTTAGTCACTGAGTCGTGTCCAACTCTTCTGTGACCCTGTGGACTGTAGCCCACCAGGCTCCACTGTCCGTGGGATTTTCCAGGCAAGAGTACTGGAGTGGGTTGCCATTTCCTTCTCCAGGGGATCTTCCCGACCCAGGGATCAAACACCTGTCTTCTGCATTGCAGGCATTCTCTACCACAGAACCACTTGGGAAGCCCTAATTAAATATGGGTAGGTCTTTTTCTGGATATATATTCTCTCCATTGATCCTTTTGTCTATTTTTATGCCAGTATCAAATTATCTTGATTACTGAAGCTTTATAAGTCTTGAAATTGGGTAGTATAAACAAGTCTGTTCTTTTTTTTTTTTTTAAATCATTCCCTACTTCAGTTTAATTACAACAGCTTAAGCTGTACTTCTCTTTGCTATTATAAGCCCTTATAATCTGGCTCTTATTTTCTTCTTTTTGATTTATTTATTAAGTATATTTATATGTAAGTATGTGACTAGGTACACATGGCACTTAGGTATTTAAATGCAATTGTATCTGTTTCCTGAGTGTGTTTCTCTGTATGAGAAGCAGAGTTAACATTTATGACCTACAATAATAGTAGTAAGATGGACAGTCACAATTAAGACATGCAGGTATCACTCCTTCTAACCAATATCCTTAAAATATTTGTTCAACAGGTATTTTTCTTTATGTTCAAAATGACAAACCTATTATATGCTTGGAAAGTGACACAATACTTTAACCTAGGTGGGATTATCACTCACATCTATACTGTCATTGCACTGCACTAATCACCAACATTCAGCCCTCGTGGCTCAGTAGTAAAGAGGTCACCTGCAAAGCAGAAGACACAGGAGACACAGGTTTGATCTCTGGATCACAAGATCCCCTGGAGAAGAAAATGGCAACCCACTCCAGTATTCTTACCTGGAAATCCCGTGGACACCATGGGCAGAGGAGCCTGGTGGGCTGCCGTCCATGGGAGTCTCAAAAGAGTCCAGCACAACTAAACAACAACAAAACAATTTAATGGATGTGGTTACAAAGTTTTTTGTTGTTTTTTTCTTTTCTTTTTAGCATTTAAATTCCCTGCCTCCTCTCATGCATTCATGGCAGCAAAACATTTCCCAATTTCCTGTGGTTCCTATTCTAGCATCAGTTTTACTTTTTTGAGGCTTCAGAAGAAGCATCTAATCTTTAGTTGTAAATCATTGGTTCTCAGCAAATAGCATAGATCATGTTCTATAGTCAGTTTTATCCTTCAGCTGATGGGAACTAGAGACTTAAGTCTCAGGGTTATTAACCAGGCCCCCTAGGAGTAGGCTACAAAACTTCCCAGTGGAGACGGGCTGATTCTGACCCAATGGGATTTCTGAGTTGCAATTCAAGGGAGTAATCATCTTTTTAGCTTGCCAGTTATGAAAGGAGTCAAACATGCACTGTATTTCCAATTTGTTTCAGTGTAATTTTGTATCCCTAATGGATCAGAGCACTGGGCAACTGCCTGACCCATCTTCTAACCTGGCTCTGGGTATGGGTGCCAATTCCGTTGCAGACAATACTCTACAAAAAGCCAAACATGGTGGCTGCCTGCATGTACACTTCTACATTGTATGAATATATTGTTTTCCCTTATCCCTCCTCCCCATCTCCCTTACTGTCTCTCTTCAGCTCAGTTCAGTTCAGTCGCTCAGTGGTGTCTGACTCATTGGGACCCCATGAACCGCAGCACTCCAGGCCTCGCTGTCCATCACCAACTCCCGGAGTTCACTCAGACTCATGCCCATTGAGTCAGTGATGCCATCCAACCATCTCATCCTCTGTCGTCCCCTTCTCCTCCTGCCCCCAATCCCTCCCAGCATCAGGGTCTTTTCCAATGAGTCAACTCTTCGCATGAGATGGCCAAAGTATTGGAGTTTCAGCTTCAGCACCAGTCCTTCCAATGAACACCCAGGACTGATCTCCTTTAGGATGGACTGGTTGGATCTCCTTGCAGTCCAGGGGACTCTCAAGAGTCTTCTCCAACACCACAGTTCAAAAGCATCAATTCTTCGGTGCTCAGCTTTCCTCACAGTCCAACTCTCACATCCATACATAATACGGGAAAAACCATAGCCTTGACCAGACGGACCTTTGTTGGCAAAGTAATGTCTCTGCTTTTTAATATGCTGTCTAGGTTGGTCATAACTTTCCTTCCAAGGAGTAAGTGTCTTTTAATTTCATGGCTGCAATCACCATCTGCAGTGATTTTGGAGCCCCCCAAAATAAAGTCTGCCACTGTTTCCACTGTCTCCCCATCTATTTCCCATGAAGTGATGGGACCAGATGCCATGATCGTAGTTTTCTGAATGTTGAGCTTTAAGCCAACTTTTTCACTCTCCTCTTTCACTTTCATCAAGAGGCTCTTTAGTTCCTCTTCACTTTCTGCCATGAGGGTGGTGTAATCTGCATACCTACTGCCAAATTAAACTGGGTTTCTGATATAGGGACAGAGGAAAATAAAGCTGTTTATTTTGTTGTGTCTGTGCTTAGTCACAACCAACTCTTTGCGACCATATGGACCTTACTTAGCCCACCGGGCTCCTCTGTCCATGGAATTATCCAGGCAAGAATATTAGAGGGGGTTGCCATTTCCTCCTCCAGGGTATCTTCCTGACTCAGGGGTCAAACCTGGGTCTCCTGTGTCTCCTGCACCACAGGCGGGTTTTTTACTTGCCGAGCCATTCTACCAGCACTATGCCAGCTATTTTAAACACACTGTGTAACTGAATTCCCTGTCTCACCAGATGGGCATTGTTAGTGTCTTTTCACAGTTCACAAAACCGAGGGTCAATGATATGAAGTAACTTGTGCTAGATGGTACAGCTAGTAAATGATGACCCAGGATTCTATGCTATACCTGTCTTGTTTCAAAAGCTTTTTTTTGTATTTTAAAGCATATATGATGTCTAGCTTATTCACAATGTTTAGAACTATCTTCAGTATGAAGTTATCATCTTTTGATGTGTATAAGACAAATCATCAGACCGTACACCTTGAACTTACACAATGCCATGTGTCATATATATCTCAAATAAACTAGAAAAAAAACACTTTTTTTTTTAGCCGTACCACTTGGCTTATAGGATCTTACTTTTCCCAGGGCCTTGGCAGATAAAGCACCAAGTCCTAACCAATGGACTGCCAGGGAATTTGCAAATATTTTTTTAAAGAAGAAGCTAAGATTCAGGCAGAGAAGAGATTAATTCCCACTGTTGGAAGTTTTATACTTCAATTTAGTATTGAGAGCCAAGTGAGGGAGCTGCCACTCTACACAGATAGACATAAAGAAATACTTTTAAAAAACTATTTTATAGATGGAGAAAAATTAGTCTTTTACCTTGAGGCCAGATATAGAGATTACAGAATACAATGTATTCACAAAGACCTACTAATTACATTTCCTATTTTTCATCTGATTAAAACTGCCTCATAAAAATTATTTTTTATAACAGAAACATCAGATAACAAAGAAGTAAAAATTGGCTATCCATCCTTGGAAAGCATTCAAAAGTTCTGGAAACAATTATTCGGTAAAAGCAACTCAAAACAACAACAAAAATTCCTTAAGAATACATATAGACACTTTTGGAAAATTCTAGAACTGTATAATAGAAAGTCAAGGGTCATTCATTAAAAGTGATGCTGGGAATGGTTGCCAGGGCCTCAGGGAGGGGCGGTGCAGAGTTCCTGTTCAATGGTACAGAGTTTCAGTCAAGTTGAAAACATCCTAAAGATCCGCTGTCCTACAATCTGCATATTGTCAACAACACCGTACTGTACACGTAAGGATTATCAAGAGGGTAAATTTTATGTTATGTGTTCTTTACCACAGGTAAAAAAGAAAGATGCTGGTAAATCAACTTTAAGTGATAATTAATTAATACTTGCAGAGTACCTCTTTTAAGACCATTTCAAGTTGTCAGATGTTTTTGGAATTAAGAATTACTATTTATTTGCATCATTTTTTTAAAGTTACCCTACTAAATATATTTTTTAAATATACATTACAAAAAAAAATAAAATATACATTGCAGCATATCTCTGTAACACCAACACATTTCAATAAACTGACAGTTGGCAGAATTATTTAAGCAAATAGACCATGTATTTAAAGGAAGATTAATTTCTTGGCTATTTTTTCTAATGCATTTAGCAGGAAATAATATAAAACGAGTTAAAAATCAAAGTGTTTGGCTGAATGTCCATAAAATAAAGCTTCTACCAAAGTGGTCTTAGAAGAGGTCATTTCCTATCTCAGATCAGTCATTGGACGTAAAATATTATTTAAGATAGAAACTTTTTAGGAAAAATATCAACAAAAATAGTTTCCATTTCCTGTGATTCACTAATTGCCACTTATTATTAAAGTGTACAGCCCGTAAATATAAGTGACTACTTGGTTCCTTAATTATGCTTCTCCTGGGTCATATAAAAACAAAAAAGCCTTGGCAATGTAAAGTCAGTGAGAACAGGAAAATACTTCACTATCCTCACCAGTCCCTTGACATCCAAGTTCCTAATCCAAAGCCCTTTTCTTTGACATCTCATGCAATAGCAGTATTACTGACAGCATTGAAAGTCATCTTTAGAATGTAAAGTAATTTAGAATTACTTTTCAGCACTTGAAAACATATAACTTGTCTTTCTTTTAAGATCATGTGTTCAGAAACTTGCATTTTCATGGACAGAGCTGGTCCGTGGATTAGCCTAGTTTCATAATAGAGATATGTTTTTATGAAAGTGAAAGTGTTAGTTGCTCAGTTGTATCCGACTCTTTGTGACCCTGAGAACTGTAGCCTGTTGGTGGAATTCTCCAGGCAAGAATAGTGGAGTCAGTAGCCATTTCCTTCTCCAGGGGATCTTCCCTGGATGTGGGTCAAACCCACATCTCCTGCAGTGCAGGCAGATTCTTTACCATCTGAGCCACCAGGGAAGGCTTGATGCCAAAAACTCAGTACACAATTTCAGTCATTCAACATTGTTGCAGAAACTATCCATGTTAAGGTAACTGCTGAGTCATGAGGACCCAGATTGATGCATAGGGAATAGCAGTTTCAAGAGTCTCAAGAAGTATAATAAGGATTTTATAATTGATTTTATAATATACATCTATTTAAAATAAATTAATGAAAACTTTCATAATGTTTCAATACAAAATTTACCCATAAAGATCAGGTCAAAATGTAATCATAGTTAAATTAAACTTCACCAATATATTGGGCCTATACATTAAAACCATAATCAATAATTTCCCCAACAATCCCATGTTGTTGTTATTTAATCACTAAGCCACGTCCAACTCTTTTGTGACCCCATGGACCATAGCCTTCCAGGCTCCTCGGTCTATGGAATTCTCCAGGCAAGAATACTGGAGTGGGTTGCCATTTCCTCCTCCTGGGGATCTTCTGGACCTAGGGATCGAACCCACATCTCCTGCATTGGCAAGCTGCTTCTGTAGAACTGAGCCACCTGGGAAGCCCAGCAATCCCATATAAGCACTTAAAAATATATATATACCAAGCCATGGCACTATTTTTAAATTGTTCAGTTCATGTCTTCTTAGTGCCACTCAACAGTAATCACAAATGCCCTTTTCATTCAAGTTCAAACCTCAACCAAAGCCTGGAATGATTCTCACCATGGCAGAAAATACATCTGCACCCTTCGCAAGAAGAGAGGACCTGGGGTCCATGTGCTTCCTGTTTTCCCCCACCGTTTGCTTACTGAATGAATACTTTCCCCTTACCCCAGTTGTGTTGGTTAAATCTGTGTATATATCCAGACATCTGTTTTGGTTTTCTCTCACCACTTCAAACTCCATCTGGATGTAGAGCATTTCCCTGCACCCAAGCCCACTTGGCCGGGGCCCTGACATTCTGCCTAACTTTGACAGGCTTATCCATGGAGGCTGAGCTCTCTTACCTGGACCCTCTCATTGCTCAAGGAGGTTCTGCTATATATCATGTAAAACCACAGTTCCATCTGTCTCTTGACTTCTAGTCTAGGTTGATGCCTATGGACTCCTTTGGCTGTATTCCCATCCTGCAGGCTGGGTCTCCTTGGACAGCCATACCTGCTGGAATCAAGCCCAAACTCATCAAACATCTTTGGACTCTACAGCTGGACAGGAGAGTCCCTTCATGAAGTCACCCAACAGCTGGGGAGTTTTTTGTTTCACAGTAACAGTTTTTTCACCAACTTCAATCTTGCTGTGCTGATTAGGTCCCAGTGTGTCTTGCTTCTTTATGTATTTCCTTTTACCATTCTGTCCATTCTCACAAATTTAGTGTGATACTTTCAGTTCTGGTACATGGCAGCGGAAGAATGCTGTGGAATAGTAAACAATTCATTTCTTTTACATTTATATTTGAAGACTAGCAATAAAGTGTGATACTAACTCTTTACACTGGCAAACACAGGAACCTTGAATAGTGACATTATTAATTGATTCTTATAAAATTATTTCATGAGATTTATTTAAATTGCTTTGATTAAAGTATTTATAGTTACTAATTATAAATTGTAGTTTTCTGTATAAATATTTTAGAAGAAATATCATTTACTTTGAAAACAAAATAATTTGTTTATGTTTTTTACATAAATTCATAGTTTTGATGAAAATACATTTTGTACACTTTGGATATAATTGTATATTTAGTTCCTTAGATCATTACTGTTATCAGAAAATATATTAGGTAAAATATCTTGATTTCACAACATAATGAGTTTGCTGAGATGAAAAATGAGTGCAAGAAAGTAATTTTATAGAAAAAATATAATAATGTATATACCACAGTTGTTTATTTTATGATTTATCAAGACATCACTAGCCTATTAACCAAATGCCCAACATGAGCAAAAGTAATTAAATTCATTCAGCTTTGGTATTTTGCCAAATGTCAGCCACATGAAAAATCATAACTTCACACATTTTCAGATTTTGTTATAGAAGTATATTTGTCACAGTAGAAAACTATTTGATCTACAAGGTAGAGGGTATGTTTATACTCATATACACTCATGCCTTGGGCTCCGCAAATGGTAGGGGCAGGCGTAACTGAAAAATAATATGTACTTAAAATAGAGTAACAGAACTTTGCCCCTAATTTCTCTTAGCTTCAGGTGTTATTTGTCTGTTTTTGTTGGTGGAGGTGAAAGTGGGATTCTACTTTCTAGAGAGGTGTTTATGTGAACCTCTGATTACCAATGTTAAAGGATATTTTGAGCTGCTTTCTAAAGAATGTCACAAAAATACTCATTTGCTTTACTTGATTCTTCTACAGAATACAGTGTTTCACATAAGACGACAGTTTCGCTTCACAGGTAGGTCTCCCGTACTTGGATCAAAGACACGCTTGTGTCTTTGTGACTTGTCGGGACGCAGTGCAGGTGGAGGGGTGACGTGTATGTCATAATCTGCGTATCCTCATTTCTTGGCAGCCCTGTTGTCCAGTAGAGGGAAAACTTAAGGAACAGCTGAAATCTGTTTCTTATCATCGTATTTTCCAGAGAATGGAGCAAGTCCTCTTGTCATCTCTTGGCTCGGGATCTGTCTCTGCCATTCGTTCTGTATGATTTCCCTTGAGGTAAAAATGTTGAAAGACAGCTTCATTCCTTCCGTGCTCCAGTCCTTTGCATAACACCTGCTCCGAAAAGGCTCATCACTCCAGTGTGGTTATAAGTCATCCAATTGTCAAGTTTTCTGGTTTCAAATTTTAATTTATAAAATAAAAATACTTTATTTAATCTTTTCAACATACTGTAACCCAACTATTTCATCTGAACTGTTATGTCTCTTTCCTGGTGTATCCTATACACATCTGGTTTTATAAACTATGAAGATGGCTGCATGCAAAACATACATTTTCAGAAGATGGTGTTCATATATCATGCAGGGCACTCTGAACAGTCCTAAGCTGTGGCCAGTCACTACGAGAAGAGACTGGAAGAAGTCCTAGGAGAGAAGGACATCAGTTGAGTTGATGGTGGCTTTGTGCAGTGACATATCCCTTTCTCTAAAGAGAAATGTTACCTGCAATACTCTGGCTGCATGCCCAGTTGGTCATTGGGGATGCTGTCTCTCTAAATCTGCAGCTTTAGTTACGTCCACTGTCTTAACGCACTTCCTGTCAGGAACGGTTGTGTAGATGTGCCAGTTCGGATAGCTGTTATATCTGATATGTGAGAAGCTGTGATCAGGAGAGCAAAGAAATTCTCCTATATGATGCCAGTGCAGAAGTCAGAGATGTGCCAAATAAATAAATAATATAAAAAAGTTGTTTTGAAGTCTTCCCAACTGCTCATTTATTTAAATATATTTCTTCATGCTGCCACAGCTTATGTATTGATTTTTAGAAGACATCCTACTTATACTTATTTTGAGCTTTCTAGGTTTCTCAGAAATTTTAATCAGAATAGTCAGACTGACTGCTCTCAGTGATTGCACTATCGACTGATGGCTTTTGTCAGCTATGTTGGGTAAATAAAAATAGCACCATAAAAGCCGTGTATGAAACACTTTTTGTTACCATGATGTTGTTTTACTTAATACATGGTTCCTGACTTTAGGAATACCCCAAATTTTGTTTTCAAATAGGTATTTTGATCACAAAATCATCTTTAGAGTTTTTTTTTTTCTGTAAGTAATAAAATTATTTGTCTATTTTTTCCATTTCCAGGCAGAGAAAAAATAAGAACCATGTTTGGACTACAGTTAAGTATGCATATTGTTAGACTTTTTCCTCCACTTTTCCACTGAGTGTAAAGATTTTTAAAAATTCAAACAGCCAGGAAAGATCCAAGTAGATTGAAAAAAATCACAGAAATTTGCTTCTCTTATCGTGTTAAAGGCAACTTCCCCAAATTTTGCTGGCACCCAGTGGTTGCATAGTAATTGCTTGCTGGACTGAATTATTAAATCCTTTCCCTGCATTTACCCGTACAAAAGGCAGTTTAAAATAAAATATCAACTTAAGCATTGATTTTTTTCTAAAAAATCTTGGCTTCTATTATAAAGTCCAACTTAATAGCATATGTTAAATTATTATCTCTATTACAAAGTGATGAGTACCAACAGTGGAGAGAAATATGCTACAGTTACTTATTTATACATAGTCTTCCTATTTTTGTATTTTTTTCAGTTACTAAAATGGAACCATAAACTGGAGGGCAATGCATTCCTTTTCTCTACCACCAGATGCACATAAAAGAACTATGGCTTACAGGGAGGATGCTTGTTATTTTGTGTGGAATCATCAAGAAACAGATGGAGGGTGATTACATGGCCTATGTCCTGCTGACTGTTTTAAAGCAAATAGACATTAACTTGTATTCTTTGAGTTTGGATTAGTAAACAGTAATCATGTAGAATGAGGAAAATGCAATTTCAGATGATCACAGATAATAAAACAATAGTGGGAGTTTGGGGCCATTGAGGTCTGCTACACAAATCCTCCTAGCGCAGTAGGTAAAAAATCTGCCTGCAATGCAGGAGATCTGGTTTCAATCCCTAGGTCAGGAAGATCCCCTAGAGAAGGAAATGGCAACCCACTCTAGTGTTCTTGCCTGGAGAATCCCATGGACAGAGAAGCCTGGCAGGCTACAGTCCATGGGGGTCACAAGAATTGGATACAACTTAGTGACTAAACCACCACCACCACACAAATCCTGGACCACTGTTTAATGTATAGTGAAATATCTGGGCTGGATGAAGCACAAACTGGAATCAAGATTGCCGGAAGAAATATCAATAACCTCAGATATGCAGATGCCACCACCCTCATGGCAGAAAGCAAAGAAGTACTAAAGAGCCTTTTGATGAAAGTGAAAGAGGAGACTGAAAAAGTTGGCTTAAAGCTCGACATTCAGAAAACAAAGATCATGGCATCCGGTCTCATCACTTCATGGCAAATAGATGGAGAAACAGTGAAAACAGTGTCAGACTTTATTTTGGGGAGCTCCAAAATCACTGCAGATGGTGACTGCAGCCATGAAATTAAAAGGCACTTACTCCTTGGAAGAAAAGTTATGACCAACCTAGATAGCATATTAAAAAGCAGAGACATTACTTTGCCAACGAAGGTCCGTCTAATCAAGGCTATGGTTTTTCCAGTAGTTATATATGGATGTGAGAGTTGGAACATAAAGAAAGCTGAGTGCTGAAGAATTGATGCTTTTGAACTGTGGTGTTGGAGAAGACTCTTGAGAGTCCCTTGGACTGAAAGGAGATCCAACCAGTCCATCCTAAAGGAAATCAGTCCTAAATATTCATTGGAAGGACTGATGTTGAAGCTGAAACTCCAATACTTTGGCTACCTGATGCGAAGAGTTGATTGATTTGAAAAGACCCTGATGCTGGGAAAGATCGAAGGCGGGAGGAGAAGGGGACAACAGAGGATGAGATGGTTAGATGGCATCACCAACTCAATGGACATGAGTTTGAGTAAACTCTGGGAGTTGGTGATGGACAGGGAGGCCTGGCATGCTGCAGTCCATGGGGTCACAAAGAGTCAGACACGACTGAGTGACTGAACTGAACTGAACTGAAGTATCTGTAGGAGATAGCCCAGAGTTCTTGTGCAAACTGGAATTCATTACATAATTCAGCCCATCATGTGCTTAGGGGAGTTTTGAGTACATTCTTTTACGTGATGGTAGGGATATAAAGATGAGTTTGGTGTAACATAGTTCCTATCATCAAGGAATGAAAAAGTGAGGTGGCCCCTCTGGTAGTTTGCCACTGATGCTGCTGCTTAAGCCAGGCTTCTAAGAATGTAGGCATTTGGTCAATAGTTGTCCAGTAGGTGACTATTATGCAGAAGCTATGGTAGCCCCCTCTCCTCAGGATGGTTAAAAAAGATTAATGGGAATTCATGACTTCTACCCATTAACATTTAAGCCCTCAAGTCCTCTTGCTCTTCAGTCATATTTGGGCATTCTCTCTTTCTCTCAGGTGCAGAATTTGTTTTTCTTCCAATGGTTAATCACATTTGGCATAAACCTCTCTTTCCTCCTCTCTCTCCCTCTAATGCTGATTTGGTGGTTGAAACGCTTAGTCCCCCAAATAAGGTGTGCAAGGAACATCACCTTCTTTAATTCCTTCGAATAAAAAAGAAACCTAGCTGGAGCCCTGCTGTGCTGGATTGTTTGGAGATTAAAATACAGCCATTTGGTGGACAACTGCTTTCTTTTCCTGGACTCTCTAAGGAGTCCCATGGCTCATGTGTTTTACTGAAATGGAAGGGGAACCCTTTATGTTCAATCCATCATGGTTACTGCAGGTAATTCTCATTGTCTAAGCCCAGGGGAAGCCTTGAAGATCAGTAGCCTTTCTGCCACATTTGGGGCCTAAGAATCTCATTGATGCCCAAATCTCAGAGCCAGATGTTCAAACTTCCAGAATCTACAATGCCTTTTTTAAGATTCTGTCACTTCCTTCAGGCACTGCTAGGGAGTGGGTTGAAAATGGCTGAGAATCCCCACTAATCCCATAAGACTTTCATCTTAGCAAATCTATTTTAATTTACCCGTTTAGACAAGAAGTGGGTGTCATCTTCAGATACTTTTGTTTTAGCCCCACAAACTCCTCTTAAGACAAGGGAACCCAAAGTTCCTGGATAACTTCTTAGATGGAAGAGATGGGAAATTATAAAAGGCAAAATACAATCTCTCATAACCATCATGTTTCTCTCTAAGGACTTAACCTCACTCTTTAAGGACTTAACCTATCTGCTTCTTCTGTTTTCTTTTTCTTTCTTTTAATGCAATGATTGAAGGCTTGCTAGGGGCCAACCTCACAGAAATTCTTAGGGATCAATATTACTAATCCCATCTGAGAGTTGAAGAAACTAGAGGGCAGAAAAGATGAATAAAATAGCAGAGCTGATATTTGACATTGCATCTGTTTACCAATTTCAAGAGAAGTGTATTTAAATGGAAAGAAATGTCTAATATGAGACTAGGACTCCTGCAAAGCAGCCCAAACTCTTGCAAAGTGGGTGATCTTGACAAAGTTGCTTAACCTCCCAAATCCACAGTGTGCTTATCCAGAAACCGAGGTACCTGCTCACAGAGTTCATTTGGTTATTAAATGAGAGCATTATGATCTACTACTTTGTAAAGTTGGAGGCACTATACAAATGTAAAACACTAAGCTCTTTCTATAACATTATGGCTCTACAAATTACACTTTCAGATTACACACACACACACACACATTCAGATATATATGAAGCATGCAGGCCTGTATATATACATACATATATATATATATGAATAACTTTTCTATACACCAGAAACTAACACAACATTGTAAGTCAACTATACTTCAATAAAAAAAAGGGGGGAAAACTCATGTTCAGTGATCCCCAACTACTAAAGATGCAAGAGACAGTCTACAAGCAGAGCTGAACATCAATTAAGAAATAAACAGAAACCAAGTGATGAGCCATCTGTGAAGAATCTATGCACATTAAATTCAAATTTAAAAATCTAAGCATTCTGACAGAGCAAGTTATAGACTACAAATGAGAACAGGATGACAGTATGTGTTGTGACTACAGACAAAAAGAAACACCAACAAAAAATTAAAGCCCCAAATTGAAGATACAAACCAGAAAACCTAGAATTTTTTCCATTTTTATCATGTCTAGCATGTACCAGGAACAGGCCAGGTATACTTGAAGGTAAGTGTTAGATGATCAGTGATCAACTAATAGTGATGTGACTATTCCTTTTGCATTCAGTCTCATTGAGAAATGACAGACAGATGTCAGAGCAAAACAATACCTTTTTACTAGTAATAACAATTGTTCATTTGGTATTGAGCATTTAGTAAGTACTTTATAGGGATTAATTAATTGCCTAATAATGCTCTGATTATTTTATCCCCTTTTCATAGAAAAGGAAATGGAAAGACAGAGAGAGAGAGAGACAAAGGAAGAAAGAGGGACATATGGTATTAAATAGCAGACCAATATTTGAACCCCAAAACTCTGGCTTCAGGAGAGGGCACTTAACAAGTATATTGTGAAGTGGGATTGAAGAATCTAACTTAGCCCTGAAGCCAGAAGAGCCCTCCTCATATAGCAGCCCAGATATATATCTCTGCACACACACTTTGTGATTTGGGCTTCCAAAACACCCTAGGGAATTATTACCTGCCTCAAACCCCCCAAGCACAAAGAGGCCGAAAAGCCCCACACTTGAGAGACTAGTGGATTTTTATCTAAGTCTCTGAGGTGTGCCAATCTGAACCAAGGCTTCTAAGATGGGATTTTGTCCCTCCTCACCATCTTTCCCTTTTTTCAAGTAACTGCAAGGCTAGAAAACAGCAGAGCCACAGATGAAAGTATTCTCAGTCTCTGAATCACGTGTTGGAAAGGTACCCCCTCCACCCCACCCACCCCCCGGGGCTTCCCTCATAGCTCAGTGGGTAAAGAATCCTCCTGCAATGCAGGAGACCCCGGATTGATTCCTGGGTCGGGAAGATCTGCCGGAGATGGGATAAGCTACCTTATCCAAGTATTTGATTTAGTGGTGGAGTTACCTACCACTCCAGTATTCTTGGGCCTCCCTTGTGGCTCAGCTGGTAAAGAATTCACCCACAACAAGGGAGACCTGGGTTTGATCCCTAAGTTAGGAAGATCCCCTGGAGAAGGGAAAGGCTACCCACTTCAGTATTCTGGCCTGGAGAATTCCATGGGCTGTATAGTCCATGGAGTTCCAAAGAGTCAGACATGACTGAGCGACTTTCACTCACTCACTCACTCACCCCACCTCCTGCAGCCAGAAATATCTTCCTCTGATGGTTAAGAGAAATAAACCTTTGTTGTAAATGAGCCACAACACACATTAGGGGTCTATTTGTTATTACAGTTAACCTGCCTGCCAATGCAGGAGACACAAGAGACACGGGTTCGATCCCTGGGTTGGAAAGATCCCCTGGAGAAGGGAATGGCAGCCCCCTCCAGTACTCTTGCCTGGAAAATTCCATGGACAGAGGAGCCTGGCGGGCTGCAGTCCCTGGGGTTGCAAAGAATCCAACAAGACTGAGCACACACATTTACCCTAACCAAAATAGAGGAGCAGAGAGAGAAAGGCCGTGTTTACATCAAACTTTAGCATATTATCCCTGCCCAGCAGAGCAACACGGATTGATTAATGGATTGCAGACACTCTTCACTCCACCAATTATATAAATTACTCCGTTTCCTGTGGGGACAAGCTAATAAGAAAGGTGAAAGGAAGAGCAGAAAGCTTTACACCAAGATCTCTCAGAAGGAGAAGTTTCTACGTCGAGGCAGAAATGTGAGGACAGTGAGAAAACTGGGAGAAAATTGTTTTCCCCATTCTGTAGATATTATTATCCTTCTCTGAGATGAGAAAATTGAGGTACAAAGAGGTTAAGTAACTTGTCTACATTTCCTTCTACTTCTACTTTTATTTGTAAGACATAATTTGATTATATGACAGCAAAACAAAAGGTCTAAAAGCAATATATGTCAAATGTGAACACAATTATGGAGATGTGAACATACATTCATGCTCTAAAGACCAAAATTAGGGAAGAGACTTTTTAAACAAAATGGCTTTGACAAGAAAAGCTTAAACCAAAATACAATAGATTTGCCCATTATACTTCCCTACTGTAAATATTAAGCCCTGTTAAATATTTAACAATGAACTGTTCTTCTCTCAAAAAGAACATCCAGAGAACACAATAAGGAATCAAGGCTTGTGTCCTTGGTTTTGAGGAGAAAATTGTATAACATTGCAATGCAGTTTTCTGACAAATTCAGAATGTCTACGTTAAACTGAGTCTTTGCATGTGTGTGTGCATGTTAAGTCAGTTCAGTCATGTCCAACTCTTTGCAACCCCATGGACTGTAACCCACCAGGCTCTTCTGTCCATTCTCTGGGCAAGAATACTGAAGTGGGTTTCCATGCCCTCCTCCAGGGGATCTTCCTGAACCAGGGATCGAACCTGCACCTCTTAAAATCTTCTGCATTGGCAAGCATGTTCTTTACCACTAGCACCACCTAGGAAGCCGAAATTGGGTCTTTACTGCCAGATAATCCCCTTCCATACTTTATGTTGGTTCCTTGAACTTCACATAATACTCATCCCCAGTCGTTTCCATCTCCCTCAAGGTCTGGGCCTCTAAGAATCTCAGTTTCACAGACACTGAAAGTTGGGATGTGAAAATAATTCTGTTTTATGGGAGCTGAAAGTGGGCCCTATAAGACAGAGAGCTGTGTCGGATGCTTCCTCTGAAAGTGACCAAGGCTCTGAGACTCTCCTATGAGTTCCGAGAGAGAGATTCACTGCATCTGAAATGCACAAGTGTAAGCATCAGAGCACTAACCCACTAATCTAAAATACAAAATAGGGGACTTCCCTGGTGGTCCAGTGGGTAGGAATCCACCTTCCAATGCAGGGGATGCGGATTCCATCCCTGGTCAGAGAACTAAGATCCCACACACCGCAACTACTGAGGCCGTGTGCCGCAGCTAGAAAGAAGCCTGCAAGCCATGCCAAGAGCTCACATGCCGCAAGGAAAGCTCTCATGTGCCACAGCTAAGACCCGAAGCAGCCAAAAATAACAAAAAAATAGTTTCAAAAACACGCAATGTAACTGCCTCATTCACACAATCTGCACACTCTCCCTTTGTGTTCACCCTATGTTAGAATCTACATCATTCTCAGGAACAACATGTGAAGGGCTGGCTCGGGAATGAGACCACTTGATCTCCCCAGGATGAAGGCCTTCTCTCTCTGGAGTCAGCTCACCTTGAATCTGAAGGCTGCTGGGAAGGCAGGAACCAGAGGTTGGGGCTTCGAATAAATGTTGAACTTTCTCTAGCTTCCCTCCTTGGCCTTCTTCTATATCTGTCCCCCAGGCTATCTCACCCACACACAGAACTTGTATCATGGAATAGAGGCAGATGACTCACAAAGGTGTACCTCCCAGCCTTAACCTCCTCTCTGAGTTCCAATCCATCCATCAGCCTTGACATTTCCACTTGAAAGTCTCAAGGGCATCTCAAAAAAAGCACATCCCTGAAACCAGCTCAGGAAGTTCCCACTCAAAACCGCCTCTCCTGGTGTGCTGTCTCAGTAGAATGGCACTAACTTTACCTGCTGCATAGGAAGAATAGCAGGAGTCATCCTTGATCAGATCCTCTCCCTTGCCACCTTCATACTTGATTCTTTCCTGAGTCTTGTTGATTCTAGCGTTTAAAAAAGTCTCACCAATATTTACACTTCAATCCATCACAATCAGCAAAATTATCTTTCAATTACCCTCACCTCTCACCTGGGCAACTACAATAACCGACCTGATCTCCAGGCTTCCATTTTCCAATTTACCCTTCATATTATAATTATAATGGTTCATCAATATTTAAAACATTTATCATTGTCCCATGCCTCCTCCAGCAATTATTTCCTAGGGCTGTTGGGATAAATAACACTAATCTTCTAAATGCCATTTGGGGTTCTGCCTGGCCTCAGTGCATCCCCCCAGCTCCGAACACTCTGGTGTTTCAGGGTCTTGTATTTGCCGTAGCTCCCCGAGCCCCAGGAACATGGCACTTGCTATTCCTCCTCTCAGCGCCCTCATGCACCCCTCCCTTCCTCACAGAGTTACTGCTGCATATTTTTTTCCAGATTTTGATTCAGATAGGACATCCTCAAAAACTGCCCCCTGGCCTCACTGACTCGAACAAATTTCCCTGGTTCAGGCTCTCCAAGGCCCATGTTCCTCCTTCACAGCACTCGTCACCATTGCCGTTTTCTATCTGTAAGCTCCATGATGGAAAGAATTGTGTCTGTTTTTACTCAGGACCTTGTATCCCAATGTTTTGCACAAATTTTGCCCATGAAAGGTATTCAATATTATTTTGGCAAACGAGTAAATAAAAAATGGTAAGTGGAAACAGAACTACTGTATGATCCAACAATTCTACTCCCGGATATACATTTAGAAAAAAAAAAAATAATTCAAAACACTAATTCAAAAAGACACATGCACCCCAGTGCTCACAGCAACACTCTTTACAATAGCCAAGATATGGAAGCAACCTAAATGTCCATCAACAGATGAATGGATAAAGATGTGGTAATATATAGAACATATATTCATAGTAGTATATAGAATACCACTTGGCCATAAAAATGAATGAAATTTTCCCATTCACAGCCACAAGGATGGATCTGGAGAGTACTATGGGACATGAAATGTCAGACAGAGAAAGACAAATACTGTATGATATCACATATGTAGAATCTCTAAACAACAACAAACTAGTGAATAAAACAAAAAAGGGGCAGACTCACAGATATAGAGGACAAACTAATGGTTACCAGTGTGGAGGGGGAAGGGGAGGAAGCAGGGACAATATTGGGATAGGAAGGAAAAAAGTTATCATGAGATTATATGAAATCATGTATGTGAAACTTTTGAAAACTGTTAAAGCACTACACACACTCAGTTCTCAACATGTTAGTTATTATTAGTATTCTAGGTTTCTCTCTTTTTCTGTACTTCTTTTTCTTTTTTCCCTGTACTTCTGAGTCTTATTGGTGGCTTCATAATCTGACTGACTAGGTCTTTTTTGTAATAACATTAGTATATCAAGTCAGTATTCCCTGTCCTTTGAGAGATGGAAGTTGGATCTGGTTTAATGGAAAAGGGTAGC
Source organism: Cervus elaphus (assembly GCF_910594005.1). Lineage (NCBI taxonomy): Eukaryota > Metazoa > Chordata > Mammalia > Artiodactyla > Cervidae > Cervus > Cervus elaphus. The sequence goes on along the minus strand of NC_057817.1, from coordinate 13,276,093 downwards.
CCCATTCCCACCCACCCAGAATGCAGAACCAGGCTTCGCATACGCAGGAGATCATACTTCTGATCTATGTAATTTACCATCTGATTCTCCTTACTGTCTCTCCTCTGAAAGGACAGTCTTCTTGCAGAAGGATGTGAAGGCATCCCAAGTCTCTTCTTCAATAGCACAACTCTAGTTATTACCCATTAAACATCATTTCTAAAATCTTCATAATCATGTTCATATTCTGGTTCAATGACATTCCCTCTCATGGATGATGTACCCGGAATTGAGTATAATGCTTGGAATGTGGTTTAATGAAGTGCCCTGCTCACCGCTGGACAATAATAAGCAACTTATGACTAAGTTAATGGGATTCCCAGGTGGCTCAGTGATAAAGAATCTGCCTGCCAATGCTTGAAACAAAGATGTGAGTTTGCTCCCTGAGTCAGAAAAATCCCCTGGAATAGGAAATGGCAGCACACTCTAGTATTCTTGCCTGGGAAATTTAATAGAGAGAGGAGCCTGGGGGGCTACAGTCCATGAGGTTGCGAAGGGTCAGATATGACTCAGCAACTGAGCACACATGCCCACAACTAAGTTTATAGATTTTTGTTGCTTGTTGTTTATTCACTAAGTCAGGTCCAACTCTTTTGTGACCCCATGGACTGTAGCTCGCCAGCTTCCTCTGTCCATGGGATTTTCCAGACAAGAATATTGGAGTGGATAGCCATTTCCTTCTCCAGGGGATCTTCTTGAATCAAGGATTGAAATCAAGTCTCCTACAGTGGCAGGCAGATTCTTTACTACTTAGTCACTAGGGAAGTTTATAGACACACTTCCAAAACTATACTGCAGCCTATTTTAAATTGAGAATGAAGGGAAGTGTATCGGATTGAATAGTATCCCCTGCCCCTCTCAATTCATGTCCTTCCCAGAACCTTAGAATGGGACCTCGTTTGGAAATAAGTCATTGCAGGTATAATTAGTTAGATGAGGTCCTGCTGGAGTAAGATGGACCCTTTATCCAACATAACTAGTGTCCTTATAAAAGAGACAGGGAGACAGATAAAGATAGGAGAATGCCTTGTAAAGACACAGATGCCCAAAGAAAGACAGCCACGTGATGACAGGAGATTGGAATTCTGCAGGAATGTCAAGGATTGCCAGCAGCCACCCCACGCTGCAAGAGGGGCATGGAAAAGGTTCCCTCTCAGCCCTTCAAAAGGAACCAATCCTGCTAACCCTTGAGCTTGAACTTGTAGCCTTCAGAATGGTGAGAACATTAATTTCTGTTTTAATCCTTGACAAAATTTTTAAAAAGAAAAAGTCACTGTTCCCTGTAGGTATCTCCCTCTCCTTCCTCCCCATCCTCCTCATGTACCTTGAAGCAGAGGGGTGCTTTAGGTGACCCTGTACATCTATGCAGGGATCTACTATGTGTTGGTCTCAAAAGTCCTCAGTATTCAAATTCCTGGGACCGTCTTGCCATAGCCCTCAGAACTAACCAAAGAAAACAATGTTGCTGGATTTATATTGGATTCTTACCACAGGCGTTTGCATTAATGCTGCACTTATCTTGAACAATCTAAAGGCTTTCAAAAAAATGAAACAACTTTGTTTATGCTCCTCTTATATTATTTCCAAAACATGTGTTTAAGCAAAATTGGAGAGGTTTTCAGTCTCTGTTTGGGTTATCATATTTAGGTGAGAAAATTAAACATTGGCAAGGTTCCTTGCATTTGGTCAAGAGCACCATTTCCAGCTTGTTCTACTTTCTCTTTGGCCCCGTGAATCTCTGTTTGCATCTCTGTTCTCCCAAGGCCTCTGTTCATCAGCTTGGATAGCCCTTCCCCTCCCTTTTGCATAGATTGACCCTGGGGAATCTTGTGGCTTTCATTTTCATATCAAACACAAGTCTGTCTCTCTAAGGGAATGTTTTAATAAAGCACGCCAGTCTCACCAGCTTGATGCTTCTCTGAGTGCCCTCTTCCCATTGCAGGAGAGCAGGGCCCCTGCTCTGATTCTGAGTTAGATATTCTAGCATCACGGAGTCACCCTTGGCTTGGTGAGTGGCAGCAATTACTTAGTGTGGGTTTGCTGTGCTCCAGAGAGAGGTCATGGTAGTAGAATCCTTCTTTATTCAAGGTCCTGGGACCAATGACCAGAACAGGTCTAGGCCTGAATAAAGCATTTCTGACTAGATGCTTATCTTGAAGAATCTTCTACACCGACTGTAACACTGCAGTTAGACAGCCAACATATATTCAATATATTGCTATAAAATGGGACGCCAAGAGCTAAAAACCACAATAAAATCTAGTGGCTTTGCAGTCTCAGCAAGCGACTCTCAGAATGAAGAAATGTTGCTATTAAAAAATTATTAGAAAAGCAGAGACATTAATTTTGCATGTCTGATATTACTCTGTTTACAATCTGTTGTTTTAGATAAAGATCGAGAAAAGATTTCTCATCCTTTGTGGGCGGCTTAGCTTCAGTGTACTCCTCCAGGGGAAAAGAATAAGGAAAAATCAAATAAATATGTTCGTGCATAAGGAACAAATAATTTTGTTGCCAAAGGGAAAATTCATTGGGCTGAAAATTATTCTCTAGAGATAGATTTTGTGAAATCAAGGTTTGCTTTTTTTCTTCTTCAAAACTTCTTTGATCTTCCACCTTGTTATTTGTGGAGAAGCTCAGTGGCATGAAGAGTCTCAAAATATATTATCATTAAAAGCCATGGGTTCTTAAGCAAAACTTATGCAAAATATTAGGGATTCAAGAAAAATACCTAATGTATCCAAAACCAAAGAAGTTTGTTTTATCATTAAAATTACGGCAAGAAGAGCAAAACACTCCATCTAAGTTCCTTTAGAGAAGGAGGGCTTAATCTCCCATGTCTATGGAATCTATGTTGGATGATGGATTTCAGGGGCTCCCTGAGCCTCATGATTACAAAATTGTAAAGGTGGCATTATTCACTTTCTTCTGAGACAAGGGTCTATCATCCTGTCAGATTTTCAAAAGTCTGTGACATCTCAAAATTAAGATGCACTGCCGAGGAAACTCTGTTTGAAAACTTTAAAATAAAACTGTGGGTCATTATTACTAAAGTAATGACTAAATATTAGAAAAGTGAAATGCTTATTTTCTTTTGAATACAAGACAAGAATTAAGATTTTTGATTATTTTTCCTATTATCAGGAAATGGAGCAGAAAAGGGGAAGTAGAGTATCTCCTTTTTAGAAAAGGGTAGTATAGCTACAACTCAGGTAAAAAAAAAATTGAGGTAGAGAAAGGCTTCCCTGGTCTCAGAGGGAAAGAATCCGCCTGACAATGCAGGGGACATGGGTTTAATCCCTGATCCAGGAAGATCCACAGGCCCTGGGACAACAAAGTCCATGGGCTACAACTCTGAGCCCGCACCCTAGCAGTGCCCTGCAACAGGAGAAGCCACTCACGCACCCCAACTGGAGAGTATCCCTGCTCACCACAACTAAAGAAAGCCTTCACGCAGCAACGAAGACACAACACAGCCAAAAATAAAAGATAAATAAGCTAAAAAAAAAAAAAAGTATTGAGGGGAAGAGTCAAGGAATCCTAAAACCTTCAATAAGTTTTCCTACAGAATATGACCCATTTCATTCAATACCTCCTGGATTAAACACAATGTCCACTTTTGCTAAATGCTACATTTTTAAAAAAAATAATCTTCAAGGCTCATTCTATTTTCTTTCCTCCTTATTCAGCGAGACCACCACTCTCTGTTCTCTAAAGATCCTTTTATTTCTTATGCTTAGATCTCTCTTCAAAGAGGCCGAATTTTGTACATCTCTACTCTGTGACTCAATTGTCTGGGTGTCTAGTCTAAAAGTCATATCATTTTTTTGGCCAGTGGATATCTGGTTTTCCCAACACCATTTGTTGACTGTGTACTATTCTACATCATTTCCCCAAATGTATTCTTGGCTTCCATGTTGAAGATGAGCTAGCTGTATATACATAGACTTATTTCTGGGCTCTCTCTTCTGTTCCATGGTCCTGTTATATCTGTTTTTACATCAGTACCATACTATTTTCAATTACTGCAGCTTTGTAACATATCTTGAAATAGGATGTGATACTCCCAACTTTGTTCCTTTCTCAGGATTACTTTAGCTTTTCATGATCTTTTGTGGTTTCATATGAATTTCAGGATTTTTTTTTTCCTTTTCTGCCCAACATAGTATATATAGTTAACGATACTGCATACTTTAAAATGTATTAACAATGTATGGCAAAAACCACTACAACATTGTAAAGTAATTAGCCTTCAACTAATAAAAATAAATGAAAAAATAAATAAATAAAATGTATTAAAAGGGTAGGCCCCAACTTTAGTGGTCTTACCCCACAGGAAAAAAATGCAATAAAATAAAATTCATATTGAAGAGTCGTGTCAAATGATACATATGCCATTCCTTTCTCAAAACCTGGACACTCTCCTGATAACTCTTGTATCATTAAAAGCCCTGTACAGTTGCACAATGGGACATCCCAGATGGCCCAGTGGTTAAGAATTCGCCTGCTAATGCAGGGGACACAGGTTCGATCCCTGGCCTGGGAACTAAGATCCCACATGCCACGGGGCAACTAAGCCCCTATGTCATAACTACTGAAGCCCAAGTGTCCTAGAGTCCATGCTTTGCAGCAAAAGAAGCCTGCACACCATGACTAGACAGTGGCCCTGGCTCACTGCAGCCAGAGTGTCTGTGAACACACAGCAACTAAGAGCCTGGCACTGCAGTGAAGACCCAGTGCAGACAAAAAATTAACAACAACAAAAAAAAAAATGGTGTTGTTTCTTTTCAACTAAGATCATGGCATCTGGTCCCATCACTTCATGACAAATAGATGGGGAAACAGTGGAAACAGTGACAGACTTTATTTTTGGGGGCTCCAAAATTACTGCAGATTGTGACCGTGGCCATGAAATTAAAAAACGCTTACTCCTTGGAAGAAAAGCTATAACCAACCTAGACAGCATATTAAAAAGCAGAGACCCTACTTTACCAACAAAGGTCCATCTAGTCAAAGGTCTGGTTTTTCCAGTAGTTATGTGTGGATGTGAAAGTTGGACTATAAAGAAATCTGAGCGCTGAAGAATTGATGCTTTTGAACTGTGGTGTTGGAGAAGACTCTTGAGCATCCCTTAGACTGCAAGGAGATCCAACCAGTCCATCCTAAAGGAGATCAGTCCTGGGTGTTCATTGGAAGGACTAATGCTGAAGCTGAAACTCCAATGCTCTGGCCACCTAATGTAAAGAACTGACTCATTTGAAAAGACCCTGATGCTGAGAAAGATTGAAGGTGTGAGGAGAAGGATGAGATGGTGGGATGGCATCACCGACTCGATGGACATGGGTTTGGGTGGACTGCGGGAGTTGGTGATGGACTGGGAGGCCTGGCGTGCTGCAGTCCATCAGTAGGAAAGAGTCATACACAACTGAGCGACTGAATTGAACTGTAGTTCTTTCATAAAGGCTTTGACCTAATAATCAAATTTGTAAAAGAAAGAACAATTGAGGACCCATTCTGGACACTTTCCTCTCCCTTATCCTCACATTCTATTTTTCACAAATTCCTGCCAGTTTTACACATCTCTCAAATGTATCCCTCTTTCTCTATTTCTATATCTCCATCTTGGTTCAGGTTACCACCAACGCTTGCCTGGATAAGAAACAGTCTATCTCGTTAGCTTCATGCCTGTTGCCTTCTTACAAGCTGTTCTTTCTGTGGCAGCCAGAGTTATTCAGAAACATAAATCTTGTCATCATGATCTCTATAAAACCATTCAATAGCCTCTAATAGCTCTTTAGATAATGTCCAAAATGTTTAACATGGATGAAAATCCTAGCCAGTGTGACCCCTAGCTTGTTCCTCATGTAATCTTTTACTATTCCTCTTGCTCTCCACAATCCACTTTCCATGGTTACTATTAAAAGATCTCTCAAAACTTTTAAGTTCTGTGTCTCCTCAAGGCCTTTGTTCTTTTCTTCTTTGCTTGAGACTATCATACAAGCATGCTACATGCTTTACCTTTTCCCAGTTCTGCTCTGAGTTACTACTCCCCTCCTTCAAACCTTAGCACACACATCACTCCATGTGGATGCTTCCATTGGCCTCCTTCCAAGGTCAGTAGCACCCCTACCTCCAACTCAGTGTCCTCCATTTTTCTTTCATATCAAGTAGCACAGTCTGTAATTTTATATTAATATTTGTGTCATTATTTGAGGACTGTCTCTCTCCATCTCCCCCTATTAGCCCTAAAACCTAGCATTATCTGTTTCACACCACAATTTTATTCCAAATAAATATTGAATAATGAATGAATGGGTAGTTCTGATCTCTATAAGGAAACTATACAGTATGAGGGTGAGAGTCAAAATGCCTAAAGAGGGAGAGTACAGAAAGCCCTGCTGGCTATTCCTTTCCTTTCTTCACGGCCACTTTTATATATCATCAAAGCAGAACTTTCAGCTCCGTTGAGCTGAAGACCTATTTGTTTTACCATTAACAAAAGACAAAAATGCACTTTAAAAAATTTGCCTGGGGATATTGTGCCAGAGTTGCAGTGGAAAACAGGACTCATTTCAAAGGAAGAGATTTATTGAAAAACTTCTCATCGAAGTACATATGGGTAAATGAAGGAAACAAGCAAGGGATGGTGATGCTTCAGAGACCAGTATCAGCAGGAGAACCTTACTGCCCTTAGTACCAAGGGGAAACAGGAGGAAATATGGACTAAGGGCCTCCCAATGGAAGTCATAGTTGAGAGGCATGTGGAATCAGCCCTATGTAAGTTAAGTGCCAAATTTAGGATGGTACAGGAGAAAAATATGCTCTCTTTTTCTGCCCTTGTCTCCCATTCATTGAACCATCTAGAAGCCAGATATAAGCAAGCCTGGGATTTGTAGTCCACAGGGGCCAACCTCTTCTTCAAATAATGCATAACAGACAAGAGAGAGAGAGTGAAGCTGGGACAGAGTATGGATTTAGGCACATATTTTCTATCTATATGAGGTGAAAAGCATCCCTATTAGGAATGGAGAGTTTCATTTTACTGCAAGAATCCCACAGACAGAGGAGCCTGGCAGGCTACAGTCCATGGTGTTGCAAGAATCAGATGCAATTTAGCCACTAAACCACCACAAGAAAGAGATGCCTAGAGAAATGTGGTTGATAGTATCTGTGTATTTATCAAATTTGGGTCACAAAGACAAGTTAGCCACATAGGAAGACTACAATAAAAATTCAATCTCTTTTAAAACCAAAACCAAGAGATTTATTTTAGTGAAAAGAGAAGAATGAATTTAATTAGCAATGAAGAGCTAAAAGATAGGTAGCAAAGATACAACTACAGTTATAAAATGAATCTAAACACTGATAGTGCCAACTTGTCATTCATAAACCTCAATTTCTTTGATAGGCAGAGTAACGCTTGCCAACATCCCTCTCCCCCACCAAAGACATCCAAGTCTGAATCCTTGGAACCTGTGAATATGTTAGGTTACAAGTCAAAGGAGAATTAAATTTGCAGTTGAAAATAATTTTTCTAATCCGTTTGCCTTAAAATAGGAAAATTATCCTGGATTATCAATGTAGGCCCAATGGAATCATAAGCTTTCTTAAAGGTGGACAAGGGAGGCAGAAAAGAAAGTCAAAATGACTCTGCATAAGAAGGACTTCAAAGCTACTGTTACTCGCTTTGAAAATGGAGGAAAAGATTGACAAGACAAGGAATGTGAGCAGCCTCTAGAAGCTGGAAAAGGAAAGGAACTGGATTCTCTCTTGGAGGCTTTAGAAAGCAATGCCAGCCTGTAGACACCTTGAATTAGCCCAATGAAACCCATGTCAGAGGTATGACTTACAGAACTGCAAAATCATAAATGTCTGCTCTTTTAAGCCACTAAGTATGTGGCAGTTTTTTTTACAGCACAAACAGAAAATGAATACAGTGTCCTCATTTGTGAAATGGGGGCTAATAATACTGCTCTTCAGAAAAAATTTAAAATAGGACTGAGCTCCTCCCCCAAAACAAATATTTTAAGGGTCAGACTTGAGGCTTGTGAAATGATAGGCTGCTTCATAAAGGCATGTCTTCATTCCTGGAGCAGAAAATGTCTTTAAAAGCCTACCTGGCTGAATCACAGAGAAGTCTGTTAAAAAGATTTTTTCCCTGCTTGTGGATTACAACTGCTCTAAATCAATCAGTCAGCCAGACATGATCCTATTTATTTTAATTAATTAAATATGCTATATATATTGCCAATGACAAGAAAAAATGCATATGCTTATAAAAATTAATTTTAAAATACAAAGTAAAATCTCAAGTGTGTACAATTAGTTGGGGTAGAGTAGCCTATAAAACCAAATAAAATTTGAAATCTCATGTTACAGTCCAGGACAGCTGCTCAAGTAGCCAGGGTACCTCTCCTCTGGATCTTTCTTTCTCTGGCCCACCTTCCTATATGTCTTGTCACTGTATCCATCCAGCCAGTGCAAGAAGAAAGAGCAGCCCACACAGCAGGGAGGTCTGTGAGTAGGATCTAGAAAGTGCACATATCCCTTAACATGTATTCAAATTTAATCACTTAGCAACACATTACAACAAAAATACTGAGAAATGTAGTTTAGCTGTATGTGAGTCCACAAAGAACAGAGACTAGATTTGGTGAACAGCCAGAGGTCTTCACTTCATGCATAACACAACAAAAGCTAAAAACCTGGCATTGTCTATATTTGAAAATTCATGTCCCATTGGTTCAGGTCTGAGGCTTCAACAACGATTAGTGAAGCTATCATTTGATTATCAATTATCAGTGGAAACCTGTTGCTTTCTAGTTTCTAAGGCCTATCACATAGCTGTTTGAGAATTAAAAGTGGTTACATACATGTCGCTTATCATAAAGTTTGGCACATAATAAGCACTCCATTAAAGTTAGATCTAATATATTATCAAAATTATCACCACAGTTAAAATTGTCACTATGTAATTTGTGAAAGAAAAGAGAATAAAACTAATAAATTGAGATCAAAAGTAATAACACAGTAAGAGTAAGGAACTTTAGCAGCCCACCTATATCAGTGGATAAATCATCCAGGCAGAATGACAGAAAATCAGTAAGGAAACACTGGGCTTAAGTGACATTTTAGAGCAAATGGCCATTCATATGCATATATACATATTACATATGTATATATATACATATATACATACATATATACATATTATTGTGAATATGTAAATATATAAATACACACACACACATATATGTAACATTCCATTTAAAAGCAGCAGAATACACATTCTTTTCAAAAAGTGTATATGAAACATTCTCCAGGATAGTTCACATGCTAGGCCACAAAACAAGTCTCAGTAAATGTTTAAGAAATTTTAATTCTATCAAGCATCTTTTCTTACCATAATGCTATGAGACTAGAATTCAACTACAAGGGAAAAAAAAAAAAAGCAAAAACTCAACACATGGAGGCTAAACAATATGCTACTAAACAACAAGTGGGTCACTTAAGGAATCAAGAAGTACCTGGAGACAAATGAAAATTAAAACACACAATTAAAAATCTATGGGATGCTACAAAAGCAATTCTAAGAGAGAAATTTATAGAGATCTGAGCCTATCTCAAGAAATAAGAAAAATCTCAAATAAAAAACCTAAACTTACGTTTAAAGAAACTAGAACAAAACAACAGCAACAACAGCAAAAGGATAGAACCCAAAGTCAGTGGATGGAAAGAAACCTTAAAGATTAAAACAAAAAATAAATAAAATAATAAAATAGAGATTTTAAAAATGCTAGAAACGATTAATGAAATTAAGAGTTGGTTAATTTAAAATATAAATAAAATTGATAAACCCTTATCTAGACACATCAAGGAAAAAAAAGAGAGGATCCAAATCAATGTCAGAAATGAAAAGGAAGTTTACACCTGACACCACAGAAATACAAAGGATTATAAGAGATGACTATGAACAATTATACACCAATAAAATGGACAACCTAGAAGAAATAAACAAATTCCTAGAAATGTACAATGTCCCAAGACTGAGCCAGGAAGAAATAGAAAACATGAATAGACCTATTACCAGTGATGAAATTTAATCATTAATAAAACAGTTCCCAAAAAAACGAAGTCCAGGGCTAGATGGCATCACATGTAGATTCTACCATACATTTAAGAAGAGTTAACATTTATCCTTCTTAAACTATACCCCAAAAATTGTATTAATAGAAGGAGTACTTCTGAATTCATTCTACAAGGCCAATATCACCCTGATAACAAAACTGGACAAAGATATCACACACACAAAAATTACAGGCCAATATCACTGATCAACATAGATTCAAAAATCCTCAACAAAAACATTAGTAAACTGAATTCAACAATAATTTAACAGGATCATATACCATTATCAGGTGAGATTTACTCCAGGGATACAAGGGTGGTTCAATACCCATTCAGTTCAATTCAATCACTCAGTTGTGTCTGACTCTGTGACCCTATAGACTGTAGCACGCAGCATGTCAAAACCCATTAAATCAATTTAATATACCATACTAACAAACTGAAGAATAAAAATTGCATGATCATCTCAATAGATGCAGAAAAAGCTTCTGACACTATCTGACATCCTTTTGTGACAAAAACTCTCAACAAAGTGGTTATGGATTCCCAGGTGGCTCAGTGATGAAGAATTCGCCGACAAATGCAGGAGACGCAGGAGACACAGGTTTGGTTCCTGGATTGGGAAGATCCCCTGGTGAAGAAAATGGTAACCCACTCCAGTATTCTTGCCTGGGAAATCCCCTAGACAAAGGAGCCTGGCAGGCTGTGGTGTCGCAAAGAGTCAGACATGACTGAGCATGCATGCACACACAAAAGTCAATACAGAGGGAACAGAACTCAATATAATGAAGGCCAAATATGACAAGCCCACAGCTAATATCATACTCAACAGTGATAGCTGAAGACATTTCCTCTAAGGTCAGCAACAGGCAAGGATACCCACTCTCACTACTCTTATTCAACACGATATTGGAAGTCCTAGCCACAGTAGTCAGGCCAGAGAAGGACAGAGACTTAGGGGTAATTGGAGGAAGGCAGTGAAATGATCAAAATTTCAGTTATAAAATAAATAAACCCTCAGGATGTAATATTCAACATGATAAATATAATTGAACACTGCTTTATGCATGCCCTATATGAAATTAAGAACATTAATCCTAAATTCTCATCACAAGGAAAAAAAATTTTTTATCATTGCTTTATTTTACATCTACATGAGTTGATGGATGTTTTAAACTTACTGGGTAAGTGTTCCATGATGCATGTAAGTCAAATCATTATGCTGTACCTCTTAAACTTATCGGAGAAGGCAATGGCAACCCACTCCAGTACTCTTGCCTGGAAAATCCCATGGACGGAGGAGCCTGGTAGGCTGCAATCCATGGGGTCGCATAGAGTCAGACCCAATTGAAGTGACTTAGCAGCAGCGGCAGCTTAAACTTATACTGTGCTGTATATCAGCTATACCTCCATGAAAGTTGGGAAAAAATAAATTAACAACAAAAATCACTTCATGGTTTAAAAAAAAAGTAATATTTTAAAAGACAACTAATAAAGATAAAAAGAAACTGCCCCAATAACATTTGATTAGTAACAAGGTTGAAAATGAGAAGTTAACACAGCCTGAACCAGAAATTTGTCCCTCCCAAGATTTTCTAAACAAATAATTTAGGGAAAGTCCCCTTTCCTCTCTAAGGGTGTGATCCCAAAGTCACTGTCACCACGTTCTTTCACCAGGGAGAAAGCCTGAAGCAACAAGGTCAACATCCAGAAAAAGAACAAAAACAAGAATGATGCTACAGGAGAATCTTCACTTTTAGTTCCCGTTGACTCAGGGTGTAGCCACCCTGTGTTAGCTATTTTCATTTTGAGAGATATTTCAGTATCTTTCCAATAAATCAACCTTTGTACTTTATCTAGCTCAAGTTGACTTTCGTTACTTACTACGAAAAACAAAATATAATACATAGATGACAAACTAATATAATATATAGATGACAAGCCTTTGAGGTCTTGACTAAAACTTAAAAGAAATACTAAGTCTTTGCTACCCAAGTATGAAGATCTACTCTCCCAGAAGAGGGGTAAATGTATCTAACTGTATCTATAGAGAAGAGAATTACTTGCAAAGAAAGAAACCAGAAAATTGAAAACTGCCTCAGGACAATTTTAAACTACTGGCGCACTTATCAGTGCTGAGATAGCTCTTGATTCTCCATGCTAATGACCTGAAGGTGATGCAGAGAAAAATCTCATTTTAGCTATTGGTTTCCATTGTTCTCTATGAGAATTGCTAATAAGAAACAGAATTGACTTCATCAGTTCCTCCCCGCCCCCGCCCCCACTACTTTCCACTGGATTTTGGAAAATATTGATTAATTACTGGAATGGAAAAAGACACAAAACAGATGAGAAAAAAGGGGGAAAAATGGACATTTTTCAATTTGGAAAATTCATCCTAGGTCACTGAGAGATGACATGATAGTGGATAGAGGGAATTATTAAGTCTCACAAGATAGTAGTTTGAAAAGAAAAAAGAAAAGGAGAAGTTGAGACTAACATCTTGGCCATAATCAGGTGTAGGGGAGGAAAAATATTTCCTTGAACTTCTAGAGTCTCTGGCTGGGTCTGAAAATTAAACTGAGAAAGACAGATTAACAGGAGAAAAGCACAGAAATGATATGTTTTATGTGACACAGAAGACTTCATAGGAAATGACCCACAGAACCAGGCTTGAATGTTTATGCTAGGTTTGATAAAGAGTGGAAAGTGATAAAAGAAATTTTCACATATTGAGGTATGGGGGAAGTCATTCTAGCTTATACTTGGATTAACTTGAATTTTACTCTGACTAGAACAGCCCGTTTGTGAACTATCGAACATCCGTTGTACATCTGCTTTCATTATTAGAGAAAAATACATGCAACCAAAAGTAAGAATGTTCATGTTAAAAATAAAGATTAAATGTCCCTCTTCTTGGACACTGATACTGGTAACTCCTTTGACAATAAGACTCCCTTACCAGGTGGCAAGGCCAAATGACTCACTGTGTACATGCTGGACTGTTCCTTTTTTGTTTGTTTTTGAAACCTTGAAGAAATGTAACTGTGACTTGTTTATTGTTCTTTGGTCTGACAAGGTATAAAACTGCTGAAAACCCTATTTCTCTGGAGCAGTTTCTCAGAGTGACCTGGAAAGTGGGCTTCTGGGCTAGTCCTCACATTGGCCCAAATAAAAGTCTTTTCTACTCTTTTTTTTTTCTACTCTTAATATTGATTGTTTATTGGTTATCTTCATCAACAGTAATTGTGGAGGAATATGATAGGTTAAAGAGTATAAGGTAAGTACAGAAAACTGGAGGTCTTTAGCAAGGCCTGTCTGTCCAGATTCTTCTCAGAGTCCTGCTGTTTTTGGAGACAAGGACGTGACTTTCCTCCGGGGATAAAAGAGCTTCTCTCTGGTGAGGTTTCTATGACTCATTTCAAGGAGTAGTGAGAAAGGTCACAATGACCTTCCTGCTTCTGTCTGCTCAAACTCCTTCATTTTAAAATCTTCAGTATGCCAAGATGCTGTGTTTGCGGTAGCTGAAGAAAATTCTAGAACATGTTAAAACTATTACGTTGGTGGTCTGTCTAGGTGAAAATGGTACCTCACTTCTAAATGTTACCCACTTACAGAATCACATTTCAAAGTGAGATACCCATTTATAGAGGGGGCTTCCCTGATGGCTCAGAGGTAGAGACTCTGCCCGCCCTGAAAGAGACACATGAGATGTGAGTTTGATTCCTTGGTCAGGAAGATCCCTGGAGGAGGAAATGGCAACCCACTCCAGTATCCTTACCTTAAAAACTCCATGGACAGAGAAGCCTTGCGATGTACAGTCCATAGGGTTGCAATGAGTCAGACAAGACAGCACACACAGGCACACAGTTATAGCGACCACCAGCAGGATCATTTGTTGCCAGTGTAAGTCTTTTTGAATCTGACTTCAGAATAAAGCTTCCTCTTCCATCACTGTTTACAAATACGTCGTGACTGGGGAGGTTGCCACCATGTACGGGTCTTCTCTTTGAAGGGCGGCTCTGCAGCAGTGCTCAGGGCCCAGACGATAACCAGCTCAGGTGACTCACATCAAATCAGGGGCATCTGCTCACCTCCTCTTTCTCTTGTGACAATAATCAGTTGTGTAAATAACAATGACTCCCCTGCCACGCGCTTCGATGTGTCAGGAATATATTCCAGTGTTTATTTTAGGTTTTGGCTGTTTCAAGGGAAGGAAGCAATGGGTATCTATAGCAAGTTATTAGATTCTGAAGTTAACAGTTTGTGTGCATTAATTTCTATATTAGAATGACTCTGGCTGAAACAACTCTTTTTTAAAACTTAAAAAAAAAACTGCTAGATTAGAAAAAAACAAACAATAAATGACATTACATATTTCTTTCTTCTAAATTTTGAGCACTTGTATTTACCTTTGAGGTAGATCACCCATTTATTTGGGGGTGGGGGGAAGCCACACACCACAGTGGACTTTTTAGTGATGAAATTGTGAAACCAGATCCCTCACTGTATCCTGAAGACAGGGAAATGACTCGAATGCAGATGTTTCAGGTCCAAGTCATTTGTTGTGTTTGGGAAATGGAAATTGAGTATCCAGTCTCTGGGGATTTGGTTGTCTCTGGGAGAAATGTTCATTTTTAAAAATCTTCCCAGTGCTCAAGAATATTGCTTCGTCTCAGAGTTGTGGGTGTTCTCCTTCAGGCAACTGTTTACAGGAAATCTGTAACTGAGGTCACGGGGAATGCTAGAAACAGCAGCTGGCAGACAGCTCACTCCCCAGAACACCCTGACAGGAGAACTTGATACCTCGGCTGTGGCTTATCTAAGATTGAATAACTTGGCTGCCGGACACTGCTCTGCTTTGTTCTTCTGAGTTACAGGACCACACCCTTGTGGGTAGGTTTCCTTCATAATTGCTTGACGAATGTCCTCACTGTCCTTCGCACAGAGAAAGGCTAACGTGGGGACAGGAAATAAGCCAAGCCTGGAAATGGTGTCTCAGGGACCTACTGTCAGTTCGGTCTAGATTTCTGAAGTGTGGAAGGAAGTCTTATTGCCTAAGGGTTCAGAACAAAACCCTAGAGTCAAAACTTGACCTGCTACTTGAGAACATGTTGCTGAACCCACTGCTCTGATGTCTGTGCATCCGAGCTGGTCCAAGAAGTCTGAGCTCTCAGTCAGCGCTGAGAAAGTACACGAATGTGGAATCTGAAACCTGTAAAGCAGATGGAGAGAATCTTATATTTGTTCAATGTAATTATAAATAAATTGGAATGTGTATTTTTATAGCTTATTTTCATGTTTTTATTTACTTTTATTATAGTTGAACAGCTTCCCTGGTGGCTCAGTGGTAAAGAATCTGCCTGTCAAGTAGGAGACGTGGGTTCAATCCCTGAGTCAGGAACATCCCCTGGAGAAGGAAATGGTAACCCACTCTAGTACTCTTGCCTGGAGAATCCCATAGGCAAAGGAGCCTGGCAGGCTACAGTCCAGGCGTTCGCAAAGAGTCAGCCATAGCAATTGAGTATGTTATAGTTTATAAAAGTTTTTGTTAGTGATGGGCTGGAAATAAAATTGTTCTTCATTACAGATACTTTGAGAGCACTTGCATTAAACAACTGAGGGAGTTTTCTTTTTTTTTTTTTTATTTTTTTATTTTTTTATTTTTTTATTTTTTTTAATTTTTTTATTAGTTGGAGGCTAATTACTTCACAACATTTCAGTGGGTTTTGTCATACATTGATATGAATCAGCCATAGATTTACACTTATTCCCCATCCCGATCCCCCCTCCCCTGAGGGAGTTTTCTTACTGCAGAAATATCACAGAATAATAAATGAGAAAATGTTTGGAAAGTGTTGATGCCTGACAGCACTTTCATGCAAAGATGGGCTCAATAAAGGGCAGGGATGGTACGGACCTAAGAGAAGCAGAAGAAATTCAGAAGAGGTGCAAGAATACACAGAAGAACTAAACAAAAAAGATCTTCATGACCCAGATAACCACAGTGGTGTGATCACTCAACCAGAGCCAGACATCTTGGAGTGCAAAGTCAAGTGGGCCTTAGGAAGCATCACTATGTACAAAGCTAGTGGAGGTGATGGAATTCCAGCTGATCTATTACAAATCCTAAAAGATGATGCTGTGAAAAGTGCTGCACTCAATATGCCAACAAATTTGGAAAACTCAGCATGGGCTAAAGGACTGGAAAGGGTCAGTTTTCATTCCAATCTCAAAGAAAGGCCATGCCAAAGAATGTCCAAACTACCACACAATTGCACTCATCTCATATGAGAGCAAAGTAATGCTCAAAATTCTTCACGCTAGGCTGCAATAGTACATGAACTGTGAACTTCCAAATGTTCAAGCTGGATTTAGAAAAGGCAGAAGAATTAGAGATCAAATTGCAAACATCCACTGGATCATAGAAGAAGCAAGAGAATTATAGGAAAACATTTACTTCTGCTTCACTGACTACACTAAAGCCTTTGACTGTGTGGATCACAATAAACTGTTGAAAATTTTTAAAGAGATGGGAATACCAGACCACCTGACCTGGCTCCTGAGAAATCTGTTTGCAGGTCAAGAAACAACAGTTATAACAGGACATGGAACAAAGGACTGGTTCCAAATTGGGAAAGGAGTATGTCAAGGTTGTATATTGTCACCCTGCTTATTTAACTTACATGGCAGAGTACATCATACAAAATGCAGGGCTGGATGAACCACACTCTGGAATCAAGATTGCAGGGAGAAATATCAATAACCTCAGATATGCAGATGACACCACCCTTATGGCAGAAAGTGAAGAAGAACTAAAGAGCCTCTTGATGAAAGTGAAAGAGAAGTGTGAAAAAGCTGCTTTAAAACTCAACATTCAAAAAACAAAGATCACGGCATCTGGTCCCATCATTTCATGGCAAATAGATGGGGAAATAATGGAAACAGTGACAGACTCTATTTTCTTGGGCTAAGAAACCACTGCAGATGGTGACTGCAGCCATGTAATTAAAAGACACTTGCTCCTTGGAAGAAAAACTATGACCAACCTAGACAGCATATTAAAAAGCAGAGACATTACTTTGTCAAAAAACGTCCGTCTGGTCAAAGCTATGGTTTTTCCAGTAGTCATGTATGGATGTGACTGTTGGACCATAAAAAGGGCTTACTGCCAAATAATTGGTGCTTTTGAACTGTGGTGCTGGAGAAGACTCTTGAGAGTCCCTTGGACTGCAAGGAGATCAAACAAGTCAATCCTAAGGACATCAACCCTGAATATTCATGGGAGGAATGATGCTGAAGGTGAAGCTCTGATACTTTGGCCACCTGATGTGAAGCGCTGACTCATTGGAAAAGACCCTGATGCTGGGAAAGATTGAAGGCGGGAGGAGAAGCGGACAACAGAGGGTGAAATGGTTGGATGGCATCACCGACTCAATGGACATGAGTCTGAGCCAGCTCAGAGAGATAGTGAAGGACAGGGAAGCCTGTCATGTGACAGTTCATGGGGTCGCAAAGAGTTGGACTTGACTTAGTGACTGAACAACAACAGGTATCCAAATAAAAAACCAAATTTTTTTAAACATAAATGAAATAAACATTTACTTAAAGAGTATAAAGGAAATACATAAATTTCAGAAAATTTAACTTTTATAAGTGCTCTATGATATATTTCACATAATTAGTTCTCTTAATTACAAGCACTCCTAAGTTTTGAAACTTTGCATAACCTCTGCATTGAAGAACTTTGTTATTCATTGCATTAAGTGAGAATGTGCCCTTGAAAGTAATAAATCTATGTATTTTCAGATATCCCTTAATTATTTTTCATTCATTGAAGCATTCAGAATTATTGAGGTGTAAATGCAGATGCTCTCATGTTTTAGGAAGTAACTCGATCACATTTCACTTTTCTTATTTATACGTCACAACGCACCTATGATGGAGGAAAAACACTATAATTCTCTGCATTCATAATACCATTGAATGAGCACAGACAATAATGACTTAATAGCAGAAACTGCATGAAAATGTTACATTCTTCATTTTCTCTGTTTTCTGTTTTCTTTCTGAGACAGTATGCCCACAATTTCTGAAGGTAGCTTTCCGTTGTTACTTGCATTCCCTCTCTTTCAGATTTCCATTCCTTTGAAACACATTCTCATCTCATTTTTAACTAACAACAAATGAGTCTCTAATTCTAGCTGATGAGATAGCATCTCCAGCTTTAATGTTAAAAAGCGATCTTAGGAAAAATCCTAACAGCAGCACAAAGGACCTGTCAGCAGTTGTTGGGGGTACGGTTTCCTTCCCTGACCGTCACAGGTGTGTTATTTGACATTGTACAACTGGCATTGTTCTCCTGACAAAATATGTGTCGCAGATGGGGGCACAGTCAAATCTTGTTAAAATGGACAGGTGTAAGAGGGACCAAATCCTGAAAGGCCCTCAGCTGGTGCAGTGAATTATTTTATTGGGGAGGGAAAAGAAAAGATTGCGATTTGGGCCCTGAATGACTTGAATAATAAATCAGAAGCTTCTCATCTGTACGCTACATTTGTCAGGGAGATATTTTGCTGGGCACAAAATTGCAAATTGTCTGCTGAATTAAAGGGTATGAAAATTAAAGTGGCCAATTAAATGCAAATAATCCCTGTTCTCAGGACAGGTACTGACTGATCTCGTAGGTAGGTCATGCTTTGATTATTATAGCAGCATTTCTCTTTTAATTCCGAATGGAATTCAAACAGACATCATAAACAATGATGTGTGCAGTGAACCAGCCAGCTCCCTGCTGGCCCTTACACTTGCTGTCCCCCTGCCTGAAGGCAAGCTTCTTTGTAGTTCTGCCTGGCTAGCTCCTTTTCCACATTCTAGTTTCAGCCCAAATGCCTTCCTTCTTGAAAAGGACTTTCCTCTCCACCTTATCTAAAATAGTATCTCCTGCTCATCATTCTATGCTTTTGTTTTAGTCATAATTCTTACCACCACAGGGGGTCATCTCACTTGTAAATTTGACTACTTGCTATTGTCTGTCTCTATAGAATATATATTTACGGGAGGAAAGATCATATTTGCATTCTCACAGTTTCCAATCCCTGGTCCCGTAAGTTGCTCAATAAATTTGTGTAACTTAGTGAAGTGAAATTTTTAAATGGGGTGTGTGATACCTCTTTAAAACAAAACAAAACTACCCCAAATATTTTTAAACAGGCACAGAAAAAGTCATGGATTATATCATAAAGCTTTCTCTAAGAACCGTAAGAGTTCTAAAACCATGCCCTCTTTCTACCAGTTTTTGATATGCAAAGAAATGTTTCTCTCTCTGCAGGAATTTGGTTTAAAAAGATTAGTATAAAAAATAGAGAGCTTTCTATAAATAGGCACACAGAATACAACACATTAACCATAACCCATAACCATATAGTTGTTTTTCATCTGTTTTTTTTCTTCTAGTTGGGAATTTAAGCAAGAGTAATATCATTAATATCATGTTATGGGTGAATTTTGGAATAATGTTATTATATTATACAATCCTCTATATAACATTTCTTTTCTCCATAGCTAGTGTTTGACCTGAGTCAAATCTCATTATTAAATCTATTTAGCTTATACTTAATCTTTATTGATTTTTTTCATAAAAAAGAGAAAGATCCATTTTTTATTATGTTTGTTAAACAGGTAGAGTAAGACTGAAGTGGGCACAGCAAATAAAGCAATTGATAACTATTTGCTGAGATGTTCAATTTTATACACACACATACACACACACATAGACACACACACACACACACACATACACATATATGTGGTTTAGTTGCTAAGTCATGTCTGACTCTTGTGAGCCCAGGAACTGTAGCCCGCCAGGCTCCTCTATCCATGGGGATTCTCCAGGCAAGAATACTGGAGTGGTTGCCATCTCCTTCTCCAGGGGATCTTCCTGACCCAGGAATCGAACTCCGGTCTCCTGCATTGCAGGCAGATTCTTTACTGACTGAGCTACGAGGGAAGCCCTGTATATCATATATCATATATATATATATATATATATATATATTATACATGTAATTTATTCATTTGACTGCACTGAGTTGATGCATGCAAACTCTTAGTTGCAGCCTGTGGGATCTAGTTCCCTGATCAAGGATGGAATCCAGGCCCCCTGTATTGTGAGCTCAGAGTATTAGTTACTGGACCAGCAGTCTTAGTTACTTCCCAATTTAATATATTAAAGGGAAACTATGAATAAGACAATAAATAAATAGAGTCTTACTATCTCATTGAGATAATATCTATCCTGATATATCTTGATTTCTATTAGTACTTCTGTTTATTATCCTGAACACCCCAAAACATGTGCATGGATTTGAATGTTAAACATTAAAGTAATTTTTTAGAGGAAACAGACATATTTAAACATATTTACAGTTTAGATTTCTAATTTTAATATGTCTCCAGTGTACATTTCTAATTTTAATGTGTCTCCAGTGTATATAGGAACTAAAACATATTAAATTAGTCCAAGTAATCTGGCATATATTCTGAGGTTAACTATCTTCACCCAACATATAGCACTCCCAAGGCAGCTACGTTTAAGGTGTTGTCATTTTCATGCTTTGGCTTATTTAGAAGCTGAAGCTTATATAATTTTCATGTTTGAGGATTTATACTGTTCATTTCTCCTAAATTCTGGAATATGACACAATGCAGAAAAGAATCTGTTGCATAGTCTTGCCATTCTATAACCAGACTTTCCTTTTTCTAATGGAGAAAAACTGCCCATCTACAAGGGAAATTAGGCAGAGGACATTTGCATGCATTTATTTTATGCACCTGTTAAACATCCATTATGGGGGGATCACTGTGTAGTCATCGGATACAAAGAGTTATGAAAAACAGATTGCTACATTTAGAGCTGGAAGTCAAAGGGGATGATGACCTATCTGTGAACCCACTGATAACATATGTGATGTTTAGGAAAAGGGCCCTAAAGCCTTTCTCACAGGAGAGGAAACTTTATGAGAACGTGGGGTTTCCATAAGTGATCCATACAGGCATATAAGTGTCTGCCAGGATTAAGTAAGTAGGCTGAGGCAAGAGCGTGCACATGGGAGTCATTTTAAAGCAACAGTGAACTTCATTTATAATGATATCCTGCCTATTATTAAAACATGGGCAGCATTAAACACAATTACTTCCAAAATGTGGCTGCAACGAACACAAGCTACAGCTATTATCGTCACTGCCCTGAGCCTCGTAAGCAAGATATACTGTGCCCTCTCAGTAACTTTATCCACATGACTGGGGGGAAATGAAAGCAAAGAGAGCCAGTGAAATGTGTCCAGTGTCCTGAAATTTGAGACTGTAAAAAATTAATAAACAGAAACTTCAATTAAATACAGCTCTTATACGTTGTGAGGATTGCAGAGTCCAACGACTCTTGGTAAGAAGAAGACTCTTCCTTCCTGACAGGAACTCAGCCAATGAAAAGCCACAAACTCAAACTTTTTCCTTTCCTTGCCATGGGTAGGGTGGGGAGAGGTCGGGGAACTTGTATGTGGCCCACCATAGTTACAGACCCCACATTGCAACTCTTTGCTGAGCCTGAATAAACCCATCTTTGCCGGAGAAATATCTGGCCATCTATTCATTTCAGGTAAAGATAAAGTTTTATCAGGGTAAAGTAGAAAACACAAACCACTAGTGTGTTGCTCAGTACTAGCCCTACCATAAAGCATACGTAGGAGACTTATCTGATCATTTCTAACTCTGGTGTCTCTTGCTACCAGAGCAGGACATCTCCAGAAATCAAGCTGGTAGGAGGAAAATGGGAAGGTTCTGTTGCCTTCAGTCACTCCCCACCAAACCAAATTTAGCGCTAGTGCTCCCTACCACGGGTGTATATTGGAGCTGGTTGTATATTTTTAACCAGAGAATTGGTTAAAAGTTCTGATACCTGAGCTCCATCACTAAGATTCTGAGTGAATTTAATTGCTTTGCCATAGGACCCCGATCAGTGACTAATGCTGGCTTTCCCAGGTCATTCTAATATACAGGTAAGGTGGTTAATCACTGTTCTAGGCAAAGATATAAGGCTGACCTTCTCAAGTCAAGGGGTTGAGCCAAGCCTTGCTCTTTAAAAAATCCTTTCAAGCTATCATTTTGTGACATTTTCCCTCAAATGCTACCCTTGATATTTATTTGAATCTGAATTTCTGTAAGTAACAACATTCAGGATATTGGGAGAAGAGGCGGTGGGGTATAATTGTGTTATCCGCATTGAACTGAATTCACAAACTAGTGGCAAATGCACTTTTGACCAAAGCGCCCAACTTGTAACAAATTAGGATGTTAGTTATTGAAGGTTGGAAAGTGATAAAGAACATAAGACTAAACATATCGCAGGGACTGCAATTTTTCATATTTATGAAATAAATGAATAGCGGGCATAAAATCATGGTGTGTGCATTTACTGTGGGCTGTCAGAGAAAAAGAATGTCTTCATTACCAACCAGGCCTCAGTGTTAAGTATTTTGGAACCTGTGGGACTGTTCTAGATATTAGAAATCTTCAGTAAAGTCACAAATGAGAAACACATTGTAACACACACAGAGTCTGGACGTTCCAAGCACATATGTCTATAATCTTAACCAAATCCTTGGAAGAAAAAAGTTGCAACTAGATTTTCAAGATGCCTAGATTTGGGGGTCTGGAAAGTATTAGGCAACGGGGAAGTGAACAAGAATGGTTGTGTCTAGTAACAGCTGGAGTTCACTTCTGCCTAGCTGGCCACCTAGGTCAGCTCCATAGCTGAATGTTGTCTTCTCACTTTTGACTATTTATATGCAGGGGTGAACCAGCCAAGTACACACATTCTAAATTCTGAGCATCATCAGAAAGTCTCAACCCCAGGTCTCCATATTTGCCTTGCTGGACTGCTGAAAATCTCCAGCAATGTACAACACAAGGATTGGAAGACAGCTTTGGGGTCAGGATTTGCTGCTAACCAGCTACTGGCAACTCAGGGGCTTCCCTGGTAGCTCAGATGGTAAAGAATCCCTCTGCAATGTAGGAGACCTCAGTTTGATTCCTGGGTTGGAAAGTTCCCCTGGAGAAGGGATAGGCTACCCACTCCAGTATTCTTGGGCTTGCCTGGTGGCTCAGATGCTAAAAATCCACCTGCAGTGTGGGAGACTTGGGTTTCATCCCTGGGTTGGGAAGATCCTCTGGAGGAGGGCTTGGCAACCCACTCCAGTATTCTTGCCTAGAGAATCCCCATGGACAAAGGAGCCTAGCAGGCTACAGTCCCTGGGGTCACAAAGAGCTGGACATGACTGAGCGACTAAGCACAGCACAGCTAAGGAAACTTGGGAAAGTTTTTCAAAATCTGGGTATCATTTTCCTCGAATGTAAGACAAAGTTAATTTTAAAAATGACTGCACCTAACACCCAAGTTTAATATAGGAAAGAAATAATTTGTTTGGAAGAAATTTGATGTGCGACTTGCAAAGTACTGTGAGATGGGGGACTATCAGCCTTATTCAGGCATCAACTTTATAGACCTTGAAGAACTATCATGAAAATAGTAACAAAAGTCATCAGTTACCTAATGCTGCATAACAAATTATCCCCAAACTTTATTATGCTCATTAAATCTCAGGATTAGGAAATTTGGGATGGGCTCAGCCAGGCACTTTTCACTGAAGCTTTCTAATGGCTGCAATCATTCCTGTTGAAACTCATTCAGTCTTCTGAAGGCATAACTGGGGTTGGAGAATTTACTCGAGGTGATTCGTTCAGGGTTGGCAAGTTGGCACTGGCTATTGGCCTCCACCCCTTTACAAATGGGCCACTGGGTTGCTTGAATGTCCTGACAGCCTGACAGTTGGCATCCACATAGCAAGCAGTCCAAGAGACGGTGGTGAAGTTGCATTAGCATTTGTGACCAAATCTTGGAAGTGACCATAGCAGAGCATGAATTCCAGTAGATGAGAATCATTGAGAGCCATCCAGGAGGCTTACTACCAACACTTAGCTGTTTTTATTTTTCTACATGATAGACCATCAAGCGCTCTCAGGTAGAGACATGGAAAGGAGAAAGAAAACTCAAATCTGCCTGATGTAAGACTTGCATGTATTGCCTTGCAAGGAACCCAAGACAAGAGGATCCCTAAGAGGAGAAAGCAAACCAAATCGTAGGAAAAAACCTTAAAAAAGAAGATAGAGGAACGGGGAACAGTGGAAATAATCCACAGCAGATGGCATGGTTTTCTGGGATTAGTCTAGCTCACGAAGAGCTCAAAAGTGGTCCATGTTCAAAGATCTTGTAATCAAAGTGGGCTTCTAATTGAAGGTACAATATTTATAAACTAAACAATTAACTATCATTTGAAGAGAAATATGCTGTAAATATCTGATTCTGCAGGCTGTGCTAATGATTTCACTGTGTCCAAATATGTTATCCACTTTTCCTTTGCTTTGCATTTGTTGTTGTTGTTGTTTTGGTTGCTAAGTTGTGTCTGACTCTTTGTAACCCCATGGACTATATATAGCACACCAGGCTCCTCCATCCGTGGGATTTCCCAGGCAAGAATATTGCAGTGGGTTGCCACTTGCTTCTCTCTTGCTCTGTGTTACAAGTAACTGAACCCTGTAAACTTCATTCTCAGATTCCCTTGCCTCTGGCTGCTTTCTACCAATGGGAGGCATTGGCTACAGACTAGTATATGGGGCAAAGAAGTCAGGGTATTTTCCCCCTTTCCTTTCTGCTTCACACAGCTTCTCCAGCAATAACTGCCTCCTCTCCACATTTCTAACTCCCTTCAGACAGTGGTGGTAGGAGCCCCCACTGGACAAAGTCTGCCAAGGTCTGGTTCTCATGAAGAGACCCTGCCTCTCAGGCTTGGTTAACCCTATCTCCTTCCCAAGGCTTCTTGCTATTGTCATCTTCAGGATTGCCTCACTATTACCAGTAGACCACACAGTTCTTCCAGCATCCACTCTCAAGCTAAAACAGGTGATGTGGGCTCTATTTTTCTGACTCAGTCTGACTGATAATGGTAAAGAACAGGTCATAAATGGCCCAAATCTTGCTCTAACTACGGCACAAAATGTCAGTCTAAAATTAGGTAGAATAATTATGTAAAGGTCACACACCTACCAAAAAGAATTGGACTACGCCACCTCTCACTGAGTTTCAACATTCACGTGTTTGTGTAGTTTGTTGACTGTTTGGGAGGACAGGAAGGAGAGAAGGATAACAGGGCAGATATTGCTAGAATAAACATAATGTGCCACAAATATGTCCAGGCAAGTGGCTCTAAGGGTTCAGAGCAAGAAGAACACGTTGTACCTTCAGGAATCTGGATGGTAGGCACAGAGTTGGGAGTCTGAATAGGGCCTTGATGGAAGAAGAGATCTTGAAAATTAAAGATGGGGATGACAATATTCCAGGAAGGACAGCTGCAAACTTCAAAAGTTTAAAAAAAAAGGGGTGGGTGGGTGGGATGGGTAGATAAGCCTAGAGTCTGTTAGACAAATTGAAGTAAGAAAGAGAAAAACAAATGTCGTATATTAACGCATGTATATGGAATCCAGGAAAATGGTACTGATGAACATCTTCAGGGCTGGAATAGAGGCACAGATGTAGAGAATAGACTTGTGGACACAGTAGGGGAAGGAGAGGCTGAGACAAGCTGAGACAGTGGCGCTGAAACATCCATACTACTGCATGCAATGCAGAGAGCTGGTGGGAAGCCGCTCTCTAACACAGGGAGCTCATCCCAGTGCTCTCTGACCACCTAGAGGGCTGGGATGGGGGGAGGGTGAGAGGGAGGCTTGAGAGCAAGGGGACACGTGTATACTTATGCCTGATTCACACTGGATGGCAGAAACCACACAACCTTGTAAAACAATTATCCTCCAATTAAAAATAAATTTTAAAAAAGATGAGACATTTACTTTTTATAATGGGTCCAAAGAATTCAAGGACTTAAGTAAAATTTCAAGAGTCCCAGTTGCTATTTCTCATACACCCAAGACTTGTAACTCATGTAAAAGTGACACCTCCAGTGTATGTGCAATGATAGAATAATTAGAGATAGAGACTTTGCTTTGCTTACTGCCCAATCCAAGATACCTAATAATGTGCTTGGCACGGTGGGTGCTCAGCAAATACTTGTTAAGTGAACTAATGAGGCACAGTCTTCACGTCATAGTTCACAGGAACTATACAACTATTCACTCATTCATATTAGGATCAGGCACATCCTAAGTGAAGACATTATTTAAACATCTTCCCCAAACATGTCACAAGAAGAAAGCATAGCATCACAAACCACTCTAATTTCATTATCGAGATAACTGCTAACACCTCTCAAAATGTGAGCTTCGAAGCACATGAGCCCGAGATCCCCAAGATTATTTAGTGCCACTCTTTTTTAAAGCACAATCTGGGCTTGGATTCAACAGGATTCAACACTTATTCATCCCTTAAAAAATGTTCATCCTAAAATGCGGCCCTAAGCAGGGGTTAATGGATCTTCTAACTGGAATGCCTTTCCAAACTTACACAGCTGCTCTGAGTGAAAACAGCAGACTCTCAGATGCCAAGCTTGTGTGACAGAGATCTGGCACCAACTGGGTTTGCTATTCATTATTCCATTGTCTTACAACACACCCGGAAACAAAGCCCTATAGATGGTTGGTGGTTTTCCTGGCTTGTAAAAAGAGCAAAGGCCCAAAGGGCAGTGCTTGGAAGAAATCCACCTGTGGGTAGGGACTTTTAATTGAAATCTCAAATGCACTTTAAAGCTTCAGAGTGCCACTTCTTGGAGTTATTGCTATTCTTCCCCACTGGGCACATCTTGGCTCTGACTTTGTAAAGATGGGAAGCTGTTCCATATATGCTGCAGCCCAGTAAATGTGACTACAGTGAGACAGTAACAAATCCTGCCTTTGGAAAAAGTGTTTCTGAGCATGGACACTTGCTCCAAGCCCATCTACTTCAATTAGTGAGATTTCATTTCTCGCTTGGTCTATTTTTAACAAGCAGCTAAAAACCATATGTAAATTAATATGAAGAAAGTTTTCATTCTTTGTAGTGGGACTGTCCATTCAACAAATGTTATTTCAAACAAGTGAGTGTGTGTGTGATTGTACAGAAGATTTCATCATAAAGGAATCTGATTCTTTAGAGTGCCCTTAACACTTGGGGAGAGGGATATTGGAGGGTGAGAGGAGAGAGAAAGTCTACACTGGTAATTGTGTCTGTGATATAAGGGAGAAAGAAAATTTATATGATGGTTGGGGTTAGGGTTAGGGTTGTTACTGTTTTATTCACTAAGTAGTGTCCAACTCTGCGACCCCATGAACTGGAGCCCACCAGGCTTGTCTGTCCATGGATCTCCCAGGCAAGAATAATGGAGTGGGTTACAATTTTCTTCTCCAGGGCATCTTCTTGATCAAACCTGCATCTCCTGCTTGGCAGGCAGATTCTTTACCACTGAACCAAGTGGGGAGTCCCTAGGATTAGGGTATAGGTTACCAAACTATTGTTGGAATTCTACATTGTAATCCTTGGAAAACAGTTTTGGTGTTTGTTTTCTGCTAATGAGCAGATTCCATAAATAGGAAATGTAACACTCTAGGCAGCAGGCTAGAGCTGAGGAGATACTTTTACTTCTTACTCTTACCTAAGACCAAAGGATTTCATTTGCCAGTTGCAATGTTAGGTTTAGCAGGAAAGAAAACACTCAGATGGCATGCTAAGAATTGGACCTTGTAGGATCGAGACTACAGCAGCTGACTGAGATTCTGGAAATCCAGAATATTATAGGACCATGATCACAGCCATGAGAACCAACTGGCCATCAGTTACCACATATGGTCCTAATGAAAGCTTTAAACATCTGAGGTTTGCTTGAGGAAGACTTTTATGTTATATAACCCCTACACCTATTTCTGTTCAACTTCTTTCCATAAAATGTGAGATAAGTGGTGTTGTTCAGTCACTAAGTCATGTCCATCTCTTTATGACCATGTGGACTGCAGCAGGCCAGGCTTCCCTGTCCTTCTCTATCTCCTGGAGTTTGCTCAAACTCATGTCCATTGAGTCAGTGACGCCATCCAACCATCTCATCCTCTGATGCCTGTTTCTCTTCCTGCCCTGTCTTTCCCAGCATCAGGGTCTTTTCCAATGAGTCAGTTCTTTGCATCAGGTGGCCAAAGTATTGGAGCTTCAGCTTTAGCATCAGTCCTTCCAATGAATATTCAGGGTTGCTTTATGTGAGTAGAATCTAAAAATGATTGCCTGTTCAAAATATTAGACACACCCAAGCACACTGCATAGAATATGTCTAGTTACCGACATGAGCATGGGCAAAATTTGACTAATAAATAGAAGAAAGAATGTGTACTTTGTTAAGCTTTAAAATTTTTAAGTCCATAGCAACACTGTGTTATGATTACTTTATATGCTGGTAAACTGTTTCAGTGTATAAACTTTTTTCAAAGCCCACCTTTAGTATTAATTTCTATAAGGAAACTTAACATGAGACACAAATATGGGGAACAGCTTACAGTAACCTTAAAAAGCATCTAGTTGTAGTAACAGTCAGAGATAAATACTATTTAATTCTGATTTATATATACTGCTGATTCTCTTTTTATGTATTCCTCCCTTACCTTTCTTATCCCATTATCTTATTAATAACATATTTATTATTCTTATCTTATAATAACTTCACTTTTTTGTAAAAATGGCTTATCATTTTTGAAAAATTATAGCCATACAAGTACATTTTTTAATCCCAATAACCTAGAAATAACCATTATTAATATCGAAATGGGAATTAATCCCACCATCTCTTATGACAAGGAAAGTTCAATATATCACTTTACTATTTCTAAATTAATCACAAGTATATAAAACTGGGATCCCCGGAAGCAAATGCTAAGATGGAATTTGAGGAGCAGCATGTTTCCCAGGGGTCAGCACACACGAAGGGAAAGGGGAAGAAGAGGCGCTGAGCAGAGATGTTCCATTGCGGAGGACGCCTGGGAAGAGCCTTGGCCAACGCAGCAGGGAATCCTAGGGTGAGTGTGCCTGAGGAGCGCCCGGAAGCCCTGAGAAGCCCACTCCATGAGGGAAGGGGCTCTGGCCCCGGCAGGCGGGACACAGTCACCGGGTCTGCACGCCGCTGTGGCTGTCCTCGAAGGAGCTGGGGCCTCAGGCCGTCTGCGGACTACATCCCTCCCCACCAGCTGGGCAGTGAGTCCTTCCGTGGAGCCGGATCTGGGCAGAGTGTCTCCATGCCCGCCACAGCAGGAGACTATTGCAGTCTTTACTCCTAAAAGCACGGCCAAGGAACCAACTCTTCCAGGGCTGTCGTCAAGCCCCAGAATTAAATCGTCTCTTAAAAGTAGCTTATGTACGCCTGTGTCTCTACAGTCATGTCTGGCTCTTTGCAACCCCATGAACTGTAGCCTGCCAGGCTCCTCTGTCTATGAGATTCTCCAGGCAAGAATAGTGGAGTGGGTTGCCGTGCCCTCCTCCAGGGGATCTTCCCAACCCAGGGATGGAACCAGTGTCTCTTATGACTCCTGACGGGCAGGCAGGTTCTTTGGCTGTGCCGCCACCTGGGAAGCCCAGGTTATGTATAACATCCAACAAAGTATATTCAGATTTGCTCTTGCATCTTCCCTCTAGTTAATTGCTTTAATAATTTTTTTATCTTGTAGTTTTAGAACTGAATCTCTGTATCTACAGCATAGGGATACTTTTTTTAAAAAAATTATCTGCTAAGCAAATTCCTATTTGCAAGAATTGCTAATGTTATCTAAAATTACAGACTCAAAGTTGGAAAAGACCAGAGAGCTCATCTTGGTTCACCTCTATGAGCCAGTGCTCTCAGATGTAAAGTCTGTCCTCCAGGTTTAGCTGGTGGTAGAACAAGGACAAGACTTATCTCTTATTTCCTAATATAGCTGCTATTTTATAAAAGACAAAGTGGGTCCTTAATTTCAGAAAATTTATCCCACCAGGTGTATGATATTTCAGAGTTTATTATGATAGTTTTCATTGTAAAAACTACCACTTGAATGTGTGATTTCCAAAGAACTAAACCATCTCAGATGTGATCTTATGAAAAAGATGAGCTGTAAGTCTGCTCTAAGAAATTTAACAACATCTAAACTCTATAGAGACTTGGAATTTTCACAATTGATATTTTATATTTAATTCAGGTTTTCCTTGTTTGGTAATTTAAAAAAATTGAGAATAAATTTGAACCTATCCTTTGGTCTCTCAATAAGAATTCTATAGCTACTTATGTGAAAGTAACAATCTTAGAAAAGAAAAAGCCTAACATCCTAGCACGTTTAACACTGGCAGCTTTAGACTTACATATACTTACCCTTATTACTCATGCACCATTTCTTCAGGGTTACAAAATGGATGGGAAAACCATGAAGAGTATGTGTGGCAACCCAGAGGACTGAGGGGGTACTGAAATTTGATACCCAGCACTAAGTATTAGCAAAGACACAAGATCACATTTGTGGGTCAACCCTTTACAACTATGTTGACCCTTTCAAATTCTTGTGCAACACAGAGAAGCCAAGACCAGTGTTATCTCAGAATCTCAGGAGGTTCCAGCAATGCCATAATCTTCAGAGGACTCTCGGGGCCATGTTCAATATGTCTCCTTCCCCATTCATGTTTTATATAAAAATATTTCAGAATCTTCTCTTAGTATTTGCTGCCTTTCATCACTGTGACACCGAGAATCTTCTCAAAGACATCAGCAAGTCACTAATACCTTCTCACCAAATCCTGAGACATGGGGTTTCAGAAACTCCACTTCTTCGCACACATTTTTGGAATCTCGTGACAGCTGACACTAACCCATTAGCACTGACATTTGGATGCCAATGTATAGTTAGTTAAGATTTTGATGCCATGTGCTAAAAATCCATCCTAAAGCAGATTAGACAAAGAAAGGAATTTGTTGGCTCATGTGAGTAGGAAGTCAAAGCAGTGAGGACTTTAGGCATTGGTAAACCCAAGTCTAAAGATGCCTTCATTAAACTACTCCCTTTCCTCCATCTCTATTTCTTCTTTTCTCTGGGATGGCCTCAAACACACGTATGTATTGAGTATCCCCCAAATATCCACTAGCAGCTTTAGGCTTACATATACTTACTCCTGGAGAAGGGCATGGCCACCCACTCCAGTATTTTTGCCTGGAGAATCCCATGGGCAAAGGAACCTGGTGGGCTACAGTCCATAGGGTTGCAAAGAGTCGAACATGACTTGAAGCGACATAGCATGCATACTTAGGACTAGAATCTCAGAGAACAGGGGGTAATTCTCCCATCCAAATACTAACCAGGTCCAACCCAGCTTAACTTCCGAGATCAGGTGCGTTCAGGGTGGTATGGCTGTAGACAGAATGGGGTGATTCTTTCTTCCACAAAGTCTCAGGGAAACCTCTAATTGATCTGAGTCATGTGCCCCACACGCCCCTGGAGCTTGGGATGCAGTCAGTACCACCCAAAACCACTGGGCAAAAAATGAAGGAAGAATAATTCCACAAAAAGACACTGAGTGTTAATAAAACATTCACCGAACAGTTTGTAGTTTGGGTTGTTTCTCATGTACAGCACAACATTAAAACAAACAATATGCAAATTTCACACATCACCCAGGGGAAGAAAGAAACCTAATCTAAAAGAGATCAGGCTGCAAGACAGAGGACTGAACATTAAATAATTCTGAATAATCACAGAAACGCAAACACAGAGAGCCTGTGTATTCTATTCATCCCCAGAAAACACATGACTGTTTACTATGATTACCACATTTAAATTTTGATTAGATCACTTCCTATTTCAAGTTTTTAAGAAAAACTAATTAAACAAAGGAGGGAAGTTATTAGCTAATGTAACAGAAAAGAACAGAGCTTGGTTTCAGGCAGAACTAGGTCTTAGGCTCAAATGTTATGTGGATTTTTATTTCTCTCCATATCGTAGGTCTACTTTCTCTTTATTGACCTTAGAAGTGTCCTGAGGCAGAAGCACATCACCTCTGATGGGCACAGCTTGAGTCATGCCCCATCCTGAAGCCAATCACGGGACCACAGGGATGTGGTACTTTGGTCAGACTCAAGTTATCTACTCATTCAGGGAGTCAGGGGCTCAGGTCAATCTTATTCAAACCACACTGACAAAGGCTGGGGATTATGCAAAGGGGATGCGGCATCAAGGAGAGGAAAAGAAGAGATCCTCCTGTAGTCTAAGCATCCTCTTCACATTCTGTGAACAGACATGGCCTAGCATCCTCAAAATGGGAGGAGAGGATGAGATCGAGGGTTTAGATAGAAAGATTTTGTAGGACTTAACAAACTGTTCAGCCACATAAGGATAGGAACTTTAAAAATCTGAAAGGGTGAAGCTAAAACCTCTGGGTCACCAATGATCAAAAAAAAAGCTTTCAGCACAATTTACACTTATGTCCTTTGATCCCTTGGATGCTCTGACTAAACCTATTTCCATCCTTGAGTTTTAATATCTTTCCACTTGGCTATAAATTCAGCTATTTACAGCTCTGTGCTCTTTCCATGACTTCAGATTTGGTGTCTCTCCTGGTCTCTCAAATCCTAGCCGTCTTGATCCTGTGATCTATCCTGGTTTCTAGGTACCCTGTCAACCACAACTGTCCCTCAGCTCCTCTTCTTCGAGATCTTAATCCTCTTCCCCTACAATTATTCTCTATCATCTCTGTCCAGCCTCCATCTGCCGATGGACAGCAGGAATCATTCTTCCTCCTGAAATCTATTAATATATGTTATTCTTTGAAAAAGACTTAAAGTTTTAGAATTCTGGCAGGGTTATCCTTGGGAAAGAAAGAAGGTACTTCTTTTGCATGCATGCAAGGTACAGAGGCAATACAATAATATAGAGGAATGTTCAGGTGGAGAGGGATGGGAGGATTCATGTGGAACAGCTTCCATTTTCTCAGAGAAACAGATGCTCAGAGGGATGGAGGAACAGTGTGCAGAAACAGCTGTGGAGAAGTGATAGGTAATCCTTCAGATGGCTGAAAATATTTCTGAGCTGCTGTGAGATCCCAGCTGAGGTCACAGAGCATGAAAATATGTAGCAGAAGGAAATATATGGCATTTTCCTTCTCTTGGTATTTGAAGATATTTTTAATATCTGCACATGTGTGCATAAACTCCATTAATATTTATACCAGTTGAATAGTACAATCACTTGCCTTCTAGGTTGATAAAATAATCAATGAGTCATTGGTAAATTGAGTCTAAAAATAAGTTTGTGATCTTCCAACAGCTTTCATCAGAAAGTTGTGCAGAAAAACCACAGACCTTTAACATAGGTTTTTTTTCTGCTTTATCTTATTTTATTTTTAAAACTTAGAACCTGTAAGCTTGTTTTGTTGTTTAGTCACTCAGTCATGTTCAATTCTTTGCAACCCCATGGACTGCAGCACACCAGTCTGTCTTCCCTGTCCTTCACCATCTCCCAGCGTTTGTTCAAACTCTTGTCCATTGAGTGGGTCATGCCATCCAACCATCTCATCCTCTGTCATCCCCTTCTCCTCCTGCCTTCAATCTTTCCCAGCATCAGGGTCTTTTCTAATAGTCAGCTCTTCACACTAAGTGGACAAAGTACTGGAGCTTCAGCTTCAGTCCTTCCAATGAATATTCAGGATTGATTTCCTTTAGGATTGAATGTAAGCTTATAATCCTTTACTAATAATTCTTCAACCCTCGTGTTCATGAGAGAGATTCTGATTCAGTGGGTCAGCATCATAGATACTAAATGTATGTTATTAAAAGCACTCGATGAATCTGGGAGAGCAGTTCCCTTGATAAGACTCCAGAAGCATGGTCTATGCAGAGGAAAAGGCATAGTATCTGTCAGTCTGTAGAGTCTGTGCTGCAATTAGCCCATCAATTCATCCTTCCCACCAATTTATTCTAATGCTGAAGGGTCAAATTGACCCTCTTTCTGTTTCAGCGAAGTACCGTATATTCCACCAGCTTGCAGAAATGGAACACGGTTCCCAGTAATTAGCAAAGCAGTTCAAATGGCAAACTCTATTTACAAAGGAATCAAAAAATAATGATGAGCAAAGCTGAAAGCCTCGGGCATCACGTTTTAATGATTGGATGACAGGGGCCTCTGCTAATGGATTGCATTTTATAACCACAGTCTAATGAGGAAATTCATCTTGAAGGATTGCCCAAATTCCTACACATGAATTTCTTAGAAGTAATAAAGTAATAGTGAAGATGATGGCATAGTTTACATACAAGAGCTTATTATGATAAACGTGACTCATAATACGAAGCTGGAGATGCTGAGCTATAATTTAACAACCTTAAGAAGAGGGAAAGTTGTGACTGGGATGGAACATGTGTTATGAACTTAGAATAATAACTCGGATCACCTGTCTAATATCTCTAGCTGAAAGATATTTAGCCAGGATCAGGGAAACCTT
This sequence comes from Cervus elaphus, assembly GCF_910594005.1. Lineage (NCBI taxonomy): Eukaryota > Metazoa > Chordata > Mammalia > Artiodactyla > Cervidae > Cervus > Cervus elaphus. The sequence goes on along the minus strand of NC_057817.1, from coordinate 13,241,400 downwards.
TGCTATCTTAGTTTGGGGAGCATAGAACGAGTGGAAAGCTGTGCATGTTCCCTGCAGCGGGAAAGTAATAGAATTTAGATTTCAAGTAAGAGGAAAGAGAAGAGACAGGATATGGCTCATTTTTTAAGGGACTGGACAATATTCACTTTACTTCATCATTTCTGAGTACAAGCATGCTGCTCTGGACGGTTCCTCTTTGATGTATCTAAAACCCAAAGTGAATACAGAAAAAGGCATAGGTGAGTACAGAGATAGATGCCGACCAGCCGTGGGACAGGGTTGAGGATGGAATGGAGTCAAGATGGGAATAAGGGAGTATATTGACATGCTCGTCCTTCCCTAATCTCCTAATCCAAACAGTTAAAACCCAGTAGGAATTTCCTGTTATAATTTGTTAATTCATTCAGTTATTTATTCTACAATCTTTAGAGAACACCTATTATGTACTGAGGTTTGTTAAGCTCTCGTCTAAGTAAATACATCTTTCCTTTTTCATTTTACAAATGAGAAAATCAGAAAGGCAACAAAAACAGAACAAAAATTTTATCGTTAATACGAATCATAAGATAGAGAGGGAGAGAGACAGAGACAGGGAGAGAGGAAAAAAGGGAGAATGTCATCTTGACATGAAACATATATTTAACTCCATAGGCTTATGGGGTGTTGAAGACTTAATAGTTGTGTAGTATATGATACATTAACTAACTAGAACATTATGTGCTCAGTCAGTCACGTCTGACTGTTTTGCAACCCCGTGGACTGTGGCCTGCCAGACTCCTCTGTCCATGGGATTCTCCAGTCAAGAACACTGGAGCAGGAAGCCATTTCCTACTCCAGGGGATCTTCCCAACCCAGAGATCAAACCCTTAAAATGTGATGAAAAGCATAAATAATGTGAAAGTGTTTATAATAGCATAGAAAATTTTAAAAGATATAGCAAAGTACAAATATATGTTAGAAGATATATAAAGGCAAAGGAAAGTAGTCAAAATATTAACACTGGATATGTTTAGGTTAGTAGGCCTATGAACATCCTTCTTTTTTCTCTTTTTCTTCCTATTTTTATGTATTTCCAGATTTCCTTTTATGGAAACAAAATGTATGTACTAGAGAGTGTCTAAATTTGGGTATTTTAAAAGTCTCCATATACCAGTACATGTTCCTTTTGAATTTTTGTTACTGCTATTTATAATAACAGTTACACATTCTAGACTGGGTTTCCTCTAGCCTTTTAACCAAAGAATACATAATGTATCTGTCTGTCTATTGCATGTGTACTTGTAAATCATTAAATTATCATCTCATAACTATTACATAATAGGAGAGAGAACCACAGTTCTACAAGGTTATAAGATTGTGATGCAGTAAGCTTTATTTTCTGTATCTGGTGTTACTCTATGTTATTTGGAAATTATAATTTAAAAAAGATTACCTAACAGCACAACATAAATTCTTTCAGTGGCTTTGAGGTTGGCTAGTATTCTTGTGTGTTAATGTGTGGATTTCATAATATGAATGGAATATTCAGAAGCATGCTTTCCAATAAATATTTAAAATTTTGACATATAGTAGAAGTTGAAGATAACTACATTTGGTTCAAGACTCAGTGACTCTCAGTCCTTCATTTACTATTCTGGGTATTAATTTTAACATTAAATTAATGGAAACTCACTTACTTATTCTGGGTGGAGAATTGGTGGTCAAAATTAAGATGGTGATTTAAGCTACCTATCAATAAAAATAATTTGAAAGTGGCAGAGAGATTTACAAAATATAAATAGAAGAAAATATTTCAAATACTTGAGAAATGATCATTTGTATATATTTTATGGACTCTATTTGCCAACAAAGGTCCATCTAATCAAAGCTATGGTTTTTCCAGTGGTCTTGTATGGCTGTGAGAGTTGAAACATAAAGAAAGCTGAGCACTGAAGAATTGATGCTTTTGAACTGTGGTGTTGAGGAAGACTCTTAAGAGTCCCTTGGACCGCAAGGAGATCCAACCAGTCCATCCTAAAGGAAATCAGTCCTGAATATTTTTTGGAAGGGTTGATGCTGAAGCTGAAACTCCAATACTTTGACCACCTGATGCCAAGAACTGACTCATTGGAAAAGACCCTGATGCTAGGAAAGATTGAAGGCAGGAGGAGAAGGGGACAACAGAGGATGAGATGGTTGGATGGCATCACTGACCTGATGGACATGAGTTTGAGCAATTTCTGGGAGTTGGTGATGGACAGGGAAGCCTGGCGTGCTACAGTAGATGGGGTCACCAAGAGTCAGACATGACTGAGTGAATTGAACTGAACTATGGATTTTATTTATAGCCCCACCCACCATGGCTGGGGTCTAGTAAACATCTTTAAAGTAAGTTTAACTTACGTTGTTTTTATCTTAGTTTGATTCAGCAGAGCTATATTAATATAGCAGAATAACTACATTCAAGATAGAGGTGCTGATACCCCATTGAATGTACATGAGTGTGCAAGTGTGGCTGTGTGTTTGAGAAAGTGTGCACACCTGTTTCCATGACGTATGACAAAGCATACGTCTCTGAGGGTAGCTTGAGAGAACTCTAGTCTCCGTTTCTCATTTCCAGCAAACCCTTTTCTATGCTTTTCATATGCAACATGGATGTTTACTTAATTGTATGAGGAATTCTATGCAAATGCAGATTCACAATTCATCTCACCTCTTTCCCAAACTAGATGACCAAGTCTAAGACTTAGAAATATCATGTAAGTGAAAATTCTGGAGCTGCCCTCCCAGGGCAATCAAGGGGCTCTGAAGACTCCCCCTGCCTTTGCTTCTATTACCTTCCTGGACATCAGGTAGAATTTTAGGCCATCCCATGGATACATTTTTTCCTTTGTTTTAAGTTGAATTATAGCTGGTTTACAATGTTGTGTTAGTTTTAGGTATACAGGATACACACACACACACACACACATATTCTTTTTCAGGTTCTTTCCCCTTACATGTTATCACAGAATTTTGAGTATAGTTCCTTGTACTGTACAGTAGGTGCTTGTTGTGGGTTATTTTACATTTAGTAGAGAGTATATGTTAAACCCCAACTCCTAAGTCATCCTAAACCCCAACTCCCTATTTTCTCCTTTTGTGACAATGACATTGTTTTCTACATCTGTGGGTCTATTAGCATTTTGTATTAATAAACAAGTTCATTTGATCATTTTTTAAAGTTTCACATATAAGTGATACCATATGATATTTGTCTTTCTCTGGCTTACTTCACTTAGCAGGATGATCTCTAGGTCCATCTGTGTTGCTGCAAATGACATTATTTTAGAATGACCATCATCAAAATGTCTACAGATAATGAATACTGGAGAAGATGTGGAGAAAAGGGAGCCCTGCCATACTCTTGGCAGGAATGTAAACTGGTGTAGCCATCATGGATGACAGTATGGAGGTTCCTTAAAAACTAAAAATAGAGCTGCATATGATCCTGTAATCCTATTCCTGGGCATATATCTGCAGGAAACCATAATTCGAAAAGATATATGCACCCCAATATTTATTGCAGCACTATTTACAATAGCCAAGACATGGAAGCAATCACAGCCACATTTTTGTATGGATATGCATTCCACTCCTAAACTGTAGTTGTGAAAGAAATCAAGTTAAATCTCACTCTGATCTTCCATCTTGCCAGAACAGCAGAAAGTCAGTATAAGACGCTATTGTTGTGGGGAGGAGGTGGGGGAGTTGTCATTTCTCAGAATCCCACAAAAATTCAAGAAACTTATATAATGCCTCAGAAATGAAAGAGGGCACTTCAGTTCATAAAATTTTCCGTTGATTTCATTCATCCAACAAATACTGAAAACTTACTAACAGACACACATTGTTCCAGGCACTAAGGATAATCAGTGAGCCACCATCCAGACGCCCCGGTCCTTTCCAGGCAGGTAGCTCTGTGGCTCCAATGCTGGTGGGTTAGCTGATGCTGGGTGACCTGAGGCCAAGGTCCAGTTCCTGTAGTCTGCTCTTCAAGCATCCTCCACTAAGGCCTTGCTTGCTCCAGACATTACTTCCACCCCCTCTCTTACCCGTCTTTTCTCTCTTCCTCCTCCTCATTCTATAGCAAACACACTCTTCCCAACTCTTCCTCCGGTATGTTTCCAAAGCCCAGAAAACAGATTATCTGTAAGCAACATCTGCTTTTTGTCCTCTAACACAAAACTCCTCTCTAGCAAGCTGGCACAAAATTCTGGCTTGGAAGAAAAGGTGCAGTGGAAAGGTGAGGGGAAAGAGACAAAAGTTTATATGACAATAACAAACATTGAGGGAAGTGTGGTGGGGTCTTAGAGTCCTTACTTTCCCAAAACCTGTTCACCTTTGGCTTTCCAGAAATATTTTCTTTTTACAAGTTCAGTCTGACCCTTTATGAAATTGAGTTTATTTTTGCAAGAGGTGAAAGGATTTAAGGTCAAGTCTCAAGAGGTTTATCTAGGTTCTAATATTTGTGTGATTCTTAATCTTATCTCTGTAATCTGATCTAAACAAAAAAATAGATGAACCAGAAATATTCTGGACTTTAAGTCTATTTTTCCTACTGAAGTTTCCTATATCCTTTATTCTTTATGAATTCTCTATAACCTGGACATATGTAATGCAATTATTAGGGATCAAAACAACTGAATGTAACAGAACAACATTCATAGTTACCCCTGCAAAAAAAGACATCATATCTACTTCATTTCCACCTCAGGTAGGAATAGGATATTCAGTCACTGAGCAAAAGGAAAATCAAACACATCAGAGGAAATTTTAAGAATGCATGATACTCAAGGCAGTCTCTGATAGTTTAGCTCTTAGAGAATCAAAAGCTAAACTTTGGGGTTTGAAGCCAGCACTTATTTGAAAGTCTAGACATCAATGAGCTGATGTGAGAAGGAATATAATTTGATCTTGGAATGCAATACATAGTAGTGCAAACAAATGAGGAGGTATAAACTCTATAATTTGCCCAATTTTCTAAATCATCTTCACAGCTACTTTCATGGAATATATAATACCTTTTAACTTTGACTTTGGACAGCTTTGGCATTTCAGAACTTTAGGGTGACTACTGATTACTCAAATCCTAAATTACATATATTCTCTTCTATTTATCTTTTTTGCCAATTTCTGGTTCAGAAGAAGGCCTTGTAAAGGGAGTAGATATCTCTTTCTGGAAAACAATGTATTCTTGCCCTTTATCTACTCCTGCCACCCTCACCTGAAACACTTCCTTGTCTTGTTACCTGTCTGTGTCCCCATATAATCCCCTTCCCTGCAACCCTCGGCAGGAACCCACATTTCCAGTACTATACACTGTGAGAGTAATATATATGAAAATGAAACAAAAATGCCTTTAATGCATTCTGGCTAAGAGATATGGTAAGTTCAAAGATTTATTACCCTGGAAGGCAAATGCTTAAGAGTTCTCTTTTCAAATAAAATTTCTATGGAAATCATATATTTGCTTTGGAATTATTTGTATGCTAATCATTTACATCTATCTGGATGTGAGCTTTAAGAAGAAAATCTACAACTCTGTCTCTGCCATGGTGGTGAGCAGAAAAAGATGGGGTGGAGTGGCTGATTTGGTTTTCTGTAAATTTAGCAGTAGCATAGGTGTTCCAGATCAGGGGTAGTGGTCACTTTACTACCAGTGAAGTACTTCTGAGACTCAGATTTTGCCGGAATCTGGCCTATGGAGTATTTAAGTAATACTACTTGAAGCTATTCATACTTCTAAAGAATTTAACAGCATTTCTTCTTCCTCAGATCCTTTGTAGAAAGTAAGAAAGAAGAAATCAGAGGACGAGAGGAAAGAAAGAGGAATAAATGTGATTAAACATGTGCTGTACAATGAATTTTTCTAGGTATTTTCATAAGGCATCAATGCATATAAATATGTATAATTTGGGGTTAGATTTATGATATTATGTTTTTGGAAGCTTATTTTGACTCTGAAAGCCTACAATTTCACATAAGAGCCTGAAATATTAATTCACATGCATAAGCATATTAATCAACCTCTGTGTCAAAATGACCTAGAGTGAATACAGTGCAGCTGAAGTGGATCAGATTTTTCTTTTCAAAATCATTCTCAATAATTAAAAACATCCACTTCTCAAAGCAAAAGAAAATCTAATTCTTTATAAAAATCTAAATGCATACCATAAGCTCTGCATCTAAAACATAAAAATCAAGGTTTGTTTTTTTAATTAAAATAATAAAACTATATGAGTTCTGATTATACTGAGGTCTGTACCAATCTTCCCTTCATTGTTACAGCCTAAGAGACATACAGTTCCCTTCACTTTACAAGGAGGTGCTAGAAATATCTAAGGTCTCATGAATATTATCTGACAGTCAGTCTAGAGTCCTAGCCTAGGGCCACACAACTTTAAAGGCTTTTATTTTCTTCCTTTCTAAAAAAGAAATATTTTCAACTGGAGGATAATTGCTTTACAATATTTTGTTGGCTTCTGCCATAGGACAACGTGAATCAGCCACAAGTAGACATATGTCCCCTCCTTCCTGAATGCCCCCATCCCACGCCTCTAGCTTGCGCAGAGCACCGGACTGGGCTCCCTGTGAACACACAGCGGCTTCCCCCGGATGTCTGTCTTACACACGGCAGTGGATATGCCATGGTGGTAGCGTTTTAACGTGGTAGTAGCATATGTCAATGCCACTCTCTCAGTTTGTCCCACCCTCTCCTTCCCGCTGGAGAAGGCAATGGCACCCCACTCCAGCACTCTTGCCTGGAAAATCCCATGGACGGAGGAGCCTGGTAGGCTGCAGTCCACGGGGTCGCTAAGAGTCAGACATGACTGAGTGACTTCACTTTCACTTTTCACTTTCATGCATTGGAGAAGGAAATGGCAACCCACTCCAGTGTTCCTGCCTGGAGAATCCCAGGGATGGGGGAGCCTGGTGGGCTGCCGTCTGTGGGGTCGCACAGAGTCGGACACGACTGAAGCTACTTAGCAGCAGCAGCAGCTCCTTCCCCCATATGGAGAGTCCTTTAAAACAAACAAACAAACAAACAAACAAAAAACCCAACTAGTAATAAAACTACCATATGACCCAGCAATCCCACTACTGGGTATATATCCTGAGAAAATCATAACTGAAAAAGACATATGTATCCCAATGTTCATAGCAGCTCTATTTATAAAATCTAGGATGTGAAAGCAACCTACATGTCCATCAGTAGATGAATGGATAAGAAGTTATATATATATAATGGAGTATTACTCAGCCATAAAATGAGTGCATTTAAGCCAGTTCTAGTGAGGTACATTTGTTATACAGAGTGAAGTAAGTCAGAAAGAGAAAAACAGACTTTGAATATTGATGCACATGTACAGAATCTAGAAAAATGGTACTGATGGATGAATCTATTTGCAGGGTAGGAATAGAGATGCAGGCATAGAGAACAGACTTTGGCCACAGTCTTACTTTAGGCATCTTACAGCTTTGGTATGAGCATAGCATGGAGGCCAGAAATGAAAGAATGATATTTGAAAGATAAAGCATCTCTTTCAAAGCAATGGTATTTGAGAGAGAACCTTGTGGCTATGTCAGTAAGGTTGAACTCAGCACAGTTCAAGTTCATGCTAAGGGATTCCTCAGGAGCAGTTCAGCTCTCCAAACCCAGACAAAACCGCTGAAGTAGAATAAGAGGCACAGTGAAGGCGGTGAGGGCAAGGAGCTCCAGGAGACGAGACATTTCCACCTGACTTCTGAGCAGGTCAGCAACATAGAGAAGTAAAATTAGTTTATTTCAAAAACAGGTATTGAGTGGATCCTATCTGCCAGGGATACAGAGATGAGTCTTACAGGGAAAAGCAGACAGCATGTCAGTTAGGACTCGTTTGGTTGCAGATGATGGAATACCTAACCCAAATGAGTCCAAGCAAAGAGACTATATTGAAATCTTAACTGAGATCATCCGGATGTTCACGAGGCCATCTGGTTTCAGACATGGCTTCATTTGGGGCTCAAATAATGCCACCAGATGTCTTATTACCCCCAGTGATTTCAGGCTTATATTTGCCTTTACTTTGTCCTACAGGTGAGAGGTTGATAGAAACCAAATAACCTCATGAAAGTGAAAGTGTTAGTCACTCAGCCAAGTCTGACTCTTTGCAACCCCATGAACTGTAGTCCACTAGGCTCTTCTGTCCATGGGATTCTCCGGGCAAGAATATAGGAGTGAGTTGTCACTTCTTTCTCTAGGGGATCTTCCCGACCAAGGGATCAAACCTCAGTCTCCTGTGTTGCAGGCAGATTCTTTATCATCTGGGCCACAGGGAAGCCCAAATAACCTCATAGGAGGACAGAAGTACTGGAATTAAAACTTACTAGCTCTGATTTACCTGGCTTGGGTGTACTCAAGCATGAAGCAGTCACTATGATTAAGCAGATGGAAGGCGTCCACTGGCTTAGCCAAGGGGTGGGCTTAGCAAAGGAGCAAGGAGGTAGCGACTAGATAAACCAAAACTGGAATCTTAATGTCACAGGCAGAGAGAATGAACGTAAGTGACAAAACAGATGTTTGCCACCCATATACAAGTAATTATTTCAACGTGATAAGTCATCTAATAGAATCATGATGGATTCAAATCAGGAAGGTTCTAATGTCTAAGAATAGGAAGTTTCTAACTTGATTAAATATGATACTGGAGCTAAGTCTTGAAGATAGATGGAAATGAGGGAAATGGGGAGAAAAGGAAAAGTTGTAGCAGTGAGTTAAAATGAAAGATCAGGGTAGTTGTTTGGAATGATGAGGACTGTGACTGGAAAACCAAGTGTTAAGATTGTGAGAGGCAGAGGGAAGGAGGGGGGTGGACTGAGCAATAAGCAAACTTACAGTCACTTCATGGGGAAGATCCTGGCTTTGGACTTCAGTTACTGAGTGAAGTGGTTCACTGAAGGTTTTCAAACAGTGTTTCAAGACAAGAGTTGGCAGACTTTTTGTGTAGAGGGCCAGTTAGTAACTATACTGGGTTTTTTTAAAGCTATATGTTGTCTACTACTCACCATGGCCATTGTCGTGTGGAAGCCACAGGCAATACATAAGTAAATGAGTATGGCTATGTGCCAAGAAAACTGGACTTATGGACACTGAGATTTGTATCCATATAACTTTTACATTAAAGGAAGGAAATATTATTCTTTAACTAAATGTTTTTCAATCATTGAAACAAGTAAAAATAAAGTCTTAGCTTAGGATGGTTTAAAGAAAAAGAACTAAAAAGAGGCGGGCCAGGTTTGGCCTGTATACCTGGTCATAATTTCACTGACTCCTGCTCTAGAATGATCAGCTCTATGTTTCTAGATTACCTAAAACACATATGAAAGGAGCAGTGCATTAAAAAGAGAGGCAGCAAGGAGAGCTTTTAGGAGACCACTGCACTAATCCAGGTTGAAGTTGGTTCACTGTAAACGAGAAATTGAAAGTCTTGACATTTAAGACTTCATACCTTAAGGGAGGAGAACCATGAACTAGGTGATGAGGTACCCTTGGTTATAGAGTTAGGCCTATCAAAGAATTAACCTGGAGTAATTGGAGAGAGGCCCAGATGGAGGTTGGTGATTCAAGTTGGAAAAGAGGGAGTAATATAAGCCTAGGGGGTAGAAAGTATTTCCTGAGATTTGCAGGATGTGGCAGAGATGGTAGGTCAGTTCTGTTGTGGAAATACTGGAAGTGCAAAGACCTCAAGGTATAGCAAAGCTATGGACAGCTCCGTAGCCGTTAGGGTCAGTGGTTGAGCTTGGCACCTGGGAATGGATGCTGTTACAGGAGAAGACAGTTTTGGACCGTTCTTCAGTGGTCTGAAAAGAATCTCAAGTGGTGACTATTATGGAATGAACACCCAAAGTCTTCCCTCTTCTTCTAGATTTTATAAATCATCCTGTTCTTTAATAATTTTAAGAGAAGAGGAAATGTCTTTTGGAAACAGACTAAGCTGTAATTTCTACTATCCGGTTGGGCATTTCTGCTTATTGATTCCAGTTAGTTGGAATAGACTACAAGATAAGCAGATTTCATTCTTAACCAAGTAAAAAATCCCAGCTATATATAGCAGCTGTAAAGCATCCCTGCCATCTTGAAAATTTAGTCACTGTGTATAAACTCAGAAAGGAAAGATTACTTGACATGAATAATGACCCATCCTAGAAAAAGAAACTCTAAGTATGGGTCCTTCACCCTCTGAATCAAATAGAATCCACCCAGGTGAAGTATAGTCTATAACTGAGGCGTTCACCTATGAAGCAGAGCACAGTGCTACAAAGAATATAGAATTCCTTTGTAAGATAATTTATCAGGTAGAAAAGAATTTATGGACATGACGTAAGAGAACACTTGCTGTGGTACATTTGGAACTTTTATTCTATTTGTAGTATTCGTTATATGAGAGTTAAATTCAATAGGCTTTATATGACTAAATTCTTTCTGAGATCTTTTCTCAAAGGGCCTATTCAATGAAGTATTGCTAATGGCCACTTAATCATCCAACTAAGGCATGGATATAGTACTGTGGAAAGTAAAAGGGTTTGTTCAAGGCTACTCTATTCATGAAAAAATGGAAAGCAAATGAAAATCTTCAGATTCTTAGCTTAGCTCTCATCTTTACCATTATTATTGTGGTTCTTTGTTTTTTCTCCCACAATTTATACTAACATAAGCACCTTTATTGTTTATGGTCATTTCTGATGAAGAAGAGAAATGAAATTATCCTGCTTAATGTACTTATTTCTCCCGTACCTGGAATTTTTTCATCCTTTCATTCCTTTCTTTAAAAATAGTGAGTATCTGTTAAAGAACAGACTCTGGACTAGATGTTTGGGAAACAAAAATAAATAATAAGTAAGCCCAAATCATAGTCTAAAACAGGGGTATTCATAATATGACCAAAGGTAAAAATCATTAGCATCAGCCCAGAATGCGTTCAAAATGCAAATCAGACTCCCAACTTTACCTAACAATTTGTCATAACAACACCTCCAGGGAATTCTGATCTATATTAAGGATTGAAAAGAACTGGTCTAGGGAAAGAATATAAGCAAATAGGTTTACAAAACATTTTGCTAAGATGAATAAGAGTTATGTATAAATTCCTGCTGGAGCAGAGAGGAGGAAGCTTCTAATCTCTTCTACATTTGCTTTAGAAAATACATGCTCTATCTAAAATGCACAGATGTCCTTGGCATATCTCCTTTGCATAAAATATATCACTCTTCCCTACTGCCTTCAGAATAAAGTCTACGGTTTCCAGCATGGCGTCTGAAGGGCCCCCGGATTTGACCGTGTCTTCTCCGCAGTCTCATCTCTTGCCACGCCGTCAGCATTGCACAGTTTGGAGTACACACGCACACGCCACACTATCCTCACCTCCCCCTGCGCCCGGACTATCTTTCCCTCATGCCCCTCCACAAAACTGGGCAACTATGGGCTCCACTTTAGAATCCCGTCCTCAGGGAAGTCTTGCCCAACGTCCCTACGGCCATCCCAGCTCCATCTGCGTGTAACTGCATCTCTGGACGTGGTGCAGGGCAGAGCTTCTCAGAACCTCTGTCCATCTCTACCACTTAACTATTAGCTCCTGCAAACAAGAATGCCTAGTAGTCACTTTAGTGTTCTTAATGCCAATGCATTAAGATCAACCGGAACGACGAAAAAATGTTCAATGAATGCATTTTAAGAAAGGAATATGTTTCTTTTGTAAAGGTTTCTGTATTATATAGCTAGCCTTTCAGGCATATGCTTGTTCTTCAACTCTGCATTATTAGGGAAGTCCATGGATTGGAAAATTCCAATAATTTGCAAACTTTTGGAATCAAAATATTGCTCAAAAATTAATGGAAAAAATTTTAAATAAGAATTTCAAATACCGTCATTCAAATTCTTGGCAAGAATTTTTATAACTTTCTTTGGAAACTTTTCTGTGTGTATCTGACTAAGTGACTTCTTCTCCATTTTGTCATTTTATACCCATTTTAGGATTCCATGTAAGTCAATACTTTGTTGTCTTAATATTATTCAAAAATTTAATGGATATCTATTATGTGCTAAGTGCTAGAGGTAGAAAGTAGAGTGCTATGACATAAATACCATAAATTCCTAGCATAGAAGATACTACAAGCAGAATACAGATTTAATACTACCCAGGGCTAAGGTCCATAGGGTCATAGAATCAGACATGACCGAAGTGACTAGCACAGCACACAGTCCGCGATAGGGACCACATTATCTTTGTTTAGAAAAAGAGAGAGATTAAATAATTTGCTAAATATCACATGCTTGGTAAGGAAAAGAGCCCCAGACATGAACTCAGGTTGTTCCGATAATATTGTGCTCTAATGATTGTTTATTGCTTTTCTTGGCCCCCTGCTAAGTTTCATGGAACTGTTGGTTAGATACACTTAACTCCATATTCATAGATACCTTTGTTATCAAGTACAAAATTTTGGAATGTCTAACAATCGACTTTTACTTCAGAACGTAAACCCCAGAGGCGGACACCATTTATCCCCATTTCCCTTGTACAAAGTGTCTGAATTACTCTGCTCCGTCAACGCATTCACAGTGACTTTAAAAGATTATGGGGATGATTATATACCACAAATTGCTTCAACTCAATTTTTACTCTACTAATTCATTCCACAATTGTTGATTAAGCACCTATTTTGTGTAAGATGTCTTTGCCCTGGAGCTATATAGAGAAGGAGATAATCTGTCTTTGGAGAGATTGTATCTAACAGACAAAGACAGACAAACTGGTAATTACCATGCAGTGTCTTGAGAATAATAAGCAGAGTGCTGTGGATACACAATGGAAGGACACAGGACCTAGACTTGGGTCTGGAGGGAGAGTTACAAATGGATTCCTAGAAAAATGATACAGATGATACCTTTCACTGAAGGACTAGTGGAAGTTATCCTAAGGGAGGAGATGATTTCTGTGCAGATGGAATTGCATGGACAAGAATCTGGAGGTCAAAAGTCATCTTCATAGGCAAGGTTGCAGGGTGTACTGGACACCTTTTGTTTTACAATGAGTTTAGAACTTGTCCTAAGGAACATGTAATCTGGTAAAGGAATTTAAACAGAAGGATGATTTGAGTTTTATAGAAGTCCCTTTGGTTAGCGTATAATCACAAAATTAAAGGGATAAATAAATATTTGAGAGCAAAAAGATCTGTTAAGTGGTTGTGGCACTAATTCAGGAATGCTTGATGGTGACCTAGAGTAGAGACATTGGTATTAACAGAAGTGGATAAACTAAAAAGATACCTAAGAGTTAAACTGACAGGAGTTGGTGGTAGATTGTGGGTGCAGGAGGAATTAAGGGTGGAATTGGGAGTACTGTCTAGATTTCTGACTTGAATAGCTCTTACCAGGCTGGGGAACTTAAAGGAAGGATGCTTTTAGAGAGCAAGATGGTGATTCCTGGTTTTGAAAGAATGAGTCTGTGAAGCAGGCAGAGCATCTTATAGTGGATTTGGACCCAGCTGGTCACAAAGAAATTTATATAGACAACCTAAAGAAGGTATTAGAAAATGTCTGTAGCACGTCAATGGTTTCTTAAAGCTTAAACTGTTATTAGAGTTTACTACCCTCTTTTGAGCTTAGAGGAAGCTTGAAATCCAAAATTTCCTTATAATCCTTAAAAATACTAAATGCATACCTTGACACCATGCTTAGTAACCACTTAATTTTGATTAGTATTATTCCAACTACTAAGAATATACAACTGAAAATAGATATCCCCACATGTTTTTAACAAATCAGTCATCGTTGGGCAACACTTAACTGATATTTTCTTAATATTCCAGAATTTCTGAGTTCACTTTTTAATTTTCCCTAAAGACCAGATTACTGAATTTAATCCTAGAATAGCTTAAATTCAAGAAGAGTATTTTGGGGATATTTTGATTAATTGAAACATGTACATTCACTGAGGAAAGAATAATATATATGCTCACATTATTTCAGAAGCTAGTTTTTTTTTTCTTTTGCTCACCTTATTAATCTTAATAAAATTAGTGAAGAAGTAGTTCATCACCACGGCATGGGAAAATGTCACGGAATCATAATATCCAGCAGGTCCTATTGCAATTTGCTTTAGTCAATGCTGATATATTAGGTATTTTATTCTGTTAACTGGCTGATGATGAATGCTGCTTTTAAATGGACTCTTTACTTTGTACTATTTTGAATATACGAGTGCTGTCCTAGGGATGTGAAGAGCTTCTACCAGCTCAGATGGTGAATCAGCACACCCAACCATGCATGCAGAGAGATCTATTATTGTTAGTGTTGAACCAGGTTTCAATGGTCAGCAATAACCCTCCTAGAAATCATGTCAGCTGGTGTGGTATCAAATATTGAAATATGAGCAAACTCAAATAATATCAGTCATAAATACAATCAGTGAGAGGAAAATGATTTGATTCAACTCCCTGAACAAAGACTGTATCACCCTCAAATTCAGTTGAAGCATATGCTTTGCAGGTTTCAAATAAAATTCCATTCACTCCACAGTGAAAAATAACACTTGAAGGACTTTCATGTTCAGGGGCAGTCATTTAAATTAAAGCAACCAACAGTGAGAAGCGTAGGATGGAGCAAACATCTTTGAATTTGAAATCTTCTTAGGATTCATCAGAAGCTTCCAATTTCCTTTTCAGTGCTGTATCAACTGATACTGAAAAATGCAGGAGAGAAAGTAACATAATCAAAGAGTATTATAAGGTCTATTAACTAAGTAACTCAGTCAGAGCTGCCGAAAGGTAACAGCTGTGGATGTTGAAACCCTTAATAAAGTAACCCTCCTGTACCTATTTACAAAACCTCTCTGTGATCATGCCTGTTGTGTCTGTCATTTGCACCTGGTATGAGGGTTCTTTTTTTTTTATATTATTTTTTATGAGGGTTCTTTGGTGCAACAACACATCACATTTCCATGCACTCAGGAGCCATGGTATTGTAGAATCATTATTTCTAAATGCTGACTCTTTTGAATTCAAAGAAAAGACTTGGTACATATTTAAATATATAACACACTACAAAGAAGTTTATTAAGTGAAGATATGCATAACCTTAAAGTTTTTTTTAGTTCCTTTTGCTTTTATTTTGACTGATGATGCTTAATTAATCAGTCATTATCATATCTCACTGTAATTTAGAATGTCAAATGCATGCCTCTGCTCAGAATGAAACTGTCACTCAAATATATATAAATTTTTTAATTTGTTTTCCTTCCTTAGATTTCTACATGACGATTGCAGTCTATTCAGAAAAAGTAAAGTAAATTTCTCTGTTTCTTTCTTCACATCTTCTCCTTTAGCAAGGCAATTACTTGGCTGAAGAGTTGCAAAGTTCTCTGGACAATGAGGAACCTTTCAACTCAAATACAGACAATGGTCAAGAAATAGACATTGATCAACCATACAGTTTTGCACTTGATATTCAAGTTTCTTGGAGTTTATGAAGAAGGATAATGCAAGGAAAGGAAGATAATGAAGGCTGGGAGATAGGAAGATGGCTAACATACACCAATGGTATCTTCCAGACTCCTAGTTCAATTAGAAATGTTGTTCTTGATTGGACTCCCAAAGACATTTATGCTCTCCAGTTATCCCCAGAATATATTAAGAAGAGGTGGCAAGAATACACAGAAAAACTATAGAAAAAAGATCTTCCTGACTCAGATAACCATGATGGTGTGATCACTCATCTAGAGCAAGGAACCATGGAACATGAAGTCAAGAGAGCCTTAGGAAGCATCACTAAAACAAAGCTAGTGAAGGTGATGGAATTTCAGCTGAGCTATTTCAAATCCTAAAAGATGATGTTTTAAAGTGCTTCACTCAATATGCCAGCAAATTTGGAAAACTCAGCAGTGGTCACAATTCTGGAAATTGTCAGTTTTCATTCCAATCTCAAAGAAAGGCAATGCCAAAGAATGTTCAAACTATGGCACAACTGCACTCATTTCACACACTAGCAAAGTAATGCTGAAAATTTTCCAAGCTAGGTTTCAACAATACATAAACCATGAACTTCCAGATGTTCAAGCTAGATTTAGAAAAGGCAGAGGAACCAGAGATCAAATTGCCAACATCTGTTGATCATAGAAAAAGAAAGAGAATTCCAGAAAAATATCTACTTAAGCTTCATTTACTGTGCTAAAGCTTTTGACTGTGTGGATCACAACAAACTGTGGAAAATTCTTAAAAAAGATGGGAATACCAGACCACCTCACCTGCCTTCTGAGAAACCTGTATGCAAGTCAAGAAGTAACAGTTAGAACTGGACATGGAACAAAGAACTGGTTCCAAATTGGGAAAGCAGTACATCAAGGCTGTATATTGTCACCCTGCATATTTAATTTATATGCAGAGTACATCATGTAAAATGCAGGGCTGGATGAAGCACAAGCTGGAATCAAGATTGCTGGGATAAATATCAATCACCTCAGGTATGCAGATGACACCACCCTTATGGCAGAAATTGATGAAGAACTAAAGAGCCTCTTGATGAAAGTGAAAGAGGAGGGTGAAAAAGCTAGCTTAAAACTCAGCATTCAAAGAACTAAGATCATGGCATCTGGTCCCATCACTTCATGGCAAATAGATGGGGAAACAATGGAAACAGTGACAGACTTTACTTTTGGGGCTCCAAATTCACTGCAGATGGTGACTGCAGCCATGAAATTAAAACGCTTGTTTCTTGGAGGAAAGCTATGACCAACCTAGATAGCATATTAAGAAGCAGAGACATTATTTTGTCAACAAAAGTCAAATAGTCAGAGCCATGGTTTTCCCAGTAGTCTTGTATGAAAGGAGAAGGCAATGGCACCCCACTCCAGTCCTCTTGCCTGGAAAATCCCATGGACGGAGGAGCCTGGTAGGCTGCAGTTCTTGGGGTCGAGAAGAGTTGGGCATGACTGAGCAACTTCACTTTCACTTTTCACTTTCATGCATTGGAGAAGGAAATGGCAACCCACTCCAGTGTTCTTGCCTGGAGAATCCCAGGGACGGGAGAGCCTGGTGGGCTGCCATCTATGGAGTCGCACAGAGTCGGACACGACTGAAGTGACTTAGCAGCAGCAGCATGAATGAATGTGAGAGTTGGACCATAAAGAAAGCTGTGTGCCGAAGAATTGATGCTTTGAACTGTGGTGTTGGAGATGACTCTTGAGAGTCCCTTGGACTGCAAGGAGATCCAACCAATCCATCCTAAAGGAAATCAGTCCTGAATATTCATTTCAAGAACTGATGATGAAGCTGAAGCTCCAATAGTTTGGCCACCTGATGTAAAGAGCCGACCCATTTGAAAAGACCCTGATGCTGGGAAAGACTGAAGACATTAGGAGAAGGGGACAACAGAGGATGAGATGGTTGGATGGCATCATTGACTCGATGGACCTGAGTTTGAGCAAGCTCCAGGAGCTGGTGATAGACAGAGAAGCCTGCAGTCCATGGGGTCGCAAAGAGTCGGAAATGACCGAGTGACTGAACTGAACTGAATTGAGTTATCCCCCAAACTCAGGCCCTGCTTTTCAGAGTTTGAGCTGCACCCATAAAGGCTCTTTCACTTCACATCACACTCCTCTAATCTGCAAATAAAAAACAGTGCTAATAATTATCATTGAGCTCTCTGACTGCTGTATGAGGTTTCTGCTATTGGCAACAAGTCCCTAAGGAACCCCTGCCTCTAGAAATAACCCTATAAAGTTCTGATGCTTCATCCTCCAAACAAAAATTTCTCTTTACTTTGAAATGCTTCTGTATGATTATTTCTGCTGTGCTGAGCAGCATGAATGTGTGTTGTAGATAAGGCCACTTCAGTCAGTAAAAGTGGCTAACACTTTTACTCTTGCCAACAGAAGTCAAATAAATGGTTTTCAGAGATATGTTTACATTCTTTTTACATGAGTTCTTGTTTATCATTGACCAAGACTCTGGCAACTGGGAGGGTATGACTGGTTCCCAGAAGGCCCTTGATTTCTATCCTGATCCTAATTTTGAATTTAACATACTCAAAACTCAGATAAATACCAAGGAAGAAAGACACCACTGAAATCATTAAGCTAAACCCGTATCACAGAAGGACATGTGCACATATTACTAGATTGCAAAATATTTTTCTTAGCGTGTTTTTGGAGTAAGAATCTCTCCTATTTAAATTAAATGACCCAAGGAGTGCTTTATTTAGGAAATATTCTACTCCAGTTCAATGAATTGTTATAAGTTTCTGGGTTTTTTTGCCATTTGTATAACTGACTATGGAAAATTGAAGGTGTGTTAGAGTTCACCAAAGAACAGAACCAATAGGAAATATATATATATATAGACATATGCAAGAGGAGGGTTATTATTGGAATTGGCTCACGCAATTATGGAAGCTGAGAAGTCCTACAATCTGTCATTTGCAAGCTGAAGAACCAGAAAAATCAGTGATGTAATTCAGTCTGAGTTCTAAGGCCTGAGAACTGGAGAAATCAGTGATGTAGCTCCCTCTCTGAGCACAAAGGCCTTAAGAACAGGAGGTCCCCTGTCAAAGGCAGGGGAGGATAGACATTTCATCTCAAGCAAATAGAGCAAATTTGCACTTTCTCTGCCTTTTTTTGGTTAATCTGCTCAGGCCCTCAATGGACTGAATGATGTGCATTCACACAGGTGAGGGTGCAATTTCTTTACTCAGTCTACTGATTCAAATGCTAATCTCCTCCAAGAAACACCCTCATATAGATACACCTAGAAATAAAGCTTTTACCAGCTATATGGGCATCACTAAGCCCAGTCAAATTGATGCATAAAGCCATCCATTTCATAAGAGCAGTGGTGGAAGCTATGGATTAACTCAGTTGAAATAATTTCCAACCCCTAAGAGCATGAAGAAAAACACACATTTCTTAGACAACCTTGTAGCTAAGACTTTTCACATGACTTCAGTTTCACCAATGAGATGTCTTCATCCAATACTAAGTCAGATGGAATTTTCTGGGAAGAGAATCAGGGTGTAAGGCATCCAGTTTTCAGGCACAGATTGTGGCAGAAGTGACTGGTTCTGGACCCAACAGCTCTAAGGACACCTTCCCAGTTTAGCAGACAATGTGCTACCTAGCAATCCTACCGAAGTGAAGGTAACCTTTCTGATTATAGCAGAAGGAAAACTGTTCTGCCAACTGGGGCTGTCCTCTGCATGCTCAGCATAGAGCCTGTTCCTTCAGCCCAGCTAAAGAAATTTATAAGCACCCAGTTCCCTGAAATAAACCCCTTTCATTGAAATAAACCTGCAAGCTGAGGGATCCAATTATCTGTGATTGAAACTTAAGGAAGAGCCAAGAGAAAAGAAACTTAAAGAAAAGCCAAGAGAAAAGTAAATTAAACAAGAGAGACTTTAATTTTGTTGATTATTCATTTCCCATTTACGGTTCTAACTTAATTTCAATGTCTAGAACACTGTGGAGTAGGTATTATAATTTTACAGAAAAGGAAATAAAGAGGTAAAGAAATTCACGAAGAGGTAAAAAAGTTTACCTTGGGTCACATAGTATAGAAACAATAAAGTCATGGTTTGAAGCCAGCTCTGTGTTGTGTTAAGTCCCATGAGCACAGTCACTGAGATGTAAAGCCTCCCCAGTGAAAAGGAAAGCTGAGTCACTTTCCGCAACTTGGCAGGTTGTGATTGAGGGCAATTTTGTCAAGATCAAGATATAAAAATTTATTATGCTCTTGAATACTATCTCAGATTCGTTACTACTGACCAGTATCTGTATTTCTTAAATGTTACACACTTCCTTATTCTTAGGTAGGAAGTGACTGGTGACTCTGGGTGGACTATTTATGAGTTAACCCATTGATGGCTTGTGTTTAAGAGCTAGATTGATGGATCATTTCTGAGTTCTGCAAGTACATTTATGTTCAGCATGTGGTTTCGTTGCCCATCAAATAAGACTTTAGTCTGCCCAGAAAATAAGGCTCAGCTTATACTTAAGTGACCAACCATTTCAATTGCCCATGACTGTCTTAGCGTTAAAACCAAAAGTCCACCATCCTGGGAAATCTTTTAGTCTCAAGCAAATGAGGATGTTCGGTCATCCTATTTAGAACCTCCCTTCCCTGTCTGTTCTATCTGCCCACCCCTAACAGCTTTAATGTACAGAAAGTCCATCACAACCAAGTTTTTCTATAGCCACCAGGCTTTTCAGAGGGCAAACACCTGTCACCTCTGTCTCCTAATGAGCCTGGTTCCCTGGGGCAGTGATCTATTATATAGGCGTTTTTTCCTTTCCCAGAGAATCAAACAGCCCACACTAGCCTTGACTGCCTGGTTCTTCCTTGAGGCACAAAATACCCTTCAAAGCAGAAATAACTGAAGACAGGCAGAGAGTTCACTTTTGGTACCATATGGAAACCACTGCCAGCTGCTTTTGAGGCTGCTTGTTACTGTAAAAGTTATTTTGCATAAACTTATTTGTTAACTGGGCTAGAAACTTCCAGTTCCCTGCAAATCTTGCTTTCTTACAGATTCTTTTCCCTCTCAGGAATCTTTATGATCCAAAAGAGATTTGAAGATATCACATGAATAATAGGAAATACCATTTAACACAATTCTAAGTGGTTGAGAATGTCCCTGCATTCTCAGGCTAAATTACTGGAGGCGATTTCTTATTCCTTTGGCCACTAAATGACAGAACAAAACTGCACTCAAATGTTATTTCCCTTCCATTCAAGATAAAAGCTTACTCTCCATCCCATTGAGCCAGGTAGAGGCATCACAATGACTATCAAAGATTATTAAAGGAAATGTTTAGTGATTACCCACCCATTCTCACCTACAAACAAAAGGAAATTACTGGCCTTCATAATTTGCTGTCTACTGTTAATTTTGCTTCAGCACAGTTCACTTCAGTTCAGTCGCTCAGTCATGTCTGACTCTTTGCGACCTCATGGACTGTAGCACGCAAGGCCTCCCTGTTCATCACCAACTCCCAGACCTTACTCTAACTCATGTCCATTGAGTCGGTGATGCCATCCAACCATCTCATCCTCTGTTGTCCCCTTCTGTTCTTGCCTTCAATCTTTCCCAGCATCAGGGTCTTTTCAAATGGGTCAGCTCTTTGCACCAGGTGGCCAAAGTATTGGAGCTTCAGCTTCAGCATCAGTCCTTCCAATGAATATTCAGGACTGATTTCCTTTAGGATGGACTGGTTGGATCTCCTTGCAGTCCAAGGGACTCTAAAGAGTCATCTCCAACAGCACAGTTCAAAAGTATCAATTTTTCGGCGCTCAGCTTTCTTTATAGTCCAACTCTCACATCCATACATGACTACTGGAATAACCATAGCCCTGACTAGATGGACCTTTTTTGGCAAAGTAATGTCTCTGCTTTTTAATGTACTGTCTAGGTAGGTCATAACTTTTCTTCCAAGGAGCAAGTGTCTTTTAATTTCATGGCTGCAGTCACCATCTGCAGTGATTTTGGAGCCCAAAAGAATAAAGTCTGACACTGTTTCCACTGTTTCCCCATCTATTTCAATGAACTGATGGGACCAGATACCATGATCTTAGTTTTCTGAATGTTGAGTTTTAAGCCAACTTTTCACTCTCTTGTTTCACTTTTGTCAAGAGGCTCTTTAGTTCTTCTTCACTTTCTGCCATAAGGGTGGAGTCATCTGCATATCTGAGGTGATTAATATTTCTCCCAGCAATCTTGATTCCAGCTTATGCTTCATCCAGCCCAGCATTTATCATGATGTACTCTGCATATAAATTAAATAAACAGGGTGACAGTATACAGCCTTGATGTACTCCTTTCCCGATTTGGAACCAGTCGGTTGTTCCACGTCCAGTTCTAACTGTTGCTTCCTGACCTGCATACAGATTTCTTAAGAGGCAGGTCAGGTGGTCTGGTATTCCAATCTCTTTAAGAATTTTCCACAATTTATTGTGGTTCATACAGTCAAAGGCTTTGGCATAGTCAATACAGCAGAAATAGATGTTTTTTTGGAATTCTCTTGCTTTTTTGATAATCCAGCAGATATTGGCAATTTGATC
This sequence comes from Cervus elaphus, assembly GCF_910594005.1. Taxonomy (NCBI): domain Eukaryota; kingdom Metazoa; phylum Chordata; class Mammalia; order Artiodactyla; family Cervidae; genus Cervus; species Cervus elaphus. The sequence goes on along the minus strand of NC_057817.1, from coordinate 13,219,299 downwards.
TCTGGTTCCTCAGCCTTTTCTAAATCCAGCTTCAAAATCTGGACGTTCACAGTTCACATAATGTTGAAGACTGGCTTGGAGAATTTTGAGCATTACTTTAGTAGTGTGTGAGATGAGTGCAATTGTGTAGTAGTTTGAGCATTCTTTGGCATTGCCTTTCTTTGGGATTGGAATGAAAACTGAACTTTTCCAGTGCTGTGGCCACTGCTGAGTTTTCCAAATTTGCTGGCATATTAAGTGTAACACTTTAGACCATCATCTCAACTGGAATTCCATCACCTCTACTAGCTTTGTTCATAGTGATGCTTCCTAAGGCCCACTTGACTTTGCACTCCAGGATGTCTGACTCTAGGTGAGTGATCACACCATCGTGATTATCTGGGTCTTGAAGATCTTTTTTGTACAGTTCTTCTGTGTATTCTTGCCACCTCTTCTTAATATCTTCTGCTTCTGTTAGGTCCATACCATTTCTGTCCTTTATTGAATTGCATGAAATATTCCCTTGGTATCTTTATTTTTCTTTAAGAGATCTCTAGTCTTTCCCATTCTATTGTTTTTCTCTATTTCTTTGCACTGATCACTGAGGAAGGCTTTCTTATCGCTCCTTGCTATTCTTTGGAACTCTTCATTCAAATGGGTGTATCTTTCCTTTTCTTCTTTGCTTCTTGCTTCTCTTCTTTTCTCAGCTATTTGTTAGGCCTCCTCAGACAACCATTTCGCCTTTATGCATTTCTTCTTCTTGAGCATGGTCTTGATCCCTGTCTCCTGTACAATGTCATGAACCTCCATCCATAGTTCATCAGGCACTCTGTTTATTACATCTAATGCCTTGAATCTATTTCTCACTTCCACTCTATATTCATAAAGGATTTTATTTAGGTCACACCTGAATGGTCTAGTGGTTTTCCCTACTTTCTTCAATTTAAGTCTGAATTTGGCAATAAGGAGTTCATGATCTGAGCCACAGGCAGCTCCCAGTCTTGCTTTTGTTGACTGTATACAGCTTCTCCATCTTTGGCTGCAAAGAATATAATCAATCTGATTTCCTGATTTCAGTGTTGACCATCTGGTGATGTCCATGTGTAGAGTCTTCTCTTGTGCTGTTGGAAGAGGGTGTTTGCTATGACCAGTGCGTTCTCTTGGCAAAAGTCTGTTAGCCTTTGCTCTGCTTCTTTCTGTATTCCAAGGCCAAATTTGCTTGCTACTCCAGGTGTGTCTTGACTTCCTACTTTTGCATCCCAGTTGCCTATAATGAAAAGGACATCTTTTTGGGGGTGTTAGTTCTAGACAGTCTTGTAGACAGTTCATAGAGCTGTTCAACTTCAGCTTCTTCAGCATTACTGGTCAGGGCATAGACTTGGACTACTGTAATACTGAATGGCTTGCCTTGGAAATGAATAGAGATCATTCTGTCATTTTTGAGATTACATCCAAGTACTGCATTTCAGACTCTTTTGTTGACTATGATGGCTACTCCATTTCTTCTAAGGGATTCTTGCCCATAGTAGTAGATATAATAGTCATCTGAGTTAAATTCACCCATTCCAGTCCATTTTCATTTGCTGATTCCTAAAATGTCAATGTTCACTCTTGTCCTCTCCTGTTTGACCACTTCCAATTTGCCTTGATTCATGGACCTAATATCCCAGGTTCCTATGCAATATTGCTCTTTATAGCATCAGACTTTACTTCCATCACCAGTCACATCCACAACTGGGTGTTGTTTTGCTTTGGCTCCGTCTCTTCTTTCTTTCTGGAGTTATTTCTCCACTAATCTCCAGTAGCATATTGGGCTACCGACCTGGGGAGTTCATCTTTCAGCATCCTATCTTTTTGCCTTTTCATACTGTTCATGGGGTTCTCAAGGCAAGAAAACTGCAGTGGTTTGCCGTTCCCTTCTCCAGTGGACCGTGTTTTGTCAGAACTCTCCACCATGACCCGTCCATCTTGGGTGGCCCTACAGGGCATGGCTCAGAGTTTCATTGAGTTAGACAAGACTGTGGTCCATGTGATCAGATTGTTTGGTTTTCTGTGACTGTGGTTTTCAGTCTCTCTGCCCTCTGATGGATAAGGATAAGAGGTTTATGGAAGCTTCCTGATGGGAGAGGTTGACTGAGGGGGAAACTTGTCTTGTTCTGATGGTAAGGGCCATGCTCAGTGACCCTTTAATCCAATTTTCTGCTGATGGGTGGAGCTGTGTTCCCTCCTTGTTATTTACCTGGGGCCAAACTATGGTGGCACAGAAGGCAGTGGCACCCCACTCCAGTACACTTGCTTGGAAAAATCCCATGGACGGAGGAGCCTGGTGGGCTGCAGTCCATGGAGTTGCTAAGAGTCGGACACGACTGAGCGACTTCACTTTCACTTTTCATTTTCCTACATTGGAGAAGGAAATGGCAACCCACTCCAGTGTTCTTGCCTGGAGAATCCCAGGGACGGGAGAGCCTGGTGGGCTGCCATCTATTGGGTTGCACAGAGTTGGACACGACTGAAGCGACTTAGCAGCAGCAGCAGCAAGCTGTGGTGGAGGTAAAGAAGATAATGGCGACCTCCTTCAAAAGACCCCATGCACGCACTGCTACACTTGGTGCCCTCAGCCCTGCAGCAGGCCACCACCAACCCACACGTCCACCTGAGACTCCTGGACGCTCCCAGTTAAGTCTGGGTCAGTCTCTTGTGGGGTCACTGCTCCTTTCTCTGGGTCCTGGTGCCCGAAGGTTCCGTTTGTACCCTTCAAGAGTCTATCTCCCAGTCCTGTGTAAGTTCTGCCAGCTCTATGGTGGGGTCAATGGTGACCTGCTCAAAGAGGGCTTATGCTGTCCCCACATCTGCTGCACCCAGAATCCCCGCCCCTGCAGGAGTCCACTGCTGACCTGTACCTCCACAAGAGACTCTCAAATACAGTTCTGTCTCAGTCTCTATGGGGTCTCTGGGTCCTTGAGCCCTCTCGGCGTCTCTGGCGGGAATTGGGGATTTGATTCTAAACATGAATTCTCCCCTCCTACCATCTTGCTGGGGCTTCTCCTCTGCCCTTGGATGTGGGGTATCACCTCAAAGTCGCTCCACGCCATGCAGTCACTGCTCCAGCGCCTACCGTCTTGCTAATTTACTTAATTTTACATACTTACTTTTACTTATTTTATGTCTTGTTAATCTACTTACTCAGTTTTATTTCTCATAAGTTTGTGATCTTTTTTACACTTTAACTAGATAATCTTACTAATCTAAAAATAAATGTTCCAGGCCAAAACAACAACAAGAACAACAACAACAACCCAGATTTACAGTTACCAAATGGAAGAGGGGGATGGTAAATTAGGAGTTTGGGATTAAAATATGCACAGTACTATATATAAAATATATAACCAACAAGGACCTACACTATAGCACAATATCTTACAATAACCTATAATGGAAAAGAATCTAAAAAGGAATATACATATATATATATTGTCAAATACAAATTGGCACTTACCAAGAGCATTGCCAAGAAACACCTGGAGTAACAGGCAAATTTGGCCTTGGAGTACGGAATGAACAGGGCAAAGGCTAAATAGAGTTTTGCCAACAGAATGCACTGGTCATAGCAAACACCCTCTTCCAACAGCACAAGAGAAGACTCTACACACGGACATCACCAGATGGTCAACACTGAAATCAGATTGATTATATTCTTTGCAGCCAAAGATGGAGAAGCTGTATACAGTCAGCAAAAACAAGACTGGGAGCTGCTTGTGGCTCAGATCATGAACTCCTTATTGCCAAATTCAGACTTAAATTGAAGAAAGTAGGGAAAACCACTAGACCATTCAGGTATGACCTAAATCAAATCCCTTATGACTATACAGTGGAAGTGAGAAATAGATTTAAGGGACTAGATCTGATAGACAGAGTGCCTGATGAACTATGGATGGAGGTTCATGACATTGTACAGGAGACAGGGATCAAGACCATTCCCATGGAAAGTGAAAAAAAAGTGAAAGTGAAGTTGCTCAGTCGTGTCTGACTCCTTGCGACCCCATAGACTGTAGCCCACCAGGCTCCTCCGTCCATGGGATTCCAGGCATGAATACTGGAGTGGGTTGCCATGACCTTCTCCAGGAGACATTCCCGACTCAGGGATTGAACCCTGGTCCCGCATTGTACACAGACGCTTTACCATCTGAGCCACCAGGGAAGTCCATCCCCATGGAAAAGAAATGCAAAAAGGCAAAATGACTGTCTGAGGAGGGCTTACAAATAGCTGTGAAAAGAAGAGAAGTGAAAAGCAAAGGAGAAAGGGAAAGATATATCCATTTGAATGCAGAGTTCCAAAGAACAGCCAGGAGAGATAAGAAAGCCTTCCTCAGTGATCAATGCAAAGAAATAGATGAAAAAACAGAATGGGGAAGACTAGAGATCTCTTCAAGAAAATTAGAGATACCAAGGGAACATTTCATGCAAAGATGGGTTCGATAAAGGACAGAAATGGTGTGAACCTAACAGAAGCAGAAGATATTGAGAAGAGGTGGCAAGTATACACAAAAGAGCTGTACAAAAAAGACCTTCATGATCCAGATAAACATCATGGTGTGATCAATTATCTGGAGCCAGATATCCTGGGGTGTGAAGTCAACTGGGCATTAGGAAGCATCACTATGAACAAAGCTAGTGGAGGTGATGGAATTCCAGTTGAGCTATTTCAGATCCTGAAAGATGATGCTGTGAAAGTGCTGTACTCAATATGCCAGCAAATTTGGAAAACTCAGCAGTGGCCAAGGACTGGAAAAGGTCAGTTTTCATTCCAATCCCTAAGAAGGGCAATGCCAAAGAATGCTGAAACTACCACACAATTGTACTCATCTCACACACTAGTAAAGTAATGCTCAAAATTCTCCAAGCCAGGCTTCAGCGATATGTGAACCGTGAACTTCCCGATGTTCAAGCTCATTTTAGAAAAGGCAGAGAAACCAGAGATCAAATTGCCAACATCTGCTGGATAATCGAAAAAGCAAGAGAGTTCCAGAAAAACATCTATTTCTGCTTTATTGACTATGCCAAAGCCTTTGACTGTGTGGATCACAACAAACTCCGGAAAATTCTTCAAGAGATGGGAATACCAGACCACCTGACCTGCCTCTTAAGAAATCTGTATGTAGGTCAGGAAGCAACAGTTAGAACTGGACATGGAACAACCAACTGGTTCCAAATAGGAAAAGGAGTACGTCAAGGCTGTATATTGTCACCCTGCCTATTTAACGTATATGCAGAGTACATCATGAGAAATGCTGGAGCTGGAAGAAGCACAAGCTGGAATCAAGATTGCCAGGAGAAATATCAATAACCTCAGATATGCAGATGACACCACCCTTATGGCGGAAAGTGAAGAGGAACTAAAAAGCCTCTTGATGAAAGTGAAAGAAGAGAGTGACAAAGTTGGCTTAAAACTCAACATTCAGAAAACTAAGACCATGGCATCTGGTCCCATCACTTCATGGGAAATAGATGGGGAAACAGTGGAAACAGTGTCAGACTTTATTCTTTTGGGCTCCAAAATCACTGCAGATGGTGTTTGCAGCCATGAAATTAAAAGACACTTACTCCTTGGAAGGAAAGTTGTGACCAACCTAGATAGCATATTAAAAAGCAGAGACATTACTTTGCCAACAAAGGTCCGTCTAGTCAAGGATATGGTTTTTCCAGTGGTCATGTATGGATGTGAGAGTTGGACTGTGAAGAAAGCTGAGCACTGAAAAATTGATGCTTTTGAACTGTGGTGTTGGAGAAGACTCTTGAGAGTCCCTTAGACTGCAAGGAGATCCAACCCGTCCATCCTAAAGGAGATCAGTCCTGGTGTTCATTGGAAAGACTGATGTTGAAGCTGAAACTCCAATACTTTGGCCACCTGATGCAAAGAGTTTACTCATTGGAAAAGACCCTGATGCTGGGAGGGATTGGGGGCAGGAGGAGAAGGGGATGACAGAGGATGAGATGACTGGATGGCATCCCTGACTTGATGGACATGAGTTTGAGTAAACTCCGGGAGTTAGTGATGGACAGGGAGGCCTGGTGTGCTGCGATTCATGGGGTCGCAAAGAGTCGGACATGACTGAGTGACTGAACTGAACTGAAGAGCATTGCCAACGACCGAACACAAAGACATTTGCCATGTGCCTCTATGGAGATTGAACCCCATGCTGCTATAGCTGTTGACCTTCAACAACCCCTGAGGGAATTCAGGGTAGAGTGAGGCATTCTGTGCTCCAGGGAATCTAGTGAGACCGATCTTTAGACAGTTGGATGATTTTAGGAATAGATTTTATGATCTCAGTCTTCACATCTCCTCATATCTGCTGCTAAGTCACTTCAGTTGTGTCCTACTCTATGCGACACCATAGACGGCAGCCCACCAGGCTCCCCCGTCCCTGGTATTCTCTAGGCAAGAACACTGGAGTGGGTTGCCATTTCCTTCTCCAGTGCATGAAAGTGAAAAGTGAAAGTGAAGTCACTCAGTCATGTTGGACTCTTAGCGACCCCATAGACTGCAGCCTACCAGGCTCCTCCATCCATGGGATTTTCAAGGCAAGAGTACTGGAGTGGTTGCCATTGCCTTCTCTGCTCCTCATATCTAGAGAAGCACTAAGCCCTTCATGGTGATATCAGATCCTCATGACTAACAAAAAGCCTTTTGTAAAATGAGTGCTCCATGGTATTGAACTCCCCCTTCACCAAAACCTTATATATTGTCTTTCCCCCGCTGCCTTTGGAGCAGTCTCTCAGAGCTATCTGAGATGCTGCCTCCAGGGCCGCAGTCCTCATTTTGCTCCAAATAAAACTTAACTCACAACTCTCAAGTTATACATTTTTTTTTGTCATCAACACCACACACATACATATAACACACACATATGTACACACACATACATATAACATATATGTACACATATAACATATATGTACACATGCATATAACATATGTGTACACATGCATATAACAATATATGCACACATACATATAACACATATACACATGTGTGCACACATATATGTACACACATGCACACAACACATATATGTACACACATATAACATATATGCACACACATATAACATATATGTACACACATGCATATAACAATATGTGTACATGCATACATATAACATATACACACATGCACATAACACACATGTGCACACATATAACATATATGTGTACACATAACATGTATGCACACATATAACATATATATGTGCACACATATAACATATATATGTGCACACACATATATGTAGAACTGAATCACTCTGCTGTATACCTGAAACTAATAACATTGTAAATCAAGTATATTGCAATAGAATTTAAAAATAAGTAAGCACTCATAGTTATTTCCCAATCCCTGCTATTCTATTGCCAGCGTTAGGGTGCTCACTCTTCTGCTCTTCGCTGGTACAAATCAGCCCAGCTCATGTCGCGGTGCCTGCCCTCACTGTTACCGCCTCTACTGCTCCTACTGCTTCCAGGCTGCTGCCGTTACCACCACCACCGCTCAGGCTGGGACTGTGACAGCAACTGCTGCTCAAGACCACTCACCGTTAATTACCCCTGCATCGTTAGTAAGTGCCTTGGATGAGGCTGACTCTGTTCTGAGCGCTTTACAATAACTGTCTCATTTGAATCTTCATCACAACTCTATGACTGACTATTATTTCTGTTTCAGTGGATGAAGAAATTGAGGTGTGAGATATTAGATAACTTTGCCCAAAGTTACAGAGAAAATAGGTGATGGGAATTGATGTGAACTTAGGTCTTTTGGGCTTTAAAATTTGCATGCTTAAAAACTCCAATGTTGCTCTGCCCAGGGAAATCACCCTTAATAATTTCAGTTGTACTAATTTAGTACTCTTTCCTCTATGACCTCAGTTTCTATAGCATTCATACAAACAATGATGGTACGTCTTAACATTGTTATTTTACTGAATGGTATACATATATATTTTCATTTACTGAAATAGTAAGAAGTGCATTTTTCTACTTCTGAGCCAATGATAAGCATATAGATGAAGCTGAATAAACAGGACTTCAGTAGACTACTGAATCTCTATGGTTACTTTAACAAAGTAACCAAATTACTCCTAACAACATCCTTTGAATTTAAAAGTATAAGATCTGGTGTCAAATAAATGAAAAGACAATGACCTGTTATAAATAATATATAACATTCTGTGGGCTCAATGAAATACTTATAATTGATATAGTATGATTCTAGAGTTAAATGTCTGTATTTTACAAATAATATAAATTTCAAAGCATGTTACAACAAAATATTAGGGCTATAAGACCCTTACTAAAGTACTGAGGTAAAATCGCTCAGATGTGTCTGACTCTTTGTGACTCCATGGACTGTAGCCTACCAGGTTCCTCTGTCCACGTAATTCTCCAGGCAAGATTACTGGAGTGGGTTGCCATTCCCTTCTCCAGGGGATCTTCCTGACCCAGGGATCAAACCCGGGTATCCTGCATTGTAGGCAGACTCTTTACTGTCTGCGCCACCAGGGAAGTCCCTCTGGGCCACTGTTGGCCAACTTTTTTTGGGTTATCTGTTCCTGTTTTTGAAGTTCTCTAGGAAAATAGTCAATATAATCTTCCTTTTGAATTTACAATCTTGATTTGGGAGAATATCCAGGTTGCTGCTTCAATAACCCCCTCCTCTCTATCCCCCAGGTGGTGCTAGTGGTAAAGAAACTGCCTGCCAATGCAGGAGACATAAGAGAGACACAGGTTTGATCCCTGGGTGGGGAAGATCCCCGGAAGAGGAAATGACAACCCACTGCAGTATTCTTGCCTGGACAATCCCATGGACAGAGGAGCCTGGTAGGCTAAGTCCATAGGGCCACATAGAGTCAGACATGACTGAAGCGACTTAGCATGCCCTATTACTTCATTATTAGCTAACTGGCCACTTTCCTACAGTACCTCCTTTCTCCAAATACCCAGCCCTGAGTTAATCTTCAGCAAATTATTTTTAGCCAATGACTCAGTTTTAAGTTCTTCTCCCTTCTATTACCACTCTTCAGTGTGACTGTTAAATGCATAATGAATGCCTCTCTGTATAGAGCATTTTAACTATTTAACTTCTGACATTGTAGAAAGAGAGACAGGTGAGGAAGAAAAACACAGTGTGATAAGGGAAGTAGTGTTATTTTACTTAATAGTCACCATAGGAACAGAACATAGGGAACATACCCTTTTTTAAAGGAATCGTTAAACATTATGATGCTTAGGGAAAAATAATACACGGGCTCCAACATATGAAAAGACAACTAAAATGCATGAATATTTATTTAAATCCCTATAGAACATACCATTATGTCACGATAGTTTAGTGAAAGTTTATGATGTTTTGAATAATACTGCCTGAGGCTTAAATCCTGGTTCTGTTATTTACCAGTTATGTGACCCTGGCCAAGTTACTTAATCATTTTTTCCCCTTGCTTATGGAACATGGGTAATCCTTACATATAGGATGGCTATGACAATGAAACAGACATGAAGTGTTCTGACTGCGGCCGTTAGCAAGTAAATGCAAAAAAGGTAACTATTATTAAATCATGTCAACTTTGCAGGATGTGGATGGGTTTAGTGTTTGTTTACCATGTGGGGTGTGATCATCAAATGTACAAGTGACCAGGGCCTTGGTGGTCTTAAAAGGTTTCTTGGCAACTGTGGAGGTGTGTGCATTCTGCTTAGGGAGGTCAGGCAAGGGCAGAGAGAAGGGGAAGCCTGGGATGAATCTTGGCCTTCTGTCATTTGTCTTTCTGATTCTTGTGTGATTCCTTATCTCCAGGTCAGAAAAAGGAAACGGAGGATTAACTATTGTTTTTCTCATTTTTTGAATGGGACAGTTTTGCCTTTCCATCACGCTTTTGAACCTGTCCCTGACATTTTTTTAAAAAAACTTTTTCCCAGGCTTTTTGTTTTGTTTCCTTGGCCTTTGCTCTGTTACTTTGTCTTCTTGGGTTCCTTTTGAGAGTATAGGTTCATAGCAATATTTTTTCCTTCTTTTTTAAAAAGATAAATTTCCTTCAACTTTGATTTTAAAAAAAGCTCAAATACGCTTGTTTTTGCTTGACCAATTCAGTAAAGTAAATTGGAAAACTTCTTGCAACACGAACACTTCTTGGAGAAGAGCAGACAAGCTTATAATGTAGCTAGAGATAGCTTTAGTTACCATTACAATTCAATTTGTTTTCTTTCTATGGAGGGAAAAGCATAAGGGCATATATGACATGAATTCTTGAGTGATTCTCAAAACATGAAGGCATTTTCAGAAAAGAATCTTGCATTCATTGTCTCTTGTTAATGGCAATGTGATATCTTGACAGCTAGAAATGAGCTGTATAAACTAGCATCTTGGTTGTCTGGAAATATTAATAACTTTGGAGATGTTACTTATGTGCTCAGGCTCTTTGCTCTGGCTAAAGACTAAAACTTCCCCCTATGTACTTTACTGGCATGAGATTTTTATTTTCAGAACCTGAAAATAATTACATAGCATGTTAAGCCCAGACTCTTGCATATGGAAACAACCCCATACAATGGAGTTCCAGATTTGTCAAAAAGCTTACTTGATATTGCAATTTGAGGAGAGGGAAAGGAGAAGATATTTTCCTTCATAATGAATTCAACTGGGAATTTTTTTAATAGGGAAAAGGTCATACTAATACTGTCTAGTGTTCCTATAAAAGATATACTAAAACTTAAGAAATATTTTGGCTCTTACTGAGTTTTCCAATATCTCCTGGTATAAGTTCCCTCATTTGTAAAATTAAGTTGATAATACATAGTTTAATTATAAGGATTAAAGGAGAAAATATATGAAATGATATTATTGTTGATACTTATTAGGCCAAGAAATATATGTGATTTTCCTTCTTTGTTTCTAAAGGATAATTCTGAGTTTATCCCCTTAATCCACAAATCCTGACCATTCATAGACAATCAGATGGCTGTAATTAATTTTAAAGGTGGTGATGGAGAAAGAGACGGGAAGGACCCGAGACTCTGAATACCCTCATCTTATCTTTCTTGTTCCTAGAAGTCACCAAGAAGATAAGGCCATGCTGTGTACACCCCTTTTCGCTCTGAGCCTTTGGCCCTGAAGTGCAGTGCACCCCACCCGAGCTGAGCTAAATTGAGTCACACAAATGACTGCTCTCCAAGGTCCAGAGCTTTTTCTCCTAAACCCTATGTGAATCTGGCTCTCCTTTTGGTGGAAAAAACTCTTAACTAAGAATAATAACCCTGCTATGGAATGCTTCTTCCCCACTCATGAAGAAAGGGCCACTAGTGGAAATTCTCTGCCTGTTTCAACCCCTACCTCCCTCTTCTGCACAAGACTTTGGGGCAAAAGGTCCAGCATATGCAGCTCAATCAATTCCAACGTCTCACTCTTCTTTTTGAGAGTCAGCTGCTTGCAGGAGGCAGACCCTCTCCTCTGCTCCTTCTTGCTGCATTTTGTAGCGGCACCCCTCCCCCACCATGGGACGTTCAGTGGTGGCCAAGTGTCACCTCTGAGTCTCTAAGTCTGAGATTCAGTATATGGAAGTACATTGTCGCCATGTACCCAAGCCATATTTCCCAATATTTAATGTTAATAAGGTGGTGTTCTCCCACAATGGGCCAATCTCTCTAACCTCCTTTTTGATTCAGAGCCAGTGAGTTAGACACCCCTTGTGGTCAGCCTCATATTCTTTTGGTCTCCCTTTCACCCCAGCCATGCTGCAGTAACCAACTCTGTGTAAGTATACCCTGATAGCAGTTCACCTCACTGGACCTCTCTCTCACTCTCTGCCACAGGGCTTTCCAAACTCTACAGCTCTGGATGCCTAAGAAATCTTTCCCAGCACTCACGCTTGCATGGCATTGACACATGCCCTGCCCTCACGCATGCACAACCCGGATCTGCAAGGGGGTTATTAATAACACTCCTTGACCAACACAGGAACAGGGGCTGGTGGATAAACACTTTCTTCTCGCTGGGGCACAGTTCCAAGGTATATATTACATAGACCTGAAAACATTCCCAAATGAGATAAAGACCCTATTGCTCCCAGTCATGAACTTCTCAAGAAGTCACTGTTGGACTGGCTTTCTTTCCATCACGGGCTCAGTTTCCACCCTTCACTACCATTCTCTGGAATCATCTCCTAGGAATGAACTATCTGCCTGCAAACCCATGTGTCAAGCTCTTCTGTCAGGGGGAAACCTAGGCTAAGGGGCTTCCCAGGTGGCACCAGTGGTGAAGAATCTGCCTGTCAATGCAGGAGATGTAAGAGAGGTGGGTTTGATCCACGGGTCAGGAAGATGCCCTGGAGGAGGAACACCCCTCTCCAGTATTCTTGGCTTCCCCTGGTAACTCATCTGGTTAAAAAAAAAAAAAAATCTGTCTGCAGTGCAGGAGACCCTGGTTCAACTCCTGGGTCAGGAAGATTCCCTGGAAGAGACAGGCTACCCACTCCAGTATTTTGGGGCTTCCCTGGTGGCTGGGATGCTAAAGAATCTGCCTGCAATGCTGGAGACCTGGGTTTGATCCATGGGTTGGGAGGATCCCCTGGAGGAGGGCATGGCAACCCACTCCAGGATTCTTACCTGGAGAATTCCCATGGACAGAGGAGCCTGGTGGACTACCGTCCATGGGGTCTCAAAGAGCCAGATACAACTGAATGACTAAGGACACACTCCAGTATTCTTGCCAGAAAAATCCCATGGACAGAGGAACCTGTTTGGCTATTGTCCATGGGGTCGCAAGGAGTCAAACATAACTGAGCATCTGATAATAACCAGGGAGCTTAAGAAAGAGAAATCAGTGGAATCTGAGGATTAAAATAATACTGAGCACGATAATTTGGATCAGGAATTTCCCCCCCCTACTTTGGCTCATCACTGAACCTGTTGCTTTATCCACCAGCAAAGGCAGTTTTAATATTGGCCAAGCCAGCCTCAGGAGAGTGCACTCAAGTCTCAGGCTGCTTTGGTTTAACCTTGAAATGAGCAGGTACCGATTTCCCTAAGATGGTATGCCTTGGGCAGAGTTTTGGTAAGTAACTTTTTAATAACAGAGGCCAAAGAAATATTTTCTATTTAACTATGCTATCAGATAAATTGGGCTTCCCTGATGGCTCAGATGGTAAAGAATCTGCCTGCAGTGCAGGAGACCCAGGTTTGATCCCTGGGTCGGGAAGATCCTCTGGAGAAGGGAATGGTAACTCACTCCAGTATTCTTGCCTGGGAATCCCATGGACAGAAGAGCCTGGTGGACTACAGTCCATGGGGTCACAAAGAGTCAGACGCAATTGAGCAACTAATACTTTCACTTAGATCAGTTAGGTAAACCCGGGCTTTAGACAGCAACTGAGTTTTCTGAGAGTTTACAGGAGCTCTACTGTGCAAGCTTCTAGCTTCAAGTCATTTGTGCCAGACCTGGGTCAGGAGAAATGCTATGCTGCCTCAGATTCTGGGCCATTGTCCTCTGCTTTCAACTGCCTTTAGGACTCAGGGAGGAAGAGGACTCTGCTGAGGACAGAGGCAGATTCATCCTGAAGCTAAATAAGTTTTGGTTTCAGGGCCCCTGCATTGCATGGGTCCCTTCCAATATGCTCACGCGACTATGTTTTCATGGAATCCAAGAATTAAGACATTTTCACTGCAGTTGCTTAGAGACTGCTTCTTTTGACAAAGGGCTGCAGGCTGCCGTGGAGTCCTGCTTAGGGTAACTGATTTGGAGATACAATGGAATTGGATTCAGTGAGATATATTTATGTGGTTCACAGTCCATTTCAGAAAAGTTATTGCTTGTCATCCCTGAGTGGGAATAGTTTCTGGGAGTTCATCAGTGCTCACTGTCTTGCCTCACTGAGCAATCATATACAAAGGTGCAGGCCCAAAGTCCATATCATGATAGAATAGAAACATATGAGCAGAGGAAGATAAATAAGGCCTGACATGTGAACTATTCTCCTACCTATAAACACAGAAATACGTTTCATGAATATACCTAGAATTCATTGTATTTCTTTTATTGATGGCATTCAAGTACAAACTAATATAACAGAATTCCTCTTTGAACCACAGCTCCATAGAAGTATGATGAATTCTAAATATATATATGTCTATGAAATAAAATATTTGATGGGTACCTATGGCCATTAGCAGGTGGCACAGTTGGGAAAAAATCTGCCTGCCAATGCAGGAGACGTGAGATGTGAATTTGATTCCTGGGTCAGGAAGATTCCCTGGAGTAGGAAATGGCAACCGCCTCCAGTATTCTTACTTGGAAAATGGCACGGACATAAGAGCATGGAGGGCTAATAGTCCATGGGGTTGCAGAGAGTCGGACATGACTGAGAACTGAGCACACACTATTAATAACAATTCAATCAACCTAAGAATAAGCTATATACCTTCTTATACTCTCTATAGCACGTTACATAGGGAGTATCATCACTACGAACAAAGCTAGTGGAGGTGATGGAATTCCAGTTGAGCTATTTCAAATCCTAAAAGATGATGCTTTAAATTGCTGCACTCAATATGCCAGCAAATTTGGAAAACTCAGCAGTGGCCACAGAACTGGAAATGGTCAGTTTTCATTCCAATCCCAAAGAAAGGCAATGCCAAAGAATGCTCAAACTACCATAAGATTGCACTCATCTCACACGCTAGTAAAGTAATGCTCAAAATTCTCCAAGCCAGGCTTCAGCAATGTGTGAACCGTGAACTTCCAGATGTTCAAGCTGGTTTTAGAAAAAGCAGAGGAACCAGAGCTCAAATTGCCAATATCCGCTGGATAATCGAAAAAGCAAGAGAGTTCCAGAAAAACATCTATTTCTGCTTTATTGACTATGCCAAAGCCTTTGACTGTGTGGATCACAATAAACTGTGGAAAATTCTTCAAGAGATGGGAATACCAGACCACCTGACCTGCCTCTTGAGAAACCTGTATGCAGGTCAGGAAGCAACAATTAGAACTGGACATGGAACAACAGACTGGTTCCAAATAGGGAAAGGAGTACGTCAAGGCTGTATATTGTCACCCTGCTTATTTAACTTATATGCAGAGTACATCATGAGAAACGCTGGGCTGGAGGAAGCACAAGCTGGAATCAGGACTGCCAGGAGAAATATCAATAACCTCAGATATGCAGATGACACCACCCTTATGGCAGAAAGTGAAGAAGAACTAAAAAGCCTCTTGATGAAAGTGAAAGAGGAGAGTGAAAAAGTTGGTTTAAAGCTCAACATTCAGAAAACTAAGATCATGGCATCTGGTCCCATCACTTCATGGGAAATAGATGGGGAGAGAGTGGAAACAGTGTCAGACTTTAATTTTGGGGCTCCAAAATCACTGCAGATGGTGATTGCAGCCATGAAATTAAAAGACACTTACTCCTTGAAGGAAAGTTGTGACCAACCTAGATAGCATATTAAAAAGCAGAGACATTACTTTGCCAACAAAGGTCCGTCTAGTCAAGGATATGGTTTTCCCAGTGGTCACGTACGGATGTGAGAGTTGGACTATAAAGAAAGCTGAGCACCGAAGACTTGATGCATTTGAACTGTGGTGCTGGAGAAGACTCTTGAGAGTCCCTTGGACTGCAAGGAGATCCAACCAGTCCATCCTAAAGGAGATCAGTCCTGGGTGTTCGCTGGAAGGACTGATGCTGAAGCTGAAACTCCAATGCTTTGGCCACCTCATGTGAAGAGTTGACTCATTGGAAAAGACCCTGATGCTGGGAGGGATAGGGGGCAGGAGGAGAAGGGGATGACAGAGGATGAGATGGCTGGATGGCATCACCGACTCGATGGACATAATTTTGAGTAAACTCTGGGAATTGGTGATGGACAGGGAGGCCTGGAGTGCTGCGATTCATGGGGTCCCAAAGAGTCGGACACCACTGAGCGACTGAACTGAACTGATCATCACTGTAAGAAGAGAAGATCAAAAAGCCACTAAAAATGTAGCAGAAAATTACTACTAAGATATTTAAATAATTAATAAAATATTTTTAGATATGGTAACATTTGTCAGATTTTTAAAGTTTATAATTTACTGTGGTTTTCTCTATCATTCTCAGCCACAATATATTTTTCATATCTAATTTTGTATTCAAAATTCTGTGTTATTTTTCCCAAATTATATTCAAACCTATAAAACTTGATTCTTGCCTTAGGTAGATGGGCTAACTCCCTGCCTTCATTTGTTTCAGTTCAGTTCAGTTGCTCAGTCATGTCCAACTCTTTGCGACACCATGAATCGCAGCACACCAGGCCTCCCTGTCCATCACTAACTCCCAGAGTTTACTCAAACTCATGTCCATCAAGTCGGTGATGCCATCCAGCCATCTCATCCTCTGTCATCCTCTTCTCCCCCAATCCCTCCCAGCATCAGGGTCTTTTCCAATGAGTCAACTCTTTGCATCACGTGGCCAAAGTATTGGAGTTTCAGCTTCAGCATTAGTCCTTCCAGTGAACACCCGGGACCGATCTCCTTCAGGATGGACTGGTTGGATCTCCTTGCAATCCAAGGGACTCTCAAGAGTCTTCTCCAACACCACAGTTCAAAAGCATCAATTTTTCAGTGCTCAGCTTTCTTCACAGTCCAACTCTCACATCCATACGTGACCCCTGGAAAAACCATAGCCTTGACTAGACGGACCTTTGTTGGCAAAGTAATGTCTCTGCTTTTTAATATGCTATCTAGGTTGGTCACAACTTTCCTTCCAAGGAGTAAGTGTCTTTTAATTTCATGGCTGCAAACAGCATCTGCAGTGATTTTGGAGCCCCAAAATTAAAGTCTGACACTGTTTCCACTGTTTCCCCATCTGTTTGCCATGAAGTGATGGGACCAGATGCCATGATCCTAGTTTTCTGAATGTTGAGCTTTAAGCCAACTTTTTCACTCTCCTCTTTCACTTTCATCAAGAGGCTTTTTAGTTCTTCTTCACTTTCTGCCATAAGGGTGGTGTCATCTGCATATCTGAGGTTATTGATATTTCTCCTGGCAATCTTGATTCCAGCTTGTGCTTCCTCCAGCCCAGCGTTTCTCATGATATACTCTATATATGTTAAATAGGCAGGGTGACAATATACAGCCTTGACATACCTCTTTTCCTATTTGGAACCAGTCTGTTGTTCCATGTCCAGTTCTAACTGTTGCTTCCTGACCTGCATATAGGTTTCTCAAGAGGTGGGTCAGGTGGTCTGGTATTCCCATCTCTTTCAGAATTTCATTTGTTTACAGACCCTTAAATGTTCCTTCAGTTATGCAGTGCCAAATTTGCTTCGGGTTTCCCTGGTGGCTCAGATGGTAAAAAATCTGCCTGCAAAGGAGACACAGGTTTGATCCCTAGATCAGAAAGATCCTCTGGAGAAGGAACTGGCAACCCACTCTGGTATTCTTGCCCAGAGAATCCCATGAACAGAGGAGCCTGGCAAGCTTCAGTTCGTGGGGGTCACAAAGAGTCGGACATTACTGAGCGACAATACACACACAGGTTTGCTTTGAATTTGAAGATATGTTTCCTGTCTTTGCCTTTAGATTTCAGAGATATAAAGAGCTAACTCACACATGAAGGGGTACTTGGTACCCATATTAAACTCTAGGGTTCTAAAATGACTAAAATAACTAGGGATGTTCTGGTTCCAGGAATTAGTTTTGTTCAGGAGATGAAGGAGAAACCAGAATAGTTTGAAAAATATCCTTCAGTCTTATTGTCAGAAAAGGAACAGCAGGATAAGAACCAAGAAGTAAGCAAGAGGAAGAATTCCTTCTTCCTTAGGTGGAAGCTGAAATTTTAAAGGCAGACCAGAGAGATATGGGTGGGAAAATTAGATCATGAAGGCTAAAACAGAGAGAGAGAAAATCACAAAGGAGATAAATATGGTTTTAAGCTTCCTGAAAACATGATTTAGAAGTGGGTTTCGTGTTTGACTTACTGTTAACTGAAAACTGCACTGGGTTCTGACAGAATCTAGCCAAGAAAAAGAGAGACAAGGTCTCAGAAAGCTTCATGGAATAAACTTCCCCCAAAGTGGGGGAAGTTCCCCAGAAAGAAATTCTGTTAAAATCACAATTAGCATCTAACTAGGAGTTATCTGGAAATTATCCCCTTAAAGATTGTGACAGCTGTTTGAAACAGTTAAATAAATTGGACTGGTCTGCAAAAGGAAGTCCAGAGGACCAGCATACGATATTCGAAGGATTATGGAGGATCAAAGTGAAATGAAACTCTTACTGTGTTGAGGGGGAGGAACAGCTATTACCTGTGTCCTGCGGGAGCCAGATTAAGAAATTTATGTAATTAGGATTCCAAGAGAAGGTGCAGCAAAGTTATTCAAGGGATGCCAAATCGGAGAATAATAGATCAAGGTCAGGCTTTGGACAGAGGTTGGTCTGTTGAGAGAATTCCTCCTGGATGAGAATATTCAATCCATAGACATGAAGGTGGTCAAAATTTATTTGGAAAATGGTTGCTTTCAGAGGACCAGAGCTCACTCATTTCCTATTTCTTATTATGAAAGATCCTCACTGAGCCAAATTTATGAAAAATGGCTAGACAAATAAATATCTGTCCAGAAAGCAAAGTAACAATAAAAAAAAAACAAACCCAAGATATTAAGATTTTGTAAATGGTACTGATTTTATACTGATTAGGGAAGCAAAGTGTCCATTTAAGAAGCAGATGCAAGTTTCTGAAAAGTATTGAGAGATGACTGAGGCAGAAAAAGATATAATAACAAGAGAAATGCTATTCATGCTCAGCAAATTACAAATGTGAGAAATTTCCATGTCTTAGGAGCACATAGCAGGGATATCAGTCTACCCTGGACCCCAGAGGTACATATTAAAGACTCGAGAGAAGCTTCGATATTTGAATAGGTTGAGGATGACTTTTCTGCTGAAACAAATGTGGAGATGAAAGAGAAATTACCCAGGAGGCAGGTTTCTTCAACTTAAGCAATTTCACACCTAGAGGCATTGTCAAAATCTTCTGTAGCAGGACTGAAACTACTGAATATCAAGTAGAGTCTGTGGGTAGATTCAATTAACATTATATTCAGTTCAGCAGTGGAGGACCAGAAACACTAGGATGGATGAACAAACAGAAATTAAGAAGTATTTTGTTGTTGTTCAGTTGATAAGTTGTTTCGGACTCTTAGCTACCCAACAGACTGCAACATGCCAGTCTCCTCTGTCCGTCACTAATCTCCTGGAGTTTGCTTATATTCACGTCCATTGAGTTGGTGATGCTATCTAACCATCTCAAATCTGCCACTCCCTTCTCCTCCTGCCTTCAATCTTTCCCAGCATCAGGGTCTTTTCCAATGAGTCAGCTCTTCTCATCTGGTGGCCAAAGTATTAGAGTTTCAGCTTCAGCATCAGTCCTTCCAATGAACACCCAGGACTGATCTCCTTTAGGATGGACTGGTTGGATCTCCTTGCAGTCCAAGGAACTCTCAAGAGTCTTCTCCAGCACCACAATTCAAAAGCATCAATTCTTTGGTGCCTAGCCTTCTTTATGGTCCAACTCCTACATCCATTCATGACTACTTAGAAAAACCATAGCTTTGACTAGATGGATTTTTGCCAGAAAAGTGATGTCTCTGCTTTTTAATTTGCTAAGTTGGTCATAGCTTTTCTTTCAAGGAGCAAGTGTCTTTTAATGTCATATCTGCA
This sequence comes from Cervus elaphus, assembly GCF_910594005.1. Classification (NCBI taxonomy): domain Eukaryota; kingdom Metazoa; phylum Chordata; class Mammalia; order Artiodactyla; family Cervidae; genus Cervus; species Cervus elaphus. The sequence goes on along the minus strand of NC_057817.1, from coordinate 13,199,584 downwards.
GTCATCATTCAATTAAATATGAAAAAGATACCTCAGCTTAAGACCTGATAATTGGGGCTACCAGCACAAGAAATTCCTAAACTTGCAAAAGGCAGGGATGTCAAAAATGTCACTCTCTGAGAGAGAAAATCATACGCATAGGTGAACTTTCTGCCACTTGTGGTATAATCACATTGCCAAAATTAATCTCTAGGTGGGACATCTCTTGCAACTAAATTTAAGGTCCCAAAGGTGTAGACCTTGGGCCGCTGACCTTAGTTTGATTCCCAATTGGTGAGGTTGAAATATACAAGAGAATGCTTGGTTTCTGCTATGGTCTTTGATAACACTAAGTCCTAGGCCTGAAGGACTGCATCAAGCCTGATGACTAGCTTGTTTTCTAAATTTTTTGGTTATAGAACTGTTAGAATATTCTGTTTTCTATTAACCTTTGGACTCTGAGGCCCTGGGTTTTCACTTACTTGAATTTTAATTCATAGGAAAAAGTACATTTGATTTTAAATTTTTAATTACTTTAACTTACAGGTTTTGAACTTTTGTTTCTTTAGGAAATTTACCTCACTGAGAAGACGATTTGATTTCTAAATTTAGTCTTTAGCTTATAACTTTTGGTGAGATTTAATCTTTAAACTTTTTCCTCAGGAAATTCATAATAGGAGAGGTTTATATTGAATCCAAACTTAAGTGAATAATGCGTGTATGTAAATTAACAATATCTTCTCAGACACATATAATGAGGTAATGGAATTTCAAAGTTTTAATTTATTAATGAGGCTTCATCTGTTTCACATAAAAATATTTTAATAATTTATTTAAAATCTGAAGTTTATGTTTAAAATGTTGTTGTATTTCTGTTAATCTTGTAAAGTGAGAAAGAATAAGAGCTAAAATAACATAATTTTATTGCCTGAAAAAAAAATAGCTGTTTTGATGAGAAAAATTATTTTTACTACTTCCTTAATTTTGTGCAGATTATACTAGAGGAAAGTTAGCGAAAAAGTTAAGAGCTCCAGGTAACATTTTAGAAAAATTTCCAGATGCTTTAATTTAGCACTGACTTAATCACTGTATTTAATTGTCACTGGATGATATATATCATTTTAAGTATTTTCTTCAGTTCGGTCACTCAGTCGTGTCTGACTCTTTGAGAACCCCTGGACTGCAGCACGCCAGGCTTCCCTGTCCATCATCAACTCCCAGAGTTTACTCAAACTCATGTCCATCGAGTTGGTGATGCCATCCAACCATCTCATCCTCTGTCATCCCCTTCTCCTCTCACTTTCAATCTTTCCCAGCATCAGGATCTTTTCCAATGAGTCAGTTCTTTGCATCAGGTGGCCAAAGTACTGGAGTTTCAGCTTCAGCATCAGTCCTTCCAAAGAATATTCAGGACTGATTCCCTTTAGGATGGACAGGTTGGATCTCCTTGCAGTCCAAGGGACTCTCAAGAGTCTTCTCCAACACCACAGTTCAAAAGCATCAATTCTTTAGTGCTCTGCTTTCTCTATAGTCCAACTCTCACATCCATACATGACTACTGGAAAAACCATAGCTTTGACTAGACGGACCTTTGCTGGCAAAGTAATGTCTCTGCTTTTTAAAATGCTGTCTAGGATGGTCATAACTTTTCTCCAAGGAGCAAGTGTCTTTTAATTTCATGACTGCAATCACCATCTGCAGTGATTTTGGAGCCCCCCCAAAAATGAAGTCTCTCACTGTTTTCATTGTTTCCCCATCTATTTGCCATGATGTGATGGGACCAGATGCCATGATCTTAGTTTTCTGAATGTTTAGATTTAAGCCAACTTTTCACTCTCTTCTTTCACCTTCATCAAAAGGCTCTTTAGTTCTTCACTTTCTGCCATAAGGGTGATTTCATCTGCATATATGAGGTTATTGATATTTCTCCCAGCAATCTCGATTCCAGCTTGTGCTTCATCCAGCCTGGCATTTTGTATGATGTATTCTGCATATAAGTTAAAGAAGCAGGGTGACAATAAGCAGCCTTGACATACTCCTTTCCCAATTTGGAACCAGTATTTTCTTAATAAACTTTTATTTACTCCCATTCATCAAATAAACTTTGTAAGGGGTCAAATAGAATTATCATAAGACCTTGGATTAAAATAATGAAAATTGGAAGAATATTTTTACTTCAATGGATGATGTTTTGTCCCAAGACTGCAAAAGCTTCATTTATGCATTTAATGGAAATTGCAAAATGGGATGTTTACAGAGATTGGCTTTAACTTCTAATAGTTTAACAAAGATTCAGTACAGCCTTTAACTTTACAATCAAAAAATATATCTTGGTTACAAATGCTGATGTTAATAAACACATGATAAAAATGATTGTATATATAAAATTAAATAAAGAAAAGTATGATAATGAAGCAAATGAAATTAATGTAAAAATCATATTTTAAATAAAGTAAAATAAGATACCATTTCAATAGAAATTAGTAAAGTGTCCACTGATCAAATGAAAATGCAATTGTTTTGATAACTGAAGAAAAAATATCTTTCATTTTATTGATTCCTGAAAATGGTCCAAATAAGCTTTGCAAACTTTGTTCAATGAAGTAGGGGAAAGAAATCAGTGAAATTAAGCCTGTTAAATAAATATTTCAAAATTATTTTATGACTCAGTCAATAATAGAGATACTGAATATATAAAAATTTCATATATGATTTAGATAACAAAGGGAATTGATTTTAATATTGATTTATATATTAATGTATATTACTATACAGATTAGATATTTTCACAGTTAAAAGACTAAATTTTAAAAAGTTTAGTTTGATTATTGAAATAAGAGCATAATCTGAGAGATTAGCACCATGAACAAATTAATGGATATTCCTTATTAAATTACATGTCATCTAAAATGTATAACTTTAATTGGGAAGCTGAAAAGGTTGATGAAACTCCAAGATCATGGCTTAGACAAGTTGTTACAAGTCTATCAAACAAGATTATATATTAAAAAAATTATAAAAATTAACAAATAACTTAGAAATTATTGGAATTATTTGATCACTGATTTATATTACTGTTGCTGCTGCTGCTAAGTCACTTCAGTCGTGTCTGACTCTGTGCGACCTCATAGACGTCAGCCCACCAGGCTCCCCCGTCCCTGGGATTCTCCAGGCAAGAAACTGGAGTGGGTTGCCATTTCCTCCTCCAGATTTATACTACAGGATATCATTATTTAGGATTTTATAATATATTGTATATTTAGAAACTATAAGGAACTCTATTTTAAATACTGATTTATATTACTATAGGGATTATCAAATCTTTTATACATGAACTCTAAAAAAAGAGGATACTTATTTTCTCTATCTGCCAATTCGTCGTCTCATTTCTTAAGACATTTATAAATTGAGTAGAAAAAGAGAGTGCTTACATCTTTGCAAGGGCTTCTTGCATAGCTCAAATGGTGAAGAATCTGCCTGCAAAGGGAGAGAGCTGGGTTCGATTGCTGGGTCCAGAAGATCCCCTGGAGAAGGTCATGGCAAACCTCTCCAGTACTCTTGCCTAAAGAATTCCATGGATAGAAGAGACTGGTGGACTACAGTCCATGGTGTTACAAAGAGTCAGACACGACTGAGTGACTAACACTACATCTTTGCATATTTCAGCCCTCAGGAAGCAGAATGGGCAAGAAGATATGTCTTAGTGCCTAGCACCTCCAAGGTCTGGGCATCCCATCTCAGGGCATTTTAGGATGGAAGAAGCTACTATCATCTTTGATCAGGAACATGGGAAAGAGTAAGAGGGAACTGAAGATAGAGTTCCAAAGGAGGAGAAAGGCAAGGGGGCCTGACATTAGTGCAGCTATAGACCTCATTGCACAGTCTGTCTTTTCGAGAGACCCCGACCTCAGCTCTATGATCTAACAGAATGTTCCTGAAGCTGGCTATATTTGTTTTCTATTGCTGCTATAACAAATTACCACAAACTTAGGTTTAAACTTTCACCTATTTATAGTTCATAGTTCTGTAACTCCAGAGTCTTGTAAGGGAAAAAGCAAAGAGATGCACCAAGGCACAGTGGAGAAGGCCATGGGAAGATGCAGCCGTGGATTGGAGTTACGTAGCCAAGGAGTGCTTGGAGTCACTTGAAAGACAAAGAAGGAGTCTACCCTAGGGCCTGGCTTACCCTTTTGATTTTATATATATAATTGAATCACTTTGCTGAACACCTGATCCTAACACAACATTGTAAATCAACTATAGCTCAACTGAAAAAAAAAAAGAAAAAAAACAAACAAACACACCTCAAATCTTCTGATCCCTATTCATAACCCTAAACTGAACCACAGTTTTTCAGTGAGAAGTACTTATAAAAACTATTTTTGAAGACTTTCAACTGTGAAAAAAGTGACTACTAAAGTTTCTCTAGATACAACACAAGGTAATTTTGTTCGCAAGGCCTGTGTCTGCTAAAGGTAGATAATAAAACTTTTACCAATTCAGGAGACTTCAATCACTTCCACTGCGAAATAGTCACCTGGAGGTTACTCAGGTAATTCAGTCTGTGTTTCTCATCACTTTCTCTTTCTCCTGTTCCCTGGAGAAGGACTATGGGTTCTCGGGGGGCCATGCCAATACTGCCAAGCAGGGGTACCTGATCCTGCTATCATCTTCTGTTCTTCCTGGCCTCTGCTGAGGGCGATTCAATGTGTCTGGAGACAGCAGCTGGCCTCTGAAACACTCAGTGCCACGATACCCTGCACTGCAATAGCCTCCCTTTCTCCAGGCTTCTCCCGTTCCACTAGTCTCAGCATTTCTTCTCTTCTCCTTGGGACGCGGGGAGTCTACGAGGCTGTCTTTACACCCAGACATTGGTACATCCTCTCAGGCGTTCTACTTTACTGCTCAGTGAAAGTCGCTCAGTCGTGTCCAACTATTTGCGACCCCATGGACTAGTCCATGGGATTCTCCAGGCCAGAATACTGGAGTGGGTAGCCGTTCCCTTCCCCAGGGGATCTTCCCAACCCAGGGATCAAACCCAGGTCTCCCGCATTGCAGGCGGATTCTTTACCTGCTAAGCCACAAGGGAAGCTTACTGCTCAGGGTCCATGTTAGAAACATGTAGTAGTACCTTGCAGAAACCTGTAGTCTTTTATATTCTGGGAGCCTCTCCAATATGTTCTGGATTTCTATCACTGTTTTCTTCATATATATAAACTACTTATATTATTGAAGTATCACTGACTTACAATGTTTCAGGTTCACAGCAAGGTGATTCAGTTATACAAATACACATATATTCTTTTTCAGATTATTTTCCACTACAAGTTATTGTAAGATATTGACTATAGGTCCCTGTGCTATACAGTAAATCTTTGTTTCTTATTACATATCTATTTTTTTAATTAGAAATCAAGCATTCTAAAAAAAAAAAGAAATCAAGCATTCTATTCATACTAAGTCAAACAAGTGGAATCAAAATGTCATACAGTTTTTAGTTAGGCAAAAATTCATAAGTTTTCTAAAATATATATATTATGCATATAATTTGTACATATTATACAAAAGCTTTTCTACTACCTTTTGTAAAGTCTTCAGAAAGAACATAAATAGAATAAGAGATGGAGAAATTGGAAAACATAAACTAAACGAAACTGGAGCACTGAATATGAAATAGAAAAATTGAAACAAAATAGATAAAAGTAAAAGATCATCATATAGTCCAGTTGTTTTTAAACATTGTTGCTCATTAGAAACATATCTGGAGCTCTGGAGAAAGAACAGAAATACCTGGGCATTTGTATTTTTCAAAAAATTCCAAGATAATTCTGAAATGCATCTGGATTTTATAAAGTGATTATAGTTTATTTTTTCATTAAACAGTAGTTTTGGTGATATAGAATTCTATTCTTTTTCTGTTGACTAATCATGGTACAATCATATTGTGTGAGTAACAGTTACATAACCACAATAGTAAAGAATTTATCACTGTTTTCATTATGCTGCTACCCACCCACTCCCATTCCAGAAATGTGGACCCATGAGGGATCCACAATATAAGGTTGAGCTGTGTCCTAATAATTCTCCCTTATTATTCATTGCCCTAACTTCCCAATCTTTTTTTTTTTTTTTTAACATTTATTTATTATTTGGCCACACAGCATACAATATCTTAGTTCCCAGACCAGGATCTTAGCTCCCCCTGCCATGGAAGCTCAGAGTCTTAAGCATTAAACTCCAAGGGAAGTCTGCTGATCTTTTTGAAATAGAATGTTGTCATAGATTTCCCCCTCACTCTCTGATTTATGCATAAACACTGTGCTCTGAGAACTCCAAGGATCTCAGGCTTTGGAAATCATCAAGACATTGTATCACTCAAAAAAGCTGAGCTTCTATAATAGAAATGCTTGCTTTTACTTCTTTGTGTGTGAAGCCTGATTTGAAACTTGAAGATGAGCCTTGTCTTCTTTGCAATTACATTCTCAGTGGCCCTAAGGGCATTCATAAGCAAAGATCTAGTGGCTGTCTGGATGGCAGGAGGCTAATCTGTACCAGAAACCAAGCGGAAAAGAAGCTGAAGTTAGTTTACATCAAAATGTTAACCACAATATTTTACACAAGGCATCAGCAAAAAGGAAGTGCTACTAAAGGAAGGTTTCTTTTATATATTTTTATTTTCCTATTATCTTTAAAATTTTAGTGAGATGCACTTCCTAGTAAAACAGCTACCTGTGGTACAAATGGCCCAAATCCAATTGAGTTAACTATGTGTAACAGAGAAAGAGATTTATTATAAAGGCACTGAGCTATCTCAAGTAATCCAGGAACAAAAATGAGGTTGCTGGGCTGACAAGACAGCTGACACCAGGCATGTAACATCATCAAGACCACTGGCGTACCAGAGTCAATTATTAAGTTCAAGAATTTTATAAGCTGGTTGTAAAACACAGTCATCATTAAAAATTAAACTTACAGTTAAGTAAATTATATTATTTAGGTACTAATTTATCGGGTCTCACCAATTCTTAATTTTTTTTTTTACTATTATTTACTTTAATATTCTCTATTTGGTATTTTAGTATTATATAGGCTCCTGAAATTATTCAGATTTATTGTCTGTAGTTGGAAAAACTGTATAACAGTGTGCTACTAGGAATCTCTTTCCAATTCACGTTTGGTACCATCCCATTAGTTAGTTTGAAATCAGCCATAGACTTCCCTGGTGGTTCAGATGGTCTGCAATGTGGGAGACCCAGGTTCAATCCCTGGGTCAGGAAGACCCCTGGAGAAGTGACTGGCTACCCATTCCACTATTCTTGCCTAGAGAATCCCACGGACAGAGGAGCCTGGCAGGTTACTGTTCAAAAGGTCACAAAGAGTCAGACATGAGTGAGTGGCTAACACACACACAGAAAAACGTATACCACAGAAACTGGCCAATGCTGCAATTAGCCCTTGTTTTTGAAGTAGGGAACTGATTATTAAACACTGTCCAGCATACCAACATTCAGGACTCTGTCTCTGTCTTTATTTCTGATGTCTTTTTCTCTCATCCTTTCAGACCTCTGCTTCACTATTCCTCCTTTTTCCCTACTGGCCAGTTATCTCTGAGTTTTTAATGTGTGTAGCAAGAAATATGGATGCCAAGAAGTTTTAGGATTCACAGTTTATAATCAAGGCACTCAAAGATAGTACTACTGTGCTAGTGCCAAGGGGATGGACTGAAATAAGCAAAAATTCCCAGCACAGGGATGCTGGGAGATAATCTCAAGATTACTTCCTATATTGCCACAGTCACACCCCCTGTTTAGACTTTTCCCTTTAAAGAGTTTCCCATACGGGTGCTCAGAGTGTCTCCAGGAAGTCTGTCTCTTGGTGCCCTGATTGTTTTCTTTCCATTCTAGCTTCTTGCCACTGTCCTCAATGCAAATTAAAGAGTTTTGCCAGATTTAAATGACTAGATTGATTTCTTCCTCTGAAAGTGAGACTTTGACACAAGTTTAAGTGAAGAAGTAGTCTTTCAAGCTGCCCGTGGAGGGCCAATAAAACAGAAAGATTCTTTTTGAAAGCAAGTTAAACTTTCACTAACCCCAGGAAGTTCAGAGGACTTATTTTTCCAAGCTCTCATAACTGTAGTTAATTTGCTGAAAAATGTATTCTATAAAATATGAAAGGTTCTTTATCAAAATTATTTCAAAGACTAGGGACTCTCCTGAGCTTTCTTCCCAGCCAAGATGATAGAAAAATGCTTACTGGGCAGAATGATGCAATTCAAGTCCCTCTACAAAGGTGACATATTATTCCAATTACATGACAAACCTGCACGTAATTTCTCTGTTTGATACAAAGAAAGCAACCACCATAGGAAACTCTTTGTTGAATTCTGTCATATGAAAATAAAATTCCAGAGTTTCTGTTATTCTTCTTTTGAAGAATTAAAAAAAAAAAAAAAAGAATTTAAGAATCAGCTGACTCTCCTAGAAATCCATTTTTGATTAATGACACAAAATATTTAATGCTCTTCTGGTTGACTTTCATCCCCAAACCATTTATATGTGCTAGTTTCTTTAAAACAAAAAATCTGTAAGTAAAATATCTGCCACACAATTAAAAAGAATTCATGTTTAAATGTTAAAGACTTTCTGATTTATCTTTTATCCCAACAATTCTATAGAAATTTGACTTTCAAAGAAACCAAGAAAAAATTGAGAATAGGCCATGTTTTGATACAACACAAAAATGTATATTTTATTTCCAAAATTAGAATGCTTAACATTCTCATTAATATGGCCCTGGGTCATGTCTAATATCTGTTTTACCAGGTATGATGTTTAGAAAACTAGGTCAGAACTCACACCATTACTCTCTTCCAAATATCTCTGCCCAGGTAATTTATCTCTAGGAATGCAGTCCTAAATTTTGAGGGAATTGTGATCAAATCCAGGTCAGAGACTCTAATGTGCATTTCTGAATCAATAGGACTTAACACAGCCCTAGACCTACCAAAGATGGCCAATAAATCTTGGTTGAATAAGAAATGAATGAAGGTTAGAAACCCTTCTTGAGAACACGTCACACTTCAAGAACAATGTATCTGTAATCCTTGAAAATACTAATTATAGTGTCCATGGTAGTTCAAACCTGCAGTTTTTCCTCATATGAAGAAAGAGAAAACAGAAATGTGTAATAGCTGAATTGGGTGGGTCATGTCATAGTATTGTTAATACGTGGTATTTTAAATGCTTTCTACAAAATTGGTAGTAAGAACTAGAGGCTGAATTAAATTCATATTAAAATAATTTTTGCAATGACATTTCATGGATGGTGCTGTGTACTTCCTACAGTATCATGTTAGCATAAGAGACATCAGGCCTGGTTGCTCCTTTCTGAGTGATGAGAAGATTAATTAGTGAGTTTGGGAAAAGTCTAATCCATCAAGTTCCTTGTCAACATTTACCTAATGATTTTAGCAGCCACTGATGATCTTTGACCAAATCTGTTATTTCAATAAGGATTATAAAATGTGGACTTACTTAATTTTACTAGGTCTTCTGAATTATCTGTTCTACTGTAAATAATTTTTTCCACATTAACTATTTGTTACCTTGAAATGTGGTTTGTATAGGAAAGGCAGGAGAAGTGCTTGATTTATTTCCTTTCTTTACCAGTTTTCAGAATAATAAGATGTTGCTCTAGCAAATCAGTGAGGCTGCCTTTTTTGTTTTTAGTATCATGAAGAATTCACAGATTTTTCTTTACCTATGTAATCTGTTTTATACAGTGTTTTCATTCTTTTCAGTGCTAAATTTTTCATTTTATGCCAGTAAGAATTTCTTCAAGTTGGCTCCGGAGACCTTTGACATGACTCCTATAATCTTGGAATAGCTTTCCTGTTTTTAGTTCAACAACATATACCAGAATCATCTTTTATATCTGCTGTCAGAGACCTGGAACTAGTTTAAGAAGCATCTCTGGATCTTTTTCATGAGACATAATAGAGACCAAAATCTGGGCACTAGAGTTGCTTGTTTATACCAGGTTACCACTATTTGAAGGCCTTTTCAATACACAAAGGTATGAAACAGGCTATTAACTTTTGTTATATTAACAAGATAAAAATAAACTGTACTGATAGTCCAGTGAAAACATAAAGTCATTACGTGACTTTTAGCTAATTTCACTGATTTTGCATTTCTCTTTCTTATTTTACAAATCTTAGTTTCTAAAAACATTAGCACAATTGTTTATTTTTTCTATTTTCCAACATATGATTAGTAGTTTAAAATATCATTGCATAATGCAGTTCAATATTTTTTTATTTTCTTTTATTCTTAAACTAAATCCTGCTAGGAATGTACAAATTGTTATGTGTTAAAGTCACTTGAAATAATTCTCAATGTTCATTCATCACACTTTTTTTTTTGATTACCAACATCTCAAATGCCTATTTTCTAAGGTGGAAGTATGAGTGCCTCTAGCTTTTCTATCATTTCTTCAAATCTCTATCTTAGCTTAACTTTTAAGACTTACACTTTTCACTTTTAGATGTTCAAGGTTATTAGAATGTATAACTGGCTCTACAATTATTGAAATTTACTGTTTGATTTGGTTTTGCTTTCTGGAATTTATAATTGCCTTTCTTTTTTTCCTGAACAATTTGATTTTGTGATGTATTAAACATACCATTTTTTTTTTACAAACATCTTTCATAGAAAGACCCCCATTTTTCTGCTCCAAAATGCATCGTTTGCTGTCCAGCCTTGCTCCATAGCTGTCATTCTGCCTTTCTTTTATCCTCAGTTTGCCTCTCTATTTTCTGACGCTCTCATTTACTCCCTTTTATCTTGCTGGGCTAAAGTAAATTCTCTACAAAGGTATTCACGAGTTTTTCAGGACTCAGTATAAGTACTCCCTCAGATCCATGCAACTGCTCTGTTCTCCCTGGGTGCCTCAGCTCCCCACTTGGCGTCTTGCCCACAGCCATTCTACCAATGGCTCAATCCATTCCCACAGTCATGGAGCAATTTTTTGTAGTTGCTGCCACAACTGCATTATGAAGAGGCCCAACCACAGTGCCAGTGCTGGAAAGAAGAACCTGACCAAGTAGCTTCACCGGACCTGCAGGGCTTCCAGAACCTTCCCAAAGAGATGCGTAATACAATCATGGGGTGCTATGATGTGGGTTGGACTTAAACAATAAGAGACCTGAGACAGAAAGAAGGTAACAGAATAGGTCTAATGATTCTAATAGTTCTCTAATAGCTCTAATAGTTCTTTTTCCTTGACTATGGAACATTCTGGGACATAGAAGTTTATATGGCCTCTCCAAACCCAAGAATTGGTTGCCCAAATTAAAAAGGTTTGGCCAGCTCAAAGATGTACAACTTTAATTTTCTACTCCTCCTTTTCTACTTTACTCCTCTCTTTCTCTCTTTCTTGCTTTCATGGAATTGAACTTCCTAATAAAGAGTTGGCACCTTACCTTTACTATTATGAGCTAAGCCCATCCTTGTCCTCTTTTTCTATATTTCTATAATTTAATATCAGTGATGTAAAATTACAAGACTCCAGAGGGATAGACGGCAAACTTTTATATCTAGTTTACCATTCTAAACGGCATGTCAGTGTCACTGGTTTAGGAGATAGGCATGTCACACTGGGCATACTTATATCCACTGGTGCCAAGGCAAGAATAATTTTCGTTCATCATTTACCCAGCGCACATCTGATAAACCTACGCTAGATGCATGGGATTCAGAAACAAAAGATATATTCTTATACTCTAATTGATGATTTCTCATGGAAATACACCTATTTTCTGAACGAATACTCTGGCAATTTCTCAGTCATGGTATACCTTTCATGTACTTTAATTTTTGTCAAAACTCTTCCCAGAGCCTCTGTTCTGTCCTTATTTCTAGGGAGTTGCATAACCTGAAGGTTGGCCTTTGAAGGTGGCAACAGAGTCTTGATCTCCTTTTCTTTAACTATTTTTTAAAGCTTCTCTCTCTGACATGGCTGAGAAATGACTGTTCATAACACAGGTTGGAAACGACGCCGAAGGGAAAGTAACATTTTTCTCTTGATCTTTTCTCTCAATATACTAAGCTATTGCATCCATTTACTCATGTGTTTCTCAAAACTCAAGAGGTAAACACAGCGAGTGCTGTTTCTTCATTGCATAGAAGAGGAAATTGAGGCTGTGAGATTAACTGTCTAGCTCACGGGTACTAAATGCAACATCAGGCAAGAATTCCAGTTATACCTCTCGGAGGATTTTTTTCAGTGACATTTTAATAGAGTTTCAAGGCCCAGGTAAAGACGGAAAGACATTAAACGGATTTCTGGGCCTTCTGTTCTTAGTGCTACCTATGGACTCAATTACCTATGAACACAGGTACAGAAATCAATTTCAGAATTTCCAGACTCAAAGGAAGAATGAAAGAACCAGGCTCAGGAGTAAGAATGAAATGACCCTTGGCATCCAGGTAGCTCAGTCGTCCTGGAGATTCTGTTCCTGACTGCTCTCAACTCCAATCTATTCATCCTCACTCTTGGGTCCCACTTTCTTTGCATCGGGCTGTCCAACTCACCTATTGAGTCCCTGACATGTGTTATGGGATCTTTTCATTTCCATTCATTCATTCGAATGTCTACAGGTTGTTATCTCACCACTGCTGGACACAGATTAGCTATTTAATAAAACTGTATTAAACCTACATGAATGAATACATGTACACCCTAATCTGAAATTGTTTCAGTCTTACATATAAGAACTTCAGGCATTGCCTTTTCTTTTTCATTGCTTCTTTAATTTCTCATCTTATGTCCTGACATGTTTATATTCCTAGGAGCAGTGCAGTAATTAGAATTTTTGGGTAGCGAGCAAAAGAAATTGACTCTGCTATACTAAGCGAAAAACTTTTAAAATATATTAAAAAATAAATAAATGTGCATAATATGGGATAACTCAAAAATAGAAGGAAAAGTGAAAGAAACAGACTCACAAGGAGCAAAAAATGAGGTGGCTCCAGGGATCCAAGAGCTGAATTTAACTGATAGGCTTGTCAGCTTGCCACTGCTGAGATGACTCAGCTTCATCTGAGATGAAGCTTCTGTCCTAGATTCTGTGTTCAGAATTCAAAGTCCCAGAGAGTGAGTGGAATTTGTCAGCATTGTGTCCAATACTCAAGCCCTAGCTGGGGGCCAATGTGACCCTCAGTTCCCTAAGATGGCAGACAATGGCAAGAATGAACACCCCCCCCCCAACATTTAAAGCACTGTGACAAAAATTAGGGGGAAATGGGTCGTAATCACCCAGTTTGCAGAGTGTACTGGCAAGAGCAGTGAGCTGGAACTGTTTCTGCTACTTAGCTGTGTGACTGTATGAAACAACCAGTGTGCTGTCTCATATTCCTACAGTTCGGCTTTCTCATTGACAAAATACAAAGCTTGGGCAGATGGTAATTAATAGTCCTTTTTTCTTTTTTGGTCCTAAAACTGTTTTTCCAACGTCTCAGAGTTCTCCTCAGGTAAATAGTTTGTACTTTAGTGGTTTTAGAGACCAGAAGCATTTCCTCCGCTTCTATTCATGAATAATGAGCATTGTTCATGGATGAGCAACCCTCGTGTCTCACGTCTTTGAAATATTCTTCCTTCTCACCAGTGATCACCATTCTGTGCTGACCCCAGTACCTCTCCTTAGTCCTGGCCTTTACTAGCACAGCCCATTCTCTTCTGATGTGTGATATTCCATCTCTTTAATACTGTCTATGAAAAGCTTTCTTAATTTCTTTTTCTACCAATAGTATAATCAATAGAATACAGAAGTCATTTGCTTCTTTATTTTTGTTTTCCAAAGAAACCTCGTCAAACTGCTAGTAATGTTTTCAACCCAATTTTCACCCCCCAGGTATTTTTTAAACTGTTAAAATTTTTTAAGTTTTCAAAAAGTTTTCTCTGTTTTATCCAGATAAATTTTCTCTGTTTTATCCAGAACAGCCATTGAATTGGCCTTGAATAAAAAGTTGAGACATCTTTTGTGCCCACCCTCTTCATGCTTTTTTAATGTGGATACCAACAGTCATTTACTTTTTTAATTCTTTCAATAGTTATATAGACCGGAGCTGAATTGATTCTATGTACTGCCGTACACAATAGGCCACCTGAAGCAAAGAGCCGACTCATTGGAAAAGATCCTGATGCTGAGGAAGACTGAAGCCAAAGAAGGGTGTGGCAGAGGATGAGATGGTTAGATAGCACCACTGACTCAATGGACATGAATTTAAGCAAACTCCAGGAGATAGTGGAGGACAGAGGAGCCTGGCATGCTGCAGTCCATAGGGTCTCAGAGTTAAACACAACTTAGCGACTGAACAACAACAACAAATTACCATAAGCAAAATAAATTTTTACTTTTTCATCCTCATGTAATATTAATTTTGTATTAGCTACTAAGTTAAGCTCTATTACAAATGCAAAGATACACAAGGTATAGTCACTACCTTGTAGGAACTTATACATCCTAAGATTTTCAAGGGGAGATGAAGCATAACAGCTCCCTAAAGTACAAAACTGGATATAAGGAGTGTCCTAAGACAGTAGTGATGCAGGGTTAAAAATTGCAAAGAAGAGAGAAATTATCTCCATTCAGGTGAGCAGGGACGGTTTCATGGGACAAGGAAATACTAGAACAAGGATCCAGGTAAAGAACAAACAGGTCTCCCATCATCCCCTCTCACTTCCCAATAATCTATTCCCCAAGTACAATTAGTTAATTCATTCGTTACTCATTTGTACCCAGCCCGCCAATGACTTCTCACTATGCTGGGGATAACATCCTCCCCTCTTACTGCGGCTCACAAGACCCTACATGATTTAGTCTTTTCTCCTACCATTCTGACATTCACCTATCATTTTCCAGCCATGCTGGCCTTCTTTTTAAGTCTTGGATACAGCAAAGGACATTTGCTTTAGGACACTGGTTCTTATTGTTTTTTTTTTTTTTTTGCCAGAACTCTCTGCCCTCAGATTTTTATAGGACTGGTATTTGCTTATCATTTAAGTCTCACCCCAAACATCATAGCTGCGCTAAGACCTTCCATGACCCTAGTCCAGATTAACACGTTTCCAGCGTTCTGCTGCATCACTCTGCTTTGCTTCTTTTAAATTATCTGAAATTTTCTTGCTCATTTATTGTTTGCCTTTTAAATTTCTACTTTCTCTTGACTAGAATATTATTAATAGTTTTTATTATATGATAGGCCTTTATGTGAGACAGTAACACAAATATTTGACTTTATTAGTATCTAATTTATTATTAATCTTATTATTAGAGTAAATAGTAAGTTTTTAAATTCTTCTAAAAACTACTTATAGAAATCGATAGTTGAAGAATTTGAACAAAATTCAATTTCAAACAAAGTTAAAGAATTTAGCAAAATTCCCCAAACTTTTAAATATATCTTACCGAACAAACACTTTATGTTTTAGGTTACTTTAAATGTCTTAAACATCTTTTGAAAATAGACAGCATACTACTATAATGACTACAAAATTAATAAACACATTTACTCTAAAACCAGGAATAAAGTTATATATATAATATATATTGTATTTTGTCTTTCTATTACCTCTTCCCTTATTTTCCTGTTTCCATTGAGATCCCTGCATGGGGTTTTGTTAATTACCAGATCTTTAAGAAAACACTATCATTTTAGCCTAACTAGGTTTTGAGTGGCTCAGACGGTAAAGAATCTGCCTACAATGTAGGAGACCCAGGTTCAATCCCTGAGTTGGGAATATCCCCTGGAGACAGGAACAGCAACCCACTCCAGTATTCTTGCCTGGAGAATTCCATGCACAGAGGAGCCTAATGGGCTACACACAGTCTATGGGTCATAGCAAGTTAGACATGACTGAGTGACTAATACTTTCACTTCATGAAAAGTTTTAATTCTTAGTTGAGACGTGGCCCTGACTGAGCAGTCTAAGGTGATTTCTAGGCTGCTAACCGGTAGTAAATTTCTTTTACTAGTGAAATTCTAATCATTGCATTGTGAGGCTTTTAACTTTTTTGTTTTGTTTATATAAAAGTTTTAATTTTTTGAGACATAGCAGCTTTCAAAGAGGTAAGGAATTCTTCTAAGTTTTATCCTATCCACTGCCTTGTCATATTGATATATTAGTGTGGTTTGTCAGGACTATTAAAATCTTATATATTTCTTATTAGTATTTTATTTTAATTAGTTGGACCATCAAGAACTGTCAGCTCCTAGGAGATGAGGGATAGTGTCTGCATAGTCAGCTTTACTCTTTTGTACATTTGGTTAATTCATCACTTAGACCACTCTGTGGAACCCTCCTTTTGCTTGATTATTGTGTGTGACCAGTGAAGCTGATTAGCTGCAGACACCCTTTGAATCTGATTAATTATATGTGCTGATCAGGCTTTCCTTCTCTTGCTACTGAATCTACTTTTGCTGGGATAACCTGGCTTCCTTACGGACTCACTGGATCAAAGAAAGTACATACCTAAACTTTATAGATAGATATTTAGGTAATTTTTTATATATTAGCAATTCCTTATATATTTGGATCAATAAAATATGAAGCATATTCTATTAGATACACTCTTCTGTACTGTAATACCTTTCGGGGATCTCATATAAACTGTTCTTGTTTGAGTATTATTAGGAATTTCCAGCCTTTCTTGGAGTCAACTTCTTTAGTTAACTTTAGTCACAAGAATTATCATTAATCTTATGTTAATTTGCAAAGAAACCTGGCCAGTAAGAGCCTCTGTAATTTGCCTTTGTTTATTTCAGCACTTGTGCTGACAGTTTTAAAGCATGCTTGCGTCCAGCAACATCCTTTGGAGTTCAGTTTCCTTATTTATAAAATTAATACAAACAAATAGATTGGCCCAGGTCCATACAGATTCTTTTTTCTGCCCTAAAATTTGGCACCATCTACCTTTCAAAGAGCCCTAATTGTGTGTGTATGTGCACATGTGTGTAGATTAGAGATCAAAATATGGGATGCTAGAAACGTATAATGAGATCTGGGTCACTGACAATAGTTACAAAGCTGGAATACATGTCACCAATTTGCAGTTTTCTCCATTCAGCATGTCACATGACTGCACTGATACACACATATATATGAATATATAAAAATATGATAAAGTGTGTATTTAATAGAGAATAAAAATATATAAGAGCATAAAACCAAAAAAAGTCAGTGTTTAAACATTCAAGATGGAGGACTCTGGGAAGGTGGTGGCAGTGGGATCTTAGTCCCCCCACCAGGGATTGAACCCAGGCCCCCAGTGTGGAGGTGTCAAGTCCTAGCCCCTGGACTGCCAGGGAATTCCTGGTGGCAGAATTTTTAAATTTCTGCAAATCTCATCATATAAATAGGTGCAGGGACTAGGACAGCAAAACCTAAAGCCTACATGGACAGCGTCTATCACTAGGTTAACTATAAACCCCCAAATATGAGCAGGTGAAGACCAACCACCATCACCAAGAAGAATCACATGGTTTCAACAATGCTGTGAGAGAAAGCAGAGGAAAGACAAAAGTGTCTGATGGCTCCAGAGCTGGAAAGTATCCAAATTGCCAGCAGGTACACACTGGTAAACTCATCAAGATATTTCAAGGCTAGCAGCTGGAATCAGGAGGGAGAAGCTGGCTTGAATTCACAGTGTGACTAAGGGACCATGGTATGTATAGTGGTGTCAGAAAAATCTGGTCTTTATAAGCCATTGAGAGTAATCAGCTAAAATCCCCCTTCAGTACCAAATCTTGCATCGAGGATAAAATACTGAAAGTAGAACTCCAAATAACAACAACAACAAAAAAGACAAAAAACGGCTCAGGAAAATATTGGAGAGAGAGAACCAGAGCTAGATCTTATGATAATGTCAACATTGATTATTGAACACATTTTGAAAATTACAGAAGGAAATCTAGAGGTATGATTCTAGGAAAGCTATCTGGATTTCCCTCTCTATAATACAGAAAAATGTAAAACATATGAAAAGCATAACAGAAGAGGATTTTATAAGGAGAAAATTTTACAATAAGGAAGAAAATAAGAAGCAAAGTAATATCCTAACAGATAATGAAGGCATGCCAGGATGATAGATGAAAACTATAACCGAATTCTTCAAAGTGAGATTAGATGATTTAAGAAAATGTTAATAACCAGGAAATACCATAAATCTTAATTCTAAAATTTTAGAAATCATATAATTGGAGAACAGGAGAAGAAATAGAAAAATTTGAAATTTGAGTTTACAAATGTAGAAAATCATTAATAAATGAAAGTGTCATTTCAGAACTGAAGAATAAACCAGAAAGGACACAAGAGAAAATCAATAAACACAATGAATGCCTTAAGAGAAATAGAAAGTAAAAGATAAAAAATGAAAAAGAAGTAGGATGTTAAAAAGCGTTTGAAAAACAGTGACAGGTATAGCTGACAGGCAAGGAAGACTAAACACACACATAAAAGGGGATCCTCAGGACAGAAACTAAAGCAACAGAAGAGAACAAATACTAGAATATATAAATCAAAAGGCCTTTTCTGAAAGAAAAGATGGCTTGAAACTACCTGTTGAAAGGGCCACTGTATTCCTGCTTATGGAATAGCTAATTCTAACAACTTGTGTCTTTCTTGTAATCCTTTGTCAAGCAGTCACTAGAAGCTGAGACTTGCTACTAATATTTTGTCTTTCAACTTCTTCTCTTAAAGCTCTAATTCTAAGAGGTATATTAGCTGCTTCATAATATTTTTTGGTGACCATTTAACCATGTGTTTTGTTACTGCATAATATGAATCCCCATCTTTACAGCCACAGATAAAAGAGTTTTCTCACTGATCAACCACCACCAGCCCTTAACCCAACTCCACACATTCTTTTTCGCTGTAGCACTCCATTTCTGGTGCTATTAGCCAGGATAGATTATGCTGCAGTTACTAACAATCACAAAATCTCAGTGACTTAGACAATAAGGCTTTTTTTTTCCTTCCTCATGTTGTGTCTCTACTGCACATCAACTAGAGACTCTGCTTCATGGTTTTCTTGTTCTGGGATCCAGCCCCTCATCTGGATCATCACGAGTAGCCATGTCAAAGGAAGAGAATAACCAAGGATCTTAGTTCAACAATTAAGTCTGGAAGTAACTCATATAGTATTGGTGACTCCTTTACAAGAACTAATAACATAGCCTTGTCTAAACACAACAGAGTCAGGAAGTATATACCTATCTTAGAAAGGGAATGAAACAGTATTTACCAAAAAACACTAATGGCCTTCAACACAAACAGAAACAAACAATATTTTATATTTTGCTTTTAGCACCTAACAGTATTTTAGAATTCTTCCTATCAGTACACCTATATAGCATTTTTGAAAGTTGCATGGTGACCTATTAGATGCTATAGTAATCAGTGATTAAGCCTTTCTGTTGCTGATAAATACTTAGACTGTTTTGCTATAAATATTGCTACATTGAACATCTTTGTACATAAATATCTTTGTATAAGTAAAAGTAAAGCTTTCAGATCTGAGATAGAAAAATGCAGCCTTGACATCGTTTACCGACAAGTCTCTGTTGTTTGAAGCTGGTGTGGCACTCACAGCTGGACTATATTTTCCCCTTGTTGGACATACTCAATCTGTGGAATGCCAGCATCAAACAAGGTCACTCTGAAACCGTGATAAAATTAGTCTAAACAAGGCTACTTCATAATTTCTTCTCAGCACTGATAAAACACAAGGTCCCCGTACAAACACCACAAAATACCAAACAGCCCCTCTTGCAAATTAATAAGACTGGCTGCAGTTGTTTTTTTTTTTTTTTTAACTAATTTACAGCTCTAGCCTCATTCTAGCCTGCCCTCCCTCCAGGTAAGATTAACTGAGATACTCAGTCATAGACTTGTTGCAACTTTCTGACAGCACCCAACAGAAGGGAAAATTCCTTCTTCCTTGGACTCTTCCTCAAAGCATCCAATCAAAGCTGATATCTCCTAACAGGGAGTCAGAAAGTTTCTAACAGCTCTGTCTTCTAGTTTCATTTCACTCCTAGTGAGAGTTGCACTTGGTAGGCTATGCCCTGATTCTGGCTTATAGCTACTTTCTTGTTGGCCCACACAGAATAGACCTATAGAATAAATTGGGTTGACCAGAAAGTTCATTTGAGTTTTTCCATAAGATGCTACAAAAAAAAAAGAAGAACTTTTTTTGCCAACCAAATCACTTTCCTTTTATTTTGAACTAGCTGCCATTTAAAAATGGAAAAAAATTTCCATCAATAGGCAGATTTGTCAATTATTGGGCCTACGATTCCAATTGGTTGGAACTAAGTAACACCTGTGATAAGGGCCAAGTCACACTGGCTCCAGTTTTCCAGTCTCCACACTTCCATTGCCTTCCACTGGTCATAAGTTCCTTTGCTTATTTACCTCTCTGCTTTCCCTGGGCTTTGGGGCTAGTGACTCTGATCTATAGCATGGTAGACAATAGGAATGAAGAAGAAAAGAGGGTCAGGCTTGTTTCCACAAAGAACACTCAAACAAAGACCTCACAGGATATCTTCTCTATTTTAGAATAATCTCTGTTTTTCTCAAAGTATTCACTGAATTGCCAGTTTTATAGGAGTCCTTAATGAAAGATTAATTGAAAAATCAAGAATTACTTTTCCAAAACTTGTGAAATGCAAAGACAGTCAACATAAGAAATCTTAAAATTATTTTCTTCTGCTTAATTTGATATATTATATATACATAAAAACCCATCTCCTATTTGAATGCTACTTTAATGAAAGTGCTAATGGTGGCATAAGGCTTTTTACCTTTAAAAAGATCTAAAAATATCACTCCATTCTTATCTCCAAAACATTCTACTTTGTATCAATCCAGCTTGAGGGAATCTAAATGACACTCAGAGGCACACTTCAGTTCTTTAGAAAAGGCTGTACTAACAAGCAAATGTAACCGCAAGATGTTATCAGCCCCTCTAAGAAGGAAAAGGAAATCAGTCCCAGGCTGGTGACATGTCTGGGAGGATTGCCTACCCTCTTGAAGTCAAAGGGGACAGGCATATTTTCGAAGAGAGTCTGAATTCTGCCCACCCTGACTCTTGGTGGATTACAACTGTCAGTTATAAAAAGCAGCATTATATAGATAAGAGCTTTTATTTCTAAAATAAAAGTCTATCACACTCAAAACTTTGTTTTGGTATGATATGACCATTGGAACAACAGATATATCTAGTAAGTACTTTTAGTATATACACTCAAACATTATACATGAAAATACACTCTCATAAATATTCTATAAACATTTTATAAATATTATGCATATTATATTTTCTTAGAAGAAAGATATGCTTATTTCTTTGTGCTAAGATTCAAGGTCAAGATTCAGGTTGAAGGCATATAAATTCTGTTTAGTGTTCAAAGTCTAATCTTTTCACTGATGAGTCTGAATATGGAGTTGGACACAATAAAGAGGAAAAGTGAAGTCAAAGGCTATTGAATCATAGTAACAGCCACCAATACCAAGTTCTTACTATGTGTCAGGCATGGTATTAAAAACTCTCTGCATATTTTCACAGGATCTTTACAATATATCCTTATTATTCCCATTTTCTTCACCCAGGGACTCTAGAAGGGTTTGAAATGCTGTTCTGTTTTAAAAGCATGTAGTCATTGTTGGTGGAGAAGGAAAGGGCACTCCATTCCAGTATTCTTGCCTGGAGAATCCTAGGGATGGAGGAGCCTGGTGGGCTGCCGTCTATGGGGTCACGCAGGGTCGGACACAACTGAAGCGACTTAGCAGCAGCAGCAGTCTTTGTTGGGAATCCTGGCCCAGAGATCAAGAGAAAGATATTCAGGAAGAGAGTGCAAGTTGGAGATACATTCATGTACTAGATTGTTCAGTAGCAAGTTACTTTCTCTAGTATTTCCATTTAGTTAAGTCTTAGGCAAATATTTCAGGCCAGGTGAGCCTCACTAATTTACATGTTGTTTTTGTGCAATTTAGGACTTCCCCGATGGCTCAGCAGTAAAGAATCTGTCTACAATGCAGGAGACACAGAAGACGTGGGTTTGATCACTGGAGAAGAAATGGCAACCCACTCCAGTACCTGAAAAATCCCATAGACAGAGGAGCCTGACCGTAGCCCAGAAGGCTACCATCCATGGGGTCACAAAGAGTCGGACATGACTGACAGACTGAGCACAAGTCATTATTCGTGTAAATTAGAAAAAAGGACTCCCCTCTGGTAGGCAAAGCTGGCCAGGAGAATGTGAACTGTATTTTCACCAACACTAGCCCAGTTTGTCAGAAGCCCTTGCACAGAACACAGCCTACAGGACAATTTCCTGTGTCTCTGGCTGAAAAAAATCCCACAAAGCTGAAGCAGTGGCCCCTGAGGTCATAACAGTAGGGGAAATGATGGTGTGTCCTGACATTCAAGAGGACGCTGAATCTCAGGGTCAGTCGATGGCTCAGTAACTCCTGTTCACACAGAGGTTGTTTTCTTTCGAGAGACCTAGCAAGCCTGAGCTTACCTTCATCAAGGAAGTTAAAGCAGTCCTTTAGTTGGGCAGACTGCCATTTAGAAGATAAGGACCTCAAACAGATTAGGAGAAAAAAACTACCTTTAAAAAGCAATACTCAGGTGGCACTAGTGGTAAAGAACCTGCCGATGCAAGAGACATGGGTTCGATCCCTGGCTGGGAAAGATCCCCTGGAGGAGGGCAAGGCAACTCAATCCAGTATTCTTGCCTGGAGAATCCAGAGGAGCCTGGTGGCCTACAGTCCATAAGGTTGCAAAGGGTTGGCATGACTAAAGCGCCTTAGCATGCATGCATAAACTACATTAATATGAAAAAGCAAAGACATTGTTAGTTTGTTAACTACAAGTAGTGGAAGATTACTCTGTGATCCACCTGGGATGTTTCCTAGAGAACAGGGGATTGGAAGAGTCAAAGAAGCAGAAATGGTAGATCAGTGTGAGGAAATTTTGAACTGGAACACTGAAGATATCTGGAAGTGGAAAACTGGGCAAGGATATTGAAACAAAAGAGGCTAAGTAATATGGCATAAAGTGAAGAAGAACTAAAGAGCCTCTTGATGAAAATGAAAGAGAAGAGTGAAAAAGTTGGCTTAAAGCTCAACATTCAGAAAACTAAAATCATGGCATCTGGTCCCATCACTTCCTGGCAGATAGATGGGGAAACAGTGGAAACAGTGGCTGACTTTGTTTTTCTGGGCTCCAAAATCACTGCAGATGGTGATTTCAGCCATGAAATTAAAAGACACTTACTCCTTGGAAGGAAAGTGATGACCAACCTAGACAGCATATTAAAAAGCAGAGACATTACTTTGCCAACGAAGGTCCATCTAGTCAAGGCTATGGTTTTCCCAGTGGTCGTGTATGGATGTGAGAGTTGGACTGTAAAGAAAGCTGAGTGCTGAAGAATTGATGCTTTTGAACTGTGGTGTTGGAGAAGACTCTTGAGAGTCCGTTGGACTGCAAGGAGATCCAACCAGTCCATCCTAAAGGAGATCAGTCCTGGTGTTCATTGGAAGGACTGATCCTGAAGCTGAAACTCCAATACTTTGGCCACCTGATGCAAAGAGCTGACTCATTGGAAAAGACCCTGATGCTGGAAAAGATTGAGGGCAGGAGGCAAAGGGGACAACAAAGGATGAGATGGTTGGATGGCATCGTCGACTTGATGACATGCGTTTGAGTGAACTCCGGGAGTTGGTGATGGACAGGGAGGCCTGGCGTGCTGCGGCTCATGGGGTCACAAAGAGTCGGACACGACTGAGTGACTGAACTAAACTGAATATGAGAGCCTTGATCACAACTTGAAAAAAATTATGCTTAATGCCATCTATCTAGCAAGCTCCATCTTGATTACTTACTATTTGATCTTTACCAAAGCATTTGGTCTCTCTCTCTGAATGTCTGTTTACTGACCTATAAAAGAAAGTTAAGGATTAAGGGAAGTGCAATAACAATATCTACCTTAAGTAGCTCTTTGATGTTTAAGTCAAATGATGTAGGTTGAAAAGCTTTGTAACCCTTGATGCACTATGTCAAGTGGTGTATCTATTTATAACTTCTCATTCATTTAAGCAGACCCTGCCCATAAGGTAGAACGTCAGATCCTAAATGATGTCAACTGCCAACTCTCTCAAAAGACCTAGATACCACCAGAATAACTGGCTGATCAAACAAATCTGGACAATTACCTAATTTTCTTAAAATATTTTTTCCCTACTGTTAGACTATCACATTGCATGCATGCATGCTCAGTCATGTCTGACTCATTGTTACCCCACAGACTATAGCCCACTAGGCTTCTCTGTCTCTGGCGTTTTCCAGGCAAGAATACTGGAGTGCATTGCCATTTCCTTCTCCAGGGGATCTTCCCCTCCCAGGGATCGTATCCACATCTCCTGGCATTGCAGGCAGATTCCTTACCACTGAGCCATGGGCGAAGCCCTAAAGTTTTAATAAAGTCTCTGAAAGAAGAGGTCAGAGATAGGTATTTACATGGGCTTAAGGTCTGGGCTCCTGTGGTTTAATCTTAGTCTTTCAAGGCAGGGATCTGTTTGGGATTAGAAAAAGTTCATGATATAAATCTAATAGTTTAAGACTGGTAGTCACAGACAGGTGAGGATCTTAAAGTGATTCTTGAGGAGTAAACAATTATTTCATCAACAAGCAGCTTGAGCAACTATTGTCCTAAGAAGGTGACTGGTTGAATAGCTTATTTTGCTGTGTGAATTTTCTTGATGCTCCTGAAGTAAGCTGAGAAGTAGCAGAATGTGCCACCTCAAAATAATCTTTGGCATAAGGATTATTTTGAGCTGATTATTTTTAAGAAACTGCAGGCCCTGGAGGAGCTCTGAAAACACAGAAGCTACCCTTTCATAATAAAAATCTATATTTATAAAGACAATTTACATTAGAACGGGGATCTGTACCAGGAAGAGACAGATTACTGGAGATACTCTTTTAACCTGAGAGTTACCTGCTTGGCAGGATAACCTTTGTTCACTAAATATTTGGTCCTCTTACCTTCCCAGGAATGGCTTCCCCTCTTTAAAGCCTGAGCCCCCTCTTTCCTTCATTCAGGATGACGTATAAGCCTCAATCGCCTAGCTGCCTTTACAGTCTCATATCTTTGTGAAGCTCCCCTATGTGCATACGCAATTAAAAAGATTTTTTTTCCTGTTAATCTGTCTTTTATTACAGGGGTTCTCAGCCAAGAACTCAGAAGGGTAGAAGGAAAATTAATTTTCCTCCTCCACAAAGCACTGAAGTAATTTACTGGTTTATAGCCTTATCTTCCTGGTAAAAGGTAGTAACGTCAAACTGATGGAGGGAACCTTAGTTCTGTTGCAGTCCAGGGCCAGAATGGAGCCACTCCTTCCAGAGTGCCATGTCAGCAAGCTAAAATTTGGATAACGTTTGTGTCCTCATAAATACTCCGCTTGACGAGGAACACACTATAGCCAGTCAACCTGAAACTGAGTCCCCCTAAAACTGAGTTCCCCTGCTGAATACATGACTAATCTCTCTAGAGAAGACTTTATTTCCTTTCTTGTCCTGTCCCTGCTCCACTCAGGACTGAGGAGTAGCAAAGAAAAGGGGGTACTGGAACCAAGTAGGACTCTGTGGGGCCTTCCCAGGTACAAAAGCTCCTCTGGGTCCCCCATTTCTTGTTTTTTTTTTCCCAAAGCTTCAGTCTCCGAGGCCTTCACTGAATTCCAAAGAGCAGATTCAAGCAGTTAGTGATTAGAATAATAGCCCTAGGACTCCTGGTTCCTCCTGAAGGGATATAGATAGAAATCTGATGCATATCTTTACGCTGTTCATCAGAAGTTAAGACTGCCCCCGTCCCCCGACCCCACCCCCACTAGGAAGAGGATGATGACTATATGCTGACCATAAGCATACAGATTCCAGACTGGTTGGAATCAGAAGGCTGGTGATAGAGATTCCTGAAATATCACCCTGTTAACTCTCACCATCAGGCAGTCCAAAAGCCGCTCAGAAGCTGATCACGTATCCTATGACCCTCTCCCCTAACGCTGTTCTTAAAAACCCTGGCCTGAAAGCTATCAGGGATTTGGGGCCTTTTGAACATGAGCTGCCCCTTCTCCTTGCTTGGTGCTCTGTGTGAACTAAAAATGCCATCTGCCATATCAGTAAACAAAGAATGTTGCAGCCATGAAGCCATCACATTACAGCCACCCTGAGTGAGCCCTGAGGGACTCAGCATGAGAAGCACAGAAATACGCCACAGAGAGCTGAAGGGCACATCACAGGAAGGATTTCAGGGAGCCTAGGCTCTTATCCTCCCATACACAGAAAAGCATTGCATTTCTTAACTTGAGATATCTGGTCTTCTTTGATTGACAGTAATCTTTTGGTGTTCCAACTACCTGGTCTTCATTGTAAAAACACCTATATATCCTGGCTCCCTCCCTTGCCCCTTCAGAACAGTTTCTGAGAGTTACCTGAGGTGCTGAGTCCCAGGCTTAAGTCCTCAGTTTTGTTCACCAAGTCAAACATAGCTCTTAACTTTAAGTCTGTGCATTTTTTTGTCGACAACTGCAGTAAACGCTTTCCTTCAGAACAACCTGGCATCAGTAGACTGGCTTTGATGCGCCCAGGCAAGCAGAGTTTGGCTCAATAACGAGCCAGTCCTCCATTATCAAGCCAATTCTGGGCTTTTTACTTATTTCCTTGTTCCTTATTCATTTTTAAAAATTTCTCTTCCTTGTTCCTTATTTTTTCCTCTTTAAAAGCTTGCCACATATTCCCCTTCTTCAATGTTCTCCACATGGAGACTATTCACTTCATGAAGTATTAAAATTTGTTCGTATCACCTAGATTGTCTTCTTTAATCATTTTTAATAGCTCTTAGTCTCGGTGGTGATGCGGCTACATGTAGTCTTATTTTCAGTTCAGTTCAGTCGCTCAGTTGAGTCCGACTCATTGAGACCCCATGAATCGCAGCACGCCAGGCCTCCCTATCCATCACCAACTCCCGGAGTCCACCCAAACTCATGTCCATCGAGTCGATGATGCCATCCAACCATCTCATCCTCTGTCATCCCCTTCTCCTCCTGCCCTTAATCTTTCCCAGAATCAGGGTCTTTTCAAATGAGTCAACTCTTCACATGAGGTGGCCAAAGTACTGGAGTTTCAGCTTCAACACCAGTCCTTCCAATGAACACCCAGGACTGATCTCCTTTAGGATGGACTGGTTGGATCTCCTTGCAGTCCAAGGAACTCTCAAGAGTCTTCTCCAACACCACAGTTCAAATGCATCAAGTCTTTGGTGCTCAGCTTTCTTCATAGTCCAACTCTCACATCCATACATGACCACTGGAAAAACCATAGCCTTGACTAGACGGACCTTTGTTGGCAAAGTAATGTCTCTGCTTTTTAATATGCTGTCTAGGTTGGTCATCACTTTCCTTCCAAGGAGTAAGCATCTTTTAATTTCATGGCTGAAATCACCATCTGCAGTGATTTTGGAGCCCAGAAAAACAAAATCAGCCACTGTTTCCACTGTTTCCCCATCTATCTGCCATGAAGTGATGGAACCTGATGCCATGATTTTAGTTTTCTGAATGTTGAGCTTTAAGCCAACTTTTTCACTCTCCTCTTTCACTTTCATCAAGAAGCTCTTCAGTTCTTCTTCATTTTCTGCCATAAGGGTGGTTTCATCTGCATATCTGAGATTATTGATATTTCTCATGGCAATCTTGATTCTGGCTTGTGCTTCCTCCAGCCCAGAATTTCTCATGATATATTCTGCATATAAGTTAAATAAGCAGGGAGACAATATACAGCCTTATCATACTACTTTTCCTATTTGGAGCCAGTCTGTTATTCCATGTCTTATTTTCAAGGATATATAAATATATTTGGAAGAAGCATCTTATGCTGTTAAATAAACTGGGACTTTGGACTTATTGAGTTCTCGGTGTAATTCTTGAAAATTATTAAATTTCCTCATTTTTGAAACTTAAGATTAACTCTATCAACATGACTTAAATATTAATTTCAGGTAATTCATGTCTAGAAAGATAAGAATGCAAACTAATGCATTATTTCACTTTTTGCTCTAAGAAACTTTTGCAAATTAATTTTCCTGGGCAAAGAGTTTTCTCATTCTGGGAAACAGTTCTTCCGTCAGGCAACACATTACTCATCTGAGCTAACAACTCACTTATTAGAAAATTTCACTATCAAGACTCCTTTAAAACCTTCATCTTGTTGCATCCTCTAATTTTGAACTATCATATCATGAATTTTGCCCAATTCCAATAAATTTCTTGCAAGGAAAGACCATGCTTAACCACTTAACCACAGACTCCAAACCTTGTAAATACTGTTTCCCACCCTTTTAAGGAGAAGAGAGTGACAGAAGATAAGATGGTTGGAAGGCATCATCGACTCAATGGACATGATCTTGAGCAAACTCTGGGAGATAGTGAAGGACAGGGAAGCCCAGCATGCTGCAGTCCATGGAGTCACAGAGTTGGACATGACTAAGCAGCTGAACCACAACGACTCTTTTAAGATGGTATTAAGACTATGCCAAGGGCTTCCCTCGTGGCTCAGATGGTAGAGAATCTGCCTGCAATGCACCAGACACAGATTCAGTCCCTGGGTCAGGAAGATCCCCTGGAGAAGGGAATGGCCACCAGCTCCAGTATTCTTACCTGAAGAATTCTATGGACAGAGGAGCCTGGCAGGCTACAATCCACGGGATCTCAAAGACTTGGACACGACTGGGCAACTGTCACCTTCAATTTCAAGACTATGCCAAAGTGGTGTTCTCCCTTACTGCAGTAAGTATATTAAAATTAAACTTAGCCTTGCTTGATTGACAAGTTTTTATAAAGGTCTCTTGGGTTCAATAATTGACATCTTAAAAAAGAAAATAATAAATAGCTTCCAGGTTGGTTACGTACATACAAAATACTGAGCATGATGTCTGGCATATGACAAGGACTCCTTAAATGGTGGTAATTATTAATATAAGTAAGTTTCTGAAAGATTCTATTCTGCTCAGCAGCCTAAGACCAGTAAAGATATTTCTTTCCAAATATAAGGGTTATATTTCTGAAAATCCCTTCTGTAGAATTGACAGATATAAGAATGTAAGATATTAACAAAAGGAGGATAAGGGCTTGAGAGATTAATATGAACATCTGAAGGTCCTTAAAAATACTATTTTTTACATTAGCCAAAATAAAGCAATGATAATATTTAATACAGACTCTTAATTGCAATAGTAGTTCTTGTATTTGCATATTTTAAATGTAATTAATTTCCAATAATAATTAATTTCCTAGAAGAAAAACCAGGTTTTCTTTCTCAGTTTCAAGGAGGTAATATTAATTTTTCTTGATTGAAAACAATATGTTATTCAGAATTACCCAAACTTGAGGTTAAGGACATAGTCTTCCAGACTGCCAAGTCAGTCCAAGACTTGACACCAATTACAAGATTGAGCATTTCCCAAAACTATCATCAGTTTCAACAATTCACTAGAATGACATAGAATTCAGGAAAATTCTACACCTGTGATTATAGTTATATTATAGCTAAAGGATACAACTCAAAACCAGCCAAAAAAAGAGATGCACAGAGTTGAAGCTGGGATTAGGCAGGCTTCAAATTCGAAGCTTCTGCTTTCTCAGAGACACCTTGGCCTTTTCAGCATTGAGTTGTGGTAATTAATCCTTGCATGAAGTACTGTCAACCCATAAGGCTCATCTGTGCCTCAGTTTCCAGTTTTTACTGACATTTTATTACTTAAGTGTGACTGAAGTACTTGCTCATGTGGTTGTCCTCAAAGTCTACTCCTTTCCCCTCCCCAGAGTTCAGGCTGATAACCCTGGCCAAAACCTCAATCCTCTCTTATCACTTGGTGTTCGAGTGTGTCCAACCCCCGTCTCGAGTCATCTTGGCAACATAAAGCATCCAGGGGCCCATGGAGTCACCTCATTACTATAAAATATCAGGTGTGGTCTGGGGAACCCACCATGAATAACAAAAATGCTCCTATTACATGGGAAATGCCATGGGTTTAGAGTTTAACTCCTAGAAGCAGGGACAAAGCCAGACTGCTCTTCGGGTAAAGTTAATTCTTCACTATGTATATGCTTAATACTAATATTTATAAATTATTGAGCACCTGCAGTGTGGCAAACACTTTATATATTATTTCTAACTCTCACTAGGATTACTATGATAAAGTTTTATAAGTCACATTTTGACAGTTAAGAAACTAAATGTTTTTACCTTACCCAAGACTGTAGTCTAGTATGTAGCTAACCTATAATTAGAACCCTGATCTGTCTGGTTTCAAAGGTCACATCCTTTCTACTATCTCTGGCTTATTTTACCATCAACAAATATAAATAGACACTACATTTTTCACCATGGTTTCTCATCCATCTAAATATTTAATATCTTTCTGCCTTTTTTTTAAAGGTAAAAATACCTAAGTCATACTCCTTAGATAAGAACTTGGAGTGACAGCGATACACTGTAAATTTTTGCAGGTAAGGAAAAGTGCATAGGTAGTAAAATTTAAGGGATACATGTCCCAGTGTTCTCTAACTATAAGGAATAAAAAGCACTTCTGGATAACTTGCAAAAGAAAATTTCTTGGAAAGCTATGACGTAATTCATAGAATTAAAGGAGATGCCAAGGCACCAAGTATTAAAATTCCCTGGGCAAAGGGGCCACTGGCCTAAGTTGAGTTATGTCCCTATATCTTGACAGCCATGAAAGGCCTTCACAAAATGGAAGAGGGGGTATTCCCCATAGAAATAAAAAAAATGCTGCTATTATAGGAGGAGGAATATATGCTTAAGGGAAGAAAAAAAAAAAAGAAGAAGAAAGAGAGATTTTAGCACCAAGGGGAATTAGTAATAGCAGAAGTACACACACACAAGTGCGTATAAGAGAGATATTAATCACACTCTCCATGGAAATGTTAAAGAAAAAAAAAAAAGTCCTAACTTTTACGTACAAAAAAAATTAAAGACTCATAAGGTTTGTGGATATTGGAAAAAATTTGCTTGGATAAATGAAATTCTGAATTACTAAAACATACCAAAACCTTTAACTGGTTTGTCTGATATTTCCACAGGGTTTTAAAATATAAAATACTGTCCATAGTGACATACACAGAGTAGACAGCATCACACCCCCCTTAATACAGAATCTACATAAAAGCAGGGTGCTTGCTTAGAAAACGCAGCCTTGAGTTACACCCTCCCTCCCCAATTTCCATTTCTACCAGGGTTGTTGTCCTATGTACAGGATTCACTGCAAAAATGTCTCAGTTTCTACCCCTCTTTCTGTCCACCCTGTTGGAGATAGGACCTTCCAGCTCCTTCCACGAAGACCTAGAGTCTGTCTCTTGGCCTTGGCTTTGCTTTGATCATAACACTGTTCTGTGATTTCAGTTCTGAGCTGAGCTTCGGCCTCTAGAGGCCCTGTGCACATCCACCCGCTCTCTTGGGCTCCTGCCACCAAGGTGAGAACAAGTCCCAGTTGCTTACTAAAGGGAAGTGAGAAAACCTTGGAGGTGAGCAAAGTGGCTCCTATGGAGGCCAGCCTTGAACAGCCAGCACTTAGCTGGCCTTCCAGTTGCTGCAGAAGCAGAAGCAAGACCCATTCAGACTGGCTAGGCCTAGCTGCATTTTTTCATTTGTAAAATGCAAAAGTGGAGAGTCAAGAGACACCTGGAGTCACAGGCAATTTGGCCTTGGGGTATAAAACAAAGCAGGTCAAAGGCTAACAGAGTTCTGCCAAGAGAACGCACTGGTCATAGCAAACACCCTCTTCCAACAACACAGGAGAAGACTCTACTCATGGACATCACCAGATGGTCGACACCAAAATCAGACTGATTATATTCTTTGCAGCCAAAGATGCAGAAACTCTGTACAGTCTGCAAAGACAAGATGGGGAACTGACTGTGGCTCAGATCATGAATTTCTGATTGCCAAATTCAGACTTAAATTGAAGAAAGTAGGTGAGAGGGTAACAGGCAGGAAGGCCAGGGGTCGCCAAATGAAGGAAATAGGCTGCAAGTGTCAGACATTTTTTCTCTCTCTTAAGCAGCAGGAGGAAACAAACTACAAGTGTCAGATTTTTTTCCCCTTCTCTATACACAATTAAAAGGAGGTTTCTCTTAAAATTCTGTGTTGCCACGAGGACACCTGGCTCCACCTGAACTTAACTTTTCCCAAACCAGGACCTAAAAGATGTGTTTTTTTCTTATGGAACTGCTTTTCTTAAGCTATGTTAATGAACTATGTATTTACTTTAGAATCTGTCTTTCTTCAAGTCTCAGCAAACCTGCATGTTTTACTGATACATTGTTCTCCTCATCTATGTTAAAGAAGCTACATATTTACTTGGAAATCTGCCTTTCTTCAAGATTCATGTCAATCATTTTATGGCCCAGGATGACTCACCTGGTGGCAATGTTATCTCAAAATGCATGTTGTAGGTGATGGGCCTGGTGCCCCTCTGAGTTTTGAGACATCTTCTTTCTTGAGTTAACAGCTTGCTGACAGGTATATAACATACTGCTAAAGGCTAGCACTCTGTCCTTTTCTGATGCCTAGGTCAGAAGTTTTCTCTATCTCTTTTATACTTAATAAAACTTTATTACACAAAAACTCTGAGTGATCAAGCCTTGGTCACTGGCCCCGGATTGAATTCTTCTCCTCTGGAAGCCAGCATCTTTCACACCTCAGCAGCAACCTTTCAGTAGAGAAAACCACTAGACCATTCAGGAATGACCTAAATCAATCCCTTATGATTATACAGGAGAAGTGAGAAATAGATTCAAGGGATTAGATCTGATAGAGTGCCTGAAGAACTATGGACAGAGGTTGGTGACATTGTACAGGAGACAGGGATCAAGACCATCCCCAAGAAAAAGAAATGCAAAAAGCAAAATGGTTCTCTGAGGAGGCCTTACAAATAGCTGAGAAAAGAAGAGAAGATAAAGGCAAAGGAGAAAAGCAATGATATACCCATTTGAATGCAGAGTTCCAAAGAATAGCAAAGAGGGACAAGAAAGCCTTCCTCAGTAATGAATGCAAAAAAATAGAGGAAAACAATAGAATGGGAAAGACTAGTGATCTCTTCAAGAAAATGAGAGATACCAAGGGAATATTTCATGCAAAGATGGGCACAATAAAGGACAGAAATGGTATGGACCTAACAGAAGCAGAAGATATTAAGAAAAGGCAGCAATAATACACAGAAGAACTATACAAAAAAGATCTGCATGACCCACATAACCACAATGGTGTGATCACTCCCCTAGAGCCAGACATCTTGGAATGTGAAGTCAAGTGGGCCTTAGAAAGCATCACTATGAACAAAGCTAGTGGAGGTGATGGAATTCCAGTAGAGCTATTTCAAATCCTAAAAGATGATGCTTTAAAGTGCTGCACTCAATATGCCAGCAAATTTGGAAAACTCAACAGTGGCCACAGGACTGGAAAAGGTCAGTTTTCATTCCAATCCCCAAGAAAGGCAATGCCAAAGAATGTTCAAACTATCTCACAATTGCACTCATCTCACACGCTAGCAAAGGAATGCTCAAAATTCTCCACACCAGGTTTCAACAGTATGTGAACTGTGAACTTCCAGATGTTCAAGCTGGTTTTAGAAAAGGCAGAGGAACCAGAGATCAAATTGCCAACACCCATCAGATCATCAAAAAAGCAAGAGAGTTCCAGAAAAACATCTATTTCTGCTTTATTGACTATGCCAAAGCCTTTGACTGTGTGGATCACAACAAACTGTGGAAAATTCTTCAAGCAATGGGAATGCCAGACCACCTCACCTGCATCCTGAGAAATCTGTATGCAGGTCAAGAAGCAACATTTAGAACTGGACATGGAAAAACCGACTGGTTCCAAATCGGGAAAGTAGTACATCAAGGCTGTATATTATCACCCTGCTTATTTAACTTATATGCAGTGTACATGCAAAAAGCCGGGCTGGATGAAGCACAAGCTGGAATCAAGACTGCTGGGAGAAATATCAATAACCTCAGATATGCAGATGACACCACCCTTATGGCAGAAAGTGAAGAAGAACTTCAAAGAGCCTCTTGATGAAAGTGAAAGAGGAGAGTGAAAAAGTTGTCTTAAAACTCAACATTCAGAAAACTAAGATCTGGTCCCATCTGGTCCCATCACTTCATGGCAAATAGATGGGGAAACAATGGAAACAGTAACAGACTTTATCTTCTTTGGCTCCAAAATCACTGTGGATGGTGATTGCAGCCATGAAATTAAAAGACACTTGTTCTTTGGAGGAAAAGCTATGGCCAACCTAGACAGCATATTAAAAAGGAGAAACATTACTCTGCCAACAAAGTTCTGAATAGTCAAAGCTATGGTTTTTCCAGTAGTCATGTATGGATGTGAGAGTTGGACCCTAAAGAAAGCTCAACACCGAAGAATTGATGCTTTTGAACTGTGGTGTTAGAGAAGACTCTTGAGAGTCCCTTGGACTGCCAGGGGATCAAATCAGTCCATCCTAAAGGAAATCAGTCCTGAATATTCATTGGAAGGACTGATGCTGAAGTGGAAGCTCCAATGCTTTGGCCACCTCATGTGAAGAGCTGACCCATTAGAAAAGACCCTGATGCTGGGAAAGACTGAAGCCATGAAGAGAAGGGAACAACAGAAGATGAGATGGTTGGATGGCATCACTGACTCAATGGACATGCGTTTGAGCAAGCTCCAGAAGTTGGTGATGGACAGGGAAGTCTGGCATGCTGCAGTCCATGGGGTTGCAAAGAGTCAGATATGACTGAGCAACTGAACTGAACTAGGTCTAGCTGAGATCCACACTAAACCAGCCAAACCCTGTATTCATCAGACAAAAAATCAATATTTATTGTTGTATGCATCTCCAGAGTGTCCTGTTTGGTGTTTACACAGCAGTGTTGCGGCCAAAAAGTCCCTGATTTGGTCTCTGCTGTCTAGCAGTCACTTCAAGTGAAGAATCAGAGCTCTGGTCTGGATGTTCCATGTTTCCTCTTGCCAAGACTCACAAATAAAAAAATGAGAAATTATACTATTTGACCATCATGTTTTCATGAAGCATTAAGAGGAATACAGGCAAACTAACTAAATTTTATAGAACCAACTTTCATGTACAAACACATAACCACAGCCTAAATTTACTTGATTACAGTCAACTTTTCTTTACACTTTGAGGCTTTCTAGGCCCACGTACAGTGTCTATTTAAAATAAAATTCTCAAAAAAATAAAATAAAGTTCTCATTAGTAGGTATTTTAAAAATAAATAGCTGTAAGTACATTTTTAAACATGTTTTCATTAAAAATAATTTGTTTATGTGATAAGTATAAAAACTGTTCCTTTCTAATCCAAACAAGCCAAAAGAATCTCCTCAAGCTTGGAAATTACTTTTCCTGGAATTTAAAAAAAAAAAAAAAGAAGTATATAACTTGAAATCAGAGCTGAGAATTAAAATGTTAAATTTGCCATTTCCTTCTCCAGGGGATCTTTCTCACCCAGGGATCGAACCCAGGTCTCCCACATTGCAGGCTTTACCCTCTGAGCCACCAGGGAAACCCCTTTCAATATATATGTTAACATATGTTGCATGCAAATGGGACAGTCAGAACTACATATATCCATATACGTCCACCTTATTTTTATAGATCTTGGGCTCAGCTTATTTTTTTAAGATTCCTTCTGGAAGTTGCTCAGGACCTATATCTATGCCAGAATCAAATTGCATCCTCACTTCTAAATCTTTTCTGTTTTTAGTTACCCCAACTATAATCTCAACAGAGGTTTTTGAGTTTCTTCCATTCCCAAATTTCTTCCTACCTTCATCTGTTTCCTAAATAAGCCAAGATAATTTTAAAAGAAAATGAATAACCAGTCCTAAAGGAGATGATAAGAGCTGACAATGTCCAACAGCTTTTTACCCCAGTGCTCTCTGGGACTGGGTTTTTTTCTCTTTGCTCCACACTGCAGCATCTTCTTATAACTGGTTAATACATAACTATTTGAAACCAGATTATATTCTGGATAAGCTGGAATGAAAGGAGCCAATTTCTTGAACACAAATAGCTGACACTTTTCTCTTTGAATAGTATGATAGCAAGCTTTTTAATTATGGACTTTTCATTGTAGTTTATCACCCTTATCAAATAATTGTTTTCCACCCGTTTCATAGAGCAGCATTCTCAAAGGATTGAATTTGTTAATCCATGTCTGATAGGCAGCTTATTTTGTTTTGCTCACTTATATGTTTCAAACAAGGGACTGGGATGCAAAATACACCCTGTGCCCCAAAGCAATGATAAAAAAGAGGGGCTACTATGTAGGGAGTGCAGGGGAAAGGGTAGTGTGCTGAAATAGTACATACAGGTGTCTCAAAGAGAGAGCAATGGGGAAGTCCAAGGACAAATAGATAATTTGTCTTTTAAGGTGAAAATATGCCTTTTGAATATCTCATTGAGGATTTGGATGGGTGATGGAAATAAAAAGGAGATATGCAGATTTTGTGTTGAAATGGCACTATTGCCTGGCGGAGACCCTGCCTTGAGACAGTTGGTACCCAGGGGTCTAGAATTGTGGAATGGCAAAGGACATTTCCTAAGGCCTAAAAGAGGAAAAGGAGAAGAAGAAGATAATATCTAGGGACAGTCAAAGAGATCACCATTTTGGGAACAGCTGGAGAATTGGAAATAAAAATAACAGATTGAAGAGAAGAGACAAAAAGACTGTCACTTGTGTGTGGCCTAGGGAAAAAAGGCAAATATGGTCAATTGTGTGGGTGAATTATAGAGGCAGAGAAGTCCTACCTGTGGCCTTATCTAGGTAGGATCAAGCTCCTATAGAAACCCAAAGGAAGGCTAATAAATCATAATAAATAATCATTACCTGGACCCAGAATAGGAATTAGAAGTGGAAAGGGCTATTTGAAATTCCATGACTGCACTTGCTGAGCAGTGGTGAGCACATATACCGTATATGAACTTATTTGTGTCAAAAGACGTGGCATTAGCCAGGCTTGTGGCCTTGCATTATAACCCTTGGGTGTAGTTACTTCCCTTATAAAATGAAAAGGTTGCACAAACTCATGCCTTAGATGTCAGCTCTCATGTTCAAGGAATCTGATGCTCTTGTAGAATCCTAACTGTATTTAATCTGTAGACTCATGTTTCTCAATGAGGGAGGAGGTTATTTGGCAATATCTGGAGACATTTTTGATCATCATAACTTCGGGAATGCTACTGGCAGATACTAGATACAGGGCAGGGACTCAGCTAAATATCCTACAATGAGCAGGGCAACTGCTCTCCCCCACTCAACAGGGAACTGTCTAACTCGCAACACCCATAGTGCTGAGGCTGAAAAACTCTGCTGTAGGCCAAAATCTCTTTGCATCCAATTCTTGTTTACTGAACAGTTAGTTCTTCAGCTCCCCTAAATGATACAGAAAATATTAGTGTTAGCATCCCATCAGAGAGAATAGGCTTAAGCTGAGATCAGAACTTTTTGAAGGAAGAAAGCTGTCCCTTGAACATATTCACTGATGAGGTGAGAATATCACAAACATATGCATGTTAGAATAGCAATGGAAAAGTTATTTTGTCCTTAATTCTCTACTGAGGCCTATTCAGCAGTGGGAGCAGATTTTAAGAGCCAGGAGATATGGATTCCAGTGTGTTTTAGTCTTGTTCTCTCACTATCCAATTGTCACTGAAGCAAGTCACTGAGTCATGGAGATCGGATAGGAATATGGAATAAATACCTCTTTTTACCTGACATCTGGAGGAGGAAATGGCAACCCACTCCAGTATTCTTGCCTGGAGAATCCCATGGACAGAGAAGCCTGGAAGGCTACCCATAGGGTCGCAAAAAGTCGGACACGACTGAGCGACTGAGCATGCACCTGGCATCAGGATTTCTTGAAAATCAAATGAAAGGAGATCTGAAAGTTATCTGAAAAGTCAAAGTTCAAGAACTATATAAAAAGTGATTTACACTTATGTTTGACATCATTTCAAGCGTATTCTCTAGCTAAATCTTGTGATATACGAAACTGAGCTCAACAAAAATTTGAATTCCAATTAGGAAAGGCCTAGTAATAGCTATTATCCACACTACAAACAGGAAAACAAGTTTCTATTCACCAAGTACTGAAAGTCTAGGTGGGAAAGGCATCAGTTATCTATTACCACAATATGGCTGCACATAAACTATTACCTAACCGTAAGTGTCACATAGCATTAAACCTTTATTGCTCGTGTGTCTAGGATCAGCTGAGATTTAGCCAGGTGGATCTGTCTTGACTTAGTTTACTCATATTTCTGAAGCTCAGCTTGCTGACAACTGACCTAGGACATCTTGACTGGGCCAGCTGGCTCTGCCTCATTCATGTGTCTCTCATCTCTCTGTAGGTCAGCCTTGAGCACATTCTCA
Source organism: Cervus elaphus (assembly GCF_910594005.1). NCBI lineage: Eukaryota > Metazoa > Chordata > Mammalia > Artiodactyla > Cervidae > Cervus > Cervus elaphus. The sequence goes on along the minus strand of NC_057817.1, from coordinate 13,161,022 downwards.
TGTTAGTAGCAGAGGGCAAATTTCTGCTTACAACTTGTCTTCTACCAACCCACTGGTCAAAGCAAATCATGGGGCTGAGCTCAGAGTCAAAGGGTGGGTGCAAATTTTCATCCACTGTGAGCCAGGCGCTGTAAAGTGTCCAAGGATACAGATGCAAGGAGTCGTTAAGATTTGAGCCAATGTTGCAATCTATTTTAGGAAACAAACATAGACATTGGACGATGAAGAGTTACATCCATACCTGATGGAGCGGACTCAGAAATTTTTCTGAACTTTGAGTTGGATGAAGAAGTTACTGAATGTAAGGTTGAGTAACTTTTTTGTTTCATGGGTAAGAAGGGTATTCACAAATATTTAGTGGTCAGAGGATTGGATGGTGGAAAAGACAGCTAACTGTGCATCAAAGTTTGTGTCTCTCTTTCTCCCTAAATTTATGTAGAATTGTATGCAGAAGTCCCTGTGTCATTTCCAGGATAAGATAGTTAAGAAGTAGGTGTATATTCCCTGTTCTCTCTCTCTCCTTCCCATGGTTGGAAGCGAAGTACTTTAACACCCAGGGAGATGATGAGCCATAAGACCTACAGAAGCTGAGTCTCTGAATCTCCATATAAAGGAAAATCAACTTCTAAGCATCAATAAACAACATTGGACCAGTGCTTGAGTTTAAAAGAAGTGGTCATATTAAGCCACTAACTGTTTTAGACTAATCTGTCACATCACTCAGGATTTTCCTACTATCTCATAATTTTAATATAACACTATCACCAATTAAAATTTTTTTAAAGAATTAAAACTGTTCTTAGAACTTTAGTACAGCGTCTCATCCAAATTTAAGAAGTTAAATCTCTAATACATTCTCATCAAGTGAATATCTAATCCATTTGAATAGTTTCAGTGATGGTAAACTTATTAACTTCTGAAGTAATCACTTCTGTGTGAGAAAATTCTGTTTATAGGAAAAAATTTCCCTAGTTTGAGTTGCATATATCTCTATATCTACCCATTTATCCATTCTGGAATTACCAAGCTTAACCCTATTCTCTCTTCTAAAGGGTTTTTTTTGGTTTTTTTTTGTTTTTTTTTTTTGCGGGAGGAGGGGGCTGTGTTGCAAGTCTTGCAGGATCTTCATTTCCCCACCAGGAATCGAACCTGGGCCCTGACAATGAAAGTGCTGAATCCTAACCATTGGACTGCCAGGGAATTCCTAAGGGCTGATTTTTTATTATTTCAAGATATCTATAGATTCTACCTCCAAACTATAATGTCTTTTCTTCACAAGTCAATCATGCCTTAAAAGAAAATAAATTAAACTATCTTTGGAAAACTCAGCAGCAATGATCACTTATCAGACTTCAATATTCTATGTAAACTGTGATAGGCACTAGTTACAGTAACTCTATGACAGGGTAACTTGTGTTGTTAGTTGAGAAAACATACATTAAAAAATCTAATATACAGAATGAAAGTCACAGGATATTTTGGGGCAAAAAAAAAAAAAAAGTATTTGAGACTTTTAAGAGTTCCAAACAGTGACAGAAAGAGACCACAGCCATTTTACAAATATACGGATTTTATCATGTTGAGATTTGATAACTTTTTGAGGTTTTTGTCCCCATATTTTAACATAAAGAAGACTCTGTATTAGCTAAATTAACTAGAAGAATTTTTAATGTAATTTCTAAGAAATTCTATTTTTTTGAAGTTTTATAACACCAACATCTTGTATCTATTATTTTTATTTATACTTTTTTCTCTGACTTGAATATTGAGTCAATTATGCAAAGCTTCCAAGAGGAAAGCCTCATATTAAAAACTTCTGACCCTGTTGTGCATTTTTAACTAACGAAACTGATTTTTTTCCTCTCCAGAAAGTGCTAGAATGTGGTTGATGGCGACCTCTACTGGTTTTCAGATAATGTAGCCAAACTTCAACAACTTCAGCAAATGGCAGCTGCTCTTTGGGAGTTACTAGCATGAATTGAAAAGTAACTGTTTAGAAAAAATAACAGATCTCTTCTGACTTTGATGCAGTTCCAAATTCTATATTCAATCATTCTTTAGTTCAAGAAATGTGCTCTAGGTTTTTACCTCCAACTCCCACCTGTTTTACTTATTCCTGAGAATAAAAGAATAGTTCTTCTAGAATCAGGAAAACATAGATTTCAAAAACAATTCTTGATAGATTTTTACTCATTACAAAAGGAAGACAAGCTTGTTGTAAAACAAAAATTCAAACACTCATGAACTGATGGCCAGTAAAAAAGTGAGAGTCTCTTCATTAGCATTCCCCTTACTTTCAAGGATTCAGATTAATTTACTATGGGATTTTTTGGGGGTGGGAGGTGTGGATTACCTGGTTTGGGATTTTAGACTTAGTTTGTGTGGATGGATGATTCACACAAATTTAAGTGTACATTGTCTTCAGAGTAACAGGGTAGGGAGGGAATACTATACTCTCCTTTCTTGGCCTTTAAGAATTTAATACTCAAGAAGACTGCTCAAGGGCCTTGCTAGAGGGAAAATTTAACCAGTTCCTTCTCCTTAAAGTGTCAAGGTGCTAATACTAATTTCCAAACAGGTAGGAAAAAGAACTATGTGTTCTTGAATATAAGGATCTCAAATCAAGTTTTTCAAAAGTAGGTACAGAATAAGATTTGATTTTTAGAGTTTTCATTTTCAGTGGAAAGCTACTCCACCAGAATTAATAAAATTGAATTCTTTTAAAATAATTCCAAATCCCATTTAGAAATATCGCAACATCAAAAATCACTAAATAATACAATTTCTTAAAATTCTCTGCTTATAGGAGAATTTAATATTAAACATCCAACACAAATATAAGGACAATGCCAATAAACAAGCAATCTTAGTAGATTCTTGGAGTTCATGGTTTGGCTTGACCTGTTAAAAAAAGAGTATTAAAAAAAAAGTTCTATTCAGAATAAGTATTCTGTGCATGTAAGTTAGAAGTTTACTAGCATTTCAAGTTAAAATAATAGTCTTATATATTTAAAGATGGTTAAAATTCTAGCTATATCAGCTCCTTGAAAATGGAAATTTAAAAAATAAATAATATTCCAAGAAATTTATTGCATGGGTACAGAATAAAATATCAATCACCAATAAATGTAAACATTTACTAGAAGATTTAATCACTTTGTGCTAAATTACAGGAGTTTGCTGGATGTTGAAAGCTTTTGAATTAGATTTTAATGGTTGCTTAGGGTAGAGAACCAGCTCATTCTAATGAAGTGAATCAAGCTAGTGGTTTTCAACTGTGGGTTCGCAGACCAGCTCTGGTTTGCCACAATATTTTCCCTGGTCCACAATGAAATCAGAACATGAAGATAAACCAGGATGATTTTTCATGAAGCTAAGTACATTAATTTAAAGAACTGCACTTTAAATTCTGCATCTGAGCTATCACTTAGATCTATTATCTTTTTCATAAAAAATAAAATTAAAACTGATCTTATTTGGCAAAAGAAAAAGTTTCCAATACTCTGGTTCCCTCCTGCCTGAACTTTTTAAATTTATCTTTAAAACACCAAAGACTGTAGTCACTGCCTTGTCAGTCCTTTTTTAAAGTTTTGCAAAACAGTCATTTTACCCTAACATCTCAGCATGAAATTTCTGAACCAAGTTTCCTCAGGTCAGAATTGGCACAGCATTTTCAAAATTCTCTATTTAACAGTCAGAGCCAACATCACATGTGACTTATCATAATTTCAAAATATCATAGAGCTTCTGCATTTTGTGGAAAGATTCTTTTGCCTTGTGTTTTTTGAGAAACATGTGTGAAATCCACATATATATCAGTGGGATTTATCTTTCAGAATTGGGAAGATATGTTTTGCCAGTCATAAATGAACTGTAATCCCTGTAGACTCAAGTTTAATTCAGAAACACTCTCTCCAGAGCTGCTGAATTTGGCAATCCACAGTTTCTCCTCCATATGCTGTCCTTGGGGGATTTTACATACATTGTCCATAATGGTTTCTACTCAGGATGTCTGGAAAAGTAGATATTATGGTCACAGAAGGGCCATTAAAGGGAATTTGAAAACAGATCCATTAAGTTGAAGTATTCAATTGTAAGAGTCTTCAAGTTGGATGGACTACGTTAATTAATATTCAAGGAATAACTCCATCCACCCGCTGCTTATATCATAGCATCTAATTTCTCATGCTTGTATCGCTTACCAACCTAGTTTGGTAGTCTCCCTGGAGAGGGGAATATTAGCAGAACGCAGTGTGCGTTAAAAGAACAGCAGATAAATAACGAATTGTCCCTAAATGTGGGCCTCATTTCCATTCCATTCTGTTGTTCAGTGCCTTCACTGTTTTAAATAGCCATCTTTTTTTCATTAATTACATCAGCTCTGCTTTTGTTGTGTCTTGTTGGAAAAGAGAAAAGAAAGTTTCCATTATTTCCCTTCTAGACTGTGGAATGCAGCAGCTGTTGTGTTTGCAAACATCCAGCCATAGCTTAGAATCTCTGGTCAGTTTTTGAGAGGATTTAAAAATACTTTTCTGTATTTCTATGCTCACTTTCCCCAAATTTGTGAGTTTGTGCTTTTCTCTTCCTGCTCATCTTTTGTGAACTTACTCCCTTTTCCTCCACCTGGCTGATTTTCAAGCCTTGGAATCATTCTCAAGAGCAAAGAAAGTATCCCAAAGTTCTCTCAGCTTGGCTCTGTCTCAGCCCTACAACACCATTTCTGAAGGTTTTGTTTTAACTATGTTTCCTTTCCTTCTGTTTAAATGATTTTCAGGACACAGTCTCTCTTCTGCCACGCCTGTTGGACAGCATCACTGTGGTCCCTGTCATGGGGCACTTGGCAGAGGAGGAACTTGCAGTTTTACCTACAGCAGCTGCCTTTGCGGATGGGAATAACACAGTCAAAATGATTCCCTGAATGTGGACAGTACTTTGTGAGTTTTAAAAGTTCTTTCCCATCCAGTGACTCATCTGACCCCAACAAGGATCCCATGAAGCAAATAGTAGTAGTGTTCGTCACTCAGTTGTGTCCAACTCTTTGTGATCCCATGGGCTGTAGCCTGTCGGGCTCCTCTGTCCATGGGATTCTCCAGGCAAGAATACTGGAGTGGACTGCCATTCCCTTCTCCAGAGGGTCTTCCTGACCCAGGGATCAAACCTGGGTCTCCTGCATTGCAGGCAGATTCTTTACCTTTTGAGCTACAGGGAATACCCTACAAAGGATGGATGTTATTCCTCCCATTTGATAGATGAGAAGACATATGGCCCTAAGGACTTGTGGAATTGGACCAGCTAACTCTGAGCACTAGAAAAAACTGCAACGGGAACAAGAAAGTTGGCTTCTGTCTTTTCCCTGTGCTTTTCCTCAAGTCTTTTCTCATATATAAAATGAAAGACATACTATATGTTATGAGGAAAGAATGAAAGAATACAGGTAAGTGCCCTTAGTAAGTCCTCAGTGAATGTTTATTGTGGTCCTTTGTCTTTAAATTGGAGAAGGAAATGGCAACCAACTCCTGTATTCTTGCTTGGAAAATACCATGGACAGAGGAGCCTGGTAGGCTATACAGTCCACGGGGTCGCAAAGAGTCAGACACGACTGAGTGGCTTCACTTCACTTTGACTGAAAAAGGATGATTGGAAATTGATGTTTGGTTCTAACTGCACAGCAGCAAACAATCCTCCTCCTCCTGCTCCCAGAAGGAAAACAAGACACGTAGGCTGACTCTTCTGCACAACACAGCCTGCTTACCCATCGCAGTATGATGCAGATGTGGGTAACAGATTCCGGATGTATAACCTATCTCACAATTGGTGGCACCAGTGGTAAAGAATCCGCCTGCCAATACACAAGACATATGACCCTGGGTCAGGAAGATCCCCTGGAGAAGGAAATGGCAACCCACTCCAGTATTCTTGCCTGGAGAATCCCACGGGCAGAGGAGCCTGGCAGGCTATGGTCCATAGGGTCACAGAGTCAGACAGGACTGAAATGACTTAGTATGCACACACAATTTACAAGTTGTATTACCATGGACTGGACAAAATTATTTTATCTCTCTGTGCCTCAGTTTTTCCTACCAATAAAACGGGGATATTGAGGCTTATCAAATAGGTGTGTGAGGGGAATAAATGTGTACAATAGGGATATTTCATTGAACGTTTTGACCAGGGCACCAAGGTATACTAGCTACAGATCTTCAAAATGCAAAATTATAACAAAAATGATCGACTCCTTTGAAGTTATGAGCTCTTTACCTGGGTCCTTCTCTCAGAGCAGTGACATAAAAAAACAAAAAGATTGGGATTTGGAGGTCTGTTAGGAGACTTTCTGAGATGAGAACAGCATTCTCACCTCCCCGTGGCGCCCGACTCCCCATGTGGAGGAGCGTGCTGGCACAGACAGCCTGGTGAGAGGGGCTTCCCCGGAACCTCTCAAACTAATAGGTGTTCCTCAGCTCCAGGGACTGCGGTCCACCTCAAGCCTGAGAAACTGAGAGCAGCTGATGACAACAGAGGCGAGAGCCGCCTCTGGGCAGTAACAGCACTCTCCCTGTATCAAGTTAAGTTACGTGACCCCTGGGGATTAGCTGTGGAAACTATGGCTGTGATTGTCTTTAAAGGGATCCCACCCTGAGGGCATGGTCTGCCAGGAAAAGACGGTAGGCACACGTGACTGTCATGGCTGGGGCAGGGACTCGGGCTCGGGTGGAGAGGCTCAGCCAAAGCTGGGGCCCAGACCATGATAAAGGAGTTCAGTGGAGGGGTCTGTCAGGGAGTCCCCAGAGATGGAAGGGCTCCCGTGAGAGAATGTGTCAGCATCAGCCCCATCTCACCGCCACTCCCCCAACAGCCTCCTGAAGACAGGCGTGCATGCTGATGCTAAGTCGCTTCAGTCGTGTCCGACTCTGTGTATCCCCATGGACTGTAGCCTGCCAGGCTCCTCTATTCATGGGATTCTCCAGGCAAGAATACTGGAGTGGGTTGCCATCTTCTCCACAGGCAGAGGTCTTATAAAAGTGTCTGTTAGTTCTCCAAAGAAGACATATAGATGACTAACAAACACATGAAAAGATGCTCAACATTACTCTTTTTCAGAGAAATGCAAATCAAAACCACAATGAGGTATCATCTCATGCCAGTCAGGATGGCTGCTATCCAAAAGTCTACAAGCAATAAATGCTGGAGAGGGTGTGGAGAAAAGGGAACCCTCTTACACTGTTGGTGGGAATGCAAACTAGTACAGCCACTATGGAGAACAGTGTGGAGATTCCTTAAAAAACTGGAAATAGACCTGCCATATGACCCAGCAATACCACTCCTGGGCATACACACCGAGGAAACCAGAATTGAAAGACATGTGTACCCCAATGTTCATCGCGGCACTGTTTATAATAGCCAGGACATGGAAGCAACCTAGATGCCCATTAGCAGACGAATGGAAAAGAAAGCTGTGGTACATATACACCATGGAATATTACTCAGCTATTCAAAAGAATGCATTTGAATAAGTTCTAAGGAGGTGGATGAAACTGGAGCCCATTATACAGAGTGAAGTAAGCCAGAAAGAAAAACACCAATACAGTATACTAACACATATATGTGGAATTTAGAAAGATGGTAACGATGATCTTATATGCGAGACAGTAAAAGAGACACAGATGTATAGAACAGTCTTTTGGGAGAAGGCGAGGGTGGGATGATTTGAGAGAATAGCATTGAAACATGTATATTATCATATGTGAAATGGATCGCCAGTCCAGGTTCGATGCATGAGACAGGGTGCTCGGGGCTGGAGCACTGGGAATGATCCTGAGGGATGGGATGGGGAGGGAGGTGGGAGGGGGGTTCAGGATGGGGAACATATGTACACTCATGGCTGACTCATGTCAATGTATGGCAAAAAACCACTACAATATTGTAAATTAACTAGCCTCCAACTAAAATAAATAAATTAAAAAAAATAAAATAAATAAAAGTGTCTGTTAGGGAAAAGTCTCTTCTGCCCCCTGTTCCTCGTTCCACGAGCCTTCTTGTGCTTCTGGTGCCAACCAAAGGCAGGCAGACCAGGCAGACGTGGAGGCTGGAGAGTTTTCACTTTAAATGAAATTTAAACTCTGAGGACAGATAAGAAAACCTTCCTCAGTGATCAATGGAAAGAAATAGAGGAAAATAATAGAATGGGATAGACTAGATATCTCTTCAAGAAAATTAGAGATACCAAGGGAATATTCCATGCAAAGACGGGCTCAATAAATGAGAGAAATGATAGGGACCTAACAGATGCAGAAGATATTAAGAAGAGGTGGCAAGAATACACAGAACTGTACAAAAAAGATCTTCATGACCCAGATAATCACAATGGTGTGATCACTCACCTAGAGCCAGACATCCTGGAATGTGAAGTCAAGTGGGCCTTAGGAAGCATCACTACGAACAAAGCTAGTGGAGGTGATGAATTCCAGTTGAGCTATTTCAAATCCTGAAAGATGACGCTGTGAAAGCGCTGCACTCAATATGCCAGCAAATTTGGAAAACTCAGCACTGGCCACAGGACTGGAAAAGGTCAGTTTTCATTCCAATCCCAAAGAAAGTCAATCCCAAAGAATGCTCAAACTACCACACAATTGTACTCATCTCACACGCTAGTAAAGTAATGCTTAAAATTCTCCAAGCCAGGCTTCAGCAATACGTGAACTGTGAACTTCCAGATGGTCAAGCTGGTTTTAGAAAAGGCAGAGGAATCAGAGATCAAATTGACAACATCTGCTGGATCATTGAAAAAGCAAGAGAGTTCCAGAAAAACATCGACTTCTGCTTTATTGACTATGCTAAAGCATTTGATTGTGTGGATCACAATAAACTATGGAAAATTCTTAAGGAGGTGGGAATAACAGACCACCTGACCTGCCTCTTGAGAAACCTGTATGCAGGTCAGGAAGCAACAGTTAGAATTAGACATGGAACAACAGACTGTTTCCAAATAGGAAAAGGAGCACGTCAAGGCTGTATATTGTCAGCCTGCTTATTTAACTTATATACAGAGTACATCATGAGAAACGCTGGGCTGGAAGAAGCATAAACTGGAATCAAGATTGCTGGGAGAAATATCAATAACCTCAGATATGCAGATGACACCACCCTTATGGCAGAAAGTGAAGTAGAACTAAAGAGCCTCTTGATGAAAGTGAAAGAGGAGAGTGAAAAGTTGGCTTAAAGCTCAACATTCAGAAAACTAAGATCATGGCATCTGGTCCCATCACTTCATGGGAAATAGATGGGGAAACGGTGGAAACAGTGTCAGACTTTATTTTGGGGGGCTCCAAAATCACTGCAGATGGTGATTGCAGCCACGAAATTAAAAGATACTTGCTTGTTGGAAGGAAAGTTATGACCAACCTGGATAGCATATTAAAAAGCAGACATTATTTGCCAACAAAGGTCCATCTGGTCAAGGCTATGGTTTTTCCAGTGGTCATGTATGGATGTGAGAGTTGGACTGTAAAGAAAGCTGAGCACCAAAGAATTGATGCTTTTGAACTGTGGTGTTGGAGAAGACTCGTGAGAGTTCCTTGGACTGCAAGGAGATCCAACCAGTCCATCCTAAAGGAGATCAGTCCTGGGTGTTCATTGGAAGGACTGATGCTGAAGCTGAAACTCCAATACTTTGGCCATCTGATGCGAAGAGCTGACTCATTGGAAAAGACCCTGATTCTGGGAAAGATTAAGGGCAGGAGGAGAAGGGGACGACAGAGGATGAGATGGTTGGATGGCATCATCGACTCGATGGACATGGGTTTGGGTGGACTCCGGGAGTTGGTGATGGACAGGGAGTCCTGGCGTGCTGTGGTTCATGGGGTCACAAAGAGTTGGAGATGACTGAGTGACTGAACTAGAACTGGACTGGAAACTCTGAGGATAACACAATAATGGATGTCTTAAGTCACAAATTCAGTTGTGCTTATGATTTGAAGTGAATGTACTACCATTAATTAAATTTAACCTGTAAAGTCACAGGCTGGGCCAAGATGCTCTCCAAACAGGGAAAGGAACAGCCCTGCTGAGCAGGACTAAACGGAGAGAGAGACAAAAACTAGGTTATTTTGTAATTAAGCCCAAAGGCGTCTGATTAAGATGAGTTAGGTATAAAACATAGTACTTTCACCAAGCTATTAGCATTCTTTTTTCTTTGCTCTGAAAGTATGTTTTCTTATCTGAAAAGTAAACAACTTGAATGCAAAAGAGTATTAAGAAGAAAAGTTTAAACATTTAAAATCTCTCACCCAACAGAATTCAAAGAGAGCCATCATTACTTCCAGTGGTGAGCAGCTCACTAACTTACTAAACTACTAGAAATGTACAGATGTTAGTAAGTTTGTTCTTATATAAAACAAAATCCATATTCAGGTAATTTCTATACATTTGCTTACATTTTATCCCTTAGAGGAATACAGATCATGTTTAGCTGAAATTCTGTGGTTTTAAGGTTTTTTTCTGCCTTCCCCATAATATTAGGAGAGAGTTACAGCTTCCCTTTTTCATTATTTTCAGCCTAAATATTAATGTTTCCCCCAATTCTTTTTCATATAATGTAGCTCACTTCTCATCTTCATCTCACTTCTTTGAGGGGTTCCCGGGTTGGTCAATTTCCCTTCTCCTGAACGGAACAGGAGGCTGGGTGTAACCTAAGGGCAGAGCTACTTTATAGCTGTCATATAACATGTACTTAGGTTTGTGGTCAACTCAAACTTCTCAAGTTATTTTCTCAGGAAATATCCCCACAAGTCAAGCCCTCTTTATTCTGTATTCAATGTAGCTGGTTATTAAAAAGTGAAGCCAAAAAAATTAAAAAAGGACCTTTGTTATACTCCATTTTGTGGGGTTTATCCTAGTGTTCCAGGCTTCTGAAAATACTTAGAATCTCTCTTCTGATTCAGACTGATTTTTCAGAAATTATTTTTTCTCTATCCCAGCTTTAGCCATCTGGTAGTTTCTAAGCATTTTTTAAAATCCGCACTTATGGCATCAATTAAAAAAAAAATTGAGGATGACTATTTCCCAAAGAGCATTCTTGGGTGTGGAGATCCTTGTGTATACTCAATGCATTTTGCCAGGACACATATTCCAGAGTGGAATTACTGGGTGTTAAAATGCAAGCATTTTCATTTGTATAGATGTTGGTAAATTGTACACTTTTAAGATAAATTAAATACAGTTTGGTTGCAATTAACTTTCTTTATAAGTGGGAGCTGCTGTTCATGAAGTCACTGTTTACCCTGACTGTGTGTAACACTGGCCTGTGGCAATGACGCTGAGTGTGCAGGGCTGGCCGAGCCAAAGGCACGCTGCAGATTCCCGTGAAGGCAGCAGCGATGATCTCATCTCACTGGCTTGTAGCACGACTTTGGTCTGGTCCGACCTTGTTTCTGTCCACATTCTAAGCCTGGCTGTCTGGTTTTATGGTGCTTCTATGAGTTAACTTTGTTCATTTGACCAAACTCCATTTCTGCTTAAAAGAAGGCCAGAATTATTTTCTGTTGCTAAGAGGGTATTGCAACCCTCTTCCTAATGCAACTTGAATGCTCACTTCCATTTCTTTCCCCAGCAGCTTCAGAGTAAGATCTCACTCCTCTGTTAATATACATATTCATACATGTACGGGCACTTCCACAAACTGAATAACCGCTATCCCCAATGAGATGCATTCTGTTTTTTCCTTTGACTATCCAGGCTGCTTCTTCAGCTAGGAAATTCAGTAGAATGAGGTTTTCCAGTCTTCCCAAGCTCTGTATGCTTTCTTCTCTGCTTTTTCACTCTGCTGTTTGTTTCATTTAGATTTTGTTCCATGTTTATTTCTCACACACTCAACAAAATAAAATCCAGAAACAAAGAAATGGTATCTATCAGAGGCAGTTAAAATTAGCAAATTGAACATGATCAATATTTGGAGGAGAAAGTTGCATGTGGATGAAAAATACAATGTAGTTTATTTCCTGTTGGAAGTGAGTATTTTCAGCACCACGTGTAAACGACAAGTTACAAAAGTCAAATAAGATTCACAAAAGTCAAACAAGAGTATGCATTGCATGTCTGTTGTCCTGCCTGCCTCAAGCTCCATTCTGCTCCTTTAGTTTGTTCTGCAGATTTATACTCTAATCCACTGATTGTGTATCTTACAATTTGCTTCTCACAGGACAATTTTATTTCCTTTACTTGATAATTTATAGGAAAAGGAATGTCATTTTTGGTACACAATGACATTTTAGTAGGAGTATTTTACACAAACATTAAAAATTGGTCAAATTGGAAGTCTCTCCAAAAATTCTGGTCACCAATTCTAATGTGCATGTGTGTGGTGGGGGGCAGTTCTAACAAGGAATTCTCTGACACCAGCTTTGGGGCCTACAATTCAACTCAATTCTGACCTTCCCTGGAGAACAGCATGAGCTCCTACAGATTAGGGGCTCAGTCCCACAAAACCACCTTCTCCCACATCAGATGCTCGTCACAAGCCCAGGTGTTAACTGTGCTTCTGGCCAACGAGCTAGAGATTGGAGATTCTAACTAGCATCTCACAGAACTAAGAAAAACAATTCACCCACTAGACTGTGCGCGTGTGTTTAGTCACTCAGTCATGTCCGACTCTTTGTGACCCCACTGACTGTAGCCCTCCAGGCTCGCCTGTCCATGGGATTATCCAGGCAGGAATACTAGAGTGGGCTGCCATTCCCTTCTCCCAGGGGATCTTCCCAACCCAGGGACCAAACCTGTGTCTCCTCTAATGCAGGCAGATTCTTTACTGCCTGAGGCACCAGGGAAGCCCTTCACTAGATTGTTGGTTTATAATAAAAAGGTAGAGCTAAGGATCAGCCAGGTAGATGGCAGCACTGGGAAAGGTGCGGGGAGATGGTGCGGGGCTTCCACGCCCTCTCTCAGTACCGCCCTCTCTCCAGACCTCCAAGTGTTCCCCAACCCAGAAGCTCTCCAAACCCTGTCTTCACTGTTTTTAAGAAGGCTTTAGATTGATCAAATCATTGGCCATTGGTGATTGATTGGCCCTCCAGTCCCTCTCCTCTCCCCTCCCCAGAGGTGGGGTTGGATTGAAATCAACGCTCTAATCACTTCGTTGGTTCCCCAGGCAGCCAACCGCATCCTTAAGTGCTTACAGAAGGGACCAGGGACCGTATTAACATAAACTCACGTGTGGTTGAAAGGGGGCTATCAGGGATATTAAGACACCTGGAGAAGTCCCTGGTGGTCCAGTGGTTGAGAATTTGCTTTACAATTCAGGGGACTTAGGTTCCATCCCTGGTCAGGGAGGGAACTGGGATCGCATATGCCACAGAGCAACTAGGCCTGCGAACAGCAACTACTGAGCCTCTGAGTCTGGAGCTGCATGCCGCAACTACCGAAGATTGCGTGCAGCAGCAAAAGATTCCGCAGGGCCCAGTGAACATCTCATATGCCTCAGCTAAGACTTGATGCAGCCAAACTAATAAAAAGTAAATAAATATGCATCTAAAAAGTATAGCTTCCAAAAAAAAAGGGGGGGGGATATTAAGACACCTTTATCACTCTTATCACTTAAGACATTCAAGGGTTTTTGGAGCTCTGTGCCAGAAATAGAGATGAAGATCAAACATGTATTTAATCACAATACCACATTCTTGTTAGGTTCCAATCACTTGTATCTAAAAACACTGAATCTCAGCATTAAGCTACAAAATGAAAAAAGAACGGTGTCTCAGACTAGAGCCCTGGTGTCTGCACTATCCACAGGCTTCTGAACAAAGCCGTCTAGTCAGAATGGCTGAGGGTGAGCCTCTGGCATCTAGCTTTTTACAGACCCTCAAGTCATTTCAATGCATCGCCTCTGAGTGACCAAGGAGGTTAATAACAAACCCGGTGGTGGACTTCTGGCATTGCTGGTCTGGGTCCCTCCTCCCGCCGGCTGCAGCCGTCTTCATTTCCTCCTGGGTCCTCAGGCTCCTCCAGGTACAGCCAGGCAGAGTTCAAAGGGGGCGGACCCCAGGCTGCGCGACCCGGGGGAAGATAGCTAACTCAGGTTTAGCTAGTTCATAGTGATGGTGGCGGGGGCAGTATCTGACCCCAGAAAGCCCTGCATGACTGATTGCAACCCTTTCGTAGTTACAGCTGTGGGTGAAGAGAGACGCATTCTTCTCATCGGGATTTCATTGGGATCGTGCGCCCAAATCACTAGGGCTGGCTAGTGCCCGAGAGCTGTTAGGTCGGCCTGAGGGCTGGGAGCACATAGAGGGTGCTGAGTTGAGAATAAAGTCCATTCAGGGGAAAGCTGGACAAGAGTGGGCAGGAAGGGACAGCGGGAGCACGAGAGAGAGTGAGCGCAAGAGCCACAGTATTGTGTTAGTATTTGAGCCCCCGAGTCCATCTGTGTCTGAACTAGGTTAGTCCTAGGAGCTTTCATAGCCATAATATGTCTTAGTCTGCTGAGGCTGCCATAACAAAATACATACCATATACTAGGTGACCTAAACAATAGAAGCTTATTTCTTACAGTTATGGAGGCTGGGAAATAGGTGCGGTGCCAGCAAAGGTGTCACTCAAAGGCTTTTTCTCTTGGTTTACAGGCAGCCTCTATGCTGGGGTGTGGGGAGTGTGTGTGTGTCTGTGTAGAAGGAGGAGGAGAAGCGGGGAAGGAGAGAAAGAGAAAAAGAGAAAAAGAAAGGTCTCTGTTGTCTCTTATTGTAAGGACACTAATCGTATCATACCAGAAACCCACCCTTATGATCTTATTTAACCTTAATTACCTCTTTAAAGGCCCCATCTCCAAATATAGTCACACTGGGCTTCCACATATGAGCTTTGTGGATATAAAATTCAGTCCAAAGCATGATACAATAAATTCCCTCTCCTTTTTTCTGAAGGCGTTGGGTTGGATTTTCAGTCAATATGACAGAATTCCAAATGCTACATAGCCACTGCTGTTGACGTCAGCACTTAACTCATTCCATTTCTGTTCTTATGAGTCTGTCTGCCTTCCTAAGCAGCCCAGTGGTGGGGGTAACAAAACCTTTAGGACAGAAGGGGCCATCTAGTGTGGTGGTTCAAAGCATGGACTTGGAGTCTGACGGCCTGGGTTTGAATTCCAGCTCTATTATTCATTTGATTTCCCTCTGAGTGAGTGAACTCACCTGTAAATGGTTCAGATGATCTGGAATGATTGAGGATTTGATGTGTTACTCTTCATGAGGTCCCTAGAACAGTGCCTGGCACTGTGCTGCAATGATGTTTGTTAAATACATACATAGACTCCGAGTTCAGGGCTGGGCAGCCCCTCCATGCTCTCCCAAGCCATGGCCGAGACTGACCAGGGCCAGTGCCCCTGGGCGGTGGCGTCAGACTGACATGGCCCAGATGCAGCTGCGGCCGGCGGGCAGCCCGCTGAGGCAATAATTCACTGTGGCCAGAGAGGAGTCCGGCGGTGGGGGCATCGCAGGCCTTTCTCACCACCCCCTCGCTTGCTGACCCCACCTGAAAGACTGAGAGGAAACACGGCCACCCCGCTGTGCCGATGTTCCTGATCCTTGCAGCAACAGCGACTGCTGCCTAACCTGGAAAACAGCAGAGTAGAAGGATGTGCACTCACCTTCTCCTGTGAGAACTCCAAAATGACAATTCGCTGCTAAACAACCATCGACTGGAGGATGTTGGATCCCACCAAAAAGAGATACCCCATGTCCAAGGGCAAAGGAGAAGCCCCAGGAAGATGGTATGAGGGGCAAAATCACATTTAGAATCAAACCCCTTACCTGCCAGAGACGCTTAGAGGGCTCAAACAAGCCTAGAGTGCACCAGGACCCAGAGACCCCACAGAGACTGAGCCAGAACTGTGTTTGAGTGTCTCCTGCAGAGGTATGGGTCAGCAGTGGATTCCTGTGGGGGCAGGGGCTCTGGGTGCAGCAGACCTGGGTATGGCATAAGCCCTCTCAGAGGAGGTCGCCATTAACCCCATCATAGAGCCACCAGAACTTACACAGGACTGGGGAAACAGACTCTTGGAGGGCACAAACAGAACCTTGTGCACCAGGATCCAGGAGAAAGGAGCAGTGACCCCACAAGAGACTGACCCGGACTTGCCCAGGAGTGACCAGGAGTCTCTGGTGGAGGCGTGGGTCAGCGGTGGCCTGCTGCAGGGTCGGGGCACTGAGTGTAGCAGTGCATGCCTGGGACCTTTTGAAGGAGGTCGCCATTATCTTCATCACCTCCACCATGGTTTGGTAATGCTGTTCCCTCCCTGTTATTTGCTGCACCCATCACCAGAAAATTGGATTAAAGATGTACTGAGCACGGCCCCGCCCATTAGAACAAGACCCAGTTTCCCCCTCAGTCAGTCTCTCCCATCAGGAAGCTTCCATAAGTCTCTTATTCTCCATCAGAGGGCAGACAGAATGAAAACCATAGTCACAGAAAACTAAACAATCTGATCACATGGACCACAGCCTTGTCTAACTCAATGAAACTATGAGCCATGCTGTGTAGGGCCAACCAAGAAGGACAGGTCATGGTGGAGAGTTCTGACAAAACATGGCTCACTGGAGAAGGGAATGGCAAACCACTGCAGTTTTCTTGCCTTGAGAACCCCATGAACAGCATGAAAAGGCAAAAAGATAGGATACTGAAAGAGGAACTCCCCAAGTTGGAAGGTGCCCAATATGCTACTGGAGATCAGTGGAAAAATAACTCCAGAAAGAACGAAGAGATGGAGCCAAAGCAAAAACAACTCCCAGTTGTGGATGGGACTGGTGATAAAAGCAAGGTTTGACGCTATAAAGAACAATATTGCATAGGAACCTGGGATGTTAGGTCCATGAATCAAGGCAAATTGGAAGTGGTCAAACAGGAGATGGCAAGAGTGAACATCGACATTTTAGGAATCAGTGAACTAAAATGGACAGGAATGGGTGGATTTAACTCAGATGACCATTATATCTACTACTGTGGGCAGGAATCCCTTAGAAGAAATGTAGTAGCCATCATAGTCAACAAAAGAGTCCAAAATGCAGTACCTGGATGCAATCTCAAAAACGACAGAATGAACTCTGTTCGTTTCCAAGGTAAAGCATTCAATATCACAGTAATCCAAGTCTCTGCCCTGATCAGTAATGCTGAAGAAGCTGAAGTTGACAGTTCTATGAAGACCTACAAGACCTTCTAGAACTAACACCCAAAAAAGATATCCTTTTCATTACAGGGAACTGGGATGCAAAAGTAGGAAGTCAAGAGTTACCTGGAGTAACAGGCAAATTTGGCCTTGGAGTACAAAATGAAGCAGGTCTAAGGCTAACAGAATTTTGCCAAGTGAATGCACTGGTCATAGCAAACACCCTCTTCCAACAACATAAGAGAAGACTCTACATATGGACATCATCAGATGATCAATACCGAAATCAGACTGATTACACTCTTTGCAGCCAAAGATAGAGAAGCTCTATACAGTCAGCAAAAACAAGACAGGGAGCTAACTGTGGCTCAGATCAGTTCAGTTCAGTTCAGTTGCTCAGTCCTGTCCAACTCTTTGCGACCCCAAGAACCGCAGCACGCCAGGCCTCCCTGTCCATCACCAACTCCCGGACCTTACTCTAACTCATGTCCATTGAGTCGGTGATGCCATCCAGCCATCCCATCCTCTGTCATTCCCTTCTCCTTCTGCCCTCAATCTTCCCCAGCATCAGGGTCTTTTCAAATGAGTCAGCTCTTCACATCACGTGGCTAAAGGATTGGAGTTTCAGCTTAAACATCAGTCCTTCCAATGAACACCCAGGACTGATCTCCTTTAGGATGGATTAGTTGGATCTCCTCACAGTCCAAGGGACCCTCAAGAGTCTTCTCCAACACCACAGTTCATCAATTCTTCAGTGCTCAGCTTTCTTTTTAGTCCAACTCTCATATTCATACATGACTACTGGAAAAACCATAGCATTGACTAGACGGACCTTTGTTGACAATGTAATGTCTCTTCTTTTTAATATGCTGTCTAGGTTGGTCATAACTTTCCTTCCAAGGAGTAAGTATCTTTTAATTTCATGGCTGCAATCACCATCTACAGTGATTTTGGAGCCCAAGAAAATAAAGTCAGCCACTGTTTCCCCATCTATTTGACATGAAGTGATGGGACCGGATGCCATGATCTTAGTTTTCTGAATGTTGAGCTTTAAGCCTACTTTTTCACTCTCTTCTTTCACTTTCATCAAGAGGCTCTTTAGTTCTTTGCTTTCTGCCGTAAGGGTGGTGTCATCTGCATATCTGAGGTTATTGATATTTCTCCCGGCAATCTTGATTCCAGCTTGTGCTTCTTCCAGCACAATGTTTCTCATGATGTACTCTGCATATAAGTTCATGAACTCCTTATTGCCACATTCAGACTTAAATTGAAGAAAGTAGGGAAAACCACTAGACCATTCAGGTATGAACTAAATCAAATTCCTTATGATAATACTGTGGAAGTGACAAACAGATTCAAGGGATTAGATCTGAAAGACAAGTGCCTGAAGAACTACGGACAGAAGTCTGTAACACTGTACAAGAGGCAGTGATCAAGACCATCCCCAAGAAAAAGAAATGTAAAAAAGCAAAATGTTTGTCTGAGGATGGCTTACAAATAGCTGTGAATAGAAGAGAAGTGAAAGGCAAAGAAAAAAAAGGAAAGATATTCCCATTTGAATACAGAGTTGCAAAGAATAGCAAGGAGAGATAAGAAAGACTTCTTCAGTGTTCAGTGCAAAGAAATAGAGGAAAACAATAGAATGGGAAAGACTAGAGATCTCTTCAAGAAAATTAGAGATATTAAGGGAACATTTCATGCAAAGATGGGCAAAATAAAGGACAGAAATGGTACGGACCTAACAGAAGCTGAAGATATTAAGAAGAGGTGGCAAGAATACACAGAAAAACTATACAAAAAAGATCTTCATGACCCACATAACCACGATGGTGTGATCACTCACCTAAAGCCAGACATCCTGGAATGCAAAGTCAAGTGGGCCTTAGGAAGCATCACTACAAATGAAGCTAGTGGAGGTGATGGAATTTCAGGTGCGCTATTTCAAATCCTAAAAGATGATGCTTTAAAGTGCCACACTCAATGTGCTAGCAAATTTGGAAACTCTGCATTGGCCACGGGACTGGAAAAGATCAGTTGTCATTCCAATTCCAAAGAAAGGCAATGCCAAAGAATGTTCAAACTACTGCACAATTGCAATCATCTCACACGCTATTAAAGTGATGCTCAAAATTCCCCATGCCAGGCTTCAAAAGTATGTGAACCATGAACTTTCAGATGTTCAAGCTGGGTTTAGAAAAGGCAGAGGAAGCAGAGATCAAATTGCCAACATCTGTCGGATCATCAAGAAAGCAAGAGAGTTCCAGAAAAACATCTATTTCTGCTTTATTGACTATGCCAAAGCCTTTGACTGTGTGGATCACAATAAACTGTGGAAATTCTGAAAGAGATGGGAATAACAGACCACCTGCCCTGTCTCCCGAGAAATCTGTATGCAGGTCAAGAAGCAGTAATTAGAACTGGACATGGAAGGACAGATTGGTTCCAAACAGTGAAAGGAGTATGTCAAGGCTGTATATTGTCACCCTGCTTATTTAACTTATATGCAGAGCACATCATGTGAAATGCTGGGCTGGAGGAAGCATAAGCTGGAATCAAGATTACTGGGAAAAATATCAATAATCTCAGATATGCAGATGATACCACCTTTATGGCAGAAATCAAAGAACTAAAGAGCCTCTTGATGAAAATGAAAGAGTAGAGTGAAAAAGTTGGCTTAAAACTCAACATTCAGAAAACTAAGATCCTGGCATCCAGTCCCATCATTTCATGGCAAATAGATGGGAAAACAATGGAAACAGTGGCTGACTTTATTTTCTTGGGCTCCAAAATCACTGCGGATGGTGATTACAGCAATGAAATTAAAAGATGCTTGCTCCTTGGAAGAAAAACCAACCCAGACAGCATATTAAAAAGCAGAGACATTACTTTGCCAACCATGGTCCATCTAGTCAAAGGTATGGTTTTTCCAGTAGTCATGTATGTACGTGAGAGTTGGACTGTAAGGAAAGCTGAGTGCTGAAGAATTGATACTTTTCAATTGTGGTGTTGGAAAAGACTCTTGATAGTCCCTTGGACTGCAAGGAGATCCAACCAGTCCATGGTAAAGGAAATCAGTCCTGAAGATTCATTGGAAGAACAGATGCTGAAGCTGAAACTCCAAATCTTTGGCCACCTATGTGAAGAATTAACTCATTGGAAAAGACCCTGATGCTGGGAAAGATTGAAGGCAGGAGGAGAAGGGGACAACAGAAGATGAGATGATTGGATGGCATCACCGACCTGATGGACATGAGTTTGAGCAAGTTCCGGGAGTTGATGATAAGGCAAGACTGGTGTGCTGTGGTTCATGGGGTCACAAAGAGTCGGACACGACTGAGCAACTATCTGAAGACCTGAATTAAATCTCTGTGCATTTATTTTTGTGTGACTACATGTCTTCTCACTTTTCTGAGCTGATCCCTTTGTGTGATAACACATATACATTTTCTAGTACAGGTTCGGACACAGTAAACATTCAATAAATGGTATGAGAACAAATAGATAAATTGTAATTAGAGAAAGAAGTTCACATTTATATGTTGAAATTTTCACTCTGAGCTGAGTATATTTAATTTGGAACTCCTCCATAGAGTAGATTCATCTAGTTTTCTCTCTTAACTTCAGAAAGCATGATATCTAATGCTCCATGAAATTATATGAAAATGACATTTGTGTCCAAAAGAGACAGAATAATTTAGATGAGCATTTGGTAGTGGTGTTTTCCATAGTTCTTAAGAAATCTGTTGTTGAAAAAATAACATGGCAAAGTGGAAGTCTAACAGGAGCTGTGTAATCAGCAATTATTTAGATGGATTACTTTTCGAAGAAACTTACTGTAATGGAACAAACAGCTGCCTATTAAAAATAAAGACCACAGAAACAGAATGATTTGCCTCTTCTGACTTATTTAGCCAAAGCAGGAGTTTGTTCAAAGTCAGGGTTCTACTTGACTTTAGATGAGATTTATATCATGGAATTCCACATCAAAAGTTCTCCTGAACTGTTGACTTCAGCTGGCAAAGGAAGATGATAATTGTGCAATTTTGCAGCCAGATTCACATTATTAAATTTTTCCACTTTCTCCAAGTTGGTGAGTCTCAGAAGCAGATGTCTCTTTCTTATCAGGGAAACTGGATTCCTATCCTAAACAAACAGGCTATGAAGGTTTATTCCAGTTTTTTGTTTCCATTTTTTCACGTATTTTTTTTTCTATTTTAAAATCGGTCCTACAAAAAGTCAAACAGTAAAGATATGTTTAAAGGAGAAGTTAAATGTCTTTTATCCTATACTTCCCTCTCTAGTATTATTTGCCTGAGATTAACCAATGTCCTCAGTGTATTTCCCTTTTTTAATAAAAGTGGAATCATGTTGTATACATTACTGTCTCTTGCTATTTTTTTTGCTTGTTAGTATGTGCTTAACATTCCTTCTCCAGGGCAGTACATGTAGCCGTAACACATTCTTTACATAGTGGCATAAAATTTCAAGTAACCATCACCAGATTTAAATTTTTTTCAGATTTTTTTTTTTGGTCATCACAAGAATGTGTCAGTAAGTATGCACATGTTCTGATGTTGACAAAAAACACAAAGTGAGATTTTTCTAATGTGCAGTGATATTAGGGTAATTTCAAGATGATACCATATCCCTCCAACACACTAAAAGGAAATAATGACCTTTGTTGGACGGAGTACTTTGAAGAAAAAAAAAAGAACGTAAGGAATACCTTTAAATAATTGAGGTTCACAAGTGATCCCATTTACTTCTGCAATGTGGTGCCTGTTGTATTCAGTCTCTGTAAATCATTTCTAGCTCTATGAAGAGGGTTGTGAGTTCTCCATACTCATTGGAAGGCCTTGGGTAGTTTCCCAAAGTATGATTCCTAGAGGCACACTGGTGGGGATCACACACATGTTCACCGTAAAGATTCCAGAGCCCATGACTCGGAGTTTTACTTAGTGGGTTTGGAGTGGGGCCCCAGAAGCATCACATTTCAACCAAAAATTCCCAGGTGGAATTTCCGGCTGAAAGTACTGGAGTTTGTGAGCTTCAGACTAGATCAGGGGTCAGCCAAACCTGACCTTCCACCTGTTTTTATGGTCCATAAGCTAAGATTGGGTTTTACATTATAAATGGTTGAAAAACAACAGAAGAATAATATTTCATGATATGTGAAAATGAAATGCTATTCAAATTTCAGTGTCCATAAATAAAGATATTGGGACGCAGCCACACCCATTCATCTGGATCTATGGCAGCTTTTGTGCTACAACAGCAGAGTTAAGTAGTTGCCACAGAAACCGTATGGCCACAGAGCCAAAATATTTACAATCTGGCCCTCTGCAGAAAAAGTCTGCCAGCCAGATGATCTCTAAGGCCCCTATCATTTCTGAATGCATGCTATTCGTTGTCTTATTTACATTCTTCAATACACAAATACATGGCCAAACCCTAAAGCCGATGTGGACCCCAGGAGGTACAGAGTAGGCAGCGTGAAGACCAGACTCCAGGATGAGTTATAAATTAGGAGACAACGTGACTCATATATGATAAATTATACAGCAGTACAATGGGAAAGTGAGTAACAACTGTACCAGCTAATCCTTCTGGGCCACATTGTTTGTACTGGGCTCTGTTGCCAGTGATTCCCACACACTGGCTCATAGAGTCCTTGCAACATCTCTGTGATGTAAGAGTTCTTTTTATCTTCCTTTTACAATGGAAGAAACTGAGGCCTAGAGAGGTTAGGTAACTGGCCTAAGCAGACATTATTATAAGTAGCAGAGTGGGATTTGCACTGGGGCAGTCTAGCTGTAGTATCTAGGCATAAACCTACAAAGCTATCTTGTTGTTTAGTCGCTCAGTCATGTTCAATTCTTTGCAACCCCATGGACTGTAGCCCACCAGGTTTCTCTGTCCATGGGATTTTCCAGGCAAGAATACCGGAGCAGGTTGCCATTCCCTCCTCCACGGCGTCTTCTCGACCCAGGGACTGAACCCGTGTCTCCTGCTTTGCAGGCAGACTCTCTACCACCGAACCGCCTGGGAAGCCCACAGAGCCATTACTGCAAGTGGTAAGGTAGAAGCCATTTAAAGGTAAAAGTCACTGTTTGGACTTGTATCTCAATTCCAATTTGAGAGTTGGGATAGTGGGTGGCTATGCTCTGGTGAACATGACCTCACCTTTTTACCCAAGGTCACAAGCTCAAATATCCTCAGGGCCAGTTGTGGACATCACTGAGCGAGGAGCACTGCCTTCTCAAGCACAGCTCCTTTTCCTGCTTTGAAGAGCGCGATGGAAAGAGAGCCTTTGCATCGTAGGAAAGCAGCTGAGTAAGGAGCGGTGGCAGCTGGTAGTTGCAGGGCAGGGAAACAGCCGTGCGGGGTGGCCCTGTGTGGCAGGAGAGGATACGCCCCACTGAAAAAGAGCCCTCTAGCTTTGCACTGACTTGGAGAAATGAGGGCAATTCAGATTCCAGGAGTGTGATCTCCCAACATGTAAGAGTTAAGCAGTTAATTCTAATATTAAAAACCAACAAACAAAACATTCTCTCTGGGCCAAGCAAAATAAGACTTCAAGCCACCAGTGTGGGACCCATGCTTTAATAATTTTCTCTTTGGGCTAAATCATCTCAATGCCAAACTTTACAAATGGATCTGCAGGCTTGGACCTTTAATCAGAGCATGGCCGCCCACTTGAACAGTGCCAAGTTTTCCAGTCATCTGTAGTTGATGAGAGCTACAAAGTTACCTCCAGAAGTCAGAGTCCTCCCTGGCAGATAGTTATGGTGTGATCAAGCCTAATGCCCTCCTTCATGTACAAGAAATGTCGGCTTCATATTAAAGTAGAGAATCTTTACTGGGACTGGCAGCACTGATAAGTGCTTTTCCTTAATGGAAAAGCATATTTTCATAGCTTTTCCAGGAATATCTTGCTGCTTTTAATAGAACCATGATCCATTCCCTTAGTTAATCTTCAATCACACAATACTTATTTCATTGAACATAATGGCTCATGCCCATTCACTAATGGGCCCCAAACAAAAGACCTTTTTTGAAATTTGAAAGTGCTCCAGAGTAGAGTACACAACGAGGAAAAGAACAAAACAGAAAAATGCTATTCAGTTGAAGCAAAAAAATAATGCTCAGAGTACTGTAAACTTGGGTGAAAAATCACTGTAATAAAATAATTTAAAAACATTAATCATTCTGACAATATGAAATAGTATTTAAATTGTTCAGACATTTTACTAAAAATCTACCTAAAGAACTTCCAGATCCCATAAGAAATCATTTTTTATAAAACAATATTTTAAAAGATTTTCCATGAGATTCTATACAGAAAAAAATAGTGCCTTAAATGGAATGTAAAAATCAATCAAAATTTATTGCTCAAATTTGACGTTTATGTGTTTTATGTGTTCCAGTTGGAGTTCATGGACTCTGCACAAAGTAAGCATTATTTTTAATATTTTCATTTACTTTAACATTGATATATAGTGTCATAAATAAAGGACAAGTTGTCTTCAGAGGCCTGCCTAGGAGTTTGGAGTATGAAAAACACGGCACTTCGGCACTCAAAAACAATTGTCAAATAAAAGCTAAAGGATTACATAGAAGCACAAACAGGACACTGAATTAAGAAATGTGAAACTTAACATCAATTAAAAAAATTAACAAAACACTTAATACAAAGTGGTATCCTGGATGAGATCATGAAACAAAAAGGCATTAGTGGAAAACTACTGAAATGTGAATCAAGTCTGGAGTTAATATAATGTGTCAACGTTGGCTTCCTAGTTTTGACAAATGCATGGTGTGAATGTACGATATTAACATTCGAAGAAACTGGGTGAGAGGCAAATGGGGACTTCATTTCTGTAAACCTAAAACTAGTCCAAAATAAAAAGCTTATTTGAAAAAGCACACACACAAAACAATCGCTAGGAGTGTTAATCTGTGCCCTTAAAGCAAACAGCAGAGGAGGGTCGGGAGATAAAACCGACACGGCAGCGGTGCCATCTGTCACGTGTGGTCGCGTGGTTGCTATGTGTGTGTGCCAGGGCAAGGTGGGGATGTGTGAACACAGGTGATGTACTTCCATCTCTCCCTCGGCTGACGGTCTGCTACTCAATGTGTGAAAGGACAGAAACGAAAGTGAGGAGTGAGTTCCTAAACATTCTATTAACAAAAATATTAATTATATTTACATAAACATTAGGAATTCCTATGGTAAAAAGACAGGTCGTGGGAACTAGATAATTTTCAACTTTGGCTCTTTTAGTATTTTTTTTTTTTGAAGTTTTATGTCTCTTGGTTGTCTCTTTAAATATATACCAACGAAAATGGTTACAGTTTGTTTCCAGACCCTATAAACACAGTTATATTCATTTCTATCCCTTCACCAAAAAAGCAACATTGTCACAGGTTTCCCTTTAGCTGTACTGAACAGAGGCATTAATGAGGTGGAGCAGACATATATCAGCATGCTAAAATAACTTGAATAGGTCTGCTTTGGGGCAGGATGTAGTAGGTCACGGCAAGCCAACACTTTTATTGCAACCACCAAAGAAAAAAAAAGGGCAAATAAACTACCAGAAAAGCACATATTTAAAATATATTAGAAAGTAAGAGAATGGAATAAACAAAAATTCCAGAAAAAGGAAAATCACTTTCTGAACTAAGCAGGCTGTTATTGGCCATCATTTTCTTTAAGGTTTGAGGACTAGTCTTGGGTGAGGCAGAGAGCCTCTACTGGGGAAAAGAGATGCCAGCAATCTTTTAGCTTCCGCTGGGGCGAGAGGAGTCAAAGGGAAACATGAAGTGTTTCAGAAGACAGCAGTGGAATGTTTGAAAGGCAAGTAGAGAAACTGGATTGTGCCAAGACACGTTTTGATGTGGTTGAGACCTCAAGAATGAGGATTAAGACACAGGGATCCAGTGGACAGACTATATACAGAAATGAAGGGTGGGGCAGATCCGAGATGGTTGCAGACCCGAGGTCTACCCTCTGACTCCAGCAGCCGACTGTGACCCCGTCCAACTCTGCACCAGCAGCAGTACCTGTGTCAAAGGTTCTAGCAAACGGAAACCAACAGAAGGGCACTGGGTCCAGCGCTGATGCTGTTGTGCGGGTGAAGCAGAGCGAAGCTCCTTCCTGGAGACCGAAGGAACCTCAGATGGAAGACAGGGTGATCTAGCTCCAGCTACACCACTGGGTGCTGAGAGGTTCCACGGTCCATGAGGACAATGTGTGCCAGTTGTCAATGTGCTCCATCCCTGACGACATTAAGACGGGGTTACTGTGCTAGGCCTTCCAGCCTCTGTGTTAAATAGGCATGACTTATTTTCTCTCTCAGTGAAGATGAGTTGGGGACATTGACACTGAAGGAGCCAGAGTCCTTAATTTTTACATAAAGTGAATTACAGAATAACAGAGCATCTCTGGCTGAAATTGTACAAAGGTTGAGAGGAATATGCTGCAGCTAGTGAGTCATATATGCAATCTTCATACATGGAATCATTTCTTGATAGATTCAGCCACAGTTTTTAAATTTGTTTTTAACCCCCCACTATTCTTGGCATTATGTAAACGTGCATTGTTCTAAGATGTGCTGGGATGTCAGACTTTAGTTTCTTGGCGCACATCATTTGTCACCATAAAAGAACAGCTTAAACCTGAGTCGTCACATTGTACAGGAGGCAGTGATCAAGACCATCCCCAAGAAAAGGAAATGCAAAAAGCCAAAATGATTGTCTGAGTAGGCCTAATAAATAGCTGAGAAAAAAAAAAAAGGATGCGAAAGGCAAAGGAGAAAAAGAAAGATATACCCATTTGAATGCAGAATGCCAAAGAATAGCAAGGAGAGCTAAGAAAGCCTTACTCAGTGATCAATGCAAAGAAATAGAGGAACACAATAGAATGGGAAAGACTAGAGATCTCTTCAGAAAATTAGAGATATTAAGGGAACATTTCATGCAAAGATGGGCATAATAAAAAACAGAAATGGTATGGACCTAACAGAAGCAGAAGATATTTAGAGGTGGAAAGAATACACAGAAGAACCATACAAAAAAGATCTTCATGACCCACATAACCATGATGGTGTGATTACTCACCTAGCGCCAGACATCTTGGAGTGCAAAATCAAGTGGGCCTTAGGAAGCATCACTATGAACAAAACTAGTGCAGGTGATGGAATTGCAGTTGAGCTATTTCAAATCCTAAAAGATGATGGTTTAAAGTGCTGCACTCAATATGCCAGCAAATTTGGAAAACTCTACAGTGACCACAGGACTGGAAAAGGTCAGTTTTCATTCCAATCCCAAAGAAAGGCAACACCAAAGAATGTTCAAACTACCATACAATTGCACTCATCTCACACGCTAGCAAAGGAATGCTCAAAATTCTCCATGCCAGGCTTCAATAGTACATGAATCATGAACTTCCAGATGTTCAAGCTGGGTTTAGAAAAGGCAGAGGAACCAGAGATCAAATTGCCAACATCCATTGGATCATTGAAAAAGCAACAGAGTTCCAGAAAAACATCTATTTCTGCTTTATTGACTACTCCAAAGCCTTTGACTGTGTGGATCACAACAAACTGTGGAAAATTCTTCAAGAGATGAGAATACCAGACCACCTGTCCTGTCTCTTGAGAAACCTGTATGCAGGTCAAGAAGCAACAGTTAGAAATGGACATGGAACAGACTGGTTCCAAACAGGGAAAGGAGTATGTCAAGGCTGCATATTGTCACCCTGCTTATTTAACTTCTATGCAGAATACATCATGCGAAATGCCAGGCTGGGTGAAGCACCAGCTGGAATCAAGACTGCCTGGAGAAATATCAATAACCTCAGATATGCAGATGACACCACCCTTATGGCAGAAAGGGAAGAAGAACTAAAGAGCCTCTTGATGAAATAAAAGAGGAGAATGAAACAGCAGCCGGTCCCATCATTTCATGGCAAATAGATGGAGAAACGATGGAAACAGTGTCAGACTTTATTTTTGGGGGCTCCAAAATGACTGCAGATGCTGACTGCAGTCATGAAATTAAAAGACACTTGCTCCATGGAAGAAAAGCTATGACCACCCTAGGAAGCTTATTAAAAAGCAGAGACATTACTTTGCCAACAAAGGTCCATCTAGTCAAAGCTATGGTTTTTCCAGTAGTCATGTATGGATGTGAGAGTTGGACTATAAAGAAAGCTGAGCACCGAAGAATTGATGCTTTTGAACTGTGGTGTTGGAGAAGACTTTTGAGAGTCCCTTGGACTGCAAGGAGATCCAATCAATCAATCCTATAGGAAATCAGTCCTGGGTGTTCATTGACGCTGAAGCTGAAACTCCAATACTTTGGCCACCTGATGCGAAGAGTTAACTCATTGGAAAAGACCCTGATGCTGGAAAGATTGAAGGCAGGAGGAGAAGGGGATGACAGAGGATGAGATGATTGGATGGCATCACCAACTTGATGGACATGAGTTTGAGTAAGCTCCAGAGTTGGTGATAGACAGGGAAGCCTGGAGTCCACAGGGTCGCAAAGTCGGACACGACTGAGCTGAACTGAACTGAAACCTGAGTCAGCAGGATTTGTTCCTGGGCCTGTTAATTTTAGTGAAACTGAAGAATTAAAACTCCATGTCATGACCTTAGGAAATATTTCATCCCCTTTATTTCATCCTTATCTTGGTGTATAATCAGCTGCACTTAACAGTTTGGGGTTTATTTATTGAGACAAAGCAGATATATAGCACATGATTTAATCTCAAAACAATTTCAGTTTGGCCTATTTGTCATTCAAGGTGTGTATTCAATTTAGAATGGCTTCTGCTCACTCAATTCCCTCTCATACATGCTCAGTGATTAAATATTTAGATTCACAGCAAGTTCTTGACACCACCATAAAAAAGCCTACATTTAAAAGAACTGCAAAGTGCAATAAGGGGCTCAGAAAAGCAAATATAATCTTGAGAGACACTGCCAATACATAGGAAGACAATATAGTATATATATATTTTGTTGTTGTTGTGCGGATTATGTATACTGAGCTCTCATAAATGAAAAGAAGACATATGTTCTAAAAAAGATACCTGTCAAAGTATCCTAGGTTTATTTGCATCACATTATTTCATTTAATAATGGCCTCAATTTGAATTTTGATAAAAAGAATTAATAGAAAATGTGGGCCATTTTAGGAGTTTATCTGTGGCAAGTTTTTCTGGGTTACAAGGAAACATTTAATTTATACACTTTAATTCTTATAAAAGATGCTACGCAAGGAAGACAAAAGACCAAACATCAATAAATGTCACATTTATAACAAATGTAATTATATTTATACAGATATAATTCTGTCATTGGGTGTACAATTCCACATACATAAAACAGATGGTATGTAAGAATATATTTGAACATCAGACTATTTAGAAATATTATGTCAATTTATTAATTTTTACAATGCCTTTTTCAAATGGGTCAGCTGGAAAGCCTAAATAGTTTCTGTATCTAAAAAAAATATTAGTTACAGATAATTTTTAGAATCAACTCAATGTTTTATCCAGTTTAGGTTTCCCTGGTATTTGTTTAGCTTCATTTCAGTTGTTAAAATAATAAATTGTGCAATTTTTGTTAGGGTGCCTTTCTTGTTAAGTTCTGGGCTACATGAGAGCTGAGACTATGTTTCTTGTTCACTGTGCTATACTTAATACTTAGTCCAGTGCTTAAAACATAGATCTGTTCAAAAAAGACGCTCTTACTGAATAAGGATTGAATGACTGGCACCAGCAGTGGGCAGACTATGGCTCAGCTCCAGTCTGCTGCCTGCTCCTCACTGCCTGCAGGAAGGTCTTTTCCATTTTTAAATAGACGTACTTTTCAAATGCCTAAGTAGTGCCTATGTAGTAACCTCAATTTTACCTGTTGGCCATAAACGCTACAGGATTTACTACAAAAAGACAGTTTTCTGACGCTGATCTAGATCCGCACTGCTCCATAGAAGTCATGTGATGACGGGAAAGTTCTGTGTCTTAGAGGGTAGCCACAGACCACAGATGGCCGCTGAGCACTTGAAATCTGTCTGGTATGAGTGAGGAACTGAATTTTTTTGTTTCATTTTAACTAATTTAAATACTCCCATATAGCCAGCAGCTAGCGTGTTAGATGGCAGCAGACCTAGAGATACAAAAGAATAAACTTCATGTAAATACAGCAAATCAGCAAATAATTACTTGAAGATCAAGTATATCCATGGAAAAACATAAAAATATGCACTGATTTAGCAGTTTGGTTGGGCTTTCTGGCAAAAAAAAAGTAAAAATAAACTAAATTATCTACCACCAGTTCATTAAAACAACCAATGTTATGACAATACAAAAGCACAAAGGTAAAAATTAATTCATTTGATAGTTGCACAGAAACTCATTTAAAATAAGTGGTGGTTCTTTCATTCTACGAACTGTGGACTGGGGGAGAAAAAAAACTCTTTTAGATAAGGTAGGTAACATTAATGTTCTATTAACAAATAAATGAAGAATATTGCTTTTATGAAGATTTTAAAGCTTTTCTTTGCTTTATTTGCAAAGACATTCTTGAAATACATTGAATTCTATTAAAGCAAACCATTCTACAGCACCGTGGAAAGACATTACACAAGTGAAAACAATCTGACAGAGTCAGATGGCATCCTCACATAGTCAGCATTAAAGCAGCATCGAGAAGTAAAGATTCAAACTGCAATGTGAAGTCTACAAGGCCCACATTAACCAATGATTTCAAGTCTTTAAGTTGAGAAACTCTTAAAAGGAAATCTGAATTATGTGCTACTTAGGATTGAAATTGTTTGTTGCTGTTGAAATAAGCTAAAACATGTTAAAAATTGGAGTAATCTTTTCTTGCTTATGCTGTTTCTGACGTGTCTATGTATGAAATAATATCTCCCTGAGTAAAATTACTTTGGCTGCCCTCTTGTATTTCAAATGATTTTATCATTAGGGAAAAATCTGAAAACACAGTGGACAAATAATCCCTTAATGCTTTTCCTGGCTAGCAAGTAATCTGTCAAAACAATCCAATTTCCAAATAGCATACAAACCCAATAAGATACTGAGCCAATACATCTGTTCTTCTCTGTATTTAGAGTACAGACAAATGCCTATTTTCATTTTGGGTGGAAAATCCTGATTTTGAATTCTCTAACATGACAGTTTAGCTCTGGTAACAAAATATTTACAAGTTCTCTTTGATAAAACTTAAAAATTTTTTAAGTCAGGCTTTGAGATACATATCATGTATACAATAACATTTGCCTTTTTAAAGGGCAGTTTTAAAATCGGACACACATGCAATTGTGTGTTCACACCCAAACTAACATATGGAACATTTGCATCACCCTAGGAAGTTCCCTTATGACCCTGTGGGCAATTCCTCCCATCACCCACAGCAACCAATCCAATCTGCTTTGTTTCCAGAGCTTTGCCTTTTCTAGAATGTTGAGTTAATGTCACAGATACAGGATGTACAGCAAGTGTCCAGCCTATTTTGCTTGTCCACTTATAGCAGTGCTTTTGAAATTCACATATATTGTTGCTGGTATCAGTCGTTCATTGCTAGCTGTTGCTGAGAAGCATTCTATTGTATATTGTAACACCACAATATTTTTATCCATTCTGCTGCTGATGGGCTTTTGGCTTCTAGGAATAAGGCTACAATTAACATTTGCTGTATGCACCTCTGTTTTCATTTCTCTTAGGTACACACCGTTGGGATTGTTGCTAAGTATGGTAAGTATGTTCCATTTTATAAAAATCTGCCAACTGTTCTCCAAAATAATCGTGTCATTTGCATTTCCACCAGGAATCTTTAGAGCTCTGCTGGTTGTCTCCAAGTGAGCAGTATTAATCCATTTAATTTTAGCCATTTGAATGGGCATGTAGTGGTTATCTCCTTTAGTTCATCTTTTCCTGATGGTTAGTGATATTGAATAGTTTTACATGTGTTCATTGCTGCTTGTATGTATTTTCTGGTGAAATATGGTGCAAATCTTTCGCCTCTCTTTTTTGCTGAGTTTTTAGTTCACTATTTATGTAATCTGTCTACAAACTCTTCATTAGAAATGTGCTTTGCAAATATTTCTTACCAATCTGGGTCCTGCTTTTCATTTTCTTCTGAAGAGCAGTCATTTTAAATTTTATGAAGACCAATTGTCAAATTTTTCACTTATGGCTTACGGTTTTTGTTTTTCTAAGAAACCTTTCCTTAACCAAAGGTAACAAGTATTTCCTCCCACATTTTATCCTAGAAGGCTTCCAGTTTCCTAGTACATTTAGCTCTAAAATTCATTTCAAATAAAGTTTTGTATGTGATATGTGATAAGGGTTGAGATTTTCTTTTCTCATTTTGATACCTAATTGTTGGTTAGCATACTCTTGTTGAAAAGAGTATTTTTTTAAAATCCCTTGAAAAGCTTTGACACCTTTATCAGAAATCCACTGACTATATATGTGTAGATCTATTTCTGAATTCATCAGTTGGTTCCATTCACCTATATAACTGCTTTTACACAAATATCACATTCTTAATTACTATAATTTTATAGTAAGCCTTGTAAAATTTAACATTTTAAATAAATAAAGGAACAGTTATATCCTTCAAAAACCTATGTACTCCTGAAATCGTTGTTTATCACACAGTGTAGGCAGAAGTTTGTGCTGATTTGGGAAGATATCGTTCCTCCAAATATGGAAGACTTGCTATTCATAATCATTATTTTAGGTGGTCTGTTTTCCTGTGTTCCACAGATTGAAGGGTTACCCAATGTAGGGGATCCACAGATAGAATTTAGGTCATCTGTAATCTTGGATCTTGAACAAAACTTACTTCTTTATTTTCACTAACCTCTGACTGAAGTTCAGTGTCTCCTTCAATTATAAATGTGGACAACAAACTTCAGCAGGACTGGCAGTACTTGAAACTACTGCCAAGAGAAGGTGCAGATATTTTCATGTCCTACTGCAGTTGTGGCTGATGTCTCCAGGTATTTCTTACATGGGCTGTTACTTCAAAATCACAGTGGCTTTTAGAACTGCTAGTTAATATTATTTAATGAGTAAAAAAAAAACACACACATATTACTGAATTATAATTTTAGAAAACTTTGTTGTTAACTATCTCAATATGATTAGTTTCCCTTGTCACATTATGTGTTCTGTTGTTCAGTTGCTAAGTCGTGTCCAAGTCTTTGCAACCCCAGGAACTGCAGCATGCCAGGCTCCTCTGTCCTCCACTATTTGAGTTTTCTCAAATTCATATCCATTGAGTTGGTGATGCTATTTAACTAGTCCATCCTCTGACGTCCCCTTCTCCTTCTGCCTTCAAGCTTTCCCAGCATCAGGGTCTTTTCCAGTGAGTTGGTTCTTTGCACCAAATGGCCAAAGCATTGTATTTCACTATATATTTGTAAAAATTGCTTGAGAAGGGGCCCAAGGGGTCCTTGGCACAGAAATGGCTTAGCTCTGCCCTCTGTATTCCCATTCACAAACCTACTGCTTAGGCTGTCCTCCAGCCTGCGAGGTCCATTCAGAGTGTCTTTAATGCTTCAGTTTAGAATATTGCAGTATTGCCAGCTTTGGGCTATTTCATCTTATACCATACATAATTATGATGTATACATGTTATATATTGATAATTAAAGTTCAAAGCCTTTATTAAACATGTGAGACTGGACAATGCTCTAAGTCAGAATCTGAGAGTCAGTGGTTTTCTTGTGGTTCTTGCCTTTGAGTCGGTTCAGCCCGGAACTGAGGGCAGATAAAGAAGGAGGCCTGGCAACACTGCTCATCTGCTCTCACGACCACGTGGCCGTGACCTAGACGGTGTTCTGCCCCCTCGCTGGGGTGGCGGTGGTGTGGGCAGAATGTGAGCCCGCAGTAACTGGCACAGGAGGACACCTGGGGAGTAAGAAAGTGTTAGCCAGAAGGGAAGAGACACACCTGGGAAACCTGTGCAAGACTGGGCCTTCCATCGGCCTGCGGCGCTGGGGCAGCAGGACGGCTAAGGCAGAAACGCGCGTTGCTGGCCTTTCAACTCCCCTTGCGCGACTCCAGGACAACGATCGTCCTCACAATGCAGAGATCAAGTGGCTTCCCACTCTTGAGGAGAATGTATTCAGCTTGCATTCACCATTTTATTCCGGCAGGCGAATACTCCTTCTCTCAGGCCCTTCCCTCCCCCAGAAGCTATTAGTGCAGAGCCCGCGGCTGACGCAGCCCTTCTGGAAAGGCCCCTGCCCATTCCCTGTGCCTTTTTCGGCTCTGCCCTCCACCCAAGAGCTCTCTCAGCATGCCCCCTGGGCTTCAGCCAGTCCTTCCCTCCTGCACTAGGACATGACGCGTGAGCCGGTGCTTGGAGGCCACAGCGCACACGGAGGGACGCCCGGGGACAGACGCGCGGGCCGTCTCTCCTTCGGCACTTCAGCCGGGGATCCAGGCTGGAGGGGCGGCAGTCTTCTCCCACCTGGGTTAAATAGGCCATTTATTACATCCTGAGCAGAAATTATTGAACTGTTCTCCAGCGTTTCTTCAAGCTGGCCAGCAGCAGGGGCCGCTCACCGACTTAGGGCCTACTGGACGCTCCGCAGTATAGCAGCGGGGACAGAGCTTTGCCAGTCCTTTGGGAGGGGCTGTATTTTCACCTTGCTTACCAGGACCTCAATGGATCAAATCCCACCCAGGCATCTCAACAAGACAGGGGTGCAGATGAAAAAAATCCTTGTGTTTTTGCCGGTCTCTATGTAGTTCAGGAAATTGTTTCATCTTGCTCAGTTGTCATTATGAGAAACAGGCTGCCTATTTTTGAGGGGTTTCCACTTCCAGCTGCCGAAGAGATACTATACTTTCTGAGGAAAAGGATGGTGCCCTTTTCTGCCCTCTGTAGGAGAGATTTTTTTTTTTCTTTTTGGAGGACATTTTAAATTATGACCATAAAATTTCATGACCTCACTTACTGGGTATTATTCTTTTTTTTTAGAGGGTAAGCTGGTCCCCACCACCCCACCACCACCCCCAGAGGATCAAGGTATTCATTTCCTTCCTTTCTTCTACGGCATGTTCTGGATGCCTTCACTGCTAGGCACAGGACAAACAGTAAAAATGATAGATTTCCTGCCCTTCTAGGTCAAACAGAGGAATACAAACATTTTAAAATTAAGTGCTATGATACTGATGCTGTCACAGTCATCTGTGCAGAGTATAGTTGGGGCGTAATAAAAGGCTAGGGATTTAAATGTGGGGGCAGGCTCATAAATACCGAAGAACAACACGGGAAAGTGTTGACAGGAAGAGAAAGGGATGTTAGCCTTCCTGGAAGAAGGATCCGGGAGAGCAAAGTCCAGATGGAGGCAACACTTGATATGCTGTGGGAGTTGCAGAAAGTCTGAATCATTTGCAACTGGGGTTAGAGGGAGTGCAAAGGACAGTGCGGATGAAGTAGGCAGGGAAGCATCATGGAAGAACTGGACGCCACAGCTTAAGAGTTTGGATTTTCCTGTAAGAAAATGGGAACGCCACAGAAGAGTTATAAGCCAGAGTAGAAAATTGATGCCAAGGAAACCGAAAGGGCAGTTATGAGGCTCTGAGCTTAAGACAGCAGCAGGGGGACTGGAGAAGAGGAGCAGCAACTAGAAATGTTGGAGGCTGAATGACTGTGACTTAATGTTCATTTTCCTGGGCTCCAAAATCACTGCAGACGGTGACTGCAGCCATGAAATTAAAAGACGCTTACTCCTTGGAAGGAAAGTTATGACCAACCTAGACAGCCTATTAAAAAGCAGAGACATCACTTTGTCAACAAAGGTCTGTCTAGTCAAGGCTATGGTTTTTCCAGTGGTCATGTATGGATGTGAGAGTCCCTTGGACTGCAAGGAGATCCAACCAGTCCATCCTAAAGGAGATCAGTCCTGGGTGTTCATTGGAAGGACTCATGTTGAAGCTGAAACTCCAATACTTTAGCCACCTGATGCAAAGAGCTGACTCATTTGAAAAGACCCTGATGCTGGGAAAGACTGAAGGCGGGAGGAAAAGGGGACGACAGAGGATGAGATGGTTGGATGGCATCACCGACTCAATGGACATAGGTTTGGGTGGACTCTGGGAGTTGGTAATGGACAGGGAGGCCTGGCGTGCTGCAGTTCATGGGGTCGCAGAGTCGGATACGACTGAGCGACTGAACTGAATATTCCAATGGATCCAAGGAGACAGAAGTCCAAGGTTATTTTAGTTTTCCACTGAAAGTTTCTTTCACTGAAAAGGAGTTTTAGAGGAAGAGTAGGTTTGACCGGAAGTTTGACTTTAGACATGTGGATTTTGAAGTGCTGGTGGAATGCTCATGGGGAATGGCAGTGTCCATCAGGCAGATGAATAAACAGGTCTAGAGCTCAGTGGAGAGATTAGAGAGAGAGCTAGCATAGAGATTCAGATCTGAGCACCATCAGATATAGGCTTTTAGAAGCCAAGACCACGTCCCATGGAAAGTGTGTGTGTATGTGCTAAGTCACTTCAGTTGTGTCTGACTCTTTGCGACCCAATGGACTGCAGACTGCCAGGCTCCTCTGCCCAGATTCTCCAAGCAAGAATTCTGCAGTGGGTTTCCATTTCCTCCTTCAGGGGATCTTCCCAATCCAGGGATTGAACTTGAGAGTTTCTTATGTCTCCTGCACTAGCAGGCGGATTCCTTACCACTAGCGCCACCTGCATGGCCTGAAAAAGGCCAAAGGACAGAGCCTTCAATGGAAAAGGCTAATAGTTAAAGGGGGCTTCCCTGGTGGTTCAGCAGTAAAGAATCTGCCTGCCAATACAGGAGATGTGGAGTCAATCCCTGGGTTGGGAAAATCCCCTGGAGGAGGAAATGGCAACCCATTCCAGTAATCTTGCCTGGGAACTCCCAAGGACAGGGGAGCCTGGCAGGATACAGTCTGTAGGGTTGCAAAGAATCGGACACAACTTTGCAACTACACAAAACAACAACAGTTAAAGGACAAATAGGGAAGAGTTCGCAGAGGGCAGAGAGAGAAGACAGTGGGAGGCGCAAGTGTCTCTTTTGGCTTCTGGGAAGCAACTCTTGGAGGTCATACGTTCTCTCCATCTCCCTGAATCTTTTGGCCTTTCTGGTTCTCTCTTTGTATTGGTTTTATCTCTTTCTCTCTAAGGACACCTTTCTCTGCTCATTCATAATTTCTGACCTTCATAACTTTGGGCTCACATGATCAAACAACTGCCTCTAGAATCTCTTCATAGACCATGACCTTTCAACTCTTACTCCATACTGTTGTCTATTTCAAATTCCTGAGCAAGGGAGAATCTGATAGCTTTAACTCTTCTTGTAGAGCCAGGTCACATCAAGGATCCAGGCTACACTGACCAGGTGTGTGCCCACATTCCAATCACCTACGGTCCCAAGAGTCTCGGGCATAAAACATGGCTGTCTGTGTTCATCCCTCTGAGAGGAGATATGGGCGAGGAGAGAAGAATGTGGTTAGTTGGGCTGAATGACATCTGTAGTTTAAGAAAGTTTATGGAAGGGATTCTTCAACAATGGCAGACCCTATATCACAGTCAAGAAAGTATCCTAGTGATGTGGATGCCAGCTGCTGGGATGGTGGGGAGGGATCTGGTTGCTGTGAGTGGGCAGTGAAGGAGGGACGGAATTGGAGAGGTAGAACTGTGGTCTCCCCTTCATCAGCATCTTTACCTCAGACTTTATAATATAAAGGAAAAGAAGGAGGCTGACGTTGATCCAGGACACAGAGTCTAGCGATCATTGCCCTTTTTCTCACTTCTCAAACATATACTTTATTATTTTAGGTATTTGCTCCTGTTCAGTACTAGAGCAGTGGGTTTGGACCTATGAGCACAGATAACAGAACTATCCTTAGAATATGGAGAAGGGATCCCTTTGAATGATACTGTGGGAAGGAAATAAGAAGTGATGTGGGTAAGTATCAGGAAAGGGAGGAGGCTGACAAAAGACATTAAGTCCACTCTGCAAGGCCCTTCCCCCTTCGCTCCCTTCACTTCTTTACTTCTCCTCACCTCCCTAAGAGTTAACAGGTAATCAAACGATCCTGCAGATTCTGAGATATTCTAAATGGATCCCCTAGAAAGTCCAAGGTAAGGGAACCATCCTGGTCCTGTAAGACCAAACAGGCTCTGCTGTTGAGGGCACTCACCAGGGAAAGCTAGGCTGCCTGTAGGCTTGTTTTATGATTCCTTTGGGATGCTCCGTGATGCTGATTCATTGGCAGGGGTTTCTGCCAGTCCTGACAGCAGGCTAGGGCAGCACACCCAGGTGTCACAGACTACTCATAAAGTATGACAGAGCTCATTGGCTTTTATTATATGAATTCTCTCATTATTCTCATAACAGAATGTCTCTCACTGACTCTCATTATATAAACTCTCTCATCATATGAATAAGAGAACTGAGGCCTGAAGAGGTGAAGTCACTTGCCCAGGGTCACATAGTTGGTGGCAAAACCAGCAACAGAACACAGGCTCCCCAACTCATGGTTCAATGTTGTTGTTACTGCTATTATTTTAGTACAGTCATTTTCCACTACTTTAAACATAGCCTTCCACTATCCGGTATAGGCTCCGCCAGAGTCCTGGATTTTCCTGAAAAGATGACATTTCATGTGGGTTGTGGAATGTGAGCAGGGCTCACCAGGCAAAAAGGTGAGGCAAAGGGTGTGACTGGGGCTAAGTGTGCAGGATCTACTGCCTGGGAGGAGGTGATGATCATGCCTGGACACAGAGGCCTCTCATGGCCTCTGTCTGAATTACCAAAAACTCGGAACTACCTGCCTTCACCTTGTCATCCTTCCCAAGTAGACACAGTAGCTGCAGTGCCCACCATCTTGCCTGTCCGTGCTCCGACATCTAACCTACTGGCTTCTTCCCTCTTCTCACTCACTCTCCCACTGCTGCTGTCCTTTCCACCAAGAGCACCTGGAAATCCTTCTTCAGAGAAAACCAACGACCCTATGCCATCACGTTTTTCATTTAACATATACCTCCTGAAGCCTGGCTACCTTTCAGGGAACCACTTGTCAACCTCTCCCCTGCAGGATGCTTATTTTCTGACATCATGTGGACCACAAGGAGACCCTGGGAGGCTGAACGGAGGAGAGAGGGGTTAGCCTCCTCCCTGGTCCCCACTCTTCGTCTCATCGTTGATTCTCTGCTGTTGAACTAAAGCAGCCCATTTGAGGATGTTAACTGGCTCTGGCAGCTGCCATCATTGGTCTTCCACCAAATTTTCAAGATTGAACACTTGTCTGTTGTCAACTAATATTTTCCTAGATAAATCTCTGCATAACAACAACAACAAAAAATCTCTGCATAACATTTTTTTCAACACTCCTTTCTCGAGATATTCCTCCTCAGTAACTACTTGAACACTCATGACTTAAACAACCACTTCTGGATCTTGAGCTGAAACTTTCCTAAGAGTTCTAGTTTGCACATGGGATATCTTCAGTACTGGGTATTCCGCAGGCCCAGCAAATCCAACTGGACAATAAGCAACCCCTAATTTCCAAGCAGCCCTTAGACCTCTG
The DNA here is from genome assembly GCF_910594005.1 of Cervus elaphus. Taxonomy (NCBI): domain Eukaryota; kingdom Metazoa; phylum Chordata; class Mammalia; order Artiodactyla; family Cervidae; genus Cervus; species Cervus elaphus. The sequence continues at coordinate 13,121,265 of NC_057817.1, read as the reverse complement.
TTTCCTCCCAGGCTCCTCCTCCTCAGCAAATTACTATACTACTCAGCTAGCCACCCACATCGGGAACGTGCTGGGAGGTGAAGGGCGAGTATCCCAGACTTCATTCTGTCTCTCACTTACAATATATAACCAGAATCAAGTCATAATAATTTTACCTCAAGTCTTTTTTTCATTTCTACTTCCTCTGCCTTAATCAAGGCATTACCTCTTTTCATTTAGGTTTTTGAAATGGGCTCCTAACTGCTGCCCTGGCCTTCAATGAATTCTACTCTAATCTATCCTGTAGGCTATACAGTCATAGTGATTTTTCTAAAATAGACCTATAGTCACATCACTCTCTCCCTAAAGTCCCTCAATAAACCTTTATGTCTTGAGAGGAAATGTATAGCACTCAAGGCTTCCATGTTTGGGACCCCTTCAACCTGGCTATTCTTATCTCCACACTCACTATTTGCATTCATGGAATGTCAAGTCCCTAAGGAAGTCATGCTCTCTCAGGTTTTTGCAATATTTGTTGCTAGTCCTTATTGAGACGTTACTATATAAAAGCATCTCTGTTACTTGATCTCTTCCTGCTCACAACTGCATGTGGTCAGTTACCGTTTTCCCCCAGTTGACAGATGGAGAAAGTGAAGCAGAAATAAGTAACCTCACTAAGCTCACACAGCTAGCGATGGAAACAATTTCAACTCCATCAGTCTCTCTCTAGCACCAATTCTTTTCATCACTATTTACAGCGCTGTCATACTGAAAGATCCCTCTTCATTTAGTTTACCTTGTACTCCTTCGCATTCTAACTGCGACCATCAAAGTTCTGAAAAACCTCTCACAAAAGTATCAACGAGGGACTCCAAGAGAAAATTTTCCATTCTCTTGTTACTTGATCTTTCAAATGCTTTCAACCATTGGTTACTCCATAGGCCTTGAAATAGCGTCTTCCTTGACTCATGTGATGATCTGCCCCTGGTTTTCTGCTTTATCTCTGGATGAGCTTTCTCAGCCACCTTTGTTGTTCAGCCTTCTCTACAGAAGCTTAACACTGGGGTTTCAGTTTCTTCATCCTCTTCTCCGTATGCTTTTTGTACTCAGTGATCTTATCCACGTTCCAGCTTTAACGTCCATCTATCTATTGATAACTTCAAAATTTGCATCCAGGCTCCCCCTTTGTTCTACAAACCCTTTTGAACCAGGCCTTCTTTCATACTACTTGAATTTCTCAAAACCATCCTACACTCAACATATCTGGAACAGAATTTGTTTTCTCCCTGATACTGCTCTTCCGTGTACCTCAGCATCACCTTCCACCAAGACAATCTAGAAACGTTTATAGCCCATCAACCAAGAGGACTAAGAACAAAACTGCCATCCAAGTTAGATTTATTTCGCTTACTAAAGCCTGCAGAGAAGCACTCCAGGAGAATCGTGGGTTGTCTCAGTAAGAGAAGAGTTTTTAGGAGCTTCTTACAGGATTTGGGCTTATAGTGCAAGGTTGTAGTGAGCATTTAAAAACACAAGGTATACAGCTTTGAAATGGACGTTGTCAAAAAGCCAGGGACATTCAATGACTGTTCTTTTCTTAAAATCTAGAAGTCAGGAGAGTTTAAGTAGGCTGAAAGTAGTCTCTGCTACAAAGTAGCAATTACATGTTAGTCAGAAGAGAGATGTTGAGAATGTTCTTGTCTGTCTTGTTCCAGACATGTCATGGAGTAGCTTTCTCGAAATATTGTCCGTAATTGTCATTTGAGTTTTAGCACTTCCCAGTTTTAGTTATTTTTGGAAAAAGTGACTTGAATTTTCAGCTTTAATTTTCCAGTATAAAAAAATAAAGAAAATATCTATTATTATTTTGGGCATAAGGTTCAAGATCACTTTACTTATGATTTTGAAAGTGTTAGTTGCTCAGTCATGTCTGACTCTTTGCAACCCTATGGGCTGAAACTCATCAGATTTCTCTGTCCAGGCAAGAATACTAGAGTGGGTTGCTATTCCCTTCTCCAGGGGATCTTCCTGATCCAGGGATTGAACCTGGTTCTCCTACACCACAGGCAGATTCTTTACCATATGAGCCATTTCCTTTTAATAATGAAACTTTTTTTAGGTGTCTAAGACAAAAAACAAAACAAATATTTTTCTGGCCATTTGCAAAAACAGTTCTGTCTGATTGGTAGATGATGAGACCTACCCTTTAGAGGTAGGACAACTAAGAAAGAATCAATTACTTGAGGTTTTTAGGGTTATGCACCCACCAATATCCTGATTTTCTCAAGAGGAAGCTGAAAAAATTAAGAAGACCAACACAGAAGACCCTTAAACAATCAAGAGGTGAGACATTACCTGTAGTGGTTAAATAGTTAGACCCTGAAGCCAGATGCCTGGATTTGAACCTTGACTTTACCATTCTCATACTTCCTCTTACTTGGAGCAAGTTGCTTGACCTCTCTCTATTTCAATTTTCCCTTCAGTAAAGTAACAGAAATAATATAGCCCCTTCCTCTTAGGATTGTTATAAGGATTAACTAAGTTAATAAATATAAAATGCTTAGAACAGCACCAAGCAGAGAGTAGGCACTCAATAAATATTTAGTTGGCATTATTATTATAATCCATCATGTCATTTGGAGTTTAAAAAACCTTTTAAAATTTGAGTAGTTGCCAAGGACACTCTGGTTAATGGTATGTATGTGTATAAGAGAAACATAAAGTTGGAGTCACCTCTAAAATTTTTAAAACAGATCTGGCCATTCAAGAAGACTTCTTCAGAGAGAGCTCTCAGATGCCAGCACATTTGAGAATAGTGAATCTGGAATTATGTTAACATATTGGAAGCTTCCATGGAGACTGTGATGGTGAAAGAGCAATTTGAATAGTAGACTTTCAGAACTGTCAAAGAAATTGATGATGTATCCCTGCTTGCCAGGAAGGGGCTTATGCAACACCTTTGGACTGCATATAAGAGGAACTATTGTGGGGGGGCAGATTTCACGAAATCTGTAACTGAAGTGGCTCCTTCTTCTCTTCCTGTCAAATTGGCCATTTTGACATCTATTAACTAATACACGTAAGTGGGGTAAATTTTTTTTTTTTATTATGACATCTGTTTAAATTGGCCTTCTCTGTCTGTTCATAATTCCAGTTAAACTATATGCTTCTAGCATTTACCAGACAAGGTGGATACTTTGGGTAGAGAAAAACAGGATTTGCAGGAAAGAATAAATTGTAGGTTATTTTTAAAAAATAATCAAATACGGGACATAGAAAAGCTCTTTGTATTTGGTGACTGGTCATTTGTGCATTTTTGGAGGGTATATTTGAGTTTAATTTATTGTCCCACTTATGCAGACTTCAGTTATCTGAATTGGTTTCTGTCTAGTCACTAGTATATTGCTTGCCTATGCTTCCTTGTGTTTTATGTATAAATATTGAGGCAGGATCCTATTCAGGGTTTGCAGTTCATTGTTATGAAACTGTCTGTGGATTCTATGTTTAACCATCAATGATTTCCCAAGCTGGCAACTTTTATGAAAAGAACTAAATCCAAATGTCCTGTATATTTGTTTAAAAAAGGGAAATTCATCCTTGGCTCAAGAAAAAGCAGAGTTCTTAGATAGTTAATGTATACAATGCATTTAATAGTATTATTAACCTTAAATTAGCAATTTTCCTTCTGAGAAGATATTCATAGAAAGTAAATGACTGAAGAAAAGAATAATGTCATGTGTTCAAACGCATTTGCAGTCGTCTTAGGCACCATAGCAAGAGGTTGGCTGGAAGTCTAATAATAAAATAAAGAGTAAACAGAGTAAGTTTCATTAGGATGGGCTGAGGTCATTTAAAATAATCATGATGAAGGCAGTGTAGAATCAGGGGGAAACATTTCTTACATAACGTTAAGTAAAAGAGGCAGAATATAAATGGCATGTTGACTATTAAGGCAAATGTAAACAATAAATACATTTGAACTGAATAAAAATACCTACTTGGTGGTGGGAATATAAGTAATTTAACTATATTTTCATTTTTTTAAACAAAAAGAAAGTAAAAAGTTCTAAATGGCATGACTATATTATTTGAGAGCCAAATTCTTCATTCATTTCTCATGGATTTGTACAAATGATAGCTTGTATGTTAGAGCAATTTGAGGTTTAGCCCAGGAACCTGATTTGTTTGCCTCAAAAGACTCACTGTATCTTGACTTTTTTTACATAAATTCTGTGCAAATTCCAATGTCTACTGGCTTGCTAATTTTATTTCTATGAAAATATCACATGGGTGAAAGATACCATAGTCAGAGATAAACAGGAAAAGCACAGTATACAATGTGGAGAGTCTATCAAAAGACATGAAGGCCTTCTGAAGAGTTGTTCCTAACCTATATGTATATAAGTTAGAGTTTTATGGTAGATATACAGATAACAGAGAATATTTTCACATTCTTAAATTTTACTTTCAAATTAAATCTTTGACATTATATTAAAAAGACAGCCATAGTCAGCTGAAAAATGGCTGCAAAAAACTCCACAATTCAGTCCCCAAATTTATTAACAAGTCTTATTGGGGTAATGTCTGCTAAAAGTAAGCTGCGCTCAGAAGGGATCTGTGAAATTCTGGTCTCCTTTGTATTTACTGTTTGGGAGGGAGCTCTGACCTTCTTAGACACAGACCTCTTGTGCATGAGTCAAGATTTGGTCCACTTAGGGCAGACCTGAGAGGAGTGCCCTGGGCTCTGCACGCTCCCTAACCTTGAAATGCAGCAGACAATATGGAGCCTGGCAATGTCTTGTGTGTTCTTGGCCATAAAAGTATCTCAGAGGAGCCTTAAAGAGTGTCTTCTCAAATGTTAAGCACTTCAGGATCTCCTTAAAAATACGGATTCTGATTGAGTAGGTTTGGAGTAGGGACTCAGATTCTGCATTTTTAACAAGTTCCCAAGTGATGCTGATGCTGGTGGTCTGCAGAGTCCATTTCTGAGTAATAGGACTCTTAAGCTTAGCTTACTTGAAGGAAAAAAAAAAGTGTGATGCAGGGAATTTCCAGCTTAGTCTTTGCTTCCCGTATTATTTCTATGGCTGGAAGCTAATCTTTGGACATGTAAGCATGCCATTCATGTGGACTTCAATGTAAGAAGAAATGTTATATATTGGAATATCTTCGTACAATTTTAACATCACTCTGGTGTCCACAGAGATCAGTATTGGTAACCAAGAAATACACTCTTGGACACACATGTTGAAGTTTTAAGCATTGCCACATGCCCACAAGCTATTTGGAATGTTACTGCTCTAACATTATGCTGTGCAGTCAGTCATCTATTTGGTTAGCTGTTTTTGAAATTTTCTTTGTAATTTTCAAATTTCACGTACAGGCCTCTTTATAAAACCCCCACTCTGATTCTTTTGGGGTGGCCCTTGTATACACAATATGTAAAATGCCAAAGTAGTTGGTATTAAATAATTAGCAAATTACTTTATGTCTATTTTTAGTAAATATCTTGAGATTTATTTTTAAATTAAAAATAATACCATGGGCAGAAAGTTTCTTGGTATTCATTGATCTTCCTAGGCAAGTTAAAACTAAGCACTATCATTGGTGTTTAGTTCTTTCAAAAGTGGCCTTTGCTATAAGTTTTAACTTTAAATTGCAAATTTCTGATTTTAATTTCATATACTTATGAGATAATAAAAGTTAAGTATGACTCCATTATACACAGTAAAAACAAAATACATTATTTGGAATGTCAATGGGATTGTTATCATTGAATCTTTTTTTCTTAAACTGACTAACAGCTGAAAGATCTCTTAAATGTGTTAAGAATATATTTCTTAGGAAATTTACATGGTGATTTGTTTACTTTTGAATATATAGTAGTATATATCTTAATTCTTTGGCTCACCAAAGTCTGGAAATCAGAGCTAGACAAAAGGAAAGAACAAAAAGGAAGTTTGTAAATAGATATAAAGCACTGAAATCATTATGCTTTTAAGATAGCAATTAAGTCCCTAGAGTGAAAGAAGAATGGCTGAACTATTCTAAAGTATTACTGCTTGCACCTTGGGTGTAGACTGTCTTGATACTAACAATCTATATCATCCCCAATGCACGCTGAATTAGCTTATTGCTCTGAGAATTGAGGTTAAGTGTCAAAACATCCAGTTATAAATGTTCAATAAAGTTTTGCTTCCCAGATGGCTCAGTGGTAAAGAATCTGTCTGCAAATGCAGGAGACGCAGGTTCGATCCCTGGGTCAGAAAGATCCCCTGGAGAAGGAAGTGGCAACCTGCTCCAGTATTCTTGCTTGGAAAATCTCATGGCCAAAGGAGCCTGGTGGGCGACAGTCCATGGGGTCACAAGGGAGTTATTATTTTTTTTTATGACTTATTGACTAACAACAACAAAGTTTTGTTGAACTTATATATTTATCTTACTTGATCAGAGACAAACATACACTGATTTTGGGTAAATTAGATTTGATTGTCTGTTTATTTTTCCAAGATGGCATTTCTATTTTATCCCCCACAAACTGCTATTCTTTCCTTCTCATGCATTTGCATCTTGTAGACAGTTTAGAATCTAAAAATCAGGACATAAATGTATACTTGCTATAACTCCACTAGGCTACTATGACCTTCAGAAGCTCTGTAACATTGCTTTATTTCCTTAACTAAACAAAACTCCAAGAGATATAAAGTTTTAATTTTCATAATAGACCAGTAAGGAGATTCTGGTTGAATTTACTATTGTTTCATTAATCTTAAAGGGAGGAGGTATGCTATTAACAGCTGCAATTTTAATGAAATCCTTTCTTCTCTGAGCATCTGCAACCAATTTATCAGAATGAAAACACATTACCAGTAATATCATTAACAAAACTGGATATTAAAACAGTGCTAGAGATCTAAAATATGAAGCATATTTTAAAAATTCAAATTTGTTTATTTTCAAGAGCAATAACTATTTGCTATTAATAAGAGAAAAGTTATCCAAGAAAACCATTTACCTTGCAAAAGTTTTCAGTTCTTACACTGTAAATGTCGACCCTCAAAACTACTAAATATCATTCCTCAGTATAGGACAACCCGCTGTGAAGGAATGACTCCCCAAATGTTGTATAAGCTGGTGACACAAATGTAAATGTGGAGCCTTGAAAGACATTGTTTATATACTAGAAAGATGGCCAACATCCTCTACATTAAAAATGAACCCTCTTTGGCCTTCAATTTTACTTTCTGTCTTTTTGAATTAAAGTGGAAATACAGCACTAACATTTTTTTCTTTATGATTTAAAAATCTGTCCCTTATGCATTTATTCACAGAGGTTTACCTGCACAGTTATACTGTCTACTAAAATTGGAAATGGTCTGAAGTCACCAGAGCACCAGAGATGTCTGTTGTTATAATCAAATGGATCTGGAACTGTTTTATCTTTCCCTTGAAACACATTATTGGAGTATATTTTGTTCAGTGCAAAACCACCATCAACTCTTTTTCTTGAAAGAGTTGTAGCAGGATTAGAAGACTGGATTCTTTCCTGAGAAGGCAGTTCACCCAGAATACGTGTGCATTTAGTTCAACCTGATTAGCTGACGCACACCAAACCCCATGCTGACTGAATGGAAAGCAATGTGTTGAATTTTAGGTTGGAGTTTGCACACTTTCTCTATTTTTCTAAAATCCAACATGTTCAATCATAACTGTCTGAGTACAAGTTAAAAGCTTTTCCTCCCATAAGGTTTAAATACACACTACTTTCTTCTGTGCTGAAACGTGTTAACTCTCTTATTCTGGATTGTGCATTGGAAAATTCTAATAAAAACAGTACAATTAAAAAAAAAAGTCTTTCATTGACAGAACACCTGCAAACTTAATGAGGCAATCCACCGAGATAAATACATCAACTAATAAATTCCCATACATGCAGCCAGTAGTATCACTGGCCAAGCACAAATCATCAGGGAGGTTTGAGACTTTCAGTTCCTTTGGTCACAGGTTAACCAGAGCACATATTTCACACAGCAGATTATTTCTTAAACAGTCCTTTCCTCCACGAAAACAAACCATTCTACTGACCACATTTAGAAACAACCCGAAGGAAACTATAGCTAAGGGGAAGAATGGGACAGAAGTCAAAGTCTAGGACACAGTTCATGGTAAAGCACTGTGTGTTTATGTGGACACTTTCTTTGTCTCCTCCGGTATGTCATTATCTAACTCTTCACTCTTCCATATGTCTCACACATGTGTTTCAATGACTACATTATGAAATCCTGAATTTTAGGAACTATTAATAGCTTTGAAACCTTTCTTCTCAACCTCTACTTGTAAACCAACAAGACAGTGGGTAACAATTATATTTAATATTCACAAAGTACTTTGGTTGAGATGTAGGGAATTAATAAGAGGATTAACTGCAGATTCAATATAACAGTTATATGATTATTTGTGTTTTATTTTTCTTCTTGAGGCAATTTTGGCATATTGCATTTCTTTGAGAAAAATTTCTGTTTTATATAAATGTTCAAAGGTATTGGCATAAAGCAGTTCATGCTATTCTTACTATCTTTCTAATTTCTGTAGGATCTATAGTGATGTCCCCTTTTATATTCCTATGTTTTATTTTATTTTTTTTAGTGATTACTCTTGCCAGAGTTGTGTCAGTTTTTTTAATCTTAAAACCAACTTTGGAGGTATTAATTATCTGTGTATTTTCCTTCCACTAATTACTAATCTTTTGATTTTTGGTCTTTTATTTTCTAATATGTATTCACAACTAATGTTTCCTTATATCATGGTTTAACTTATCCCATAAATTTTGATCTGCAATTTGCAATAAAAATTACAATCATGTGTAATCAAAAATTGAAATTTTTTCATTATAATTCAATTATTTTCAATATTATTCAAGATATTTTCTCATTTCCACTTTCTTCTTTGACTCCAAAGTTATTTAAATGTATACTTCTTAAATTTAAAGCATATGGGAGGACTTCCCTTGTAGCACAGCATTTAAGAATCTGCCTGCCAATGGAGGGGACATAGGTTTGATCCCTCTTCCTGGCAGATTTCACATGCTGTGGAGCAACTAAGCCCGTGAGCCACAGCTGCTGAAGCCAGTGAGCCCCAGGGCCCAGGAGCTGCAACTACTGAGCCTGCTTGCTACAAGCATTGAAGCCTGCGTACCTAAAGCCTGTGCTTCACAGCAGGAGAAGCCCCCGCAATGAGAGCCCATGCCCTGCAACTGGAGAGCAGCTCCCACCCGCCACAACTAGAGAGAGCCCACACAAAACAACGAAGACCAGATGCAGCCAAAAAGGAAAATGAATGAACCAATTAAAAAAGAAAGCACATGGAACCTTACCAAAATATCAGTGGCATTTTTCACAGAACTAGAAAATATAATTGTAAAATTTGTATGAAAAAATCAAAATCCCTGAGTAGCCAAAAGAGTCCTGAGAAAGAACAACAAAGTAGTAGGCAGCATCCTTTCGAATTCCAGATATTACAAAGGTACGGTAATCAGAACAGTATGGGACTGGCACAAAAACAGACACATAGCTCAAGGGAACAGAATAGAATCCGGAAATGAACCCACACCTAAATGGATAATTAATCTCCAACAAAGGAGGCAAGACTATACACTGAGGAAAAGACAGACTTCAATAAATGGTGTTGTGAAAATTGAACAGTTACATGCAAAAGAATTCAAGTGGACTACTCTCTCAAATCATGTACAAAAATTAATTCAAAATAGATTAAAAACTTAAATGTAAGACCTGTAGCCATAAAAATTCTAGAAGAAAACAAAGGAAGAAGGCACTTTAACACTGATCTTAGTAGCAGTTCTTAGATATGTCTCCTTAGGTAAAGGAAACAAAAATAAATGAATGGCACTACATCAAATGGAAAGGCTTTTTCAAAGCAAAGGAAACTATCAACAAAATGAAATGGTCACCTACTGAATGGGAGAAGATATCTGCATATGATGTATCCAATAAGGGGTTAATATTGAAAAATACACAAAGAACTCATATAACATCAAAACCCTTCCCAAACAACCCAATCAAAAGTGGGCAGAGCATCTGAATAGACATTTTTCCAGAGAAGATATACAGATAGTCAAAAGGGACATGAAAAGATGATGATCAATATCACCAATCATTAGAGAAATGCAAGAAAACCACAATGAGGTACTACCTCACACCTGTCAGAAATGACTATCATCAAAAAGAACACAAATAACAAATGTTGGTGAGGATGTGGTGGAAGGGGAACTCCTGTGCACTTTGGTGGGATATAAACTGGTGCAGCCACTATGGAAAACAGACGAATGTTCCTTAAAAAATTAAAAATGTAACTTCCATATGATACAGCAATTCCACTCTTGGGTATTTATCTGAAGAAAACAAAAACACTAACTTAAAAAGATATAAACACCCCTGTATTCACTGCAGCATTATTGACAATAGCCAAGATATGAAAGCAACCTAAGTGCTTGTCAATAGATGAATGGAAACAGAAGATGTCTCTCACACACACACACACACACACACACACACACACACACAGGAATATTACTTGGCTAAAAAAAGAATGAAATTTTGCCATTTGCAACAACATAGATTGCAAGGTATTATACTAGGTGAAATAAGTCAGACAGAGTAAGACAAATGCTGAATGATTCACTTATATTTGGAGTCTAAATATCAAAACAAATGAGCAAACAGAACTATATATGAAATAGACTCATAGCTACAGACAACAAACAGGTTGTTGCCAGAGGGCAGCGGGTTAGGGAAGGGGAGGATAGGTGAGGGAGATTAAGAAGTAGAAAATTCCAATTGCAAAACAAATGAGTCACGGTTACGAAATGTACAGTGTAGAGTGGGGAGGTGGGATGAACTGGGAATTTGGGGTTAGTAGATGCAAACGATTGTATATAGAATGGATAAACCATAAGGCCCTAGTGTACAGCACAGGGAACTATATTCAATATCCTGTGATAAACCACAATGGAAAAGAATATAAAAAAGAATATATGTCTGTATGGGCTTCCCAGATGGTACTAGTGGTAAAGAACCCACCTGCCAATCCAGGAGATGTGGGTTTGATCCCTGGGTTGTGAAGATCCCCTGGAGCAGGAAATGGCAACCTGCTCCAGTATTCTGCCTGGAAAATACCATGTACAGAAGAGCCTGGTGGGCTCCAGTCCATGGGGCTGCAAAGACTGGGACATGACCAAGCACATACACCACTACCATTCATATTATATATATATATATACACACACACACATACATATAATATATATACGAAGTGAAGTGAGGTGAAAGTTGCTCAGTTGTGTTCGACTCTTTGCAACCCCATGGACTAAACAGTCCATGGAATTCTCTAGGCCAGAATACTGGAGTGGGTAGCCTTTCCCTTCTCCAGGGGATCCTCCTAACCCAGGGATCAAACCCAGGTCTCCTGCATTGCAGGCAGATTCTTTACCAGCTGAGCCACAAGGGAAGCCCATATATGTGTGTGTATGTATATACATATACATATATGATATATGACATATATATGACAATCACTTTGCTGTACAGTAGAAATACAACATTGTAAATCAACTATACTTCAAATTAAATTTAAAAAATATGTAATATCTGAATGGTGACAGATCATAACTGGAGTTATTGTGGTGATCATCTTGACCGGTATAGAAATATGAAATCTCTATGTTGTGTAATGGGTACTAACATAGTGTTAACTGCAGACAAATTACACTTTAAAAGCAAACAACTCATAGAAAAAAGAGAGCAGCTTTGTGGTTACAAGGGAAGGCAGGGGGGACTAGATGAAGGCAGTCAAAAGGTACAAATTCTCAGGTATAAGATAAGTAAGTATTGTACTAGGGAATATAGTATACAACGTAAATACAATGAACATTGCTGCATGTTATATATTAAATCTTTTAAGAGAGTAAATCCAGAAAGATTTTATCACAAGGAAAACATTTTTTTCTATTTCCTTAATTTTGTGTCTATGTGAAATGATAGATGTTCACTAAATAATGTGATAAACATTTCATGAATTTAAGGAAAATCATTATGCTGTATACCTTAAGCAGTACTGGATATCAACTATATCTCAATAAAACTGGAAGGAAAAAATGAGGCATATAGAAATATATATAAACATAAGTATGTACATACACACACACACACATACACACATATGTTGGTGATGCTATCTAACCATCTCCTCCTCTCCTGTCACCTTCTTCTTTTGCCTTCCATCTTTCCCAGCATCAGGGTCTTTTCCCATGAGTTGGCTCTGTGCGTCAGGTGGCCAAAGTATTGGAGCTTCAGCTTCAGCACCAGTCCAAGGGACTCTCAAGAGTCTTCTCCAGCACCACAATGCAAAAGCATCAATTCTTCAGTGCTCAGCTTTCTTTTTGGTCCAACTCTCACATCCAGACATGACTACTGGAAAAACAACAGCTTGGATTATACGGACCTTTGTTGGCAAAGTGATGTCACTACTTTTTAATATGCTGTCTAGGTTTGTCATAGCTTTCCTACCAACCAGCAAGCGTCTTTTAATTTGTGGCTGCAGTTGTCTGCAGAGATTTTGGAGCCCAAGAAAATAAAATGTGTCACTGATTCCACTTTTTTCCTCTTCTATTTGCCATGAAGTAATGAGACTGGATTGGCACAGCACAAAAATAGACAATACTTTATAAAAACTAGAAATGGAGTATAACATCTAAAAATTATTAATCGCTATGTTGCATACCTGTAGCATATAATATATAAATCAACTATACTTCAATTAAAAAAAAATAAAACCATGTATTTAAAAATACATTCAATTTAGCTCTTAGCCACCTTGGAAAAAATGAAACCACATGACTCATGCAAAGACTTTGGAATAACTATGCATGTTAAAGAGGGTAATAATAATAATAATAATAATAATTATGTACAGTAGCTAGAAAAACAAATTAAAGAACAATCAGATTTATGTGGTATAGAAAGCCTTTTGTATAACTCTAGGCATTTATACCCATAGATACAATCACTGTTTTTACCCTACAAAACACTTTTTTTCCCCCTACAAAATCACTGTTATAAGGACGGTTAAGCTTCCATTTGTCTCCCTCTAGGACATTTAAAAACCACAACTATTGCTTTTACATTATGCATTATGTGCCAGGAATTAAGTACTTTACAAGGAGAACTGCAACCATCTGCACTAATCTGACAGAGCTATGGAATCTAAGAACTGAGACCACCTGTGTCAACAGGATTTATTTGTGACAAGAAAACTTTGCCAAGGAAGATAAGACCTTAAACCAATAAATAACTTCATTGTTTGTTTCAGGAAATTCCCATATGTTAATTTATCTCAGATAAACAATCTGTTCACCTTGGCAAAGAGTTAACTTATCAAGAAACAGTTTACTTATCATCAAGACATGCTTTGAGAACCTCACCCTGCTATAGATACTAACCATAAAACTTGTATCAGGTCAGGAACTTTCCCAAATCCCTGTCTGTTCTCCACCTTAAAAAAGCTACCTTAAACTACTTGAGCCCAGACTTTCAAATCCTACAAATATCCCTCCCCCTGACTTCCCCTTCAGAGACTGTCCAGGAGGAGCTTCCTCCTACTGCAGCGAATTCTAATAAACTTAGTTTTGCTTGATAAACAGGGTGCCTGGAGATGTTTTGGGGGAGTTCAGTGATACATGCTTATTCCTTTAACCCTCATAACATACTTGGAGCAAATTCTATTCCTACATTATTTCTGCAGATGAGAGAATTGAAGTACACCAAATAGTTAAAGTGACTTAAGCAAGGACACAACTTAATTTACATGAATCCAAACTATGGTACTGATATTACAGATTCCCTCTTGCCCCCATATGTCTTGATCTAAAGATGCACTAAAGAATCCTATGCCCTGATCCTCTCAGCTGTGTCCAGTAATTACAGGATTAATCACTGTAATCAGTAATTTTATTGTCTTCCTCGCTGAACTCTTTGAGGACAGAGACATTTCTTGTTTGTCTCCACACTGCCAGTGCCTATATATATCTGACACATGGTAGGCATTCAGTTATGCATGCATGCACGCTCAGTCATGCCCAACTCTTTGAGATCCCATGGACTGTAGCCGACCAGACTCCTCTGTCCACGGGATTTCCCAGGCAAGAATGCGGGAGTGGGGTCACCATTTCCTCCTTCAGGGAATCTTCCTGACCCAGGGATTGAACCCACGTCTCCTGCATTGGCACGTGGATTCTCTACCACTGAGACATCTGGGAAGACAGGCATTCAATAAATGTTAATAAAGTGAATATTAAATAAAGCCCTACTTTACAAATGAGGCTCTGAGATATTAAAAAAGTCTTGCTTTAACTCTCCCAGAAAGTAACTGTCAGAACTGGTGCTCTTGCCAATGCACCATTCTTTAGTTCAACTTGTAAATGAGCTCTCAAATGGCAGCTTTTATGAGATGAGGGTCTACATACAGTTCAGTGGGGACTCGTGTATAAAGTCCTACCGAAATATTATATTTCTTTTCTTTTTGCTGACATCTTATCTCAGTGTGACCGTATAATTATCTCATGCTGATTTGATGCTGATATCTCTCTGATTACTAAAAAATGGGAGGTGTTCATTGGTTAATGCAATTTATGACAATGTTTTAAAATACTGGGAAGTTACTACAGTTTCTTTAGTATTAAAACATTTGTAATACTAAACAGAGATTTACCCATATAAGGTTCTTTTTTCTTTATTATAGGAGGAATGAATGCTATATAAATATTTGGACTTTAGAAAAAAGTTTAACATTTTACATAGAAATAAAATTATGAAAGGAAAGAAAGTAGCCTGGGAAGGTTATCTGCTCCTGAGAAAGCTACTCATATAAGAAACAACATGAGGAAAGATAATAAAAAAGCAACCTACAGACACACATCAGTCAGATGCAAATGTGCAAACCCTGTTTAGATTCTGAACGAACCAACTGGTGTATTAATATATAAAGATATTGTGAGCCAATCACAGAAATGTGAGTGAGGACAAGTAATAGATTACTATGGGAAAAAAGTCCTTAACTTAGAAATATACACTAAAGTATTTCGGTAAAATAACAAGTTGCCTGAGATCTGCTTTAAAATTCTCCATGGAAGGTGGGTACGTGTGACAAGTGTGTATGTGTGCATGCTCATGTGTGTCCTGATGAAACAAGATAAGTAAATGCTTACAATTATTGAAGTTTGTGATGAGTACATGGGGATTTATTATAATCTATTCTCCACTTCTGTACACGTTCAAAACTCTCACCATAAAGAGCTTAAAAAATGGCTAATTTTCCCAGTATCTTACTCAGTATACAAATCACCTGATCATTCACATACATTGTTCTTGCTGTTCAGTCAGTCTTGTCTGACCCTTTGTGATCCCATGGACTGTAGCTTACCAGGCTTTCCTGTCCTTCACCATCTCCTGGAGCTTACTCAAACTCATGTCCATCTGAAGTCGGTAATGCCATCCAACCATCTCGTCCTCTGTCATCTCCTTTTCCTCCTGCCTTCAATCTTTCCCAGCATCAGGGTCTTTTCTAATATATACTGGTTACATCTGGGTCTTTTCACATATATACATATATATGCACATGTACATGTATATATGTGTATATACATATACACAAGTACATATGTATACACATATATACATATATATATGTATATATAGATAGATAGATAGTATATATACACACATATATACTACACCGGGGTCTTTTCACATTTATTTCCCAGCATCAGGATCTTTTCACATATATACTAGCTACAAACTCAGTATCACAACCCAAAGCAAAAAATTATTCTCACCTGTGGATAGACTCTAAAATTTAAGAAAGCAGTTACTCTTTCTCCTGGAAAAATTTTGTGCAGTCTCTAGCTGAGAATCAAGGAAACATTTTTTCCCCCCTACCTGTCCACTTCTTCTGCGCCAATCAGAAACCTCAAGTTTTCTGCTAATGAAAGGCCTCTGCCCCACTCCGGGCAGAGTACTGGTCTCCTAGTCACTCCTGCTTTTCCTAGTTTGACTTTTTACACAGCACCAGATGATTCGTTAAGTGCCAACTCATCCTTTATTCTGGTAAGATGCAAAGCCCCAAGAATCCTTAAAGGTGAGTAAAGAACAGACTTCTGGACTCTGTGGGAGAAGGCGAGGGTGGGATGATTTGACAGAATAGCATAGAAACATTTATATTACCATTTGTAAAACAGATGACCAGTGCAAGTTCGATGCATGAAGCAGGGCATCCAAAGCTGATGCTCTAGGACAACCCGGAGGGACGGGGTGGGGAGGAAGGGGGGTGGGTGGGGCTCAGGATGGGGGGATACATATACACCTGTGGCTGATTCATGTCAGTGTACGCTAAGAGTCAGCACAATGATGTCCAGTAATTAGCCTCCAATTAAAGTAAATTAATTAGTTAAAAAAAAAAGAATCCTTAGGGTGAATATATCAATTATAAGACGCATATTCCTTTAAGGACACAGAATATTTCCTCATGTAATTTAGAGTAAAACACAGTATAAAATATTCTTTATATTAAGGACTTTTTATATCTGGCCTGTTTCCTGGGTATTTATTTAAGCATGACTTTTTCCGTCCTGATAGCATGAAAAATCCTTCCAAAATGTGAAAGAAAATGCTAATAATCTTCAGGAGCAACTAGTTTTACTGTAAGTATAACTATACCTTTCATATGTTAAATCAGTAAAAAGTCAAAATGTGATATGCAGCAAATAGCAAAAGTCTAATATTGAACAGGAAACAAGGCCTAGATTATAATGTCCTAGGGATGTACTAATTCAGAAATGTAGGTCAATCCTTT
Source organism: Cervus elaphus (assembly GCF_910594005.1). Classification (NCBI taxonomy): domain Eukaryota; kingdom Metazoa; phylum Chordata; class Mammalia; order Artiodactyla; family Cervidae; genus Cervus; species Cervus elaphus. The sequence continues at coordinate 13,104,366 of NC_057817.1, read as the reverse complement.
TCTAATATTTTCATGAGTTTTAATTTTTTTAAATTAATGTATGCTTGGCAATGGAAAATGGATTAAGGCATTCTGCTGTTAGCTATTATTTTATTGCCTATTTAAGACATATAACAATGTTGTTCAAATATTTACATAACATTGTACTAATGTTTAGAAAAACAAAATTAGCAAAAGATGCCACAAACAAATATAGCTAATACCTTGCTTCAATTGAAATCATTGCTGCTTCTTCAGGGCAATAATGGCATAACATCTGGGAGATTTCACAGGATCAAACAACCTCACAAGCGCAGACCACATGATATCATCCTGTAAATTGATAAGTGATTTAAATAGACAACTGTTTGTTGAAGATACAAATGAGAGATGTTAGACTATATACCAGAAGATGAGAGCTACATAAAAAACAAACTATAGAAAAGAAAATTATTCTTTGTTGAAGAAAATTAACACTTAGAATTTCACCTCAGGAATTTACATTGAGGAAATAATTAAAGATGTATGTAGAGAGTGAAACACCAGGCTACTCCTTGTTACAACTGTGAAAAACTGAAAGAGGCTAGAAACAATTGGGTATTACTCAAATAAATCATATGATGAAACATCATTCAGCTTCTGTAGTGCAGTTAATGAGACAGAAAAAAATCTAAATAAAACAAATGAAACAAATTAGATGAGAAGCTGTATTTATGATTTGATTCAATTTTTAACTACAGTAGAAATAATGTGCTCATACATACACATGCAACATACATATATCAAAAGCTCTAGAAAACATAATTTAAGAGCTAATGCTGAAAGGTGAGATTACAGTTACTTTCAAATTTCTTTTAACATTTTCTAACATTAAGTGTGTATTACTTTTATAAAGTAATATTACTGAAAATATTATCAAATGAACAACTGTAGGATTTCTATCACTTCATTACCAGTTAAACTCGGTACATACTGTTATGCCCACCTATTTTATTTAGGTCACTGGAAATTGTTTTGAAAAGGAAAATGATGAGTACCTAGTAAAATAAGCCTGATTCTGTGAACTACCAAGGTGAAAAGCAAAAGTTTTCAGTGATTTTGAATTAGTAGCTTAGCAAAGTATCCAATTATCCAAATACTTAAAAACTGCCTTTCTCCATAAAAATATCATTTATTAAAACCCACTTGTTCCAAGTAGCTTGCTGGAAAGAAGTAAAGCTCTTCATATGATAAAAGAAATATTAAATTAAAGAGCTTATAGCGAAAACATAAGGCTGAATCTACAAATGGGATTAAACAGCTCAAAAACATAATTTGATTACAGCTTAGACTAGAAGCTGAAAAACACACTTTCCCCAAAGATAAACCAAAAAATCATTTTTCTAGTCATTCAACATAGATAAAACAAGTAAGACTGAGGAAACAGAAGCAATGATTAGAAAGAAATTTCAGTACTGCGGAGTCCATATGTCCCCAAATTCAAAAATGAATTAAAAGCTGATTCTTACAAAGTGAAACATAAATGATATCCTTTAGGCTGTATTCCTAGCTATCCAGTATGTCACATATGGTGGTCTGTGTGCATTGTCTACTGTATAGTAACTGCCATACAATTAAAAGAATGTACACTTTATTACAGCACCTTTTGGGGAAACATCAGTTGTACATCGATCTGCTTTTGTTTCAAAAGAGATGGAAAGAATATTTAAACTTGGAAAATATAACGAGAAAAATTATCTTACTAGTTATGTGAAAGAAAGTTATCGTAGTTATAAGCAGATAGATATGACTGGATTTAATAAAGATACTTGTATGCATTGAAAATTAACATAGTTTACCTGCTCTTTCAGGTAGCAAAGTCGATCCAGAAGAATCAAGGTCTCTATGCAAGGAGCTAGAACAACTTTCAACTAAAAGAAAGAATAAGATAGCACAGTGGTACTTTAAAACAAACAAAAATACTAACTTAACACTTACATTTAAGAAAATATATCTACAGAAACTTGCATAAGGCCAAATCTCCAATATCCATTGTACATCTTCAGAAAATAAATACTTCAGAGATCAAAAGTTTTTCTTTTAATAGTTAAAGGCAAAGAATATCCTTTGAGTGACTTTGGGATGGAATCCAAAAGCAATCATACACATGTGATAGAAAGCTTTTAAAGGGGTACTAAGAATGAAATTCATTAAAAGGAATGCTTGTGAAATAATTGCATGGAGACCAATATGTGTTCAAAGAACTCTAAAACCTCTTTCCACGCATTTCTAATACACTTTAAGAGAAATCTGCCATGTGTTCTCTTTATTACAGTCCTGACACCTAATATAGTTCTAAAATAGGAAATGATCCAAAACAGTTTTTCTACATTAAGAGAAAAACAACGTAGATTGGTTGGCCTCATAAAAAAAATTTAATAGGATCCCACTCAAGTCTAGCAACATATTCAATTTAATATGTTTAATTCTGAAACTTACCATATTAAAAGCCTCCAGTTCATTCACTCTAGGTTTATACTTCTCGTAGTAGTCCATTATAATTTTTTCTGGCAGCTTCAAGATAAAACAACAACAATAATAAATTTAGTAACAGTTAAAAATATGTTTTTTTCCTAAATAGATGTACCCTAAAGTAAAACAAACATAATAATTCAAAGCAATCTTAGGTGTCTGAAGAGCTCTAAGGATGTTCATGAAGCAAGTCAATTTAACTAAATTCTTTCATTTAAATCTTCTGCATCAATATAGGTTATCCAGTATATCATAAGTAAAATCAACAATAAGATCCTATTAACTTTGATTTCAACAAGTAGTAATGAAATATTTACCTTCACTTGTTTCTATGTTTGGGGTACACAGTAGGTAGGAGCTCAATAAACAGTTTTCAAATAAAATTAAATTTAAACAATATATCTAAAAATACATATATCATAGAGAATAATGAAAAGGCAAAAGGAATACAATAAAGACATATTCAGATTAACCATAATTTCTTCTAACAACACTTAACCAATCCATCAACAAGCACTGCTTTCTGTTTTTTCTCTAAAACATGACACCCATAGTACACTGAATCCTCGTGGTTAGTAGGCCACTTTGTAGATAATTTATTACTACATGTTCTGTTCTCACCAGTTGAGCTTATGCCTACTGCATTAAGTGTATTTGTTCCTAAACTTTTTTATTACAGTGATTTTATAATGACAAGATATAAATATTAAAAATCAATAAAATATAGATGCAAAAGGAAAAACTTCTTTATATGTTGAAAGCCTTTGTGAAAGGCTTGATAAAGGAAAGTCACCAGAAGAAACTGCTGTCAAATTATATATGATCAAGGGGCTTCCCAGGTGTCACTAGTGGTAAAGAACCTGCCTGCCAATGCAGGGGTCATAAGACAAGCAGGTTCGATCCCTGGGTTGGGAACATCACCCGGAGGAGGGCATCACAACCCACTCCAGTATTCTTGCTTGGAGAATACCACGGGCGGAGGAGCCTGGTGGATTAGGTCCATAGGGTTGCAAAGAGTCAGACATGACTGAAGTGGCTTAGCATGTATGCATGCACATGTGGTCAAGACAAATGACAGACTGAATAAAAAAAGTCTAAAATCTGAAAGGACTGTATTCCGATCTCCTTGCAAATGTATAAATATTTTTTCAAAGACCCTATTCTTTCTCTATTACATGAAATTTCTTTTGAATTAAAAAAAAAAAGGGTAACTAACACTGAAAAGTAAGGCTTTGTTTTATCTCATCCAATTTCTAGTGTGGCCTTCCAGAAAATATTAATATCTCCCCTTTGGTACAGAACCCAAGAAGATAATGGTTTTCTCTCCAGCCCCTTTTTTGCTCATCTTTGAATTCAATGAGTACCTCCTGAATCAAATTTTTACAGTAGAGTATATTGGACTAATCTAGGCCTGAACTTCAAGCCAGCAAAACTCACCTCAAAAAATTGTGAATGTGTCTGAATTACAGCCTTTAGTCTTTACTTCTGTCCTGCCCTGTGAGATTAGCAGTTACAGAACAACTCAGAACTCACAACCTTTTTTCAGTCCTGCCTCAGCAGCATACTGCTTCCTACAAACACGGGTTTTCAAAGTGATTCCTTGGGCTCTACAATAGTCTCTGTGTCTCCTTTATGTCAAGTTGAGAAGTACCACCCTGGTCACAAACTGGTTTTGTTTCAAACTAGGAATTGTTGATTTTGCCCCTCAGGATATGCTGCTTTAAAGTACCATATTGTTGGTTGGGCTGGTGATCTGCACGCCTAGGCAATTTCTCTTGACATCACTCTGTATCCCTCTTTACCTTCACTGAACTTCATAATAGACATGGTTGGAGATTTAACAGGCTTTTTGATTTTGTCAAAAAGGACTCTGTATTTCTGTTTCTCTTTCCATTTGTTGCTTTGGTGTGATTTTGAAGAGAAAAGATAAGACTATCATCTTTACTTTCCTATTAAAAAAAATGGACGTCTTTTGCTTTACTTTGAATAATTCAAAGCTGGATACTATAAACTATGCATTATAGATATCTGATGGACAGAACTTAAGGTAGAAATCCAACTAGAGAAATTATATGCAAAGGTGTGTGCAAAAAACAAAATAAAAGGCCTTATTCTTATACCAAATGCTTGGTGGATACAATTATATTATTGTTTCTAAGTGAAAAATTCAGTGTTTAAGATTTGATTTCATGCTTTAATCAACTTTTCCAACTATCAGTCTCAAAATATTAGATCAGAGAATCTATGGAAATTTTATGAAGACACTATTTAGTTCTAGGATGAATCTGTAACATACACATAGGCATGGTCTCATTTTACTGATGACATTACTGTAGTTAAACCCAATAAGAGCCAAGATAGGGGAAACATCCTAGAGATAAAGAAGGCATCATAATTGAGGAGGTGTTTGGTGTAGGCAAGAACATCCATGGAAACTTACAAGTTGAAGTGTGCATTGAATGCAAGCTGGGAGCTTTGGTCATGAATTCCATTGCTCCTTGCGGCCCGTCTCCAGGACTCCAGAAAAGGGATTAATATTAGCTAAGGTGTATAATGGGGCCCTAGCTCGGTGGTCTGTGGTTTAGGTTTAAGGAGATACCCAGTCCTAAAGAGAAACTAGGTGAGAGACAGCAAATGAGAGGTCACATTGAGGGGCTTTACGTTTTTTCCCTTACTTTTCTTACAATGTTTTTTTTGGGGTTTTTTTGGCATTTTAAACTGCAATAGTCCTGTTGGTTTTGACAGACTTGCTGAGTTTTTGATGACCTTGACATTACTCAGGAGCCCTAGTCAAGCATTGTGTATGATGTTCCATCACTGGGAACAGTTTTCCTCATAATTAGACTGGGGCTATAGATATTGAGAGGGAGACTACAGATGTAAAGCATCATATTCCTCATATCACATCCAGGGTATTTACTATCAGTATGATCTGTCACTGTTGATATGGATCTTGAGTACTTGGCTGACATTGTTGTTATTCAGTTGCTATGTCATGTCCGACTCTTTGTGACCCCATGACCTGCAGCTCGCTAGGCTTCCCTGTCCTTCACCATCTCCCAGAGTTTGCTCGAACTTGTGTCCACTGAGTTTGTGATGCCATCCAACCATCTCATCCTCTGTCGTCCCCTTCTCCCCTTGCCTTGGCTGATTTGTCTCTTTTCCTACATTATTTATTAAAATTGTCTTTTTATAGATCTATATATATGAGGGCCCTGATAAACAAAGGTGGTCCATATTTCAACTCCATGGGTAATGGGCCAAATGAATGGATAAGACGTACACAATTGTTCAGAGATCCTCCCCACACACTACCTGATCAGAAGACAGGTTAGCAACTGACCTTTTCATCAGTAGATGGTAGGACTGAGGCTGCTGATACACCCTTGGCTAGAAATCAAGGTGGGTGGACGTGGTACCACGTTGAGAATGCAAAGGAAAACTTCAGTTAAAAGTGCTACTCCATGGAACACATGAATGATATGAAAACGAAAGTCTTTACTGACTTTCTGACTTACTTACTGACTGAGAAAGTTGTGATCTGGATAGAAGATAAAACCAACAACATTCCCTTAAGCCAAAGTCTAATCCAGAGCAAGACCATAACTTTCTTCAATTCTATGAAGGTTGAGGAAGCTGCAGAAGAAAGTCTGAAGCTAGCAGAGGCAGATTCATGAGGTTTAAGGAGAGAAGCCATTTCTATAACGTAAAAGAGCAACATGAAGCAACAAGTACTGATGTAGAAACTACAGTAAGTTATCCATAAGATCTAGCTAAGATAATTACACCAAACAACAGATTTTCAGTGTAAATGAAACATCCTTCTACTAGAAGAAGATGCCATCTAGCAATTTTGTAGCTGAAGAGGAGAATTCAATGCCTGGCTTTAAAGCTTCAAAGGGCAGGCTGAAATCTCTTGTCAGACAGGGGCTAATATAACTGGGGACTTTGAAGCCAACCTCATTTACCATTTCCAAAATCCTAGGGTCCTCAAGAGTTATGCTAAGTCTACTCTGCTTGTGCTCTCTAAGTGGAACAACAGAGTCTAGATGTTAGCACATCTGTTGACAACATGGTTCACTGAATATTTTAAGACTATTGTTGAGATCTACTGCTCAGAAAAAAAGACTCTTTTCAAAATATTACTACTCACTGACAAAGCACCTGGTCATTCAAGAGCTCTCATGGAGATGCACAACAAGACTACAATGTTACTTTCATGGCTGCTAATACAACATCCATTCTGCACCCCAAAGATCAAGCAGTAATTTTGACTTTCAAGTCTTATTATTTAAGAAATACATTTTGTAAGGGTATAGCTGCCATAAATAGTGATTCATCTGATGGATCTGGGCAAAGTAAATTGAAAACATTCTGGAAAGTATTCACTATTCTAGATGTAAGAACATTGATGATTCATGGAAGCATGCCAAAATAACAACAGTAACAAGAGCCTGGAGGAAGCTGATTCCAACTCTCATAGATGGTTTTGATGCGTTCAAACTTGAGCAGAGGAAGTAACTGCAGATGTGGTAGAAATAGCAAGAGAACAAGAATTAGAAGTGGAGCTTAAAGATGTGACTGAATTGCTGTACCCTTATGATAAAGCTTTCACAGATAAGGAGTTGTTTCTTAGGCATGAGCAAAGAAGTGCTTTCCTGAGATGGGATTTACTCCTGGTGAAGATGCTGTGATTGTTGAAATGACAACAAAGGATTTCTAATATTACACAAATTTAGTTGATAAAGCAAAATTTGAGACATTTGACTCCAATTTTGAAAGCTGTTCTGTGGGTAAAATGCTAGCAAAAATCACTGCATGCTTAGAGAAATCGTTCGTGAAAGGAAGAGTCAGCCAGCTTTACTGTTGTCTTATTTTAAGAAACTGCCACAGCCACCCCAACCTTCAGCAACCATCACCGCCATCAGTCAGCAGCCATCAACTCTGAGGCAAGACTCTCCACCAGGAGAAAGATTATGACTGGCTGAAGCCTCAGATGATGATTAGTAGTTTTTAGCAATAAAATATTTTTGAGTAAGGCATGTACGTTGCTTTTTAAACACAATGCTATTGCATACATAACAGCCTACAGTATGGTGTAAACATAACTTCTATATGCACTTGGAAACCAAACACTTCATGTGACGTGGTTTATTGAAATACTCATTTTATTGCAGTGCTTTGGAACAGAGCCCACAATCTGAGGTATCCCTGTGTTGTTATGTGTGCGTGCTTAGTCGCTCACTGTGTCTGCCTCTTTTTGACCCCAAGGACTGTAGCCTGCCAGGCTCCTCTGCCGATGGAATCCTCCAGGAAAGAATACTAGAGTGGGTCATCATTCCCTTCTCCAGGGGATCTTCCAGACCCAGGAACAGAACCCAGGCCTCCGGCATTGTAGGCAGATTCTTTACTGTCTGAGCCAGCAGAGAAGCCCTGTGTTATTATAGTGGTTGCAAAAAGCAGCAGGAAATATTTATGGGAATAATGAATATGTCATCACCAAAGATGACAGGCTACCTATATATTTAAATTGTATCAGTAATTCACTGTTTCTTTAGGGTCAGAGGACCTCATTTACTGTAGATCATTTATAAGTAGTCAGTCCTCAGTATCCATAGATGTAGAACCCACAGATACTCCACCATTTTATATAAGGGACTTGAGCACCCTTGGTATTTTGTTATCTGTGGGGGGTTCTGGAACCAATTCCCCAAGGATACCGAGGGGCCACTGAATATCACTACATGAAAGTTTATGAGCATCATGTACCTGTGGTTGTCTTCCCACTTGTATTTAAACCACTTAGTCATTATGACTACTGCTGATTCATCTGTGATCTAATGTCCACAGGTGAGTTTATCTGGTCTCTCCACATCGCCTGGTCCTTTGGCCTCATCTCTCACCACTGCCTCCTCCACTTGCTTTATGCTTCAACTGTGCTGAGTCCAGAATCATGTTTCTTACATCTCTGTGGTTTTGCACAAGCTATGCTCCCCACCACACACATCTAAAATGAGTTCCTTGCTCACTACCTGCCCATCTTGTTTGCTTAATGCATTCTTACACATCCTTCAAGACCAAGCAAATGCATCAATGTCCTCAGTAAAATCTCCACAGGCAGCGTGAGTCACTCCAGGCATACATACTTTATATATGTATCTATTATTGTAAGTTCATGCTATAATTACTTGTTTTCTTTTCTCATAGGTCAGGTCTTAATTATCTTTGTAGCTCCAGAGTTTCCATGGTTCTTGGCACATTGGAGATTCTTCAAAGTAAATATTTGCTGATGAATAACTAAATGATTGTAGTCTCAAAAGTTTTGCTTTTGCCCTCCTGTTCTGGAGAAATATTTAAGGACAATTTTCTGAATTATCCTCTGCCAACTTCCACTAAGGTTCTAAATGTTTAGTGATTTTCAACTTAGTCCGTTCAAGAGCACACATCGACCCCATTAAATCACCACTTTTATTGTCTATTTCATTCTCAATATCTGAGAGTAACATTATTTGAATATTCATTATATGTATATGGGCTTCCTTGGTGGCTCAGACAGTAAAGAGTCTGCCTGCAATGCAGGAGACCTGGGTTTGATCCCCAGGTTGGGAAGATCCCTTGGAGAAGGAAATGGCAACCCACCTTCAGTGTTCTTGCCTGGAGAATTCGATAGACAGAGGACCCTGGTGGGCTACAGTCCATGGGGCTGCAGAGAGTTGGACATGACTCAGTGACTTTGACTTTTGCTTTTCTATTTGCACACAGAAAGTGAAAGTGAAAGAAAGTGAAGTCGCTCAGTCGTGTCCGACTCTTTGTGACCCCATGGGATTGTAGCCCGCCAGGCTCCTCTGTCCATGGGATTTCCCAGGCAAGAATACTGGAGTGGGCTGCCATTTCCTTAACACACACACAAAAGCTGTAGAACATAAGTTCCTTTTATTTTCTTTTCTTATGGACAAATGATCCAGCTCATTCTTTCTCTAGCAAACAGTAGTTTCGTTGCTTTTAAAATCAGATGCTTTAAAAATTTACGGATGTGTGTGTGCTCTCATGCACGTGTGTGTGTGCATTACATGTATGTGGAAGCACAAAGAGAGAAAAGCAATACAAAACAAGAAAAAAAAATGCTGTGGACCATGAAGATAATATGAAACCGTAAAGACAGTTTTGGAGGTTTTCTAAAATGTGGAGAGATACTAAAGTTTGGGACAGAACACAAAATTTGAAAATACCAAACTTTTTTAAGGTCAAGGTAAAGTTAATCACTAGGATTTTGTTATTTTAGACATTTGTAAAGTTCTATAAAAATAATTTACGAAGAAGTAATTGTGCTTTACTAAATTATAAAGAATTTTACTATAAATTTCATTCTAAGAAGTCCATCTATTATAAACAGGATACTCGCTGATGTAAAGTAGCTCATGCTCCACACCATTTATTGTAGGCTAGGGTTTATGGTGAAATCAAAATATTCTTCTTAAACAGAACTATATCTTATCCAGGATTGAAACAATATCACCATTAAGTGGTTAAAGCTATATAAAATTAAAGATCAAGGAAGAGATCATTTTGATAAAAAGTCTTCAAAAGATAAAAACAGAATCATTGCTTTTCCCCTCTTCCATACCGTTTCTTTGTATAAAGTGGCATTTTAAGATAATACGGGGTTTACAATGAGAATGTTAATGGAATCGTTAAAATGACAAATGCTTGAAGACAGCAGATCTCAACCAAGGGTGATTCTGCCCCTCGAGACATTTGTGCCAATGTCTGGAGATTTTTTAAAAAAATTATTTTTGATTGCTACCATTAGGGTGCTATTGCTGACACCTAGTGGGTAGAGTAGAGGCCAAGGATGTAAAACATCCTACAACATACAAGTGAGCTCTCACAACAGAGAGTTACCCCAACGTGGCGAGTTTGAGAAATCCTGCTCTCAGAGAAGACATCCAGTGCTGCGCGTCACAACGGACCACAGGACTCACAGACTAATACCTACTGCTGTATATGGGCCACTTACACCCCTGCACATGCTGTTCTCGTCTCCTTTGGAACCATGTTTTTGTCTGGGAATATTCTTTGTCTTTCCACAGGTTTACATGGTTTCTTGTGACTAAGAAAGTATCAGAGCATGCTAGGAGATGTTCTAGGCACTTTACCTAATTATGCAATTTTGACTATGAAGAGATGTGCTTTGAGAAATCAGAGACACATCAACAGCAATCACCACATTTTCAATTATATGTAAAATTTGTTAATAAATGATTAAAAATTTGGTTAAAGATCTTCTAAATAATTTGATATATCTAACATTTAAAATTTAAGTGTTTTGATAATTTTTAGAATTAGAATCTCACATGAAAATTAATGTCATTTTTAAAATAAAACTATTCATCAATCTCTTTTTATCATGCATGTGGTCAAGACTTTCATTTTAGCACTGATACTTTATGATGTGAGAGAAAAACAATAGGATTTTGTATTAGATCACAAATGTAAGTTCAGCTTTAATAAGTTATCCTATTTCCAACTACTCTGGCCTGATAGACACAATTCTCTTAATTTCTCTCCCTTCACAATTAAAACAAAAAAATCCTCAAAACACATACTCATCTATTTGCTTCCTATCACCCCACTACCTTTTAAATACCTTATTATTTGTTATTTAAACACCTTATTATGTGTTCTTCCCCTTCCAGCTTGGGTTTCTTACCCCTTTTCTTTTCCTCACATATTTTATTCAACACATTTGTCTGTAAATGAGCTTAAACAGTTTTAAGAGAAAAATCAGCAAGTCCTATTATTACCTTTAACTAACTAAGAAAGACAGTCATTTAAGACTCATCTTTTTATGGTGATACTTATTTACTTTAGTCTTTTTTCTTTTGTTTTTAATTGCACTTCTCAGCACAGTGGTCAGAGAAGGCAATGGCACCCCACTCCACTAGTCTTGCCTGGAAAATCCCATGGACGGAGGAGCCTGGTAGGCTGCAGTCCATGGGGACACGACTGAGTGACTTCACTTTCGCTTTTCACTTTCATGCACTGGAGAAGGAAATGGCAACCTGCTACAGTGTTCTTGCCTGGAGAATCCCAGGGATGGGGGAGCCTGGTGGGCTGCCGCCTATGGGGTCACACAGAGTCGGACACGACTGAAGCGACTTAGCAGCAGCAGCAGCAGAGTGGTGGCTGACAGTGGAGATTCTGATGGAAGCTGAATCTGTGTCCAAGTTCCAGCTCTGCCCCTTCGACCAAGAGAAAATGACTTGCCTTTCTTTGAGGCTCTCTTTCTAGATCATTACATTGGGAATAATAAGTATCTGACATAAGAGTTTTAGTGAAGAGTAAATGAGATGATGTTGATGTTTATGGCATAATAACTAACACATAGAAAGTCCTCAGTAAATGTGTGTTAGTCGCTCAGTCGTGTCTGACTCTTTGTGACCCATGGACTCAAGCCTGCCAGGCTCCTCTGTCCGTGGAATTCTCCAGGCAAGAATACTGGAGTGGGTTGCTATTGCCTTCTCCAGGGGATCTTCCCGACCCGGGGATCAAACCCAGGTCTCCTGCATTGCAGGCAGATTCTTTACTGTTTGAACCACAAGGGAAGCTTAGTAAATATTATCTAGTAATAATATTTTAATCAGTAATATAATAAGCATACTAAGAGACATTTACTATGGTTATTATTAAAGACAAACCTGGGAAGAGAAAGCCATCAGAAAAAATAAGTGACATTCTATCTGGATTTCTGACAAAGGATAAAGCACTTTCAAGTAAAATAATATTTGTAAAAATTATGCTTAAGTTTATGTTTTAATATTACTGTAAGAAGTGGAATGAAGTATGAAATAAATATATGCACTAATTAAGACTAATGGAAGTTAAGACCAATTTGGTTAAAAATATATTTAAAAAAACAAATAAAAACAGAAATAAAATAACTAGGATAACAGTGTTTATTCTTATTTATATAAAACTAGAAGGGTCTTCATTTTGGTGACAATAAAAATATTTATAGAAGTCACATCAATTGCATTATTATAAGCAGTACATACACAAAAAGTAGAATAAAAACTAGTGTTATTTAGTTAAGTACTTGCTATGTAGAAACACTGTATTCAGTGTTTTATGTATATTAATTCATTTAATTTTTCTTGAATCCTAGAAATAAATGCTTTTTAATAGTTATTTTATAGATGACAAAAGGGACTACTACCAGTCTAATCATTTTCAGTAATAAACAACTGCAGAGTAAATGTATAATTGGTGCCAAAAATAATAATATCCTTTAGCTTTGATATAACTTAACCATATCTGTATAATTTTTTTCCTTTAAGAAATTCTTTTCATCCTTAACCACCTATTTCATTCTTGATTTCAATTTACAATCAATTCAAAATACCAAAATGATCCAGGTTCAACTTAATAATTTATTTAATAACTCATCTGAATCACGTTACTTTTTTCTCAGTGTTAGAGTATTTATTATCACCAGTCCATCAACTTACCTTTTTGTCTTCAACAATATGTTTTTAATTATTACCTTGGGCCTCTTATGATGTTACAACTTTCCAGGATTCTCTCATTCAAAGACTTTTTGAATTTAAGATTTTTAATTTCAATGAGTTATACACCCTTTAAATGGGTACAATCCTTGGGTTGGAAAGATCCCTGGAGGAGGACATGGCAACCCACCCCAGTGTTCTTGCCTGGAGAATCCTCATGGACAGAGAAGCCTGGCGGCCACAGTCCATGGAATCACAAAGAGTTGGACATGACTGAGTGACTAAGCATAGCACAGCCTTTAAAGGCATGCAGTTTAAAATTAAAATCATCATCTTCTGCTTTACTTACAATTCTCATTTGTTCTGTTTTCTTACTTTTTAAGTCTATTTTGATTTGAGAACTGGCAGATTTTGCCTGAATAAACCTAAAAGGGGAATTACTCTAGAGGTGTCCAACAGCAACTATCCACACTGACAAGAAAGGTGATCTGGAACTAAGATAACTCAAGTTTGGTTTCAATAATTTAGATGTTTTCCACAAATGAGAGAAAAGTAGAAGGCAAACAATTTTGTATTATCTCAATCCATAACCCCATAGAAGTTCTTGTGTTTCTTATGAAACAGTGGGCAATAATATACTGACCTTGGACTCATCTAACCCAAGCTTCTTTAGAGACTTTCTAACATAATCCGGAAAGGAAGAGGATTTGGAATAAATTTTACCAACATGCCGGTCACTGCAAAACAAAATCAAATCACTCTTTAGTTTTTCTGATTTAAATTATAGATGATTTTAAATTCAATCATGAAATATTTTAAAATACCTTCTGTACATATGGCACAAGCTCGCATGTGATAAAAATGTAGCAATATTTTTGTGAACACTTTAATTTACATATTATAAAAAATATTCAGGATCTGCTTTTGAGAATTCCTCCAACATACAACAGTAGAAGATAATGAGAAAAAAGTTGCAAACCTAGTACAGATATTTTAAAAAGCCTCACTTTTAAAGGTTACCATAGGTCTTTCCAAAGGCTCCACTGTGGTACAAGGCACATTTTCACTTTACTGGCTCAACATCACAGTGCACATTTCATGGCAACACCTGCTAATCGTGGTGATATTCAACAGCCATGCAAGGAGGACTTCCTAAATGCCAGCCATTGAGCAAGCACCATATACTGCTGAGTTGGGTCTGATTTCATTTCATTTGTGCCCTGAAGATTTTCATTATAATTTAAAAACAAAATACAAGATGGTTGGAAATTCAAATAATGCAATGCTGGACTATCATATCTCACAATTTTGGTTGCAATTTAGGTATAATGTAAAAATCAAGAGAAGACAAAACTTACCACCTATAAGTTTCAAAAACAACGAATAAAAGCTCTTTCACTCATTTGTGTGTGCTAAGTCGCATCCAACTCCTTGTAACCCTATGGACTATAGCTCGCCAGGTTCCTCTGTCCATGGGATTTTCCAGGCAAGAATACTGGAGTGGGTTGCCATTTCCTCCTCCAGGGAATCTTCCCAACCCAGGGATTGAACCCATCTCTCCTGCATTGCAGGCAGATTCTTAACTTCTGAGTCACTGAGTCTTGGCAGTATAAATATTAATCACTATATTCTAGTTGGACATGAAGCTCCATCATTTCTTTCAGTGAAATATATCTCAAATATATAACTTCAGCTCCATTTCTAGATGGCCACTTCAATTACACTTATTATTACCTTGGGTTCAATCCCTGGATTGGGAAAATCCCCTGGAAGGCAGTGGCAACTCACTCCAGTATTCTTGCCTGGGAAATCGCATGGACTTCTGCATCCTGGTGGGCTACCGTCCATGGGGTCACAAGAGTCAGACATGACTTAACGACTAAGTCACCACTACCATCACCATACCACCACAGTAAGGAAGAAAAATATCAACCAAACAGAACCAGGAAGGTGATTATTTCATCATGTTACTTCTCTTTAAATTCCTCCAGAGTTTCCCATGACCACTAGAATTAAGATCTAAATGCTTATAGTGAAAGCAAAAGTCACTCAGTCGTGTCCGACTCTTTGCGACCCCATGGACTATACAATCCATGGAATTCTCCGGGCCAGAATACTGGAGTGGGTAGATTTTCCCGATCCAGAGATGGAACCCAGGTGTCCCGTATTGCAGGCAGTTTCTTCACCAGTTGAGCCACAGTATATAATAAGCCTTGTACCATCTGTTCCTTTCTGACAACCTTTCCACCACTCTTAGGACACTGCCTCTCCATCCACAATGAGACCCTTTCTAGTTTCTTGAACACGTCATGCTTTTGGCTATAAACACTATTTGTGTTACACTTCGCCCTTTATTTTTTTGCCTAGAGAATCCCAAACTCATCCTTTTCAGATTCTATTTTAAATGTTGCTTTCTTAGGAAAATCTTCTCTGGCCTTCCAGATGAAGTCAGGCTCCTGACACAGAACTTTTCCTTCACATGATTACTCTTTTAGAGTTAGTGGACTCCAAAGAGGGGTGAACATATCCCAGGGAAAAGAGAATATTAGAACTGTAATTTCTATTAAATCTTTATTGTTTTAATTTCAACTTTCCAGTTTATTTTAAAAATCTATACAACAGACCAGCAGAAAGACACATGAATCATTTATTAAACAATTAAGTATTCATTTTAGGAGTGTCTACTCAGAAATGTTTATTGATAGAGGCATGACATTTAAAAATATATTTGAGTTCACTGCTCTGAGCAGCTGGAGAGCAGAGTTTCCACCTGTTTTGCTCACGACTCTCTCCTCTGTGCTTTTAGTAGTATCGCACATCTAGCAGGATCTCACTACATAGATTAAATAAGTATCTCTTGCTGCTTGCAGAAACAAAAACATCTAGTTAGACTACAACATGAGATGTGTTCATACAGTAAATAGATCTATTTGCTAGTCAGGTAAACAAAATATAGGAAGGCAGGCTTATACATACAAATAAGCAAGTGTGATTTAAAATATATATTTATATATAGAGAGAGAACTACTGAGAAAAATATATAAGGAAAATGCAGTGTAAACAAAACAAATAATAACAGCTAATATTTATTTCATTTTTATGATGTGCCAGAGACTCTTCATTTATTTATTTTGCTGTGCCGGGTCTTCACTACCGTGCACAAGCTTTCTCCAGTTGTGGCAAGTGGGAGCTCCTCTCTTATGGGGGTGCAGGCTTAGCGGCCTCGCAGCATGTGGAATCTTACCAGACCAGATATCAAACCCATGTTGCCTGCACTGGCAGGCGGATTCTTCACCACTGGACCATCAGGGAGTCCATGCCAGAGACTCTTAAGCCCTTTGCTGCATTTACTTATTTAATCAGAACTATTCCGTGTGGTAGGTCCCATTATTATCCTCATGTTCAAGATGGAGAAACGAATGAATGGAGAGGTTAAGTAAACTGCTCACAGTTTGAATTCAGGAAGTCTGGCTTCGGAATCTGGGATATTAACTACTATTAAACATTAGCTCTGGCAGAGCACTTCAGGGGCTTCCCCGGTGGCTCAGCAGTAAACAATCTGCCGGCAACGCAGGAGCCACGGGAGACGCCAGTTCAATCCCCGGGTTAGGAAGAGTCCCTGGAGGAGGGCACAGCAAGCCACTCCAGTACTCTTGCCTGGAGAATCCCATGGACAGAGGAGCCTGGCGGGCTGCGGCCCACAGTGTCACAAAGGTCAGACAGGAGTGAAGCAACTTCGCGTGCACCCACATGCACTGCAGTAAGATTGACATTTGATATCGTTCAATTCCAGATGAATGATGTCTACCTCTGTACTATAGGCAAACAGAAGTAGGCAGATTCCACGTGAACTCGAGACTGAAATGAGTCTGAATCCTTGCTCTACCACTTACTTACTACTTAAAAGCCTCTCTTGTCCCTCCTTGTTCAGCAGGAGAAGGTTGAAGATTCAACAACAGAATCTATATAGCGTGCCTGGCTCAGTACCTGACAAACACTCAATGAATAATGGTCATTTTCCTGCTACTGTGCTGCATTCTAGGGGTAGAATCATCCACAATTTATGAGGGAAGACAGGTGAAGAAATGTTAGAATTCAATATGATAAGCGCAAGATGGTGAGCAGAATACAGCACAGTGTAGGGAGTGCTTCAGCCACTGCATTTGACAAAGGGAACTTTCGTAAAGGAAGAATTGAGTTTCAGAAGGTCTCAATTTCCAATTGTGAAGAGCAATATTGATAAA
The DNA here is from genome assembly GCF_910594005.1 of Cervus elaphus. Lineage (NCBI taxonomy): Eukaryota > Metazoa > Chordata > Mammalia > Artiodactyla > Cervidae > Cervus > Cervus elaphus. The sequence goes on along the minus strand of NC_057817.1, from coordinate 13,087,127 downwards.
AGAGATGAATATATAGTAACATTAAAATTAGGCCAGCACTTAAAATTTAAAAATAGGTTAAACAATTTTTAAAAACTGTTTTCCTTAAGGACTTCAAAGAGGTACTCTAAGGTTTACAATTTTCCATGAAATATGAAAGGATAACTGTGTAAGAAAAAAGTTCTTTTCTAAAATTTATTAAATTTATTTAGTTCTATGTAAGATTGTACTTGAAAATAGAGTGCTGTTGTTAAAAACATTCTGAAAAATGGTTTTATTACTTTCATAGGTATGGGAAGACAGGAAAGTACCAATAATTCCATTTTGGTTTAAGAAATAAGAATATATTATAGAAAACAGAACGTCAATTTAAATATTATTACTAAAGCAACATAAGATTAGATTAGGTAGAATGAATCAGGCTTTTAGAACTTTTGGAGGTAAAAAAAGTTACTTCTGCCAGACATGGCACTAATATCTAAAGTCTGGGTACCTTACAAAACAATGTTCTTAAAAATAATAGCTGCAAAGAGAGTTTATAATGAAGAGTGCAACCTGCTCCTTTGCAGCTACAAAGGAGCTCATCAGCCTTTAGAAGAGCCTATAGTTTTAAAGATAAATATTGCAATTCTAATAATTAAGAAACAAGAGTAAAAAAGGGCAGGTACAAGAAACATCTCAATACTATTCAGAAAGTAAAAGGGCAGAATAGGATTGTTAATAAATGGAACATGGGGCAATCCCACTTTTAATTTTTAGTAAGTACCAATTGTATTTTTCTCATTATTTAACACTAAAGTTTGGAGTCTGCTTTTTATAATTACATATTATGACATCACAGAATCACTGTAATCTTAATTTTTGCTGACACGTGTGAAAATAAATCCTTCTCTCTGTTAATTACTTAATATAATTAATATGTGGCAGTTTAGTCACTAAATCGTGTCCAGCTCTTTGTGACCCCATGGACTGTATGTAGCCCATGAGGTTCCTCTGTCTATGGAATTCTCTAGGCAAGAATACAGGAGTGGATTGCCATGCCCTTCTCCAGGGGACTTTCCCCACCCGGGGATTAAATCTGGGTCTGCTGCATTGCAGGTGGATTCTTTAGCAACAGAGCCACCAGGGAAGCCCACATATATAATTATATATAATTAATCTAGTTAATACAATTGTTTTCGGTAAGAAAATGCCTAAGATCAAGGATCTGGAGGCCACCTCTTTCTGTCTCCTCTGACGTACTAAGTATCTTTGACTTCTTTTTACTGAGTCTCGATCCTTATCACAGGAAAACGTTCAAGTTTTTCTGTCTGAAAAAAGCAAGCAAGCACACCAAAATCCCCCACCCCACACAAAACCTCTCTCAGATCCTATATCCTAAAACTACCTACCAAGGGTGGTTGTCACATGATCAAATGAAGAGTTGAGTCCCAGAAGCATTTAATGTACGTGAGTTCAAGTATGTATGCTTGGCATGTCATGAAAAATACTGTGAAACATTTTATGTATGTATTTTATAGTGTATACAGGCAAACAATATGCACTTAAACATTTTACACATTTACTTATGATACTGGGTTATAACACTGAATCTATGTACTTTCCTACAGTACTTTGTCGGAAATGCGAGGAATTTTCAGGTAGATTTTACTGTACATGACTCCTATGTTTCCACTGTATAGAATGGCTTTCCTATATAAATTTTCTTATTAGACCATGCACCCTTGGTTACTTGGTCCAGAAAGCATGGGAACCATGTCAAATAATGGGTGGCAGTTGCTGTGATAAGACTGCTAGACTAGTCTGCAATACTGCTTACCATCCTCCTGAGAAAGAGTAATGCTAGAATCCTGTTGATAATACAGGGAAGCGCCCAGTTACCTGTTTAATATACCTGTCTCTGTTACTCTACTATGAATGAGCTCCCTGATGGCAGGGTCCACAGAGTACTTGTCAGGTTAGCTTCAAGGCCTCAGACAGAGCCTCAGATCACAGAGGGGAGTGTTTAACACAAAGCAGACCGTCTGATTAACAGGACAAAGACAGCAGAGTAAGAGAAAAATTGAGACCACGATCCAAATTTTGGCCTCCCTGGCAATAGCATTCTTCCTCATACAGACTTCAAGAAGGCTCTAATTCTCATGAAGAATACTCTCAAAAATTACATTGTACTAGGAAAAAAACACTTGGACAAGGAATCAACAGATTTAAATTCCAGCAGCAGTAAACAAATCAGCTCTCAGAACTTCAACTTTCTCACTGAGAAAACTGAGATGAAATGGAGGTAACATCTACTTAATAGCTCAACAGAAAGATGTAAATGAGATGATGCACAATAGCAGTAAAGTGTTATAGAAATGTTCGGTAAGGTAGTAGTTATATTACTTTATAAAACTATAATTTTGATAATATACCTGTGTTGGCATTTTATTTTTTAAATAAGTACCTTGACTTGTTATTAATAAAAGTTTTGGTTTTCTTATTGCTTATATAAGTGGCTTGACCACTTACCATGGAATGCAGTAAGGTTAAATACAGTGATTTGCAACAGTAGTCTTCACTGGCTGTGAGGAATCTGCAAAGACTTTGAAAGGGGTACACCGTTGGGGCTGATTGAAAAAAAAAAAGTTTCCAAATCCTCTACTTCCTTATACCCACTTTCCTTAAACTCATCTGTCTGGGAAAATGCCTGTTTTCTACATCTCCTTTCACAGATGGCCCTTCTGCTCTAACTTGGCAAAGAAAAGGAACACCTCTAACCCATATTACTATGCTGCATTGCTATGAGGTGTAAGATCCTCTGGAGAATCGTTGACAAATAGTTTCCTTACTAAAGGCATTATAAAGGCCACACCCATCTGTCTAAATAGGAGATGCATTCCAATAAAGTTTAACTGTTCATATTGAATAATTAAAAATAAAAACTTTAAATTTATGCTGTCTACATGTATAAGTATTCATGTAACAATAACTTGATCCTAAATATCTTTTTTGTAACATTTAGAGCTTTGACAGGTATGGAAATTTTGTCATCAGGTGGACATGACATAAAAGTGCCAGGAGAGCAAGGACTAGTGACCGAAAGGAAAGGATGTTGCACTATGTTCCTATTTTGGATTTAAACGGGACTAGACTTACTGTATATAACACAAAATACTCCACAAGATTCTATAGTGGACTATCAACAATATATGTGATATCAAACAAAATAATCAAAACGATCTCATTTTGCTACTGTCATTTCCTTTGGAATTGAAAGACAAATAATCAAATAATCATATTAATCACACATGAGATTCTAGGATGAGTTATAATAATTATTTTCAAGATTTTTCTGTGCTTCTTAGAGTATGCCCCATAAAACACTTAATGTTACCAATTTTAATTACATGTGTGTACAGTTTTGAGAGAAAAAAATATATGAACAAATAAACACGTTTCAACAAAGTTCAATAGGTTAATTTTAATAATAATAGCAATCACTCACTATGTTCCCAGTGCTATTTTAAGCACTTTACATATACTAACTACTTTTCACAACATCTCTTCGAAGTAGGTACCATTTTCATCCCAATTTAGAGATGGGAAAATGCAGCAGAAAGACTTTAGGTAATGTGCCCAAGATCACAGTGTTGTCACCCAGTGAGGACTGGGTAGTGTTGTGAACCATCACACCCTGCTGTCTCTCACCAAACTACTGAGAGTCTTTAAGATAAAAATGTGCGTTCGAATCTTAAACAGGATGATAGTACATGAAGCATTTACTTGATGAAGAAATTCTTTTCTCTCAAAGCATTTTTATAGAATCACTGCTCTTCAGACAACAATCTGAAGAATACTGTCATAGAGTAATCAGGATCTGATTTATCTTTCTTCAAAGGCATTTGAACAAATGAAACTTGTGAATGAAAGTAGCCAAACAAAAATCATTAGAATTGGGAAATGATCAGAGACAAGTAAGTAAAACATGCCATATATTATGTGTAGCATAAGAGCTAACGAGAAGCTGATGATAGAGGAAAGTGGATATAAAATGTTAGAAAGGAGTGATGGTGGGTGTCACAGAGGGGATAATTTTGAGTGAAGAACTGAAGGAGAGTGAGCTAGCCATGAGGCTATCTGGTGATGATATTCCAAGCAGAGAATGCGTTGTATGGAAAGGCCTTAAAGTAGAGAGTGTTCCTGTTATTTTTAAGTAATAGCAAGGAAGGCAGTACAGACACAAATAAATGGGAAATTAGTAGAAATGAGATCAGAGAGATAATGATAGCACCATCATATAAGGCTTTGTAGGTCACAGTGAAAATAATCAGCTTTACTTCCACATGAATAAGAAGCCATGGGAAGATTGTGAGGAAGGCCTCACTTAAAAGTATTAACAGGATCACTCTAGCTATTGTGTAGAGAACAGACTCATAGGGCAAAGTCAGAAGCGGGAAGAGCACTAGGAGGTTATTATAACCATCTAAATGAGAGGTGATGGTGGCCCAGGCCAGGGAGCTGGCCCTGAGGATGGTAACAAGTAGTAGGATTTTAGATATATTTAATTAGAGAGACTATGAAATTGCTGGACTAGATCGAGGCAGTGTGAGAGAGAGGGGTCAAAACTGTCTCTGGAATTCCTGACCAGAACAACTAGAAGAACTGGAATATGGTGAGCTACAGTCCACAGGGTCGCAGAGTCAGACACAGCTTGAAGGAACACTAACGATTAGACTGCAGATTTGAGATTCATCAGCATAAAATGGTATTGAAAGCCATGCGATGTTATGAGATCACCGGGCTAGTGGGGATAGAAAAAAGCACTTTAACAATGAGAGGTTTCAAAGAGGAAGAGGAGTCAGCAAAATAAACTGGGGGAAAAAAAGGAATGAAACGAAAGAATGAAATGAAGAAAGTGACTATCTTAAGAGGGACTTTCTCTAGCATATAAGAGAAAAAGTGTTTCCATAGAAAGTAGTAAACTGTGTGAAGTACTGATGGCAGGCTAAGTAAGATGAGGACTGAGAACTGACCACAGGATTTAGCCATAGGGTGTCACTGTTGTTGTTGGTCAGTCGCTAAGTCAGGTCCGATTCTTGCTGTCCCATGAACTGCAGCATGCCAGGCTTCCCTGTCCTTCTCTGTCTCCCGGAGTCTGCCTAAATTCATGCCCACTGAGTCAATGATGCTATCCAACCATCTCATCTTCTGTCAACCCATTCTCCTCCTGCCTTCAATCTTTCCCAGCATGAGATTCTTTTCCAATGAGTCAGCTCTTCGCATCAGGTGGCCAAAGTACTGGAGTTTCAGCTTCAATCAGTCCTTCCAAAGAGTATTAAGGGTTGACTACTTTAGGATTGACTGGTTTGGTCTCCTTGCAGTCCAAAGGACTCCCGAGAGTCTTCTCCAGCACCACAGTTTGAAAGTGTCAGTTCTTTGGCGCTTAGCCTTCTTCCTGGTCTGATTCTAACATCTGTACATGACTACTGTGGGGTCACGAGTGACCCAAAAAAGGGGAGTTTGATGGAGTGATGGAAGTAAAGTCTGACTGGTGTTCAAGCAAAAATGGGAAAGAAATTGGCAGCCCTTTCAAGGGTTTTCCCAGGAAAGGAAAGAAGAGATATGAGATAGTAGTTGGAGGGGAAAATGGGTCCAAAGAGGCTTTTCAGACTCTGTGTTCTTAACCACTATGATATACGACTTCATTAAATTAAGCTAAAAACTGGCCACCAGGGCTCACTGGTGGCAGAGGAGCAGACACAATAACTAATTGTACATTTAGATTGGACAAGAGCAATGAATCAAACAGATTAAGTACTATGGCAGAAGAGAGTGAGAGGGAGAAGAGAAAGATACTAGAGATGCTTTCTAAACTGGGTTTTAAGGAAACCTTAGGATTTTACCTGCCAGAGGTCAGGGGAGGAAAGGATGACAGGAATGGGGAGGTGAAGATTTCAAGTAGGCAGAGGAGCGCCAAGAACACACATTAGGTGCAAAATTAATTGCATGGGAAATGAATAATCTAGTGTACAAACAGTGTGCATGAGCAGCTGCTTGGGGTGCAGAGAAGGAAGAAAGGGGTGACTTAGGCTGGAAAGGACATCAGTGACACCTGAGAAATGGCCCTGAATGCAATAATAAGGATATTTTAGTTTTTGAGTATGAAGAAGAGGAATTATCAAACATATTGAAGAAAAGTGACATGACTGTTTCTGAAAGATAAATGATGGGATTTGAAGAACAGACTGACAGGGGGCCCTCTGTCAGAATAAGGCATGGTTAGCATGTTAAAAAGGAGTGAGCATTCTTTCTTTTAATAAAAGTGAATGCAGTAGATCTAATTAAAATTCTACTCAAGTGAACCCAACACCATCCACATGCTGTCCACAAAATGAAGAACATGGCTTACTTGTAGCATTTTCCAAAGAAGCAACATCAGTGTAGAAAATTTTAGGAAAAGGTAAAGTAGAGATATACTAAATAAAAATAAGCAGAAAGTATCAAAATTCAGTTTCTCTATCATCACAAAACATTTATGAAATTATTTATCTTGTGCCTTTTATATGCTAATATATACTGAAAGACAAGGAATCTTTAGGTATTTCTTAAGACTTATAAAATTTTGCTGAAAATGGAAATCCCTTAAGGAAGTACCGAAAATTCAAACTACTCTTCAATTTAAAAGATACTAACTTGCTAATTTGGCCACACATTAGGGACTAAATAATTACCTTTAATTTTGTGAGCCAGTGTTGATGATCTGGCTTTTCAAATATTTACCTGATTACTGCAAACTCATAATGAAAATTAAACTGACTCATAATTACAGGCATCAGAAATGATGTATGTCTTATACAGCTGTTTACAGTACTCAGTATGAAAGAGAATTGTAAAGTATATACATCTATTTCTCTGTCCTCTTTTGAAGTGTTCTGAAGGATTTTTAATTCCATGAAATGCTTTCTTTGGCATTTTATTCCCTTAGAAAGTTTCCAGATAAGGACTAATTATAACATCTTAAAAATTATACAGATTATTGAGTTTTAACATAAATGTTAAATGCTAAGTCACAATTACAATCAACAGAGTAAAGATACTCTGTTAATTTAAGTTCATGAAAAAAGTTTACTTCTAAGATTATATAAACAATTATACTTGACTTTCGAACAATGTTTCAAGTATTCTGAAGTGGGATATCACTTGAAGACAATATATTTTAGTTAGCAAGGAAAATTAAACAAAGTGCAAAAGAAATTATTAAGTGATCTTATTTCTATCTTTAGTACTCTTGCTGGCTAGAGATTCCAATCAGGGTAACCTTGTTACATTGCTAATACAAGGAGACCTATAACTCAACTCATATTAAAAATATCCCAAAGAATTTACAAGGAGACCTGTAACTCAACTCATATTAAACATATTCCAAAGAGAAGCATGGGATAGTGAAAATATTTGTAGACTACAAATTTGGTCCTAGTCCTGGTTCTTTTAAGCTGTATGACATAAGACAAGCTTTTAACCACTTTTTCTTAATTTTCCTTATTACTATAAAGAGGTGATTGCAATAGTTACTAGGGATATAATATGTAGCTCAACTAACTCTGAGGTGTGGTCTGAAACGAGATTATAATTTTATTGCTACTGAATAAAAACAAAGATTTAAAAAATAGAGTGTATATGTCAATAAAATGCACCCCTGTAAGCAATACCAAACCTGAGAAACAGAAGTTACCAGTGCTTAGAAACTCCTACACGCCCCTCGCCTTCCCCACCTCATCACTCTGCGTGCTCAACTGCCCTCCGTCCCCCAGGATGCTACACCGCTAAATAATGCTTGTGCTTATCCTTGCTATGTTAGTCTTGATTGCTCACCACATACATATACTCCTGCGTAATTATACAGCTGTGCTTGATTCCAAATTGTAAGAATGGATCCATCCTTCAGGATTTTTTCTATAACGTTTACATTTACAGCATTCATTTACGTTGATGCATGTATTTGTAATTCATACATTTTCACCAAGGCATAGTATTCTACTACAGCTTATCCATTCTCCTATTAATGACATTTTTGTTCATTTTATTCATTCTGTTTAGACTACTGCTCTTATAAACACTGCTGCTATTGATCATTCTTCTGTTGTTCTGTTATTGTTGCTTTGTTTTATTTATTTTCTTAAATTTGGTCACACTGGACAGCTTGTGAGATCTTAAATCCCTGACTGAATCAAGGATTGAACCCGGGCCCCGTCAATGAAAGCACTGAGTCCTAACTGCTGGACTGCCAGGGAGCTTGCCTTTTGTGTATCTAAGAAGTGGCATCTGGGGGAAAATGAAAACCTAAAGCTGAGCTCCTTTCTCTTGGTTTCCAGCTTCTCCTAAATATCTGATAATTTTTAAGTACCTTGCTAGTATCTGATGTTCACCAGCCAATTAAAAACAAATTTAAATACACACATACACACAAACACACATATTTGTATACACTCACCACACACATGCATATGTACACATCTCAGCATTTTCAGCTTTTCTCAGACAGAGAGTTAGCTCTAATTACTTAGTCTGCTGTTCTTGAATGTGGGTTTCTCTTATTTTCTTTGGTTTTTGCATATGCCATCCTGACTAGATTATGAAAGACTCCTGTGTGGATACTAGATCCATAGTATGCATTCAGAACTTGATAGACTGCCTGCCACACAATAAACAATCCCTATGTTAAAAAATGTAAAAAGTACAAGTCTTGGCAACTTATTGGAATGTGTGGCTTGATACTGGGAAAAGAAAATAAGCAAATATCATTTTAAGACTCCTAAAGATTGATAATGGCCATGCCATTCCCCAGAAAGGACAAAAGAAGTCAAAGGACAGAAGAAATAGCAATAGAATTGGGGTGAAGCTGACTTTGTTTTTTGGCTACAGCTGAATCTGGTGTATTTTTAAGGTACTTAAGTGAAGCTATTCGGATTAAATTGAGAAATGTAGATTTGAACTTCAGAAAAGAGGTATGAGCCGGATACATGACGTAAGTTATCTCTTGTTACAGTAACTGCTAAGAGAAAGAAGAAATATAAAGAGACAGCAGCTGAGTATAAAACACTAGAGAATTTCTAGAAACACCAAGGGGCTAAGTAAGAAGAACACTTAAAGAAGATAAATGAGTGTTGAGAGTAGGAAGAGGAAACTTAGAGGAATGTAGCTTAATGGAAGATAATGAGGAAGGTAGTCTGGCAAAAGCAATTATTCCATGATCAAATGTGGCTGAAAGGTTACTAAAGGTCTGGAATGAAAAAAAGTCTTATAATAAATAACATCTATTGAGTAATCAAGGCAGGCAAGAATGTGGAGGGTTGGAGAGATTTGAATTTTTAAGTGAGAAGAAAGGTTTAGGAAAGAGTTTAGATGAGTTTAAGCAGGCATTAAGAGAACAACAGAACAACAAACACACTAATGAATAGATTTGAGGGCGTAAAGGAAGGCAGGCAGTCAATACGTGCGTGAACATGAATTTGCACAATTTTGTGACTTTTGCCAGCAAGGTTAACATCTTGGGGTGAGAAAGAAATCAGTTTTCTAGAAAGAGAAAGGAATTAGTTTACAGGAAACCATGAGAAATTCATCTCTAGACATTTTGAAGATTAGTATTTGGAAAAGAGATGGACAGTGGGATACAGATTTGGGAATTAACTTAATGGCATATGTAGATACTTACATGTCATAATTTTTTTAGTTAAAAAAAAGACCATTTTCCTTAGAGAAATTATACCTAATCTGAAAATATTAATAGCTTCTATTCCTATTAATGAGTTTGGATTCGTTTTTGTTTTTGAGAACTTGAAAACTATCCTATTTTAATTTTAAGAATAATTCCGTTATAACCAAATGGCAATAAGAATCATAAAATTATAACTAGTAGGAAGAAACTCATGAAAACCAAAGGGACTGCAGATATATGCCTGAGTATAGCAGTTGTTAAACCACTATTTTGAAAAACTCTCCTAACCCTTGCCTTTGTGTATAGGCAGTTATTATCTGGGGAAAACAGAAACAAAACAAAACATATGAGGGCTACTATTTTACCAGTAGAGACATGAATGGCCACAATGGCTGTTTAAAATTGATATCTGTTCTAATTACTTAAGTTTCCAGTGGTTGTGAAACATTTACGATATAACCTCTGCTCATATTTGGGCTTCCCAGGTGGCGCAGTGCTAAAGAATCCGCCTGCCAATGCAGTAGACACAAGAGACGCAGATTCAATCCCGGGGTTGGGAAGATCCCCTGGAATAGGAAATGGCAACCCAATCGAGTATTCTTGCCTGGAAAAATCACATGGGGGAGCCTGGTGGCCTATATAATCCATGGGGTCACAAAGAGTCTGACATGACTGAGCACTTACACACATATACACACACACCTGCTCATACTATATTCACTGAATTACTAATACATAACATTTCAATACTTCTCACACTCTAAAGCGCATTTTACATATATAACCATATACAACTTTATCATCATAACAACCTTTCAGTACAAAAGGCAATCAGTAGAACTCTTATTTCATGCTCAAATTCAAAGCTGCTTCTACTAATAACAGTGACCCTGAATAAATTCACCTGAAAATGAACAGTCACTTCACTTACAACACAGGACAGTCACTATTATTGAAACGAAATCATCATACCATTTGGTGATGCCATAACACTCTTTAATAATATCCTGAAGTATGGCACGATAGAAGAGGGACTCAGTAGGCAGCTGAAAAAAAAGCAGATATATATGAGCACAAGAAACAAGTAAAAAACAGAAATCAAATCAGTACTTGAGAGTCGGGACCATAAGTGAATGTTAGAAACCTGAGTTTGTTGTTAACATAGAGGATAATATTATAACTTTTATATTCTAAATAAAATGTACCTGGAGGCTAATTCTCACTGAGAAAATAGAAGAAACTATAAAAGAAGTAGTAGTGAATGAAGTAGAAAAGGAATAATCAAAGAAAAATGAGCTAATGTCCCAAATGGAATGCTTATCATTTAAAAATGTAGAAATAAACTTTCACAACCAACTGCGTCAGCACTGTATAAGAGAGAAGTAGGATGTGTGCAAAAGAGCAGAGAATGTGGGTCTTTCCTCACAGTGGTGGATTAGAGATTTAACCTAGGATGCAGAGACAGAGAGAAAAGGCACTACACTACATAAGGACACCCCAAAATATGTTCATTTCCTAGGGAAAGAGAAGTGGGAAGTGTCCATGAAGGTCCAAAGGTCGGGAAGAAGGCCTTAGTGATGCATAATAGTTTCAAAGAAGTAGAAGGTAATAAAGTACTATACACAAAAGAAAAATGCTTCACTGTGGCAATGTAACAGGTTCTCTTACACTAAGAAACCACAAACAGTGGCCCAAACTCCATCCATATCCTGAGACCTTTTAATACTGATAGTATAGGAAAATCCAACACAAATATCAGGAACAATAACCCTGTTTCCATGTCAAGTTACTGTTGGGAAAAAGAAAAATGAGCAAGCATGGTAGGAGGTCAACAATAATTGAATACCTCTGAATAGTCAAATAAGATAAGAACTAAAAACTGTTTTAAAGATAGAGTTCAATGAAATGTGGACATCTAATGAGTTATCCTTTTGTAACTTCACTTCTCCTCCTGAGCTGCACACTGTTACTATCACTTGTTTTCAACTAGAACACACTTGGATTCGAGTGGAGTTTAGCAGAAAATAAACATTCTGCCTGTGTGCTCAGGCAGGAAGCCTATTCTACGGCCCCACTTCCCCGTTTAACATCAAGTTCCCACACTGTGTGCCCCAGGCGCTGAGACGAAAAAAATCACAAGGTGGCAGTTGAGGGCCAATCATTATTTCTTGGGCCTTTACCGGATGGCACTGCCTTCTTAAGTCACTGGAGAACATCTGACTTGTAGGATCTTGAGAGAGTACTTGGAACACAAATTATATCTTCACTGGATGGTGGGGCCAGTGAGAAGGGTGATTCCAGTAGGAAATGGTATTAGTAATATCGCAGTTTCCAATCCAACTCCTAAATGACTGACTGAAAAGCAGACATATGTATACTGAGTGCCCACACTAAAATTTATAACCTTCAAAAGGCACACTCCTTATACAAAATTTCTTTCCAAATACAACTCCTTGACTTAAGACAAAATCTCTGATTTATAAACTTTCCTTTCCTGAAGAGTTTTCCAAAAATTTTATTAAGAATTTCCCATCCCTGGATATATTTTCTATTTGATATTTTTGGATCTTTAGTAATTCTTTTCCGTAGTACCTACAATCTCTATTATCTGTCCCCCATTTCCTCCAAATCCTTTCAGTTCTCTCACAGAAACGTTGAAATCCCTTTTCATATATTAATACCTACTCATATTGTTCTACTGAAATTCAAGGCATTCTGGGAAATATTTAATGAAGTGAAATATTAGAATTATAAATGGCTTACAAAATTAATTTTTATTTGATTAGTTATAATGGATAGGAACTTCAATTTTATGTAAATTTTATATAAAACTCCTAAAAATATTGAAGCTGTTGTTTGAGCCGAGGAAGCCTGGCTCTGATGTCCCACTACCAAGCCACGATGCTATTTTGCTTCTTCCACATTTTGGCAAAGATGGGTTGTCATCAATTTTTTTATTAGACACTTTCATGTAGGAAAGCTGAGAAGAAACTCTTAAAAAATAAAGCTCTCCTTTCTCATGCCTTTTAGAAAAATTATATAAAATGATATTCAGATAGTTTAGAAATACATGTACATGTATTTGTTATTAAAAACTGATTATAGAAAGGCCACCAAAAAGACCAAGAAACATCCTTTAAGCAAGAGAACATACAAAAATGGAATGCACAGAGGAATACAAACAGGATAGAATAAATGATCATTCCCGAGTAACCCTGAGTAAATAAGAACTTTACAGCTGTTTCCTAAGAGAAAGGAAAGAGAGTTATGAAGTGCCTTCGAAAGCGCACTCCTGGAATAACCAGGACTATGCATCCTGGTAAATACAGATGGGGGTAAGTGGGAAGGAAGTCAACATCTTCCGGGCAGCCTGAGCCTGACCACTCCAGGAACAAGCTGGATGTGCCTCAGAGTTTACTTTCTTTCCTTTGCAAATGATAAGTCAACGTAACACGTTAATGAATTTTAAAATGCGAGGGAGCAGACAGAGTTCACCCTTAAAGGATGTATATGTCTATGAAGACATGCATTCTATAGGTCTAGTGGAGAGGGCACTAAGCTGGAAAACTCTACAATTAACTGAGCTAGGATGTACTATTACCCTTGTGCTGTGTATCATGTTCCCACGTAAGCCTGGGGAATACTTAGCTCACAAGACTGACTGTAAAACATGAGCAAGTACGGGGGCAGCTGAAGAGCAGCGCACAGACGCGGGGGCAGTGTTATGATTGACGCTCTGTCCTCTTCCGGGCCCCTAAGGAGCCACTGTTTTGATCTGTACTACAGTCAAGAGCTTGGGCTCCAGAGTCAGAGATTCAAAGCTCACTGTTCACCACTTAACAGTGATCTTGTGTGTATTGTGAGGTAACAGTCGCCACCTCAGAGGCCATGTATGCGGCACTTTAATTGATAAAGCAAACTGTGAACTGAACTTCGGTAAGCACTGTATGAAACCAAGCTTTCATTTTCATGATCATAATTAATCACCTAAAACAGTAACAAGAGTTGACATGTACCGAACACTTACTATGTGACATTGTTTTAAGCATTTTACATCTTTCACTCATTTAATCCTCACAAAAACTCTGTGAGAAAGGTATTATTATTACTCTTAGTTTTATGATTGTTATTACTTGTATTTTACAGATAAAGAAATTAAGCTGTGGAGAAATCATGATGTGTCCCCAGCTCACTAAGCCAGTAACTGATGAAAGACAGGATGCAAACCAGCCATCAGAGACTACAGCCTGCATGCTTACAGTATGCTCGAGGGTCTTTAAAAAGTCAGTTTTGTCAGTTTCTAGGTAGCTACAATCAATATTTTTTAAACTGTGCTCAGTCACATCCAACTCTTTGCAGCCCCATGGACTATAGTCCGCCAGGTTCCTCTGTCCTGAGAATTTTCCAGTCAAGAATACTGGATTGGGTTGTCAATTCCTCCTCCAGGGGATCTTCCCAACTCAGGGATCGAACCTGCGTCTCTTGTGCCTCCTGCATTGGCAGGCGGATTCTTTACCACTAGGGCCACCTGGGAAGCCCCTAACTTTTTAAAGAAAAATCCACACAAAGTTCTTAGCACTGTGTCTGACCCAAAGGAAGCACTCAGTAAACGATACTTGTTACTACTATTATATTTAAAAATTAAAATTGACATATTAATACTCTCTGAAAAGAAGCTAAAAAGAAATCTCTAAAATTTAGGTCCAGTAAGAAAATTTTGTGATAAATTAAAAGGAACTCTTTAAAAAAACATTTAAAATATTTAAATATTTCATAAATCATAAGGTAGAGGATAAAGCAATTACATAGAATACATTAACATCTGTTTATACATAAAAACTCATTTGGTTGTTGCAACTAATGACTAATGAAGTCAATAAAAAAAAAGTTAAAAAACAACCAAATACAATGTGTGCTCTGAACTATAGTTAAAGAATAAATTGAATGCTACACCTTGTTTATCTTTGCTTGAACTAAGCCCATAAAAGCTTGAAAGTCAGCAACAACATTCTTCAAAAATATTTATAGACTGTTTAATATAATATGAAGAAATGAGACCCTAGCATAAGAATATAATGTAGAAGTTTCCCTAAAAGCTTAATTTTCTTTTCCTGAGAGTTCAATTCTGTTTTATAATAAAGTAAACTTACAGAAAATGTGTAAGTTTGAATATGAAGAAGAGACAAGAAGAGGGGATATTTATTAAAATCCATCAGGTTTTAGGTTCACCAGCAGGTCAAGTATGAAGAGCACTTTGAGAAAATCTATCACTTTCATCAGCTGGATTAAACACTCTCACTTACCCCTTGGCCAACTGCAACCCGCTCCAGAGCCTTTAAGGAGAAAAAAATAAGACAAAGATAGTTGATATGTTTAGTCTTATCTTATAAGACTTATAAACACATTATATGAGGGCTTGTAAAAGTGACATTTAAAGAGATTAATTAACCAATAACATAACAGTTTATACACTTAGAAGTGTTAATATCATGAAGGAATGTTAACTGGTACACTTGTATAATTTAGGGCTGCTATATGCATCTGTGTCATGTACACAAACACATACACACTGCCACTGTATACACCCTTTGAATTTAGAAGGAATTAGAAAACAGGAAAGACATAAAAAGACATATTCTTGGCTCTCTTTTATTGTAGCTAAAACAAATAAATCCAACGCTATTATAATACATTTATAATAAACAATTTATATGTTACTTTTAAATTTATTGTCTTCCAATTTTTAAAAAACATATTATTTTATCTTTTATTAAATAAAAGTATATTGACAAGTTATGGGTGAAATCTTAGCTTACAAAAGTACATGTTTTTGATCTGCATGGTCTACAAATTCAAATCAAATTCATATATGATCAAGTCACTTTAAGAGAAAGTAATACATATTTTTACAATTTTCTATGTAGTTGGTTTTACATTTATATTTAAATATAAAATGTTTTTATAAAACATTTCCTAATACTTCCAATAAATATTCATACTACAATATACATGAAAGATTTGTGATAATTTAAATATAGAATAGAGCCTTCTGAAACTTTCAGTTTTTTTAGAAACATACATTTCCACACTTACATTGTTTTATAACTGAATCGCATAATATTTTAACTAAAATTTTATTTTTAAAGCTTTAATTAGAAAATATTTCAAACATAAAGTAGTCAAATGTAACAGATTTGCATACACTTCCTAATTAAAAATATTCATATTTGCTTCAGATGCCTATGTCTTCTTAAATATTACTTTTTAGATATAGCTGAATCATGTCCTTTTAAAGCTGAAAGAAAATTTACAGATTATCCAAAGTGCAGTTTTTGCAGATGCACATGGTCACTGACAGTGAAAGGAACTTGCCACAAGTTGCACAGTTAGTTAGCGGGTGAGTAGGAACTAAAAACTTGTTTTCCAAATCCCAATTTACTTTTCATGATCTCATGTCATGAAGATTTAGTGGGAAAATGAGCTCATGTTATGAAAGTTTGCTTCACAGAAATTGTTTGAAGGAAAAAATGGAACTTTTCCATTGACTTCAAGGATACCTTCCCTGAACATCAAGAGCAAGAGTGTTATGAATACAGAAGATAATTATTAAATAATAAACTTTTTATTTTATATTGAAGTATAGACAATTCCCTGGTAGCTAAGATGGTAAAGAATCTGCCTGCATTGCAGGAGACCTGGGTTTGACCCCTGGATCAGGAACATTCCCTGGAGAAGGGAATGGCAACCCATTCCAGTATTCTTCCCTGGAGAATTTCATGGACAGTGGGAGCCTGTTGGGCTATAGTCCTTGGGATCGAAAAGAGTTAGTCAGACATGAGCGACTAATATTATAACCAATTAACAATGTTGTGATAGACAAGTTTTTAATAACATATTATTTGGTGTCAATACAAATATCATATAACACAGGGCTACTTTTGGTATGTGTTGTTGATGAGTTTACTTTAGAAAACCAAATGTTAACTTTTGACTACATGATAAAGGATGAACAGGTAGGTGATAAATAGTTTCTTACAAATATTAATAATTTTTCTTGGCCAATAAATATAGATGGTGAAGAGAATATACTAAGTGTTCATTTCATACTAATAAAATATTTTGAAATTTTATCAGGTTAAAAGTATGCTGATAAGATTGCACTAATATAATTCATTTTTTCCCCCTGGTTAGTACCCTTAACAGTCCATCTGAAAGTGTTATCAGAAAGATATCTCTATCTTTGTCTCACTCTCTCAATCCCTTAAGCTCTGAATATTTGTAAAAAAGGTCAGTTATGAAGAAAAAGGCAATGAAACAAGAAACACCAAAAAAATGTTCCTTAGACTTTCTAAGATTAGTCAACAAAAGAAATCCACGTGAGCAAAGACAAGGATAGAGCTAGAAGGAGAGGGGCATTCTATAAGAAGCTGATATTAGTCAGGCAAAGTGGTTGATAAATTCTTTAGTTTGGAATTTACTTTTCAAAAACCCTTCTTTACAGTTTGTTGAATATTTACTTTATAGCAAACAGTTTTGTTTTGTGAATATACTATATTCTTTTATCTTTCTAAGGGATATTAATGGCTATTATATATTATTTTGGATAGTATCTCTTTTTATTTTGAATCGTTTTCTCCAAGTTGCTTTTTTCCTATTTGTTTATCTGATCTCTATTCTTTCCTGTTAGACTTTCTTAGACAGCTAATGATTCTTGGCTGTCTGCTGATAATTAAAATGTGGGTATCATAAACTTGAGGACCATTAATTGCAGACCTCACCACAAAGGTCCTATTTTATTGTGAAATTTCTTTTTTTTTTAAATTGTGAAATTTCTAATGCCAGTATCTTCAGACTTTTCTCTTAAGCTAGTCAGATTCCCTACAAAAAGACTATTTCAATTTCTTCTTGCTTAGAGGAATCAGCAAACTAAAATGGACAGGATTCAGCAAATTTAATTCAGATGACCATTATATCTACTACTGTAGGCAAGAATTCCATAGAAGAAATGGAGTAGCCATCATTATCAACAAAAGAGTCTGAAATACAGTACTTGGTTACAATCTCAAAAATGACAGAATGATCTTGGTTCGTCTCCAAGGCAAGCCATTCAATACCACAGTAATCCAAGTCTATGTCCCGACCACAGATGCCAAAAGAGCTGATCCGTTCTATGAAGACCTAGAAGACCTCCTAGAACTAACACCTAAAAAAGATGTTCTATTCATCATTGGGGATTAGAATGCAAAAGTAGGAAGTCAAGCTATACCTTGAATAACAGGCAAGTTTGACCTTGGAGAACAAAATGAATTAGGGCAAAGGTTAACTGAATTCTGCCAAGAGAATGCACTAGTCATAGCAAATACCTTCAACAACACAAGAGATTACACAAGGACATCACCAAATGGTCACTACTGAAATCAAACTGATCACATTCTTCATAGCTGAAGATGGAGAAGCTGTATACAGTCAGCAAAAACAAGACCTGCAGCTGACTGTGGCTCAGATCATCAACTTCTCATAGCAAAATTCAGGCTTAAACTAAATAAAACCAGGAAAAACACTAGGCCAGCCAGGTATGACTAAAATCAAATACCATGTGAATTTGCAGTAGAGATAATGAATAGATTCAAGAGACCAAATCTAGTTAACACTATGCTTGAAGAACTATGGACAGAGGTCTGTAATATTGTATAGGAGGCAGCAGACAAAACCATCCCAAAGAAAAAGAAAAGCAAGAAGGCAAAGTGGCTATCTGAGGAGGGTTTACAAACAGCTGAAGAACGAAGACAAGTGGAAAGCAAGGGAGAGAGGGAAAGGCACATCCATTAAACAGAGAGTTTCAAAAAATAGCCAGAAGAAACAAGAAGGTCCTTTTCAATAAACGATGCTTAATAATAGAAGAAAACAACAAACGGGGAAAGACTAGAGATCTCTTCAGGAAAACTGGAAACATCATGGGAGTATTCAACCCAAAGATGGACACAATAAGGGATAAAAATGGTAGAGACCTAGTAGATGGTGAAGAGGTCAAGAAGAGATGTAAAGAATATATGGAAGAACTGTATAAAAAAGATCTTAATGAACCGGATTACTATAATGGTGTGATTAATCATCCAGAGTCAGACATTCTGGAGAGTGAAGTCAAGTGGGCCTTAAGAAGCACTGCTATTAATAAAGCTACTGAATGCGATGAAATTCCAGCAGAACTATTTAAATCCCAAAAGGATGATTCCAACAAGGTTTTGCATTCATTATGTCAACAACTCTGGAAGACCCAGCAGTGGCCACAGGACTGGAAAACAGTCAATCCTAATTCCAATCACTGCAGATGGTGACTGCAGCCATGAAGTTACAAGACACATGCTCCTTGAAAGAAAAACTATGACAAACCTAGACAGCATATTAAAAAGCAGAGACATTATTTTGCTAACAAAGGTCGGATACTGAAAGCTATGGTTTTTTCAGTAGTCACATATGGATGTGAGAGTTGGACTATAAAGAAAGCTGAGCACCAAAGAATTAATGTTTTTGAACTGTGGTGTTGGAGAAGACTCTTGAGAGTCTCTTGGACTGTAAGGAGATCAAACCAGTCAATCCTAAAAGAAATCAGTCCTGAATATTCATTGGAAGGACTGATGTTGAAGCTGAAGCTCCAATACTTTGGTCACCTGATATGAAGAACTGACTCACTGGAAAAGACCCTGATGCTGAGAAAGATTGAAGACAGGGGAAGAAGGGGATGACAGAGGATGAGATGGTTGGATGGCATCATCAACTTGATGGACATGAGTCTGAGCAAGTTCCGGGAATTGGTGATGGACAGGGAAGCCTGGCATGCTGCAATCCACAGGGTCGCAGAATCAGACACAACTGAGCGACTGAACTGAACTGAACTGAATCCTAATCCCCAAGAAGGGTAGTACTAAAGAATGTGCTAACCACTGGACAATTGCACTCATCTCCCATGCTAGTAAGGTCATGCTTAAAATCTTGCATGCTAGGCTTCAGAATTATGCGAACCAAGAACTTCCAGATGTTCAAGCTGGGTTTAGAAAAGGAAAAGAAACTAGAAATCAAATTGCCAACATTCGCTGGATTATAGAAAAAGCAAGGGAATTTCAGAAAAACTTCTATCTTTGATTCATGGGCTACGCTATAGCCTTTGACTGTAGATCATGACAAATTATGGAAAGCTCTTAGAGAGATGGGAATACCAGAGCACTTTACCTGAATTCTGAGAAACCTGCATGCAGGTCAAGGGGCAACAGTTAGAATCCTGTATGGAAAAACTGACGGGTTCAAGAGAAAGGAGTATGATGGGGCTGTCTGCTGTCACCCTGTTTGTTTAACCAATGTGCTGAGCAATCTTGAGCAATGCCGAGCTGGATGAGTTACAAGCCAGACTTCAAGATAGGCGAGAGAAACATCAACAACCTCAGATATGCGGATGATACCACTTTAATGGCAGAAAATGAAGAGGAACTAACAAGCCTCTTGAGGGTGAAGGATGAGAGTGAAAGAGCTGGCTTAAGACTAAATATTAAAAAAACTAAGATCATGGCATCTGGCCTCATTACTACATGGCAAATAGAAGGGGAAAAGGTGGAAGTAATGACAGATTTCCTCTTCTTGGGCTCCAAAATCACTGCAGATGGAGACTGCAGTCATGAAATCAGAAGACAATTGCTTCTTGGCAGGAAAGCAATGACAAATCTAGACAGTGTGTTGAAAAGCAGAGATATCACTCTGCTGGAAAAGGTCCATAGAGTCAAGGCTATGATCTTCCCAGTGGTCACATACGGTTGTGAGAGCTGGACTGTAAAGAAGGCAGAATGCCAAAGAATTGAAGCCTTTGAACTGTGATGCTGGAGAAGACTCTTAAGAGTCCCTTTGACAGGAAAGAGATCAAACTAGTCAATCTTAAGGGAGATCAACCCTGAGTATACCCTGGAAGGACTGATGCTGAAGCTCCAGTATTTTGGTCATCTGATGTGAACAGACAACCCATTGGAAAAGTCCCTGGAGCTGGGAAAGATTGAGAGCAGGAGAAGAGGGTGTCAGAGGATGAGATGGCTGGATGGCATCACTGATGCAATGAACATGAACTTGGGCAAACTCCGGGGGATGGTGAGGGACAGGAAGGCCGGGCTTGCGCAGTCCATTGTGTCACAAAGAGTTGGACACGACTGCACAACTGAAAAACAACAAGAAGTCAGATTCCCTACAAAAGGCTACTTCAATTTCTTCTTGCTTAGAGGGTATAAGCTGCCAACCTTCTGGGAATCAAGTCATTCTAAAAATGAGCTGCCATTCTGACAAGACCCTAAATGACTATTATCTATAAATATAATGAAAGAACAAGGCAAATTCCCAGAAAAATGTTTTAAGAGGATTTATCAAAGGAAATCATTATTTTAGCAAAAATAGATTTCTAAGTGAACTCTCAGATACATGACCTAGAACACTGCAGCACTATTTCTTTACATTGCTGTGTTACTGGCAATATAAAATTATCAAAATAATGACCGCATAATAGTTCATTTACCTTGGGGTTGCACATTAGAAACATTATTGTAGAAACTATATTTTACATTTGTGATGGCAAAATCCATTTACACCATTTAACTGGCATTTGGTCCTTTTTAGACCAATATAACACCAACAAACAGAGAAGACTGTGGGCCAAAGTGCTCTAGATCTAAGGATAAGAGCCAACTCAGACATTTTAAACACAGATTTCACTTAACTAGATAGGTACTTCCTATCCCAGACAGTTTAATAAGATTTTTCCCATTTTATGAAATCTTAGGAGTCCAAATGATCTGCTACAAACATACACACACACACACCCACCCACCCCACAGAGCTGTGGATAAAGCACTAAAGTAATTCTGTGTTTAAGAACTGGTTGTTGGTACATTTTATATGATAATTAAAGTAATTACATGTAAGAAATTAAGTACCATAATGCAGAATTAAAGTATAACTATAAATTGTGACCACACTGCATGCAGAGTGAATAATGTTGTAAGGGCAAGCCATTTCTTCCCCCTCATAATTTGCAGTGCATAAAAGCTTTAATAAAGATGCTCTGCAAAATTTGGCATTTAACAGAGCCAAAGAAATAAATTCAGCAACATCTGGATAAAGCTCTTAGTTGAGAAAGAAAAAATCCTACCAAGCAGGCTGACATTCTGGCATTACGGCCACAGCACCATCTCTCTTCCTTCAAATAGTGGCACATTGGAAATCCCCACCTTTCTTGGGTATATTCTGCAGCTGGAAGAAAAATATGAATTATTTAAATAAAATTCTTCCTCTTTTAGTTAAAATAAATAATCTGTTGAGTGCGCAAATCAGTCATTTGAAAGTCAAACAGTAGTTAAACATGGAAGTGGTAATGTTTAACAGCTCATTCCAGTATGTTAATTGAAAACATATTAATGTTATGAAAATGGCATTTTCTCAACAACAGCTGTTTTGTAGTCAAGCTCCAGGTCTGATACCAACCAATTTACCAAAATGATTTCTCAAAGATTTAGCAAAAGCAATTTAAAATGGAAATACTCCTCATGTTCAGTGTAACTACAGAAGATAAGCAATGAAATACTGGGCATTTCCTGCTGACCCAACTTTCTAATAAAATGATGTATTAAATGTGACATTTGGCAACTTATCCTAGAACAATATTAATTTATTCCCAACAATGTTGAAGCATCAATATTTTTTCCCCAGCCACAATGTTCACTTT
This sequence comes from Cervus elaphus, assembly GCF_910594005.1. NCBI lineage: Eukaryota > Metazoa > Chordata > Mammalia > Artiodactyla > Cervidae > Cervus > Cervus elaphus. The sequence goes on along the minus strand of NC_057817.1, from coordinate 13,064,700 downwards.
CCAGAACAGCTGTATGCACTCTTCTTTTTTCCATTATATTAATAGGATGTTACATTTTCAACTGTGATTCAGTTTGGCTCAACTGCATTTATGGTTTAAGTAACAACAAAAAAGTCAGCATTCACTAACTACTTAATCACATATATCCGCTGTTGACTCACTTATAGAGTTATATATGTAACTTGCTGATGTTAAAACCCCTTATGAACAACTATTAATTACACAGCGTTTCTGACAAGGAAAAAAAATCTATTTTAAATTAAGGCCTGGAAAATAAGAACTCAAGTTTATCAAAACAGTGGTAATGAAAAGAAAATTGAGATACATATGAATTTTCTCTTAGGTTAAAAAGTAAAATAAAACTAGAAAATAAGAAAATGGTTTAAAGCGAAGTATTACTGAGGCTGTTGCTGCCATTTAGTCACTAAGTGTGTCTGACTCTTCTGCAACCCTGGTGACCCCCCAGGCTCCTCTGTCCATGGGATTTCCCAGGCAAGAAGACTGGAGTGGGTTGTCATTTCCTCCTCAGGGGATCTTCCCAAACCAGGGACTGAACCCATGTCTCCTGCATTGGCAAATGGATTCTTTACCTCTGAGCTACCAGTGAAGCAATACTGTTGAAGTAGATTCCACCAAATAAATTTCTGTGTTATGAAATATCAGATGGTTTTCAATTAAAATAGAGAAAATTTAAGTTTCATATAGACATGAGCCTGTGACAGTGATTTCCTTCTTTCTTTTCATTAAGATTTATAATTGACCATATTTGATAATCAGATGGAAGATGGAAGATATATTCCTTGCCCCAGGAATATAAATAAAAATAATGCTAGTATTTATACAACACAATATCATTAAGCACTGTTATAAGTACTTTAAATGTATTAATCACCTTTAAATGCTAGGAGCTGTCAGTATATTAACCAGTCCCCACAGCAATTCTATGAAACAGGTATACTATGCTTCTCATGTTTCAGATAGAGAAACTAGGCACAGGGACTTTAAGAGAATTGCCTAAGTCGCAAATCTAGCACAGGACAGACCTGGAATTTAAACCAGCAGTCTGACTCCAGAGGCCTTGCTCTTAACCATCAGGCTATATAAACAACTTCACATACAGTTGCCCAGGACTCAGGGAGCCCTTGACGCCTATCCAAGTCCAAGGGACCCTACTTTACTTCCTCTGTCAATTGCCAAGATGGCTTGAAAGAGAGGTTTGAGTTTTACTGAAGGCTTTACGATTTAACCAAAACATGATTATTGCTAAATGAAATGGTTACTGTAAGTAGTTTAATTATGTTTCTGACAGCTGAAGAAAGAAATAGCTAAACTTTATAAAGAGTAAGGGGCTGAAGAAATGGGGTTTTGCTCTTTTATTGAGAGTGTTTAGGGAAGTCCTAACCAATAAAACCGTTTTTTCCCTTCCCGCATCTGCTCTCTTCTTCTTCCTTATAAAGTAACCGAGCATTCAATCTTTAGCTGGCTATTCAGCTGTTCAGAGTAAAGACTATAATTCCCAGACTCCCATACAGGCACTAGGATAGCTAGAGATTAAGTTTTGGCTAACAGGATGTGGGCAGAAGAGATGTGTGCAAATGCTCAAAAAGGGGAGGGGTACGCTCTGCCCTCCCCTCCCCTCCCCACTTTATGCTCATGTTGGCAAGCAGGTGATGGAGCAACAAGACAAGGATTCTGGGTTCTTGGAAGGCTTTTTGGTACAGGGCTCCTTTGTGTGTGTCCGGGTGTTAGTCCGACTCTGCAACCCCATGGACTGTGGCCTGACAGTCTCCTCTGTCCACGGAGTTCTCCAGGCAGGAATACTGGAGCGGGTAGCCATTCTCTTCTCCAGGGGATCTTTTCAACCCAGGGATCAAACCCGAGTCTCCTGCATCACAGACAGATTCTTTACCATCTGAGGGCATCTGTGTGGATGCCCACAGAGCTCCTTAATTGTCCACCTTGGGACTGAAATAGAAACATCCATCTGTTTTGTTGAAGTGACTGCTATTTTGGGTTTGAACTTATCTAGCATCTAAATCCCATGGACGGAGGAGCCTGGTAGGCTGCAGTCCATGGGGTCGCACAGAGTCGGACACGACTGATAGACTTCACTTTCACTTTTCACTTTCATGCACTGGAGAAGGAAATGGCAACCCACTCCAGTGTTCTTGCCTGGAGAATCCCAGGGATGGGGGAGCCTCATAGGCTGCTGTCTAGGGGGTCACACAGAGTCAGACACGACTGAAGTGACTTAGCAGCAGCAGCAGCATCTAAATCTTTATCTTAATTCAGTGTTTCCCAAACTTTTTTTTGTAGCTCAGCACTCAGAGAATATGGTGGATTTTGTAAGTCACAGTGGAATAAACAGATGATGACAACTGTGTTGAGCCAAAACCCATGGGATGAAGGAAGCAATATCACAGGAACGCCCATGTAGCATCCATGACACACTAGTTGAATCCATCTGTTCTAATTAATACAGGAGTCTTCTTTGAGAATGTGTATTTGAGCAGAGACTTACATGAGGAGACAAGTCATGAAAATATTTGTTGGGAAGACTTAATGAAAAGCAAACAAACAGAGCTCCAACAAGACATAGTTAATTTCCAAAAATGTAATACCAGAATATTATACAATTTAAAAATTATTAACTAGTAATTTTTCAATTTCTAACACTCCAACCAAATACCTATAAAACAAACTTGTAAGAATGGAAAAGAGAAGATGAAAGTCAGCTTGCTACAAAACAGAAGAAGAATTCCACTTAAGAAACAAGCAATGGATTTGTAATGAAAAGTATAATTAGTGTACCGTCTCTGCTCTGCAATTTGCCTTATGCTGCCAGGAAAAAAGCATGTCTACTTGCCTGAAAATAGGTAGACATTTCCTCCACCAATAATAAGCTAAAATTACTACTTAACATCAGACTGAAATGAGAAGAGTATTTCTAGAAAATGTATTACAATGGAAGGGATATATTATTTTCAGGAAAAAAACTCTAATATAAGAAATTCATGCCCAAGTTAGTCTCCAATTCTTAACCCACAGAAACTGTAATAAGATATAATAAAATTTATTCTGTCTCTAAGTCATTCAGTTTTGTGGTGATCTCTCAAACAGCATTAGATGATGAATACAGTCTTGAAGCAGCAACAAAGCAGCCCATCACCTCATACCAGGGAACTGAGAGAGAAAATGCCCTGCTTGATGAGTACGGCAAGAGTGCTTCCTCAGGGAAGAGCTCCGTTCTGATTAGACAGTGAAGGGATCTTCAGAGAATAGACTGCGCATAAAGGCAATTTTGGTAATGAATGACCTAATTCAAGAACATTTTGGAATTGAGGAGAGGTAGAAGGCAAGGCAGAACAAAGGACGTATATACATTTGGTGAGAATCCTGGAAATCAGGAATGAATTGTGAGGCCGGGTTTCTGGTGAGGACTGACAGGAATGGGGATCAAAGGCAGATGGGGTTAGGCCTGACCATGCCGAGAGACAGTGGTGAGGCTGGGAGTGTGTTGGGGGGGCAGGGAAGGGAATTCTCCAGGGAAACACAGAGCTCTGGGCTTGCCAAGGTGCACGGTGGTGAAGGGGAGACGCAGAGGGTTACAGAGGACTGGGGTTCCTCTGGATTTCAGATGATGCGGTGTGGCAGCCGGCAGGGAAGCAGTCACACTCGGAGCACGCGGGGCAGTCACTGGAGAGACAGGGGCTGAAAGACGGCAAGCATGTTCCTCACTCGTGCTGGTGAATGTGATGAGGGCGGAAGAGGGTCACTGTCTTCTTTAGGGCTCATCAAACTTTTCTTTGCCCCCACAATGAAGGCCTACAGAAGGCCACCCTTACCGTACGCTTAAGTAAGTTCCCCCTCCAAACCTCTCTGACAGTGTGAAGGACAGCAGACGGGCAGTCTCATTCCAAGCACGTGGCTCCCCAAACCTCCAGCCAAAACACCTCTGAACTTGTCACGCAGTTTACAGGAATGGCCAGCCTTGGTTCAGGGTTATATGACACCACAGGAGAGACTCACTCCTCTGGACACCCAGCGGTTGTGTAATCACCTTGAGGTTTTCTGAATCTGTATCACAGTTTGTTCTGTGATTGAGGTCAGAGTAGCCTCACAGCTTTGTTCATTTCCTAACAGAGCAAGAGCAAAAAGCTGACATGGAGGAGGGACACCCTCAAAGTCAAACAAAGCCTTTCATATACAAATTCACTATTATCTTTGGAATCTGTTTCATCAGCTTCATTCTGACTGCAGTGAAGAATGAGGCTCCCTTCTATGTCTTGAATACAACTCACAGTGTTCACCATTTCTATTGTTATGTCTTGGTTTCCTATTTAACTGTGTTCATATACTTATAATCCAGTCTAGTCAAACTGGGCATTAAACTTCCTTATCAGTGAACAGCTGACTCATTGGAAAAGTCCCTGATGCTGGGAAAGACTGAGGGCAGAAAGAGAAGAGAGTGTCAGAGAATGAGATGGCTGGATGGCATCACTGATGCAATGAACATGAGCTTGGGTAAACTTACAGGACAGAGGCCTGTATGCTGCAGTTCACGGGGTGGCAAGGAGTTGGGCATGACTGGGCAACAGAACAAACAAACAAAGCAGTGAAATCAAGTTGCTTTCCTTGAGGATCACTTTCATGCTATCTTTAATTTTGGAGGGGATGAAGTTTCTTGTTTTTTCTTTCTATTCCATTTCTTAGTCTTTTCTAGCTTTAGAAATGCATTAATCTTATCGTCTAGATATTCTACTAGTTCTTCCTTTTTGTGTTAATAATATTATCATCCAGCTAGTGACACAAGTTTGAATTATAGAACCATTTTTTTATTATTATTCTCTCTTTTAATCCCCAAGTTCTTATATACTCATTCTCTTAATTATATCTCCTTTTCATTTTCAATCTTCATTAGCTCTTAACTGGGTAACTGCAATACCTACTAGCAAATTCTCTTTCCCTTTCTTTCTGTCCTTCCCCTACATTAAGAGTAACAGTATCTTTCTGAAATCTATACATCGACACATGCCACTCAAACGGCCCTTGTTTCCACCACCACCAGCATCTATGAGACCAAACCCAATGCGTATTTTTCTTACTGCAGATTTTCAGATTTTCCTGATGTTCCTTCCTTAAAACATTCTCTTCACTTGGCTTCTATGATCTCATTCTCTCTTATCTGTGGCCTCATACTCTTCATAGCCCCTTGGCACCTTATTATTTTCTATTAAATGTTCCTAATGGTTAATCCTCCTACTCTCCATGCCCCTTTTATGCTTTCTTTGACTAAAGGCTCAAAAACTCACATGCCTTCAGCTGGTAAACAAATGAATGAAATGGCTAGGTAGAATACAACAGGTACTAAAATTTTTGTATGGTATGATAAAAAGTATCACATTTGCCTGGTCTTAACTGCTTTTTAAAGTAAAATTTGGTCTGTCAAAATTGCCTAAAATTAGTCTGAATCTATCTATACTCTTCCCCGAGGCAATTTTGTCCATATCTCTCTCAATACATGCTGATCATTCCTGTTATTACTTTCCCAGGGCTGCCGTAACAAATGACAACACACTGGGTGGCTGACAAAAGAAATGTGTTCTCTCACAGTTCTGGAAACTAGAGGTCTGAAATCAAGGTATCACTTGGGGCATGCTCACTGTGAATGCTCTTGCAAAGAATCTCTCCTTGCCTCTTCCTAGCTTCTGGTGGTTGCTGGCAACCCTTGCCTCACTCATTTCTGGGCAATTACATGTACTCCTTTAAATTTAATTCCCACGTTATCTCCAGGAGATAAGACATTTTAAAGTTATCTGCTGAATATTTCTAAGACTAAAAATATGCAAAAATAAACTCACTTCCTAAGCCTACAAATCTGTTCTTCCCCAATAATAATATGTCATTATGTAATCATGCTATCATCAACTCAACGGACATGAGTTTGAGCAAACTCTGGGAGATAGTGAAAGACAAGGAAGCCTGGCGTGCCATAGTCCATGGGGCGTAAAGAGTCAGACACGACTGAGCGACTCAACAACCATCACGATATAACCTAAAACCTTGCCATCATCTTTAGCCTTCACGGCCACCCTCACCACCACTCCACCCTGTTTCCCTACCATTGGTAACCATGTCAGTTGGTTTTATCTCTGAAAAGTCCTAGTGACTTGTTGTCACCTCCTATTTTTCAGAAATATAAACGAATGAATGCAATTATTTGGCAACAAACACTCAAAAATAGTTTTATGGAACTAAGTATACTTTGCCTTCCACTGAATAACATTCTGAGGCTTCAGTATATCGTCAAAGGCTCTCATAATCTGGCTCGGATTTGTTTTTTCATTTTTCTAAATGAAAACTGGATGCCACCTTTTTTAGAAAGCTTTCCTTTATCCCGGGGTTATGAAAAATTACTCTCTCTTCTAGTCTTAATAGCATTTGGTTTATACATCCATCATTCATTACTTCTTTTATTCATTTTATCAATAATTCATATCTGTAGTTGATTAAGATATATAGATCATGAATACATCACTCTCAGATATGCATGAAAGTTCTATGTAATTGTTTCTGAATTCCCCACTGTATCATGAGCTCCCAAAGGGGAAAGACAGACTCTCACTTATCTTATACCCTCTAGTGCCTATTATAGAACTTTGTTGCACTAAATCAACAGAATTACATAGATGAATCAAGATTATCTGCATGCCCTCACTGAAAATACATGCTCTTAAGGTTTCTTTAGACTTAAATGAAATTTGACATATAATTTTATCCAGAAAAAAATAAACAGGCATTATGCTGTTAGAGACATAAATTTTTGTCCCCTAAATTAATAATCTCAACTTACATTATAAACTGATTTTTGAAAGATTTTGCTTTGCTCTTCACATATCTTGTCCTCTTCTCCCTGTTTAGTTGTTCTCCTGTTTATAACCTGACATTATGTATCCACTTACTTATTTTTCTATTGCCTGATACCTTCTTTCAAAAAATTAATTTATTTTTGGCTGTGCTGGGTCTTCATTGTCTTTGGGTGGGATTCCTCCAGTTGCAGGGAGCGGAGGGCTCCTCTTCCTTGGGGTGCACAGGCTTCTCATTGCAGCGGTTCCTCGTTGCAGAGCACAGGCTCTCGGGCATGTGGGCTTCAGTAGTTGAGACACACGCTCAGCGTTGCGGTCTGTGTGCCCTAGGACATGCGGGCTTCAGTGGTTGTGGTGCACAGCTTTTCCTGCCCCATGCATGTGGAATCTTCCTGGACCAAGGAAGGAACCCATGTCTCCTGCACTGGCAGGCAGATTCCTATCCACTGCTCTATGAGGGAAGACTCTGATGCCTTCTTATCAGAATGTAAACTTAATGAGGGCAGGGGCTTTGTTTTGTTTAATCTTATATCATTGGTCCCTAAAACAGTAACTAGCATGTATCAGGCCACCCAATAAATGTTTCTTATATCAAAGGAAAAAACCCAACAAAATCTTTATGAATAAACTAACTAAAATGGGCAAGATTAACAAAAATATCTGAAACCACCACCAAATAAATGAAAAGATAATTTGTTACAACAGGAAAAACATATCAAAGACATAATTTATCCCCACAATAATCTATAAATTCACTGTATGTCAATAAAAATCCCAACAGCTTTTTTAAAATGGATTTTAACAATCTGATTCTAAAACTCATTTGACACACAAATCATCAAAATCAGCTTTTACTTTGAACCTGGCCAACAATGTATATTATGATCTAAACATTAGGAAGGAAATGAGATAATCTAAAAATCATTCTTTCTAAACACAAAACATTTTACAACTTTTCTATGAATTTGCACTATAAATCACATAAACTTTAATCCCAAATGACTGACTCAAGCAAACTTTTCTACCTAAGCCTTATTAAATCGTTGATGTGATCAGAATTGCAATTTTCCTCTTTCCAGGATCTCTGGATAAGTAAAATATTCCATTATCAAATTTTAAAATAGTTCCACTGTTAATATTAAATAAGCATTTTTATATTAATCATTTTCTTCTCTGAAAGATGGTGTATCCTTTCCCCAGCCACACAGGAAATATTAGAAAGAACTGTAGCAAAACATGAAACAAAGCCTTATTGCTTGACTTCTGTATCCAGTACTGTTCACCCAAATGTGCACGGAATATCCTGGCTTCCATTACTGAGTTCAGACAACAAATGAGATGCAGTCAGTAAGCCTTTCCTGACAGAAATCTCTTTGAGGAAACCCACTCAATAACCCTGTATCTGGTTTTTAAAAAATATAAAACTGCATTTGTATGTCTTACACCGAACAATGAAATAAAATGGTCACTCTTTTAAAAGTAAATAAATAAAACTCATTTGAAAGAGAAAAATGCATGAGTTAAGAAAATTTTGAAAACTAAGAACTTTGAAGGACTTGCTCTACCAAATTTCAAAGGTTCAAATAAACTACAGAAATTAAAACAGTATAGTTTTATTATAGGAACCAACAGACTAAAAGAAAAGATAACCTAACAATGCACTATCTGAGAAAGGTGTCATTTCATATCAATGCGCAAAAGCAAGGATTATTCAATAAATAGAATTTAGAAAAAATAGAACCATTTTGCAAATCATAAACAAAAATAAACCCAGATAGATTGTGAAAGTGAAAGAAAGTGAAAGTTAAGTCACTCAGTTGTGTCCAACTCTTTGTGACCGTATGGACTGTAGCCCACCAGGCTCCTTTGTCCATGGAATTCTCCAGCCAAGACTACTGGAGGGTTGCCATTTCCTTCTCCAGGGCACCTTCCCGACCCAGGGATTGAATCCAGGTCTCCCGCATTATAGGCAGACTCTTTACTGACGGAGCCACCAGGGAAGATAGACTATGGAACCGGATAAATCAAAATTTATAGTTAGAGGAGAAAATTATAAAACATATGTCACCAATACAGGAAAAGTGAAATAGAATGCGGTACATTGATTCCAAGGAATACTTTGTCTTTATTAAACAAATTTAGTAAATCTATATATGTTAACAATGAAAGTGAAAGTCACTCAGTCATGTCTGACTCTTTGTGACCCCATGGACTATACAGTCCATAGAATTCTCCAGGCCACAATACTGGAGTGGGTAACCTTTCCCTTCTCCACAGGGATCTTCCCAACCAGAGATCGAACCCAAGTCACCCACATTGCAGGTGGATTCTTTAACAGCTGAGCCACAAGGGAAGCCCAAAATACACTGCTAAGTAAAAGAACAATATTGTACTGCTCTTTCTTATTAGATCACTTCACAGGTCCTCCTAGTTTTCCCAAATTCCTTTTGGAAAGTACTTTGAACTTTAAAGAATGTTTCTAGGTTTAATCCCTGTATTTTTTTTTTAAGATCTCTACTCCCTAAGTGATATCACTCAAACTTACTATCTGTATGTTAGTAATTCAGAGATTTATCTTAAACCCAGATTTGTCCTCAGAAACCCAGAATTATCTATCCAACTGATAATATAACCTCCACACTTGTATTTTTAAAACAAACGTCAAACTCAATTGTTCAAAACTGAACAACTTTCTTCTCAATTCTACTCTTTCAGCAGTCATATTCAGGTCACTAATTAACTCCATTTTCCCATTGTTTCAGACCAAAAACCTTTGAGTTACACTTGATGTTTTTCTTATGACATTCAAAACATTATCTAAGGGTAAAAGGTATATTAAAACTATACTGAACTGCTAAGACTTCTGAAGTATTCATATCTTACCAGTTGATTGAATAGAAAACAGAAAGAGAAATTAAGGAAACAATACCATTCTCCATTGCAACAAAAAGAATAAAATACTTAGGAGTATATCTACCTAAAGAAACAAAAGACCTATACATAGAAAACTATAAAACACTGATGAAAGAAATCAAAGAGGACACAAACAGATGGAGAAACATACCATGTTCATGGATTGGAAGAATCAATATTGTCAAAATGACTATACTACCCAAAGCAATCTATAGATTCAATGCAATCCCTATCAAGCTACCAACGGTATTTTTCACAGAACTAGAACAAATAATTTCACAATTTGTATGGAAATACAAAAAACCTCGAATAGCCAAAGTAATCTTGAGAAAGAAGAATGGAACTGGAGGAATCAACCTGCCTGACTTCAGGCTCTACTACAAAGCCACAGTCATCAAGACAGTATGGTACTGGCACAAAGACAGAAATATAGACCAATGGAACAGAATAGAAAGCCCAGAGATAAATCCATGAACCTACGGACACCTTATCTTCGACAAAGGAGGCAAGAATATACAATGGAAAAAAGACAACCTCTTTAACAAGTGGTGCTGGGAAAGCTGGTCAACCACTTGTAAAAGAATGAAACTAGAACACTTTCTAACACCATACACAAAAATAAACTCAAAATGAATTAAAGATCTAAATGTAAGACCAGAAACTATAAAACTCCTAGAGGAGAACATAGGCAAAACACTCTCTGATATAAATCACAGCAGGATCCTCTATGACCCACCTCCCAGCATATTGGAAATAAAAGCAAAAACACACAAATAGGACCTAATTAAACTTAAAAGCTTTTGCACAACAAAGCAAACTATAAACAAGGTGAAAAGACAGCCCTCAGATTGGGAGAAAATAATAGCAAACGAAGCAACAGACAAAGGATTAATCTCAAAAATAAACAAGCAATTCCTGCAGCTCAATTCCAGAAAAATAAATGACCCAATCAAAAAATGGGCCAAAGAACTAAACAGACATTTCTCCAAAGAAGACATACAGATGGCTAACAAACACAAGAAAAGACGCTCAACATCACTCATTATCAGAGAAATGCAAATCAAAACTACAATGAGGTACCATTACACACCAGTCAGGATGGCTGCTATCCAAAAGTCTACAAGCAATACATGCTGGAGAGGGTGTGGAGAAAAGGGAACCCTCTTACACTGTTGGTGGGAATGCAAACTAATACAGCCGCTATGGAGAACAGTGTGGAGATTTCTTAAAAAACTGGAAATAGAACTGCCATATGACCCAGCAATCCCTCTTCTGGGCATACACACTGAGGAAACCAGATCTGAAAGAGACACGTGCACCCCAATGTTCATTGCAGCACTATTTATAATAGCCAGGACATGAAGCAACCTAGATGTCCATCAGCAGACGAGTGGATAAGGAAGCTGTGGTACATATACACCATGGAATATTACTCAGCCATTAAAAAGAATTCATTTGAATCAGTTCTAATGAGATGGATGAAACTGGAGCCCATTACACAGAGTGAAGTAAGCCAGAAAGATAAAGACCAATACAGTATACTAACACATATATATGGAATTTAGAAAGATGGTGACGATAACCCTATATGCAAAACAGAAAAAGAGACACAGATGTACAGAACAGACTTTTGGACTCTGTGAGAGAAGGCAAGGGTGGGATGTTTAGAGAGAATAGCATCAAAACATGTATATTATCAAGGGTGAAACAGATCACCAGCCCAGGTTGGATGCATGAGACAAGTGCTCGGGGCTGGTGCACTGGGAAGACCCAGAGGGATTGGGTGGAGAGGGAGGTGGGAGGGGGGATCGGGATGGGGAATACATGTAAATCCATGGCTGATTGATTCATGTCAATGTATGGCAAGCGCCACTACAATATTGTAAAATAATTAGCCTCCAACTAATAAAAATCAATGGAAAAAACAAACAAAACAAAACTAAAAGAATAAATACAATTAAATTATATAAATCAGACCCATACTGTTGTGAAATAAAATTCACATTTTATGGCAAGGCAAGACAAATTTAAACATAAAAAGTTCTTCTCTGCCCTTTGGCCAGATCTCTCCCCACACTGTGCATTGCGTATGTACACTATGCATCAACCAAATCTTCCCCATCAGCAGGAATACCTGCTCAATCATAAAGAACAACATTCTCCCAGCACTGAAAACACAACTCCTTAAATGATTACATTTCTTCTTGATCTTGAAAGGGGCCAAAATGATGCTTAGATCTGGACTGTGTAAACTGTCAATAATATGCCATTTAATGTATAGCCCTGTGTTCCAAAAAACTTATGTAACTGTGCCTTGACTTCTAATGGGTGGAGCAGTTCTCAGAGTTTTCTAAGATGCTGTTCCCTGGTTATAATCTTTAGTTTGGCTCAAATAAAGTTTTCCATCTCTTAGATGGACTAATTTTCATCAACACTTTGCAGTTAAAGGATAAATTCAAAACAGTACAATCAGATGAGGCATAACTAGATAACTTAAAAGTGGATAAATTCTAAAAATTGATCTACTCTTTAAAAATGCTTAGGATAAATATGGGTAGAAACATTTGGTAACTTAAAATATAAATCTTATGTGTAGCTCTTATTAAGTTTCAAATTGCAAAGGAAGTACAGAAAAAGATCCTATTAGGTTGGTACAAACGTAATTGCAGGTTCGGACTGTGAATTTTAAATCATTATAACTAGGCTTAAACACATCTTTATTAATCAAAATAGGAACCACTACAATCAATACATTTTTGCCAATGAAAAATAAATTTGTTTATCCTGTAGCATAAAAATCTGTGCTTCAGGATTTGATGGACTCTTGGAAAGCATCTTCTGCCTCTTGCTGGTTGTGGAAGCATTTTCCCTGTAAAAAGTCACTGAGATGCTTGAAGAAGTGGTAGTCAGTTGGCAAGAGGACAGGTGAATACGGCGGATGAGGCAAAACTTCATAGCCCAATTTGTTCAACTTTTGAAGCACTGGTTGTACAATGTGTGGTCAGGCATTGTTGTGGAGAATTGAGCCCATTCTGCTGACCAATACTAGCTGCAGGCATTGCAGTTTTCAGTGCATCGCACCGATTTACTAAGTACACTTCTCAGATGTAATTGTTTTTCTAAGATTCAGCTGTAATGGATCAGATGGGCAGCAGGCCATCCAACAGTGACCATGACCTTTCCCCCCCCATGTACTTTTAATACCAAATTAATAGGTATTAATTAATGTATTAAGTAACATATTAATGACATTTTACACTATGTGTCCATTAAGATATTCTATACATAGGTTGAATCATATGAAACTGCTATCATTGCTGGGTTTTGTAGGTGAAAAATGGTTGAACACCAGCAATTTCATTGAGTTCAACCTGATCACTCCTTAACTTAAATATTGTTGTTATTGTTGAGTTGCCAAGTTGTGTCTGACTCTTTTGCGACCCCATGGACTATAGCCCATCAGGCTCCTCTGTGCATGGGATTTCCCAGGCAAGAATACCGGAGTAGGCTGCCATTTCCTTCTCCAACCATGGCCTTTTTTGGTGCAAGCTTGGATTGGGGAAGTGCTCTGGAGCTTCTTCTCAGTCCAACCACGGAGCTGGTTGTCGCCAGTTGTTGTATAAAATCCACGTTTCGTCACACATTGCAATCCAATTGAGAAATGGTTTGTTGTGTAGAATTAAGAGACATGGCACTTCACAACTGTGACTAGTTCTGATTTTCAGTCCGTTCGTGAGGTACCCACTTACCAAGCTTTTTCACCTTTCCAATTTGCTCCAGATGCTGAATGACCATAGAATGGTCAACACTGAGTTCTTCAGCAACTTCTCACACAGTTATAAGAGGATCAGCTTTGACAATGGCTCTCGAATGGTCACTGTCAGCTTCAGATGGCTGACCACTATGCTCCTCATCGTCAAGGCTCTCGTCTCCTTTGGAAAACTTCTTGAACTATCACTGCACTGTATATTCATTAGCAGTTTCTGGGCCCAAAAGTGTTGATTTTATGAGTTGTCTCTGCTGCTTTATGATCCATTTTGAACTTGGATTAAAAAATCACTTGAATTTGCTTTTTGTCTAATATAATTTCTATAGTCTAAAATAAACATAAAATAAACAGCAAATAATGTCATTAGAAAAAAAATAAAGAAATGCATATTAAAATGATGAATAACATAGCCACATTTATTTAAAAATGTATTCCAATATCAAAAGGAAAAGTTCAACAATGCAAAACCGCAGCTAGTTTTGCACCAACCTAATAGAATTCAAGACATTTGAAGAAAGTCACAGCAGAACAGATATTCACATTAATTAATTATCAAATCTATACTATGAATTGAGGCTCTACTGTGTCTTCTACTTCTGCCTTCACCAAAAGAATCTCCAGTTTAAGTCACTGAGATATATATCCCATGTATGGTCTTTTGCTTCAGAGAATACTCTAATGAGAGTGGCTGATTAGTCAATGGTAAAAGGGTAATTTATCATTTCTCATTTGTTTCTCTCTAGACTACACCAGGTTAGCCCTATTTACATCATCTTTTTTTCTGTTTCTCATCTCCACTTATCGGAGAAGGCAATGGCACCGCACTCCAGTACTCTTGCCTGGAAAATCCCATGGATGGAGGGGCCTGGTGGGCTGCAGTCCATGGGGTTGCAAAGAGTCAGACATGACTGAGCGACTTCACTTTCACTTTTCACTCTCATGCATTGGAGAAGGAAATGGCAACACACTCCAGTGTTCTTGCCTGGAGAATCCCAGGGGCGGGGGAGCCTGGTAGGCTGCCATCCCTGGGGCTGCACAGAGTCGGACACGACTGAAGTGACTTAGCAGCAGCAGCAGCATCTCCACTTGTAGCTCTATTGTATAATCAGTATACTAATATTTCACCTATCCTTTGGTTAAAAGTGTAGCTGAAAACATAATCTCACAGGAATATGTAAACTACAGTCCTAGATTAAAATATATTGCTTTAACAGAGTCACATCTACATTCAAACACTGTTTCTTAATGAATCAGCCTAAATACCACTGCCTTGGTAGTTTTTTTTTAATTGGCCACACCACGTGGCATGTGGGATCTTAGTTCCCTGGGCAGGGATTGAGCCCGCCTCCTGTCTCCTGGAAGTGCAGAGTCTTAATCACTGCACTGCCGGGGAAGTCCTGCTTTGCTATTTTTATGCATGACTATAAGAACAGCAGTGTCTGAGTACTGATAGAAAACACTGCACTGGTCTGGCAAACACTGTGATAGCAGCTTCTCAATGGTGCATCTTACTGTGCATGATAGATTTCCTCTGTTCCTCTTCATATATTCTATATTCAAGACTCCAGTCTTGATAAAATAGTTTATATTGAGCACATATGGAATATCTGAAACATTAAGACAATGAGACAATCTTTATATGAATATCGTGAATCACATTGTAAACTTCATTCCTAGGAAAATTTTGCTCATTGTGCCAGACTGATGATGAAAGAAATTTAGACAATGTGTTTATAATTTATTTATCATATGAAAAAAAGAAATGTGCAAATACAATATTTATAGCAAAATATTTTTCAACATCATTTGCTATATAGACTACAAATCCAAATTTGTATATAAAACTGGTAGAAGGTAAACTAGTTTTTTTTAAAGCCTGTTTTGTATTAGTTTGATTGTAAACTTTCTGATAAGAATTTCTCTTAACTTTGATTTCATATTACCTTATGGTTTGAAGCATATATTTCTCTTTAGTACTTCTTTTAAGTAAATATATACTAATTTTCAATTTTAGATTTAATGAAATTCTTTTACTTATCATGAGCACAGTGAAAACTTGTTTTTTTGCTAAATAAATATAATCTGCATGAGCTTCTAAAACCACTTTCTATTAGTCATGAAAAACAATGAAGTGCAAATTAAAGAAAGGTGAATATATATTAAAACTCCATGTCTAACTACTTGTAGGCAGCAAGAAGATTCCCTATGGCAAAAGTAATCAGAGCCAACACTCTAGAAAATGTACAACTGACTGAAGATCAGATACAACTGTCTGTGTGAGGTAATTATGCACTGACTGCCAAGTACATCTAGAAATCTCTGCATTCACTCTATGTTAATTGGCAAGAATTTCCCTTAGACTTAAGCCCAGCTGAACAATGAGAAGTAATGTGATGTTGTAAGTAAAGGTTATAAACACCTGAATCTACAGAGTTGACAGTGGGGTCTACTTATCCACTCTTAAGATTACAAGATCAATACCTTCTTCAAGCCAAGCTATCTCTTGATGGCTACCGATTTTAAACAAATTTAATAAACTGTTAATATTGATAGCTAAGAAAATGAAAATTTAAATAAGCATTTAACTAGGAATTTATTGTTAGATAACTTTTACTTAACATAAAGCTTTTGGAAAATTTAAGGCTGTTATTACAATGACATAGATTTAAGAGTATGATTTGCAAAAGCTCTACATTACCCTTCAAATGCAGAATCATAGTAGGAAACTAGAGTATTTGTTTATGCAAACCCTATATAATTAAGAAGAAAAGAAACCAGGGCTAACTCTAAATATTGTGATAAATACAGGTGAGGTTCAGTTTAAATAAAAGACATATTTTGGAAAGCTATATTCAAGTCATAAGATCATATTCTCAGAGTCATAAATGAGACCTTCATGATCATCTAATTTTTCTTTTTCCTAATTTACAAATGATCCACAAAGGTAAACTTATTTATACAAGGCCACAGCTCTGCAGAGAATAGTAAAACTCTAGTCAATCAAAGACTCTCCTCCCTATGGGATATTTTTGGACTTCCTTGGGAATTTACATATTACGATCTCAGAGCATTCAAATCTAATACAGCACCTATTACATTGTCTTTTGTTATACGTGTGTCTTTTGTTATATGTCTTCCCACTGGGTTGTCAATTTCTGGATACTGTCCTACCTAGGTATCTAGGAAAATAGGCAGTTGGTGGATACAGAGTTTCCTGAGTATCTCTTGTATCTTAGCATATCCTATGCTGAATATATTTTCTCTGATATTCTCAATGCTCAAGGTTGTTACTAAATCAGTTCTTATGCTCTAATAATTTCAGAGAGTCTTCATTTTAATTTCAGATTGATTTTAAAATTAGTCAGACTTGCTAAAAGAATTTCATGCCCCAATATCCAGACTCTGGATCAAACAGTAATGATGTATAAGAAAGGCTAAAAGAAAGTTAATTGAAATGAATTAATTTGAAATATTACCAATCATTTATAAATTACTTGTTTTTAAAACTTTATTTTTGGATGGTGAGAGAAGGGAAGGATTGGGATTTTGGAATTAGAAGATGCAAACTATTATACATAGGATAGATAAACAACAAGATCCTACTATGTAACACAAAGAACTATATTCAATATCCTATGATAAACCAAAATGGAAAAAACATGAAAAATAATGTATATATGTATTGGAGTAGGAAATGACAACCCACTCCAGTATTCTTGCCTGGGAAATTCCATAGACAGAGGAGCCTGGTGGGCTACAGTCTAAGGGGTAGCAAAGAGTTGGAAACCACTTAGCGACTAAACAAACAATATATAAGTGAATCACTTTGCTGCACAGCAGAAATAATTACATTATAAATAAACTATACTTCAATAAAATTATTTCTGAAAATCTCTTTTCTTCAAAGAATAATTTTGAAATATAATCAATTGCTTATAATTTGTTTTTTAATAATAACTTGTTTTTATTTTCTCAAATTTTATGCTAAAATTCTTTTAAAATTTTAAGTAATGAACATGTGATATAGTAGGAAGTTTAGAAATCTGAAAAATCTCTGTGAGATTCAGTTGAGAAACTGAAGTCTTTATATGAAAAGTTGGCCAGTGAAAAAGAAATAAACTAAGGCAGGCATAAATATTCCTTTATATTTGTCTAAATAAAGGAACTTATTCTTTTGACAAATATATATTCAGCATTTGTTGCATACCAGACACTGTTTGGGAGGCTTTACAGATAGACTGACTTGCTGCTTAAGTGAATAAATTCACTTACTTAAAACAAACAAACATATATTTACATTTATTTCAAACTGTGGGTCAAAGTCAGTGGTGCAGTGAGGTTGATCCAGAGAGAGCTGACTCTGTCATCTCTTCCCAGCCAAGCATTCAGTGCAACAGTGGTAGCTTGAAACTGGCCAATCTGGGTTATTTATACCATGGATACCAGGAAACGTGACATATTAGAGCTTTTATACAGGGTCAGAGCAAATCATTTAAACATTTACTGTCACACCACTGGCTACAACCCACTAATGGGTCATGAAATTTAGTGCTCGTGATCAGTATTTCTAAAAAATTTAATAGAAATAGAATAAAAATATGAGCACACATTTGTGTGTTGTGAGATCTAGTACCTTTCAAAGAACAAATATATTAAAACCTGATCAGAAACTCCTGCTGCATGTGCTCCAATTTTCCACTAAGCCCCTTTGATGACAGATGTCAGCTCACATCTGACTGGCGTTTGCCTTTTGAATAGGAATGTAAGCAGCTAATTAACTCCTTCGGGGTGAATGCTTCTACTGCACTAGTTGTCCTAGCCTTGATCGCACGATTTCTGGTTTCCCCACTGTTTCACTGGAAGGGTACCAGAGAATCTCATAGTTGAAAATTCACAGGTCCTGACAGCTTCTGCTTTTGGTCATGTTACTGTTTTGCTCAAAATTTTCATTTCTGAAATGGACTTTCATATGAGGCCCTCTTGGACTGACCTCTGCCTTTCTTTTCCACCTTATATCACTCTTCTGTACTTCATAAGAATCAAGCTACCACCTAGAATATTTATTCATCTCCAATGAGTGACCTGCCATGCCTTAACTCACCTTGTTCCTAACGCTTGCAATGCCTCTCTTAACATTTTTGTCTACCTAAATCCTACCCTACAAAGCTCAATTCAAAAGTTACTATTAATATCTTTGCAAAGCTCTTCCTGATTTCCTAACAGGAAATCCTTTCCACCTTCTAGCTGGAATAGCTCTTTTAATACTTATCATATTCTCTTTTTTTCCCTTACCTCTAAGAAATCATTTATAAATTGTATATATTCACATATAATCTGTCACATAAAATTTGTTATCCTTTGTTGTTGCTATTATTGTTGACTTGCTATATATTTATAGTGCATAACAACTAGTCTTAAGGTAAAATTTCACCAAAGAAGAAGCATTCAGAACAAGACCTTAGATCCACCTGTACTGGATAGGATCTCAGAACACAAATCTTTAAATAAGACAGAAATCTTTTCTCTCCTGTCACAGTACAGAACAAGGTAGTAGGTATAGAGTGTGTTATCCAGAGCCCAGAGGTCAGGCTACTCTGCTATGCTTAAAGAGTTAGCTACAAACTTCAGTATCAAGGTTATTGTTATTCCTTAGCCAGTAAGAAGACTGAGAAAAACAGAGGAGCAAGCAGCTTCCTTTTAAATAAATTGCACACATTATCTGACTACATCCTACTGGCTTGAATTTGTCACATGGGAGTCAGGGACTCTAGCTGGGTGACGTCTGCTCTACTAAAACTAAGAGGAGTTCTACTATTAAAAGAAAGAAGAGGACAACAGATGATTACACTCTGGTACATGCACATACTGTTCCATTATCCACACTCATCACTTTCACCCGCTGTGCCCAGATGATTACACTCTGGTACATGCACATACTGTTCCATTATCCACACTCATCACTTTCACCCGCTGTGCCCTTACGCATCCTTATTCATGCAGTAATACTCACACATGATTGTCCCCCGCTACACACACTCTCACACACAGTGGCAGAGAATGCTAAATGCCTACAAATATCTAGTTTCTCCTTCTTTGTTACTCACAGAATCTTGATTTCATTTGGAGCTGTAAGATGCCCATCTAGAAGGTTACATTTCCCAGACTACCTAGACTTCTAGATATGAACAGTGGAGGAGCAGAACTTGTTGGATAGAATTACCAAGGAATTTCTTTAAAGGATGCTATCTCAGATGGGAAAAGTTCTTCCATCTTCATATTTCTTTCCATCTGAACTATAATGGCTGGAGCAGCAGCAACCATTGTGTGGCCACAGTGAAAGGCCAACAAAACTACAAAGACCTTGGCCCTCAAACCCTTGAACCATGTGAACCAATATCAGCTACTACCTTACAGATTTTCTGAAAAGTAAGACAAAAATAAATCCTATGTGATTATACTACAATAGTTCCATTTCCATGTATTTATAAAACCTGTCCAAATATGATCACTCATATATAAAGCAATCTTAAGTTATTAAACATGTGCAAAACTCTGTCCTGAAACTTGGCCTTCCTTAATTTTTTCCATAACGTAAACTGTACCATCACCTACCCAGTGGCTCTGAACAGAAACCTGATAAGAGTCCTTGAAAATCCCTTCTCCATTATTGCCACCTCCAAAGTAATCTTAAATGTTTCAATCTACTATATTTCTGCTACAGCCGCTCTAAATTTAGTCCTTATCCTTATGGCCTCAACTTCTGAGAGTACATCCTATGTGTGTGCCTCTGTGTGCGCCTAAGTACACGTTTTATCATTTGCACCCCACTCCTTGCAGAGCTTTGAAACCAAAGCTCAACTTTGCCACAGTACACAAATACCCACAGTAGCTTCAGCATTTCTGTTATCGTTGTAGACTCCTACTGTCTCCTGTATACTAACCTGATAAATACTATGCATCTTTCCAGTATTTCAACGCTTTAAGAAACAAAGTTTAATGATATTCAGTATTTTTAGTTGAATGTGGTGGGGGGCGGGGCAGGCAGGATACCTACCCAGACAGATTTTGTGAGAGTTTTTTGTTTGTTTGTTTGTTAAAGTTCTGAGCTTACATTCGGTAGATTTTAAACTGTAGAAATTCCAGGGGCCAGAATTTGGGAAGTATTCCACCACAAAGATTTGAATTTACCTCTGCATGGACTGACTGAAGACCGCTTTGCCTCATTCAAGGTCGTGGCTTAGGAAGAGCTCTTCAGGTCCAGCTGCTCCACCGAGGAGGTGGGCCCAATGTCAGTCTCTCTTTCCCAACGTGACCAGCATTTGCCTGAGGACAGCACTGTCTGCTATCTTATAACTCACAGTTCCCTGCTCTAGTTTCAACTCTTCTTCCTCTCTCTTTTGGTTTTGATTTTTCTTCATCCATGGAGATTTCCCTTATTTTTGTAGACTCAGCAATGCTAAAAGAAATACATGTTTTAATTTAGGCAGGACTAGCTGAACTACAGAAGGAAAGTTCCTCCGAAAAATCACACATGGCTGGAAATGGAAGTCTAACAAATGCTCTTTCGATAAAAGAAACCAAACTTTATTCCTTTACGTCCTCCAAAATTCTAGCATTAAATGCTCAAAGCAAACAAACAGATTTAATAAAATGCACAATTTATGAAACAGAAAATCTTTACTAAAAAGATAGCAATTTTTATGCATTGCTGGAATGGTAAGATTAATTCACTGTTATTTGCTGGACTAAAATTAGACACAAAACAGGGTGTAAAGCTAATCTTAACTAGCTAATATTGCCTTAGAAGTTTTTAATATTAATACCATATATTGAATATCCAAAAGGTCTCAAGATACAAGATATGCTTATTTTTAAACTGTGTGTTACATTTTCAAATAATATGCTCAACACTTTTCCTTCATCCTCCAGATACATTTCCAGGTGAAGTACTTCTAAATTTAAACCAATGAAAACCAGTTGTTAACTCTAAAAGACAGTGAAGTTGACTATATAAGAATCTAGCCTCCTCCCTTAAAAGTCCTACTGGTGTCTTAAATTGAGAAATAGTTTTACAGTAGGATGGGTATCATATGTCCTTGACAAATTTCTATTTGATACAGAAATGGCAGGACCAGGTTGAAAGATGCAGCTAAAAGATGATCTATAGTCCTCCTTTTTTTTTAAAAAAAAAGAAGTAAATGGAGGACTCTAGGGAGGACCACCTTAATGCTCTGAAACACATTCAGCCCAAGGGTAAACACAAAAGTGAGCCATAGGCTTTCAAGGGTTACACCATTTGTATTTAACTCTGCAGATCTGCAGTATTAGGAGGGCACTGAAGACACTAGCAGACTTCCGGTATTGGGTTGAGAGGACACGGAGAGACTAAGTAAAAACCTGTTCCCCGACAAAGGCTGCTCCCAGAAAGTGCTCCTATCAGGGTCACTGAAGAAGCTCGATGAAACCACCTGCCATGACTCTCGGGGGTCCCGGCTCTTTACTCATCCTGCACTCCGAGGTCTCTGATATGATCATATCAACTTACAGGAAAAGTAAATTACCTTTCATTCCTCAGACCAGGCCTGAATGACTCAGTTCCAGAACTGAGATCAAATTCTGACAGAATGCATAGCAGGTAGAATTACTAGACTGAACAAACAGATACAGATGACCGAGACCAGAGGCAAGAAAGAAAAACAAAAGCAATGTTTCTGTCTTGTATTCAATTTTAAGAGAAAAAAACTATTTCCCAGGAAACCCCTTTGAAGATACGCTCCTCATGCTTCACTGGTGACAACTGTCTCATACCCATTCTTAAACAGACGGAGGCATCGTAGCTAACTCAGACTGAGAGTCGCGTATTTCTGAGGTGATGGCAGCACTCAGTCTTCCTAATGACTGATGCTCGAACTAAGTCACAGTTCAGTTAACACAGAAGGAGAGAGATGTGGATCTGAAGCGGTAACCAGTAGTGTCTCTTCAGCATATCTCTACCTTGACAGGAAAAACAACCAAAAGAAGTTCTCTCTCCAGCTTCCATGGAAAGAAATAGTATCAGTATTTCAAATTAATTATGATAATGATAGTCAATATTAAGACAAAACACTGAAACAAGTCAAACTTGGGAAAACATATACATATATATATATATATATATATATTCTATAAAGCACTGCAATAAAACTGTTTCTGTTATTTCATGTTCTCCTAGGAACTACTGGCTCATAATGTATAAATATTTAAAAGCAGTTTTTAAAGCATATGGTAGAACTTTGGCATTCATAATTGCTCAGAGAGTTTTGAGGTGATTTTGAAAATTAACATTCATGACAGACCACCTCTATGGTCTACCACAGTGTACTGGCGAAACATATTCATGTAAAACACATATTGTTTACATAGTACAATATCATCACAAAAAGTTGCAGTGTACTTAGCAGACTTTTCTACTATACTATGTTGGACTATTAATAACTCAGATTTACATCCCAAAGGCAATACTGCCCCAATTCAAACTTGAAAACAGCTGTGCAAACAGAGGGGTAGGGGCAGGTGTGTAAGATATGAGGGGAGTAACACATGAGGTACTTGATTATTCAAAGACATCACTCCACGGAAAAGTGAGTGAAGTCGCTCAGTCATGTCTGACTCTTTGTGACCCCATGGACTGTACCCTACCACGCTCTTCCGTCCATGGGATTTTCCAGGCAAGAGTACTGGAGTGGGTTGCCATATCCTTCTCCAGGGGATCTTCGCGACCCAGGGATTGAACCCGGGTCTCCCACATTGTAGGCAGACGCTTTACCATCTGAGCCATCGGGGAAGTCCATCACTCCATGGAACCCAGTCCTAAATATGTGACAGGAAACATGCCAACCGTGCCCATGCAAACATCTTGTCCTATAAGTTAGTTTATCTTAACATTATGATCAAACTGTACAGTGGTAGATTTCTATTTTAGGAATACTATGAATGCTGTACATACAAAATGAGACCACATCCGTATTCCATCTTTCCAAACAGTCACTGCTAAATAGTCAAGAACAAAAAGTCTGCTGTTCACACACACACACCCACTCATCAGTAAAGTTAAGCTATCAAACTTCTCGTGGTGCTCATATAATTATCTTGGACTTTTTTTCTCGTTCCAGATTGTCTTCCTTGATTTTGCCTAGTTTCTAACCCTTAATTTTATTGTGCATTTTTGCCTGTATGTTTGATTTCCCTGGGTTTTCACTCTGAGCTCGATGCTTCAAGGGCTTTTGGGGGGTTAATTCTCTGTAGTCTAGACTTTGCTATACCCTTCTTAGATCTTCTTGGGTTCAGTCTTTTGTTTGGATCTGCAAACTAGCATATGAGTAGAGTCCACCTAAATCTCTGCATGGGAGAGGTTAAAATAACTACAAACAACCTTGAATATATTTCTACAGAACACCTTCTAAAATTCTGTACGTCTTCTTAGGAACCATAATAAATATTTGTTTTCAATGATGCTGTTCATAAGAATTCCTACAGTGCTTCATAAAAATGCTTATATTAAAACCCCATTCTTAGCGATACTTCACAAGGTCAGAAGCAGGTCCCAAGCATCTAGACACTGAAAGTGTCATAAAGGATCCAGCTAGACAACCAGAGTTGAGAAACACTGTTATAAAAATCACAGGAGATGGTTCATATCTTCTCTCCTTTCACTATGGGCAATGGCAAGAAAAATGAAGATGGGGTGTGGGAAAGAAAGAAAGGAGTGACTTTTTGCCATACAGTTTTTGAGAAGAGAAGGTACAACAGTCCAAAGCTAGGCAAAGCTCAACATAAACCTAGGTTGCTTTTGTTTTTCCTATCACTTATTTTTCTACATTTTCCTCCTACCTTTTGGCTTTCAGACTCTCTGCTTTAAAGTATTTGAAGGTAATCACCTTGCATACATCTCCACCAGCTTCATCATATCACTCAGTCCGGTTCCCTCCTGATTATTCTTTGCTTTCCTAACAAGCAAGACTCCCAAGCCTCCATGCTTTTCAGGTATTTATGAGGGAATCAAGTAACATTAAGATAATACTCACAGCTTTTGCCACTAAAGTCTAGTTCATAGATCTTAAGCCACTGAGATCACAATCTCAATGATTTCCAATGGTTAAGATATTTTTGACAGGAAGGTCTTTGCATGAATTAACTCTGCCTACAAGCAGGGAAAATGAGAGTTTGTAGCTGCCAGCCAGTCATTAACAAACCTTTCCAACACTTTTTCTTGTCTGAGTTCTGGGGCCAAACTCCTCCTATCAATGCGGTTAACAAGGGCAACTAGCACTCAAGTATCTCTTCAGCACACATTGTACAAACACTGATCAGCATGAACCATGTCTGAGGCAATGTACTGAGTTCTGAAGATAAAAAAGTAAAAAAAAACTAGTGTCTACATTCTGAATACTCATTCTATCAAATCTTTCCACAGCAGAAATGAAGCGGCAAAGCTGAAGATGTAGTGCACCGATCTTCCTTCAGATTCTGCGAAAACCTCTCTAGTGAACATGCCTTATTCAAAGATATTTTTTCATCTCAATTTGCATACATGGTCAATAAATACTTCTAAACAATTTATAAGAGTGTATCAGAAAAGGTACCTAAGTGGTCTCATAACACAAAGGACTTTCCCCAATCATTTCATTTAGCTCTAAAAATATTTATCTTCTCTTATGTTTGTTTATACACTTTATAAATAAATGTAACTAAGAATATTAAATTACTATTTGCCTAGAGAAGAGTGACATAAAATGGACTGACAAAGAAGCAACTAGTGAGCAACTAGTCAATCTCTTAAACTGCTTCCTACCCTGGCAAGTGGTTTCTGCCAACCCCTTTAAGAATAAAATGGAAGAACCAGACAAAGGATATAAATTGTACCAATACCACTTCCTGGTTGTCATGCAATAATGATAGCCACTTAAATCTGAATTTCTTTGCATATTCAACAAAAGTCAGAGAATAAATAAAGTTACTCATAAAGCATACTTATACTAGACATGTTGATTTAAATGTACATTAAGGAATAAACATCTCAAATCAGTGGAACCAGCTCTGGGGATCATCTCAGAGGGAGAGTCAGAGGTGGAAAAATGTGTGTGACAGGGAACAGAGCACACTGCCAGGAGAGAGGACCCCATCGTGTGAAGGCAGAGATAAAGTCTGAGGCCTGATATACAGCAAGGTCTACAAGGGTCCAGCAGGCCCGGCGATGGCAGTCTTAAGATGGACCACCTACAGAGCAGAGGGGAGCCCTTTGGGGGGGGAGGGCCTTTTGGTGGCGGGTGGTGGTGGGGGGTCAGGTGGAGGGGGATGATGTTAAAGTGAAAGAAGGAAGCAAGGAGCTGAAATTAAAGCTCTTACACTATAAGACAGTATTTCTGAACTGAAAGAGTGGCTCCATCTACTCCCAACTGGGCCAGTTGTTAAAAAAAAAAATCCCCGTTTCACTGTACCTGTAGAACAGGAAGCCCTTGAAGAACAAGAGCTTCCCTACATAGAATTTTATGCTTGCTGAGCCAGGAGAACACTTTCCATTTAATATTTTGAAAGCTGTAAAACTGTGATTGCATTAAATGTTTTGGTTTTTTTTCTTCCCCCCATTTCTTTTAGGAAAGAGGTACAAAAAGGGTTATACACTAATGTAAATATTTGGTTATATA
Organism: Cervus elaphus; assembly: GCF_910594005.1. Taxonomy (NCBI): domain Eukaryota; kingdom Metazoa; phylum Chordata; class Mammalia; order Artiodactyla; family Cervidae; genus Cervus; species Cervus elaphus. The sequence goes on along the minus strand of NC_057817.1, from coordinate 13,038,469 downwards.
CTATAGAGTAAACAAAAAATTTTAGGTTCACTTTTTCCCCCAAGTTTTATCTTGAAAATTTGTGTACTCAGAGCAAAGTTGGAAATAATAATATGACAAGCATATTTTCCATTTAAATTAAACTATTGTTAACTTTTTGCCAATTTGCTTTCTTTCTCTCACTCTGTGTATCTCTACATATTCACAATTTTACATCTGCATATCTTTTCTAAAAGATAGTTTTTAAAACACTGACATAAAAATATTTAAACTCCACTCTTCACAAAAACTTTTGCCAGTTTTAAGGAAGACCTCTGTTTCACCCAGCCAAATTTCAGTACACAATAATAATTTTTACCTCCTGGACATGACTAAATAAAAAATAATCAAAATTTCGTACTCATCTGGGTTTTATAACTGAAAAAAAGAGCAAAGAATGCCATCCATGTTGATACAACTTCCTGGCCTAAAAATTCCTGGCAAGGGACACTGGATATTGATAAATAACTCATTAAACTAATAGAAAAGAGAACTGCTAATATTAATAAACTAAATAATGACCTAATGTGATACCATGTCTAATAGAGAGATATAACATATAAAATGGGTCAAAAGGAGGAATTTCTGGAGCTGCTCTAAATGAAGGACTGGAGGCGCTTTCAGTCTTGTCAAACACACTCTGACTTCACTCCTCAGGTTCCTTCTCAGCCCAAGGAGCAAATAGTTTGAATACTATTATTTTAAAGCAACTGCAGTCTCCACCTTTTTGAAGCATAGTGTTTTATCATTTCAAAATAGAGTAAGAAACTTTTCGTGAGGGAGAAATATCAGTATGCCTTACAAGATGGAGAAGGGTTTGGAAATGAAAGCAAATCTTGTCAACTCTATATTTATGACAAAATAACTTAGCTTCACTATATTAGTAAATGTGTATCTGACAAATATTTTTAAATAGAAGTTCTCTAAAACATGTATCACACAAAATTTTCACATATTTGCAGTTTTTGGCACTCTTTAAGACCATACTATGATTAAAAAAAAAACAAAACACTATCACAAAATACACCACAAGTGACAATGCATCAATTTTCATTCGATTAACATTTCTAAAATTTCAAGAATATCAGATCTGCGAGGGTGGGATGTTTCGAGAGAACAGCATGTATATTATCTATAGTGAAACAGATCACCAGCCCAGGTGGGATGCATGAGACAAGTGCTCGGGCCTGGTGCACTGGGAAGACCCAGAGGAATCCGGTGGAGAGGGAGGTGGGAGGGGGGATCGGGATGGGGAATACGTGTAAATCTATGGCTGATTCATATCAATGTATGACAAAACCCAGTGCAATGTTGTGAAGTAATTAGCCTCCAACTAATAAAAATAAATGAAAAAAAAAAAGAATATCAGATCTTATTTCAAATGGTAATTCAAAATGACAATACTGTCAACAAAAAAGAGGGAGAGAGATAAAGCAGTCATTTTGTTTGAATAAATAAAATCATGAGACATGAAGAACTTTGTACCTTTATGTGGGTTTTCAAACTCTTCAGATAAGAGGTGATAGCAGCAACCCACACTGCAAACTCCTTTGACTTCAGACTTGGAAGTGAATATTCGCAGAGTGTTTGGAGCAAGGTCACCACAAGTATGTAGACCTACCATCAAACAATCCTTAAAAGATAACAAGAAAAAATATGTTAGAAATTAAAAAGAGGGGTAAAACACATTTCAGGTGAAGACTGTATATGTTTATCAGAATGCAGAGCTTTAAAAAAATGATAAAGTTCTAACTAGAAAGTATCATATGTCCCATTTTCATAACATAATTATTTCCTTTATAGGTAAAATGATTGTGATCTTTCACCAAAAATGACATACTTCTGAGTTGATTTTCTAATGCTTTTGGTTACTTGTCCATTTTACTTTTCTCTGGTCTCTTCTACAATTAATATTTGCTTAACAACTAGTCAAAATAAAGGCTGATTTGACCAATCAAATGTGGGCGGTGTTACTAGGACAAACTTGTGATTTGAGATACATTAATATCTTAATAGTCAACTTTTAAATTGCACTTCACCATTCAAAACTTATAAAACCTGCCATACAAGAGAAATTCAAAAGAAATTAAGCCTTGCTAAATTGGTATTTCGACTCCAACATCAAAAAAGTTTACTTAGTTCACTCATTACACCAAATATGACAATATTAATTCCAAATAAAAAATGTTGCTCTTAATTTTACAACATGAATTATGTAAAATTCCTTTGGAATGTTTCTCCTAATTACTCAAAGCCTAATTTAAATGCATACACTGAGTGGTCACACTGGCACGCACTCAAAAGAATTTCGATCAGTATGCTGTTTAACTCTTCAGTTCCATAATTTCCTCATCTGTAAAATGAGGCCAATAATAGTATCTCATCTCAATGGGTTGTTGCAAGACTTTACTAAGTTAATACTTGTAAGTGACTTAGTATAATTTCTGGCACATAATAAAATTCAGTAAATGTTTTATGTTCTTATCATATCAGGTTATTATAAATATGATGGATATTATAAATATTTAAAATAACAGACATTAAGTTGGGACTCAAATATATCATTATAACTATTTTAAGAACAAATATAACTACTTCATTTGAGTTATTTTACAAAAAATAATACTTTAGCTCATATAATCTAGTTATGTGTGTGCCTAGTTGCTTCAGTTGTGTCCAACTCGTTGGGACTCATGGACCATAGCCCTCCAAGGCTCCGCTGTCCATGGGATTCTCCAGGCAAGAATACTGGACTGGGGAGCCATTCCCTTCTCCAGGAGATCTTCCTGACCCAGGGACTGAACCCAGGTTTCTTGCATTGCAGGCAGGGCTAAAGCCTAACCTTTCTAAAGAAAAGAATTGTACCTGTACACTGCTTCAACCTGATAAAATATTCAGTTGCTTCAATCATTATTCTCTTCAAAGCACATTTTATGAAATGTTGTGCAATTATTTTGCTTTTCCCAGTGATTACACTGCTTGGGTAGGTTTTACTTAGATGTTTTGTTATAAATAATAAGGAATTCAGAGAGAAAGGGTTTGTTGCTAATTAAGGGTAGATCACAGAGGTACAAATCTCTCTTTTTAAGCTTAGCTCTCCCTAAAGACAACACAAAAAACATTTAACCTCATTCTTTACTGTATTCATTATACAGGGTTGGTTAATAATATCAGCAGGTGGCAAACAAAAATCTGCAATTAGCATAGTAGCCTAATAGCAAAATATTTAAGAATTGCATGTGTGTTGTACAGTGGGGAATAGAAAGGATAAGAGGCATTGGTCAATTTTGGTTATTAAATTACTGATTCACTAAGAAGCCAAGAAACAATCTTCCATCATATATTTTATCAGCAAATTATTATAAAAGCTTGCATACAGTTTTGATCGTATACTTTTCAGATGACTCTTAAAAGCAAAAATAAATGATAATAAGCACTAAAAGTGTATATATTTTGAAGTCAAATTAAAGTAACTGGGGTTGTTTAACCCCAATAGAAGGTTAAGCTGTAACTTAATTACTGATTTCATATATAGGAAAAACAATTAATGAGGATTAACCAGTTTTCCACAATTAGTGAAATATAAAAATACCTGGAAAAAAGAAAAACTCCCTCACTCTAAAATGACAAAGTACTAAAACACTGTTCAGCAATCAAACAAGGATTTAAACTTATGAAGAATTCTAGGATCTTTTGCTCATTCATTCTTTAGGGAAGACTTTTCAAAAAATTTAACAAGAGTAGAATATCATAACTTCAAAGGCTACCTTGATTTCTAAACAGTGAGTTAGGCCAAATGATTCTAGAAACTCCTCTAATATTGTTTTAACATACAATGCTGCCTTTGTTTAAGATACATTGTCTCTTAAACATTATAGGACTCAACATACCTGTAGTTTAGAAAAAGTTGAAAATTTTTTAAGAATTCAGAAGCTACTCTTACTCAATACAATAGAAATTTTGGTTACCAAGGCTACCATTAAACACAATGTTGCCCTTGTGCTCACGTTTGAGCTCACGCTTAGTCGTGTCAGACTCTGCAACCCCACGGACTGTAGCCCACCAGGCTCCTGTCCATGGGGATTCTCCAGGCAAGAATACTGGAGTGGGTTGCCATGCCCTCCTCCAGGGTTCTTCCGGACCCAGGGATCAAACCCAGGTCTCCGCATTGCAGGTGGATTCTTTACCATCTGAGCCACCAAAGAAACCCAAGAATACTCGAGTGGGTAGCCTATTCCTTCTCCAGGGAACCTCCCAACCCAGGAAACCAACCGGGTCTCCTGTGTTGCAAGCAGATTCTTCACCAGCTGAGCTACCAGGGAAGCCCAATATTGCCCTAGATACATCTTTATTCCAAATGTAAATGAAATGTAAGAATTTTCTTGGAGTGGAATTTGAAAAATCCATCAATTGCATAATGAGAACTTAGCTAACTAGCTTCTGTATTTGTACTTATGTTTAATTCAGGATTAAAAATGAGGGGAGGGTAAGGGCACCCCATTCTGGAAAACTCTGATTGTCAGATTGTCAGATTTGTACTCTTATCAGATTTTGGTATCTATAGAAATCATGAAAGCCTGAATATAATTTTATTTTCTTGGTTCTTTCAATTAATGTAATCAAATAAGATATGCAGCTTAAGTAAACTAATATTAAAGTTTAATTCTATGTTTTACAGCCTTTACATAAATCAAATTACAGAATTCAAAACTGAAATCACCTCCAGATCTTTAATAATATCATGTAGTTCTGAATCAGCAGTGATAATAGATGTTAAAGGTGAATATATATTTGATTCATTTGACTTTGAAGTAATTTTTCTTCTCTCTTTACTTGCTTCAGACATTTTTCTCTTAGGTATTTGGGATGAGGAAGTAGGGTCTATGGCATTAACAGGCAAAAGGTCTCTAAGAGAAAAGGCATTTTCAAAACACAAATTTTCCTCTTGGTGTGAATAAACCTTTAAGTTTTCCATTTGTCTTCTGATGTCAGAAATCACAGAACCTGAAAACTCCGATAAAAAGTCTGAGGTTGATGGCTTCCCTTGACCTGCAGTACTGTTGGTACCTACGCCCTCGGTGTCTGCTTTACATTTAGCTTCATCTTGCACTTTCTTTTCTTTTGCTGTTTGTAATGCCAGTCCACTGACGTCTGGTTTTGACCGCCTACGGTAGACTTTCCAATGCTTCTTCAGTTTCCTGTTTCTCTCCTCGGCTCCACGGGTATTTGAGGAATCGATTCCATAAACTTTTAAGCCGTACTTTAAGGATAAAAAGGAGCTTAGGTAGCCTTTTCCAGAACCCAGGTCAATTACCTAAAGGAAATCAGAATGAATTAAAGGGATTTCAGTTAGATGGTAACAGCAATCTAAATTTTTTAAAAAAGCAAGTAAATGGATGGTTGTAAAATTTATACAACCTGTTACACTTTACTCTATTTTAATTTTTGATTCCATTAAAAACAAATAACTCATCATTTTTATTCAATATTTTAAGAGAAGTTCTAAGCAGTATAATAATAAGTCAAGAAAAAGATGTAAAAGAGAAATATTGAAAATAAAATTGTCTTTCTTCACTAGAACATTTAGGTGTGACCTAAATCAAATCCCTTATGATTATTCAGTGGAAGTGACAAATAGATTCAAGGAATTAGATCTGGTAGATAGAATGTCTAAAGAACTATGGACAGAGGCTCCTAACATTGTACAGGAGGTGGTGACCAAAACCATCCTCAAGAAGAAAAAAAATGGAAAAAGGCAAAGTGGTTGTCTGGAGAGGCCTTAGAAATAGCTAAGAAAAGGAGAGAAGTGAAAGGCAAAGGAGAAAAGGAAAGATATACCCAACTGAACATACAGTTCCAGAGAATAGCAAGGAGAGATAGCCTTCTTAAGTGAAAAAAGGAAAGAACTAGAAGAAAACAACAGAATGGGAAAGACCAGAGATCTTTCAAGAAAACTGGAGATACAAGGCAATACTTCAAGCAAAGATGGGCACAATGAAGGACAGAAATGACAAAGACTTAACAGAAGCAGAAGAGATGAAGTAGATGTAGCAAGAACACAACAGAAACTATACAAAAAAAGGTCTAAATACCCAGATAACCACGATGGTGTGGTCACTCACCTAGAGCCAGACATCCTGAGTGTGAATTCAAGTGGGCCTTAGGAAGCATTATTATGAACAAAACTAGTGGAGATGATGGAATTCCAGTTGAGCTATTTCAAGTCTGAAAAGTTGATGCTGTTCAAGTGCCGCACTCAATGGCGTGCTGCGGTTCATGGGGTTGCAAAGAGTCGGACACGACTGAGCGACTGAACTGAACAATATGTCAGCAAATTTTGAAAACTCAGCAGTGGCCATAGGACTGGAAAAAGTTTGTTTTCATCCCAATATTAAAGAAGGGCAATGCCAAAGAATGTTCAAACTACCATACGATTATACTCATTTCACATGCTAGCAAGGTAATGGTTAAAATCCTTCAAGCTAGGCTTCAACAGTATGTGAACTGAGAACTTCCAGATGTACAAGCTGGATTTAGAAAAGGCAGAGGAACCAGAGACCAAATAACCAACATCCATCAGATCAGAGGAAAAGCAAGGGAGTTCCAGAAAACAACTACTTCTGCTTCTTTGACTATACTAAAGCCTTTGACTGTGTGGATCACAACAAACTGTGGAAAATTTTCAAAGAGACAGGAATACCAGACCACCTTACATGCATCCTGAGAAACCTGTATGCAGGACAAGAAGCAACAGTTAGACCCTGATATTGAACAGTGGACTGGTTCAAAACTGGGAAAGGAATACATCAAGACGGTATATTTTCACCCTGCATTTAACTTACTATGCAGAGTAAATCATGGGAAATGCCGGGGCGGGGAATGACTAAGAAGCTGGAATCAAGGTTGCCAGAAGAAATATCAACAATCTCAGATATGCTGATGATACCAGTCTAATGGCAGATAGCAAAGAGTAATTAGCGCCTCTTGATGAGGGTGAAAGAGAAGAGTGAAAAAGCTGGCTTAAAATTCAACATTCAAAAAACTCAGATCATGGCAACTGGTCTCATCACTTCATGGCAAATAGAGGGGGAACAATGGAAAAGTGACAGACTTTATTTTCCTGGACTCCCAAATCACTGCAGACAGTGACTATAGCCATGAAATAAAAAATGCTTGCTCCTTGTAAGAAAAGTTATGACAAACCTAGAGAGTGTATTAAAAAGCAGAGACATCACTTTGCCCACAAAGATCCGTATAGTCAAAATGACAGTTTTTCCAGTAGTCATGTATGGATTTGAGAGATGGACCATAAAGAAAGCTGAATGCTTAAGAATTAATGCTTTTGAACTGTGGTGTTAGAGAAGACTCTTGAGAGTCCCTTGGACAGCAAGAAGATCAAACCAGTCCATCCTAAAGGAAATCAACCCTGAATATTCATTGGAAGGACTGACGCTGAAGCTGAAGCTCCAGTACTCTGACCACCTGATACAAAGAGCTGACTCACTGGGAAAGACCCTGATGCTGGGGAAGACTGAAAGCAGGAGGAGAAGGGAGCAACAGAGGATGAGATGGTTGGATGGCATCACTGACTCAATGAATGAGTTTCAGCAAACTCTGGGAGACGGTGAAGGACAAGGAGGCCTGGTGTGCTGCAGATCATGGGGTCACAATGAGACACAACTGAGTGAACAACAACATGAAACATGCGATTTCAAATTTTTTCTCTGCACTTTAGAAATTAATGTTTTATCAATTGAAAATTATTTATTATATATTTCATATAAATAAATAAGTATACTCAAAATGAAAAGTTATAAAGGACAACAACAAATACCCATCAAAGATTTAAGTATAAGTGATTTATTTGGGAGGTGCAGAAAACACTGATAGCGGAAGAGAGAAGGAAAAAAAGAGAAAGGAAGGCAGCCCAACAACAGGTGTGTTTGTGGGCAAAACACGACTTTAGAACAACCTGGGTTTAATCCCACCGGAAAACTCGGAGAGTCAGTGTAGAACATATACCTCAGAGTCAAGTCACCTGGAAAGTCCGGGAGTTGATGTATTTGTTTATTAACTTGTATTAGTCATTAAGGATGCACACAGGGAGGAATTAATCCCCAGAATGTGTATGCAGGCAGTGCCATGCTTCAGCACACAGAGAAAATCCACAGGGAAAGAGATACAGCAACTGCCAGGTAGAAAGCGGCTGGACCACCATGACGTGGTAAGGCCCAGTAGTATCTGAGGAAGGCATCCAGTAGCATCTGCTGTACCCATGAAGCCACCAGCCAACCTAGGGGTGGGTATATTAGTAATTACATTCCATATAACCGTGTTCCTTCCATAGCCTATCTCCCTGCTTCTCCCACCAGAGCTAACAACTATGATCAGATTATTGTCTATGATTCCCTTGCTTCTTTAATGCTTTTTTTGCATATATTTTTTTGCATTAAGAACAGAGGAAAAAAAAAAAAAAGAACAGAGGAATCCGGTGGAGAGGGAGGTGGGAGGGGGGATCGGGATGGGGAATACATGTAAATCCATGGCTGATTCATGTCAATGTATGACAAAAACCACTACAATATTGTAAAGTAATTAGCCTCCAACTAATAAAAATAAATGAAAAAAAAAAAGAACATACCATTATTTTAAGAGCTTTTTAAAAATGATACCATAGAATATGCAGTCGTCAGTAAATTACTTATTTTCCCCCTTCATTTGTATGCTTCTAATATTCCTTCATACGTTAGGCACAGCAGCAGCTGGTTACGTTTTACTGTGTACTTGCCCGCTTTACTCTGGCTGGGTATCACCGTCATGGTGAGCCTGTTACTGATCCCGACAGGCACTGCTTGGGCATGACACATGGAGAAAAGGTTGAAAGCTACTGCCTCAGCTCTTGCCGTAGTTCCTACCCTCAAGATCTGTGTTGCCGTAAGTGGTTCTGCAAGCCTGGCTCAAGCAGTGACCATTTTCCAGCCATCCTCAAACTCCCTAGAAGTCTGGAAGGATACATGGAAAAGATTCCAACACCTCTTAAAAACTGAAGAGGGCAGAGTCCTCTATGACCCCCACAGATGTTCTCGTAGGGATGAGAAAAATGACTATTTCTATAGGCCAACATAGGCAATCACTGATTTTATTTTCGCATCTGTTTTTAGACATTACTACCTTTCACAAGGCTATTTTTGACAACAGGAATGCATTATGATTCTGACACTATGAAAGAATCCAGGTTTCTCTGTGTTACAATAATGAGGCAGATGCCCCCGACCACAGCTTGGTACCTCACGTCCTTGGGAACACCTAGCAGTAAACAATTCTGCAGGAAGTCATCTTCATAATGCCACAAGGTAGAATTACAACATAAGATAATTGCCATAGCTTCTATCCACTCTGAAAAGAGTGAAATTTGAGCAAAATATTAATAACCATATCTTCTTTTTAGTATAAATTGGTTATAATTGCAGTGTATTAGGTAGTGACAGCATATTTAAAGGGTCAGAAATGATGTGACGTATCTCACATTAGCTATTACTTAATGACGTTTTAAAGACTAGACGAGGGCAGTAGAAAAGGAAATTTGAATGATACCCCCCAAAACGGTAATAATTTTAACATGAGAATATATAGGGAAATACTCTTATTACCTGCTTTATTCCACAGTATTCAGCAATACTGCTGATGAGTTCTGACATTGCCTGAACTTCGTGAGATTTTTTCAAATTCATAAACTCATCAAGTTTCACATTTTCATCTGAACAAAAATAGAACAGAATTAACATACTGCTACTAAAGAAATAAAAGTGGTAAGAATCATCTGTTGATGATCATGTTTTCTATAATTAAATAAGAAAATAATACAGAGATCCTATTGTGGTTTCTATATGATAGTTATTGACTAGTTTAGCTATTATGAATCAAGTTTGAATTAATAAAATGAAAAAGACTCATATAACATTATTAGAAATGTTCCTTGAAATATAAAACGATTAACTACAAAGGAAAAGACTGATAACTAGTCTACAATGCAGGAAAAAGAAAATGTGGAGATTTATAACTGAGTTGTTTGTTTAATATGGCGCATGAGAAAATCAATTCATTTAAAACAGGTAAGTCTACCAGGTCTAACAAATTAAGAGCATGTTGGAAATACAGACATATATGAATAGCATATTACTTCTAAATGCCTAAAAAACATACATACACACACAAACACACCTACCAGTTCTCTGTTTTTGATTTCCATGAAGGGCCACAAGCAGTTGATCAAAAGGAGTACATATTCCCAAGTTTTGTACAGAATAATACTTTGCAGCCAGAGCAAACGCTTCCACATTCACCAGCTTCTGGGAAGTTTCACAAAATATTTTTGGAAAATCAGTAACATCTAAAAAATTGAGATAAAAAGGGAAACATTGGCAACAAAATAAGCAATTACTAGCTAATTGGTTGGAGATTTAAAAAACAATCAATGAAAAACAAATATTGTATGTTAGTGCATATATATGGAATATAGAAAGATGGTCCTGATGAACTACTTGCGGGCAGCAATGGAGCCGCAGACAGAAAACAGGCTTGGGGACACGGGGCAGGGGAAGGAGAGGGCAGGGTGGATGGCGGGAGTGGCGTGAAACACATACTCTGCCATATGTAAAACACAGGGCCAGTGAGAATCTGCTGGATGACTCAGGAAACTCAAACTGGGGCTCTTAAAAACCTAGGGGGTGGGAAGGGGTCACAGGCGGGAGGAAGGGGACATATGCATGTTGCTGTTGTTTAGCGACTCAGTTGTGTCCGACTCTTTGCGACCCCATGGACTGCAGCACACCAGGTTTCCCAGTCCTTCACCGTCTTCTAGAGCTTGCTCAAACTCATGTCCATTGAGTCAGTGATGCCATCCAGACATCTTGTTCTCTGTCGTCTCCTTCTCCTCCTGCCTTCAATCTTCTTCAGCATCAGGGTCTTTTCTAATGAGTCAGCTCTTCATATCAGGTGGCCAAAGTATTGGCACTTTAGCTTCAGCATCAGCATCATTCCTTCCAATGAATATTCAGGGTTGACTCCCTTTAGGATTGACTGGTTGGATCTCCTTGCAGTCCAAGGGATTCTCAAGAGTCTTCTCCAACAGCACGTTTCAAAAACATCAATTCTTCAGCTCAGCCTTCCTTATGGTCCAACTCGCACACCTGTACATGACCACTGGAAAAACCATAGCTTTGACTAGATGGACCTTTGTTAGCAAAGTAATGTCTCTGCTTTATAATAGGCTGTCTAGGTTTGTCATAGCTTTTCTTCCAAGGAGTAAGCTTCTATTAATTTCATGACTGTAGTCACTGTCCACAGTGATTTTGGAGCCTAGAAAAGTCTCTTGCTATTTCCATTGTTTCCCCATCTATTTGCCATAAAGTCATGGGACTGGATGCCATGATCTTCGTTTTTTGAATGTTTAGTTTTAAGCCAACTTTTTCACTCTCTTCTTTCACCTTCATCAAGAGGCTCTGTAGTTTCTCTTTGCTTTCTGCCATAAACGTGGTGTCATCAAATATGTGAGATTATTGATATTTCTTCTGCCAATCTTGACCCCAGCATTTTGCATGACGTACTCTGCATATAAGTTAAATAAGCAGGGTGACAATATACAGCCTTGATGTACTCCTTTCCCAGTTTTGAACCAGGCTGTTGTTCAAAATCAGGTTCTAACTGTTGCTTCTCGTCCTGCATACAGGTTTCTTAGGAGGTTTCTTAGGTAAGGCAGATGGTGTTGTATTTCCATCTATTTAAGAATTTTCCACAGTTTGTTGAGATCCACACATTGAGTAAGCTTTAGCGTAGTCAATGAAGCATAGGTAGATGTTTTTCTGGAATTATTTTGCTTTTTCTCTGATCCAATGGATGTTGGTAATTTGATCTCTGGTTCCTCTGCCTTTTCTAAATCCAGCTTGAACATCTGGAAGTTCTGAGTTCACATACTTTTGAAGCCTAGTTTGAAGGATTTTGAGCATTACTTTGCTAGCATGTGAGATGAGTGCAATTGTGCAGTAGTTTGAACATTCCTTGGTGTTGCTCTTTTTTGGGACTGGAATGAAAATTGACCTTTTCCAGTCCTATGGTCATTGCTGAGTCTTCCAAATTTGTTGGCATAGTGAGTGTAGCACTTTAAAGCATCATCTTTTAGGATTTGAAATAGCTCAACTGGAATTCCATTACCTCCACTAGCTTTGTTCATAATGATGCTCTCTAAGGCCCACTTGACTTTGCACTCCTGGATGTCAGGCTCTAGGTGAGTGATCACACCATTATGGTTATCCTGGTATTAAGATCTTTTTCATATAGCTCTTCTGTGTATTGTTGTCATGTCTTCTTAATACCTTCTGCTTCTGCAGGTACATACTGTTTCTGTCTTTAATTGTGCCCATCTTTGCATGAAATGTTCCCTTGGTATCTCTAATTTTCTTGAAGAGATCCCTAGTCTTTCCCATTCTATTGTTTTCCTCTACTTCTTTGTATTGATCACTTAGGACAGCTTTCTTATCTCTCCTTGCTATTCTTTGGAACTCTGCATTCAGCTGGGTATATCTTTCCTTTTCTCCTTTGCCTTTCGCTTCTTGTCTCTTCTTAGCTATTTGTAAGGCCTCCTCAGACAACCATTTTGCCTTTTTGCATTTCTTTTTCTTGAGGATTGTTTTGATCACCACCTCCTGCACAATGTTACAAACCTCTGTCCATAGTTCTTCAGGTACTCTGTCTACCAGATCTAATTCCTTGAATCTATTTGTCACTTTCACTGTATAATCATAAGGGATCTGATTTGGTCATACCTGAATGGTCCAGTGGTTTTCCCTACTTTCTTCAATCTACGTCTGAATTTGGCAATAAGGAGTTCATGATCTGAGCCTCAGTCAGCCCCTGGTCTTATATTTGCTGCCTGTACAGAACTTCTCCATTTATACTTGTGGCTGATTCATGTTGATGTATGACAGAAACCAACACAATACTGTAAAGCAATGATCCTTTCATTAAAAATAAATAAATTTTTAAAAACTATAAAAAATGAAAAACATTTATCTTACAACAAATTACATTTTTATTTTGGTGTGAATTTTGGCAATATCACTAACAGTTCCATTATATTTATTATTTAAACTATTAGCTATTTATTTGTAGCAGCTAGTTTTCTCATGATACACCATACAAGTATATACTTAGATTCCACATTAAAATTTGGTATTTTTGTTGTTGATGTTTCAAAAACCAAGAAAAGAAAGAAAGAACAACACTTAAAACCATGCTAAACTGAAATATGGTCATTAAATTTATGAATGATCCTGGCTGACATACAACCACATATTTAAAGAAGGTCAGTCCATCCAATGCTGTCACACCCTGTCCACGCTGCAGGTGGAACAACGGCAACGTTTTCAATGGTGAAAGAGAAAGTTGCTCAGTCATGTCCGACTTTCTGTGACCCGATGAACTATACAGTCCATGGAGTTCTCCAGGCCAGAATACTGGAGTGGGTAGCCTTTCCCTTCTCCAGGGGATCTTCCCAAGCCAGGGTTTCAACCCTGGTCTCCCGCATTGCAGGCGGATTCTTTACCAGCTGAGCCACAAGGGAAGCCCAAGGATACTGGAGTGGGTAGCCTATCCCTTTCCAGCGGAACTTTCCTACCCAGGAATTGAACCAGGGTCTCCTGCATTGCAGGCAGATTCTTTACCAACTGAACTATCAGGGAAGCCCTTCAATGGTATGTTATTATAAAAAAGTCCCTGCACCCTGATTCACCAGACCATGTAGACCTATGAGTGGTGTGTTTGTATGTGTATGTATGTGTGTTTGTTCAACACCCTCTCAATACGAGTTCTAAAATTAATCAGGTTATGATTATGTGAAAACTGTTCATTTTCTTCCAATGTCAGTTTAAAGCAGACATTGTCTAAGCTTGATATAGAAACTCCTGATAGCTGCCCAATGCTCACTGATTTAGCAGAGCAAACGGCTGCTCTTTAAACACCCTGCATCCCTCTCTGTGTGAGGATCATACACCCTGTTGAACTCAGATATGGCTGCATCTCACCAAAGTGGATGAACTATGCCATTTTCATGCAGAAGTTTTAAAAATATCAAAAGATTCACTATACTTTCTTTGCCTAGAACTGTAATTGTTAAGATGTGTTGAAATAGAACCTCCCTCAACCTGAACCCCCAAGAGATGACAACAAAGACATCGCTGCTGTCAAACTACAAGGAACAGGCAGTCAGTATACATGAAAAATAACATCATTGTTTTCAGTCACTGAGTTTTTAGGTTTATTACTGCAGCATAAAATTGCCTATTCCAATGTATACACATAGTATAGATTTGCTCTTTATTTGCTCATTTCATTTTTCTACAGCCACTTTTAATGCATGTTAATTTATTTATCAAGGTTTTTTCAAAAAAGGCATTCTGATTTGTAGGCAGTAGCTCAAGGAAACTCTTTGGATGGAGTAGTTCATTTTCAAGTCCATTTACCAAAAAAATATTTTTAATAATCAAAAAAATACATCTAGTGGTTAAAACATAAAATATTTAAAATGTTCACTTTACAAAAGCATGGTGCAATTCAGGGAACAACTTAGGTTCTACCAGAAAAACCACAATATACGCTATGAAATTTTTTCTAGCATTGATGATCCTCCAAAGTTACCTATGAAATTATAAAAACCTATTTAAACACGAAAAGCAATGATGCTTCCTGGCAAAAATTAAAAGCAAGAAAACTGATGAGGGTTTACAGAACGCTAACTAAAAACTACATGTTTAAGACAGTACTGTTTGAAAGGTAATATCTACTAAGTTGATAGTATTACTAGCAATATTTACTAAATTAATTAATAAGAAAATTAGCAGAGAATGTATAACCTCCATTTCTGAATCAATTAAATAGAAATTTAATCTATAAGATTACTACAAATTTATTTTAAATATATTTTGTGTATTACATAAAGTTCTTTGGACATTTTACAAACTGAATTTACTAATGCAGCCAAAAGTAATAAAATCCCCATCAAAATATTTAGGCCTGATACAGTGGGGAAAACTCAATCAACCATTGAGTGAGTCTCTCAGTTTTAAGGGCAGTCTCAACATCCCCACGTACCAGGGCTACAAATTCTTAGAGTGTGATAGAAATAAGAACATTAAATCTCAAAGTGCAGAGGGACTATTAAAGTAGTCAGTTATTGGACAAGGTTGCCAACAGAAAGAAATGTGATGTTTCTGTTGGAAAAGTAAAGGTTCAAAGCAATTTAACTACTGAATCAATCCTACTGAAAATATGTGAAAAAATCCCCATCCAAGTCAAATTAATATTGTTAATTTGTTTTTAATTTATAAGCCTCCTAGTAATTTCAGAAATTTGGAGATCTAAATTGCAAAGATACTAAATTTTTATTAATTTACTTACATAAAAAAGATAGTATTCTGATTCAGTCCTGTTGTTTGAGGCTATACCAGTTTATTCAGATCATCTAGAAATCGGCGAAAAATTTTTTTTGAATTATGAAAATAAAGCTTTTGTAGCTTTGTTTTCAAATGATCCAACCTGTAACTTCCATTACTTAAGATGTTCAGAGATTCAGAGAAAGAGAGGTGTCAGTGGTCTCCTTCACTGCTATTTCTGAAACAGTAAGTTCCACCCTGATGGAAATGGTGTCTGGGGTCTGCATAGCGCATTCCCAGATACCTGTATACTGAGCTTGAGTTTGGCAACTAGCAAAACAGAAACCACAGTGTTACTCAACTTATTATTTAATTAATTCTTGATTAGTTAAACTTTTTACCCAGGAAAAGCTTCATTTTTAAATTTGATGCCTGTTGCACCTGCATATTATGTGGCTTGATTACTTTGCCAATATCTCCCTCTACTGGAATTATCTGCTCTGCTTTATTACATACTTTATCTTTATTTACTCTTATTTTTTCTGTCCACCCACAGAAGTTTCTTACAAGACAGATTAGACAGAAGTTTCTTACAAGACTTGAACATGAGGGAGCAAAAACAGCAAAGAGGCAAGGGAGAAGTTAATTCTATTAAATATAAGATCACGGTATCTCTGAGTATTTTTTTTTTTTTACAGCAGAGATCAATGTACAAGGAAAGATAGAAAGGTTATACATACACATGTTGGATTATGAAAATCTCAAAGTAAAGAAATAATAATGTTTCAAAGCTAGAAATAAAATAGAAACAATCAATGAATATATAATATTAACATTTAATATAAATACAATTTCAAAACTAAATGTCTGATATTTTACTTGAATATTACCTAGCACTTTAAGGAGGACAGAGTTAGGATTCACAATTATCTCATCACTATTACTGCTAACATTTATTGTACATATACTACCTGCTAGGCGCTCTGCCAAACAATTGATATTCAATGGAAAAGACTTATAAGCTAGTTATATTATGCTCCTATCCACAATTACAGAGGAAGAAATCAACACTCAGAGAGGCTGCAATTTAGCCAGGTTCCCACAAACACTAAGGAGCAAGGCATATGGACCAAGGCTGTGTCCCCACATTCAATCAACATGCGACAGCGGTGAGTTCAGTGGACAAGAAACAAAATCAGGAAAGACAGCATTTTAAAAAGTTCCAGGCAGATCTGTCAGAATATGTTAACAAGAATTCTCTCTGGCAGAGATCAATAATGGTAATATCTTAACATAGGTTCAAACTCAATTTATCTTAATCATTTCACTGTCTTCACTCCCCCCAACAGCTTCCTCTTTACCACAAGCGATCTCAAGATTTTAAGAAATGAAAGAGTAATTTCTCCATATAAAACAGCTGATAAGTCCCTGAAGAGTAAAAGTTTTTATGAAGCTGTTGTGGGTTTCTGCTTGTGGAAACTAACACCCCCACTGTTTCACGCCTAGGCGGAAGGCTGTAACACCTTGCACACAGCAGGTACTCAGTAAGTGGGGAATGAATGGCTGGATGGATGCAAGCGATTCCTCAATGCATTTACTACTGCGGTATCAGCAGGCACACTGGGAGGACCAATTCTAAGGTTCTGTGGTGGCAGTCATCACTGAGGCCACCGTGAAGACTTCAAGAGTGCTGCCGAGCCTGTCGGAAGGGCAGAAGTCCTCATCTCAGCCTTCACAATCGCGATTTAGAACATTTAGAAAGTGAGGGAAGATAAAATACAGCTATGTGCTAAATTCTGACGTTTACCTGTGTTATAGGGGTTAGGGTAAAGGTCACGATTGTTACAATCACTCAACCTGAAAATTTCCTCTGGTCCAGAGGTTCACGAAGAAATCAACAGTGCCCTCTTCATAACAATAGAAATGTTATGGACTCACTTCTACATAATGTCCTACAGATGTCTCCGATTCAAAAGGCCCCAAACTGAAATGAACGTTCTTATGCTCACTAAAACTTTCCCTCCTCCTATATCCTCTCCTGTTTAACACTGGCATCAGTCACCCACTGCTGAAATTAAAAATCTTTACATCATCTTCAATGCTCCTTGTTCCCTCAATCCACATATCCAGTCACCCATTAATCCTAATGGAATAATGTCTTGCATTTGCAACTGCTCCCCCTTAACTTGCCCATCACTGCCATGGTTCAGACTCTATTAACATCATGACTGTTACCGAAATAGTAATTTTTTTCCTTAGCAATAAAACTTCCAAAGCACAGTGCTCAATAAGTGTTGGTTGAGATGAATTTTACATGTTTCCTAAAATGTAAATTTAAAGTTGATGCAAGTTTAATTACACATTTGAAAGCATTTCCACAAGAGTTGACTTTAGGCTTCAATCTTTTATACTTGTTTACTAGACTTCAATCAAAAGTTAGAGCTGTCTTGCTGAAGTATGAAAATTAAAGATGGGGTACATTAAATTTTACGAATGCTTCATTATGCCCATAACCCTATAATCTATGTAAGGCAGAAACAGAATATATACTGTGGCCTTCTAAAATAAATCAATATATGTTACTCAATTATGTGCTAGGAAACTTTTTACAAAAACTCCAGCATAATTTATGGTTGCATATGAAATGAAAAAAATGTTATCTCAAGACTAAACCATGCTCTTAGAAAGAACGATATAATTAATAAGAAATTGATATACATATCCTTATTGTGCCAACATTACATCACAACGAATGTATAAAGTACATGGAACAATTTCAAAATCATTTTCACATTTATTTATACAACTAGGAAAATCAGTTTTTACTCTATTATTTCTTAGAGTAAATACACAGTATTTAATAGACCCTTTTCATAGTTTAATTTGAAGGAAAATAAAAATAGCATACGAAACAACAGCAGTTTAGAAAACTGATTTGGTATATAAAAAATAAACCCGCTAAAAAATAAACAATTCTGGGATACCTACTACGTGCAAAGTAATAACTGAACCGGATAAAGCCAATTTGTTAACGACTGGTGATTCATCCATGGCATGTAGCGTCTTATTTACAAAGCATGTGGAGAACAAATGTGCAGTGTGGATTCCAGAGAGCTCAGTAATTCCCAGTTACAATTCTTTCAGGATGTCACATGGGATGTGCTTATCCAGGCCTTCCCCTTGTTTTTTCCTCTGATACCATCTTCCCTCAGATATTTTCATGGTTCTCTCTCTTACTTCCTTCAGGTCTTTGTTCAAACGTCACCATTTCCGTGAAAACTTTCCTGACAACACTATTTAAAGCTGCAACTTCTCTCAGCTCTCATTCCTCGTGATCTTCACCAGTGTTTTATAGCACTCATCATCATTTGACATAGCAATATGCCAGAGGACACAGATTTTTGTTCACTGCTGTGTCCTGAGGAAACCTAGAATGATTTCCTCCCATAGCAGGTACTCAATGACTAGAATGGGTACATGATTAAGCAAGAACTAGGTCTGAATTCTGGTTCTCAGGCTGTCTCTCCCTCTATGGCCATGAGTAATCCATTTATCTGTTATAAGACTTGATACCTCCATCTATAAAATGGGGGCAAATATCTATTTTATGGAACACACACATACATAAGCACATGTGTGTGTATGTGTACGGGCGCGCACTCAGTGACTCAGTCCCTTTGTGACCCCATGAACTGTAGCCTGCCAGGCTCTCCTGTCCATGGGATTGTCCCAGCAAGAAAATGGAGGCTGCCATTTCCTCCTCCAGGTTATCTTCCCAACCCAGGGATCAAACCCATGTCTCCTGCATTAGCAGGCAGATTCTTTACCACTGAGCCATCTGGGAATCATAAGCATGTGTACAAATATGAAAATATTCACAAATACACATACACTTGGAGAAGAAAATGGCAACCCACTCCAGTATTCTCGCCTAGAGAATCCCATGGACAGAGGAGCCTGGCAGGTTACAGTCCATGGGCTTGCAAGAGTCAGACACAACTTAGGGACTAAACCACCAAACCAGACATATACTTACATGTATCTGTGTATTTGTGTACATATACACTCAGCCAAAAACAGAGCCTAGAACACAGTGGGCAACTCCCAAACCACTACATCCAAACCAAGTAACTGAGCGTCCTAACGTGACACTTGGGACTTTGTTAGAAAAATATGGGGTTAAAAAAAAAGAAAAATATGGGATAGAAAATACTCAAAACATTAGGCCCAGAGTACCATATAGGCTACCAGAGAAGAACTTGAAACAATGACCAATACAGTTTCTAAACACAAGGCCTGCTGGGAAAAAGGAACTTTGGATTCTAGAAGCTGCATGCAAGTCCTCAATCATTAGAAGGAAAGCATAGCTAGAGACAGGTAAGCTGCAATTTGAACACAAGTCTAAGAGCTGGCACTGGGTTTTGTAGTGTAAGTAGGATGAAAGCAAGAACTTCTCAGTACTTGGCAGCCCATGGTCAGCAGTCGGCACCATGTCCTAGAATCAGCTTGAAAGCTCAAGAGAGAATATTATTACCAATGACACTTTTTACTGAATTTGATATGAAATTTGGTAGTTGGGTTATAATCCTGACCATGCCTCAGAGACCTAATATAGAGCTCAAGTCTGCTTTACTATAATGCTTTAATTTCCTTTATCAGAAGTCTCTCTTTCCAGAAAATAACCAAAATCAAGAGACAGATTATGAGAAATTCTACTTCAAACTCCATTTATAATTAGAAGCACTGAGGGATAAATTAAATGTTTGTAAATATTTTCTGAAAAATAAATTCAATTTAAAATATCAAATATGATTTTGTTAGTAAAATACAAAATAAATTCTAGATTCTAAAACTTTAAAAACTGCTTGATAGTTGTAAAGAACGCTTTGAAAGTGAACCCTTACTACACTGAGTGCTAAAATCAACCTCTTGGATCTTCTCTTGTTTCTACCACAGCCATCTCATTTCCTATTTCAGCTGCCGTTTTCTGAGCACCACTGTAAGCTCCAATGCCCCACAATACCTTGAGGATGGCAATATCTTAGTAACTAGCACGGCTATTGATCTCTTACGGAGAAGACCAGTATTTCCTTTCTATACACACATTGACTTGGGCCTAGACTTCCAGGCTTTCAAGAATAAAAAAAAAGACTTTCCAGCTTGTTTTTTATTGAGGCAGGAAAAATAAAGGACTTTTTGTTCCGCGTAAACAGTAATTGTAAGTATAATTAAATTGCTACTAAGAAATTTTGAGAGGGTAAAAAGTCACACCTCTCCCTTAAAATTGTACTTTCCTCTATTGTGTATTTCATTAACTTGAGTTTAATTTTATCTGCTATTCTTATTCTAAATTCCATTACCTCCATTTCAACATTAGCACAAAATAAATGGATGTCTATTCTACTATTTCTTAACTGAATACATTTATAATCACTTGCCCAGCAAAAAGAACGTGCAAAAGGAATTTGCATTGAATATATAATTTATCTAGTTCCTACCATAACTCCAGCAGATCATGCTCTTTACTTAATTCTTATAAATGATGTGTATAATTCATTAAAAAAACAGATCAATTTTATTCTTTAGGGGCCATTATTCAAGGCGGCTGCTGAATAGAGAATAAGCAAAAAATGCCCACCTAACTTTACATTTACATTCACCATTCTGATTTTAATCATCAAATAAAAGGAAGAATTCAGTTTCAGTGATTGTCATTGGCGTTGCCTGAAGATACTGGTCAGATATTCTGCAGTTACATCTGAAATACAGTTTCCCTCACATGGGAAGTTTCAGAACTTCACAAAGGTTAGTTAAAGAAAATTCTGAAAATATACATCATAATAAGGAACAAAAAGTGACAAGGAAAAAAAGAATGAGTATAAGCACTGGTCTACATCAAGATGAAGTAAAAAAATTTTATAATACTAAAAATGCTTTCAACCAATGGTTCCTATCCTGAGGTCTAAGAGCTACAGAAGCTTATGAATCACCTAAAGCCGTCTGTAAAGTTTTATGCCTATTTGTGAGCATATATGCCTTTTTCCTAAGGAAGAGGTACTACAGCATTCATGTGAATTAGCCTTTTAATGGGATTTGTGACCTAAGAGATTAAGAATCACTATCTTTTACTGTTTCCTCACCTTTTACTTTGCCCAGTGTTAATACTATAACAGACAATTCAATTTAGTACTTTTACTCTGGCTTCTCGAGATCATTTTAAATATTTAAAACAACCTAAAATTATTCTTTTAGTCACTGATAGAGCTATTAATTCTTAATATAAATTTCACAGTTTTAAAATTAATCAAACTCTGAAAAGATAATCCCTTTCTTTCCAGTATTTCTAGTATTAAGCAGATCTTCTCTTATTCTTGATGGTCTAAGTTACTAGTCTGAGTTTTTTAGATAACAACCATCTAACAAAAAAACATAAATAATATGAGCTACCAAAACATACAGGTCAGTCTGTTTCATTTGACAAAATATATGTTAATCACACTAAATAGTTTTAATGTGCACAATCTAAATTTCAATTTCTAATGAAGGCAAGGTAGATATCTTTTTGCATAATTCCAGAATAGCCTAAATGACACATACAACCACCTAATCCAGAAGAATGAAGCACATATTTTCTTTTTGACTGAAAATATAAATTAAAAAAAAAATTCACACACTAGGTGAACAAGAAGGAAGAAAGCAAGATTGGAAAAAAAAGCAGAAATAGAAATAAATTACACTGTTAAAGTTTGTGAGGTTAAAAACAACCCTTCTGATCCAAAAAAAAAAAAATTTTTTTAAGATAACAACAAAATTTTACTTCCAAATATCTTTTTTTCATACATTGGAGTACAAAGGTGATTTACATTATTAAATCTGTCTTTGGTAGAAAACATTATAAAGTATTAAGGAGTGTGAAAAGTTTATAAATGGAGCTTTGTAGACAAAAGGATAGAGTCACTGCATTTAGATAACACCTTCATCATCAACAGAGTAGTCACTTAAGAATAATAATTTTTGAGAAATACCTGTTGACAAAGATAGAGCCATGGGTGGTGAAATTCTGAATAAACTGTAAAAATATTGCCATTTTTAAATTAAAAAACAGCTGTCATGGAAGATTACTTCAATTGTCATTAAAATAACATAAAAATTCCTAAGAAACACATGGAAAAGAAAAAAACAACAGATGAGAAACAGCTTGACATGTGAGGGGCGTAGAGGGGAAGGGAAGAATAGAATTTTATTGTGGAGAATTATAAAATTAACCTGTGAAACAACACAAAAACGCAAATACTTACAGCTGGACACTTAACATTTCAAATAGAAACAATGTTGAAAAATTTATTTAGAATATGAAATCAACTACTTTTGGATAAAAGCAATCTCACATAGCTGGAAATTAAGTAATTTTTAAAAAAAACCTTAAAGATTGCAAAGCATTTTCTTGGGCAGTGCTCAGACTGCAGATTTTCATGTATCACTTAACCTAGAAAGAATATAATTTAATTCTCTGACCACATCAAATAGGAAGAAACTAGAATAAAATTCTGCAACAGAAAGGAATATTTCATTCCTCTTCCCATTCTGGTTTGTACTACAAGTACTATGTCTTTTACCTTCCTGATTGGAATGTGAATTTTTGAAGACAGATTATACCTTCTACATCTTCGTATTCACCCATAACACCTAGCACAGTGTTAAGTCTAAGAAGATGCTTAGACTAACACTTAGAAGTAGAGGGAAGCCTGGCATGCTGCAGCCCATGGAGTTGCAAAGAGTCAGATGTGACTGAGTGACTGAACAACAATCAAGAAGGTGCTAAGTAATTTTTGCAAAAATAAATTAGGTTACAAAAATAGTCAGGCACCCAGAGGTCATGAAGTTTAGAGACAGACCTTAAGAACTATTCTTAAGTCTATCAATGACCACACCAAGTTCTGAAGAATACTGATCTTGCAGAAGTCATAGAAGAGATGCTCAAGGACTGCCCATCCCTTCCTCTCAAATATCAATAGAATTAAATTTGCTTTAGTCACTTCTGGTCTTTGTAGCCCAGAGCAGTGATAATTTACACTACTCAAATAAAACATGGGAGCTAATTCTAAAAATCTAAGGTGGTATGTGAATGGTTGGGGTCAATGAATGTGAATCCTTAAATATCTCTATTTGGGTGACCTCAAACACAATATATCTAGAATTGAATGCATTATTTCCCCAACCAGCTCCCTCAGCTGATTTTACTAATTTTGCTAATAGTAACATTCATTATTATTCTTCAAGATATTCCCACAATCAATCTCTTGAAATTATCTTTGATTTCCCCATTTCTTTGAACCATATATAAATAAGAGTCACCCAGAACTACCGATTTTCTCTGTATAACATATTTTAAAACTACCAGTTCCTTTGTATTCTCATTGCCATCATCTTAAACCAGGCACATCCTTCATCTCTAGACTACCACTAAGGGATCCTAACCAGTGTCCCCATGGATGGATGATTCCAAACATCTCCATGATAGATGTTCCATGTTTGGAATACTGGCTGCAATAGTTTATTCTGACTTTAGCTATGTAAAAATTTGTGAATACTTGGTTTTATGTTCCTACTGTCCATGTTTTACAGTCTTCCACCTTCCCTGTTTGCTTGCACTGTTCTATCTACCTGGAATGCCCATACACTCTTTATCTAACCGTATTAAATTCAACAAACATTTAATGAGAGCCTACTGCGTGGCCCTTACGATACCGGAACGCACAGTATAGGAGGATTGAAGGAAACATGTCATTACAACACAACACGCTAAGTGCTCTAATAAAGGGAGGAATAAAACAATACACAAATGACTAGTTCTGTTATAGATTTAGCATAAGTTAAATAGATAATGTACCAGGAGAGAGTTCCAGGCAAAGAGAATTACATGAAAAAAATTAGGGAGGGGTACAATGCATGGCACATTCAGGCAACAAGACAGCAGAAGCATTAGATAAATGGGGGAGAGGGAATGACTGAGAGAAGTGTTGGTAATAGTGTCCCCTTATACTCTGTCCCTTCCTCTTTGGTTGAAGACGTATCTTAGAAATCCAGAATTGACATCGTATTATTTCAGTCATCTTCATAATCAAAGGTGACCTGGGAAGTTCATGTGGGAACTCATACTCATGTGGGAAGTTCAATCATTTATTGGCATGACCCAGTGATGACTAGGTTATAGGCTTTTTCATCTCAAGATTCAGCTTGGGGACTTCAGTGGTTAAGACTTTACCTTCCAACGCAAGGGTTGCGAGTTCGATCCCTGTGAAGAGCTAAGATCTCACATGCCTCATGGCCAAAAAATCAAAACATAAGACAAAAGCAATACTGTAACAAATTCAATAAAGATTTTAAAAAAAAAAATTCAGTTTGACTCAGGCTTTCATTGTGATCATGGCTTTAACAAGAGGAACTAATAAAATCTGGAGGTAAAAAATTTGTCATTACATTTTGTGCACTAGAAGCAACACTAGATGTCTTTTACCCAGATGATCCATAGTTATTTTTGGTTCTTGGTCTCCTTTGAGAATGTGAAGCAAACTCCTGAATGCATTTTCAGGGGTACACGGAAAATGCCTGAAGTCCACAAACCAAGAGCCATAATCTTTAGAACTTTGGGGAGCCACATCTTCTATTTTTCTTTTAAGAGAAGCTGCAATTCTAGACTTGTGTGAGTTAGCTAAAAAAAAAAATACATATATGTATATATAGGTCATTCAAGAGATGTTTATAGCCATATGAGACAGGCTGGCTCTTCTTCTGCCTCAGTTATTGATGCACACCCTAGGTATCTCCTTAGATAAGGAAGTTGATGCTTCCTCATTGCACAACTAAATGCCCTGTGCAAGTTCAGTTCAGTCCAGTCGCTCAGTCGTGTCCAGCTCTTTGTGACCCCATGAACCACAGCATACCAGGCCTCCCTGTCCATCACCAACTCCCGGAGTTTACCCAAACTCATGTCCACTGAGTCGGTGATGCCATCCAGCCATCTCATCCTCTGTCATCCCCCTCTCCTCCTGCCTTCAATCTTTCCCAGCATCAGGGTCTTTTCAAATGAGTCAGCTCTTCGCATCAGGTGGCCAAAGTACTGGAGTTTCAACTTCAACATCAGTCCTTCCAATGAACACCTTAGGTAGGAAGCATCACTACGAGCAAAGATAGTGGAAGTGATGGAATTCCAGTTGAGCTATTTCAAATCCTAAAAGATGATGCTGTGAAAGTGCTGCACTCAATATGCCAGCAAATTTGGAAAACTCAGCAGTGGCCATAGGACTGGAAAAGGTCAGTTTTCATTCAATCCCAAAGAAAGGCAATGCCAAAGAATGCTGAAACTACCACACACTTGCATTCATCCCACACACTAGTAAAGTAATGCTCAAAATTCTCCAAGCCAGGCTTCAGCAATACATGAACCATGAACTTCCAGATGTTCAAGCTGGTTTTAGAAAAGCCAGAGGAACCAGAGATCAAATTGCCCTGTGCAAGACACACAGCTAATCAGAGTCAGCTATGAACTAGAACCCAGTCTTCTGAATCTCAGCCTATTCACCTCTATGTGAGGAAAGCAAAATATGGAAATAATGGCTAATGTTTATTAAATGCTCACTCAGTTATGTGCGAGGTTTTCACAGGTATCTCATTAACTTCTACACAACCCTTTCAGACAGTAATTATGATTTCCATTTTTCAAATGAAGAAACTGAGGCTCAAAAGCTTTACTAATTCACACAAGATTCTACTCCGTCCATGGAATTTTTCAGGCAAGGATACTGGAGTGGGTTGCCATTTCCTTCTCCAGGGGCTCTTCCCAACCCAGGGATGGAACCCCAGTCCCCCACACTGCTGGCAGACTCTTTACCGTCTGTGCTACCAGGGAAGCCCACACAAGATTACACAGCTCTAGAGTAACAGAGAAAGGATTCAAAGCTGTATGTGACAATCACAAAACCCATATTCTGTACATGCTTCTCCTATTTGCTTACACTATCAGCTGAGGTTCCAGCTGGAAAAAAGATAGTAGATAACATCGAAGGTGAAGAGCTTTGTTTTGCAGGAAATGAAGACCCACTAGATGACTTTTGAGTAAAAGAATAACAAGATGAGAACTATGATTCTGGAAGATCACTGGAAAGCAGTTTGAATGGAGAAGCAATTGAAATAGTCTGAAAGCAAGAACAATTTGGAAGTTATTGCTAAAATTTTGTCACAAGATTGAAAAAGGAGGAAGCTGAA
This sequence comes from Cervus elaphus, assembly GCF_910594005.1. Classification (NCBI taxonomy): domain Eukaryota; kingdom Metazoa; phylum Chordata; class Mammalia; order Artiodactyla; family Cervidae; genus Cervus; species Cervus elaphus. Next base: position 13,011,761 of record NC_057817.1, on the reverse strand, counting down.
CTATTTGCTGTGGGAAGCAGCAGATGCATGAGAAACGGAGGAAGAAGAGCTGGCAGATTATGAGCCTACGTAACAAGAAGATTGCTAATGTCATTTATAGAGAACCTTTTTAATCACTGAAGTGAAGAGGTGAAAAAACAAAAAATACATGTAGACCCCATTAGATAGGAAGCCTTCTAGGCAAGTTTTTTTTTTTTTAATTCAACTTAAGAATTTAAATCATGATAAAACCATGAAGACAGGTTACCACAATAGCACATTTCCAGTGAAAGGTTAATGATTTGATAATTCAAACAAATAATATAAGTATCTAGATAAATGGAAGACACTTAAATTTATTCAGATTGGCTAAATATAATTTGAGTAGGCTGACGGAGAAAACTGCCATAGATAAGAGGACTCTCCATAAACTTTGTTTTACTCAGTTTATTTATACCTGAATTATGATGGAAATCAGAACCTGGGTGACCGGGGGGGAGGAGGGTAACCGTTAAAAACTAGAAAATAAATTCAAGTTCTTTTTCTTTTTTTTAAATTCAAGTTCTAAATGGCCCCATCTAAAAGGAACAATCAGAAGTACTTTCTATACATCGACTAAGTTAAAAATGATGACCAATATCCAAACACATTCCCACAGATGTGTTTGCATTTTTGTTCACTCTTAACACACAAAGATAGTAGCAACCCAAGAAACTGGGCTGACACTTGCCACTATCATTTTGTCCTGTGAAATTATGTCCACACTTGAAGTCTCCTAAAAAGATCCAAGAAACATGAAAAGGGAGAACAGAGTTCAGTAAAATACATATGGAGAGTGAAAAGATAAACACAACAGAGTAAAACAGATGACACTAATTATTTCTCTGCTGTTCTCACTTTCTATTTCCAATATGCTTTTGTTTCATGTGTTTCAAATTAAATGTGAGTGTAATTTTAATGCACCATAATCACCACCATCACCACCAACAACAAAAAATACTTAGAATGGCCAAGAAGCAATTTAATCTATTGAGATGCAATAAAAATAATTTAAGGGAAACTTCAATGACATAATCTATCGTAGGCAAAAACTTCCTGTGTCGTTCAGTTCAAATGATAGTAAATTAATTATGCAGATGCTCACCAAAAGGAACCAATTCTAAACATTTATTCAGCACCCATGCCTGGTAAGGATCATGTGAGTGATGACAAGAAGAAACAGGAGATGCTGCATATGGCCTCAAGCAGCCGAAAGAAGAGTCAAGAGAGGCCCTGGAGGCTCAGGCAGAGTCTCGGAGCAGCCCTGGGCTTTGGCAAAGTCACGGAGGCTGGCTTTACAGGCACAGGAACTGTATTTCCTTAAAGCTGAATGGGTTTTCCACAAGTGATTCTAAGCAAACTTACAAGAAACTGACTTTATAATTTATTAATTTACAGTAAGAAATACATTTACAACAATAGCCCATATCATTCATTTGAGAGGACACTCTTTCCTAATTTTAGAATTGCAACTAGGGCAGATAAAGCCAGATATTCTTAAAAAATTCTTAATCAAGCTGGGTAGCTGGTTGAGCTGCCTGTGTAGTCTTGATCTATTTCTGTTTCATAAACTATTTTGGCTATCCTAAATCAGAATACCTCTTCTGTTTCGCTTTTGAAAGATTTCTCTATACTTAGGAAGACCAATTAATTCCTGAAGACCAAAAGATAATTCATTTGAGAATGTTACAGATTTACATATATAATCATTACTTCCAAAAAAGTTTGGTTCCCTTGAAGTGTGTAAAACAAAATCTTAATCCCCAAGATGAAATGTAGAACACTTGTTTATTAGTAAAGTACTTACAAGGTATCACTACTGATTTTTTTTTTCCTGCAGATGGTTAATCTCACCTATATATGTAATAAACTTTAAAAAAATTTAGCCTGAAATGATTCCTGCCTTGATTTTATCCCCAGATTCCCAGGGTATCTTTCTGTAATCTTCAGTGTATTGAATCAAGTACTGTATTTTCACAGAGGGAAAGAATAGTTACTGTTTTCTATCTTCTCAAGTTAAGTTATAAAGCCTATTAGTTGGGATAAGCCATATAAAAACAATGGTGATAAATATAATATCAGAAATAACAGCTATCTAGTTCAGTACCATATTTCCAGAACTGCCTTCGATAACATTCTTTATAGATCTATGCTTCACTTCATTCTTTAAGAATAATTTATTCATCTATATGCCAGAAACTGTTCAATGTGCTAAGAACACAAAAACAAAGAAGGCAAATGCTGTACTTTTGTTTTTTAATCTGACACAAAGAAGTCAGTGGACAATGAAAACCACATGACATGTTAATATATGAAATATACAGGTTGCTATAGGAGCATATACATTTCCAGAGGTTCTTGACAATCTATTTTTTTTTCTAAGGAAAGAAAGACCTATTAAATCATCACCATCACAATCATCATTACCACAACCCTCATCATTTATTAGCCACAATTTGTTGAATTCATGCTATATTTCCAGTTCTGTATCAGGAGCCAGATCTCATCATCTTTCATCTTTACTACACCTTTGTAAGACAGGTAATTTTCCTTTGAAAAAGAAAAAAAATGACCATAGCAATCAGCTGTGACAGAGAGCAACTCATAGCTGGGCTGGCAGCGGCACAGACCACACGCTTCCCTCTTAAACGTGAAAACATGTACAGTACCCCAAGAGCAGACCAAGTCTGCGACCAGGCCAAGTCCACGATCCTGAGCACAGACAGGAACAAAAACATCTGCAAACACAGCAGCTCCCACGGAAGCAGCCCCAGGGAGAGGCTCGCGTGCCGAGCAGCAGAGGCCTTGTCCCGACAGGCAGCACCAGCCAGTCACCTCTGTGAGTGAGACACTGTGGAGGCAAGCTCTCCAATTCCCATCAAGCCTTCAGCAGCTGCAACATCTTGACTGTGAAACCATGAGACCCTAAGCTCCATCCGCCAGTCCATCTGCTCCTGAATTGCTGACCCACAGAAACGGTGTGTGAGCGTGTTATCAGCAACAGAAAACATGTAACACTGTGTAATATTAATATAACTATGGATCAATGAGTGTGTACTCTTCCAACTAAAAGAATTATGAGAGGTCATACAATTATTGTGTTTCCCTTAATTATTAGGCTACTTTGTTCTGCTTCTTTGAACATATTGATAATAGCCACCTAAATCCAACATCTGAGCCCAATCAGGGTCGGCTCCCATTAACTTATTTGCCCCACCTGGGGTCACACTTTTTCTTCGCTGAACACAGCTACTTACGGTGAGCACCAGGGCTCACGTGCAATCAGTGTTTTGAGCAGGACTCACACTTTTTCTCTGCACAGAGCAGTTTTTGGTTGAAAAGCATCATTGTGGGTAACTTACTGCAGGGGATCTGTTTTATTTCCCTAAGGATTCAGATGCTGTACTGAGAGAAGTGAACTTGCTTGGCCCCACGCTGAAATCTGTCTGCCCTTCCCCATGCAGCAGCCCGCGTCTCTGCGCAGCTGCTGATTCACAGCACCCTCTCCCCAGCATATCCCGGGCCTGCCCAGTTCAGCAGCAGATAAAGACTTGGGTACACGTGACAGTCAGATTGGGGGTGGTCGGGGTGGGGGGGGGGGGCGGAGTTTCAATCTCTCTGTGGTTAAGTTTGCTCCCAAGGCAACCCAGCCCAAGTTTCCAGCCATCCCACCAGCCCCGAATTCTGCCCTTTGATACAGGAATTCAAACAGGCTTTCGATTTTTGCTACCCAAGCTGTGTACACTTTGGGGAACACACTCTGTCAAAGTTGCAGCAAGCCTGCACATCTCCCCGGTAGCTCTGTCTTTCCAGGGGTCACCATCCCCCCAGCTTTGGCAGCGTTTTTGTGGGACTCTCTGGGTCAACGGTGTGTGGGTGGGTGGGTGCAGTCTGGTGATTCAGGTTTCCATTCATATCTTAGATCTCAGTCCTTCTGTGGCCCTCCTTCCAGAAGGCGCTTCTTCAATTCCCATCTGCTCTGATCTGAACTCTGTCATGACCATCTTGGGCTGGGAAGGATGTCATTTTCCATTTACAACCCGCAAGAAAGTCATGAATTCAACAGTTCTTCCCAATCAGTAGCAATCTCTCAAGACAAACTCTTCTCATACTTCTGTCCCTGTTTGGTCATCTTCTAGAGACTTCCAAAGATTGTCTTTAATAATCTAGTCAGTGTTTGTCATGGCTATCTGCTGGAGAAACTGCCTGATCTCTTCAACTGGCCATTATCTGAAGTCCATCCTGGACTATTTTAATAGCCTTCCGGCTTGTCTTCCTGCTTCCACCCGCACCTCCTCCACACCGAAACTAGCTCCTAGAAAAGTACTGGCGCACAGCAGGCACTAAGTAAATGTTCCCTGAATGAATGAATGAACAAACTTCCCTGAGATAACAGAGCGGGTAGAACTGGAATCTGTACCCTGTCTGACTAAACAGTCTAAAAATTTAACAGCTAAATTACACCCTACAGGGTGGCTAACAATTCTTTAGTAAGATATAAATCTGGTCAAAGAGCCATAAATGTACTTCTTTGTCACAAATAATAAATCTCATAAAACAATGGAGAGAATGTCCATCTTTTCACAATCTTTACACAAAAATTAATATTATTTTACAAACATACATTATAAAAATCATTTTTAATACTAGAGGCAGCTGACCATTTGTAGAATTGACTATCTTACATAAAAAAAATATAACAGGGTAAGATACATTTCAAAAGTGAATATCCTGATCTAGAGTCTATTATTGTTGAATAGACTTAAAACTCAACATTCAAAAATTAAAGCTCACGGCATCCAGTCCCATCAAATAGATGGGCGAAAATGGAAACAGTGACAGACTTTAATTTTTTGGGCTCCAAAATCACAGCGGATGGTGACGGCAGCCATGAAATTAAAAGACGCTTGCTCCTTGGAAGGAAAGCTATGACAAACCTAGACATTATATTAAAAAGCAGAGACATCACTTTGCCCACAAAGGTCCCTTAACAGTCAAGGCTATGGTCTTCCCAGTGAACATACACAGTTGTGAGAGCTGGACCCCAAAGAAGGCAGAGCGCCAAACAATTGATGCCTTCCAACTGTGGTGCTAGATAAGGCTCTTCAGAGTCCCTTGGAGCGCAAGGAGATCAAACCAGTCAATCTTCAAGGAAATCAACCCTGAATACTCACTGGAAGGACTGATGCTGAAGCGGAAGCTCCAAGACTTTGGCCATCTTAAGCAAAGAGCTGACTCATTGGAAAAGACCCTGATGCTGGGAAAGACTGAAGGCAGTAGGCCAGGGGAGAGAGTGAGACGGTTTGATGGCATCACCAATGCAAGGATCATGAACTTGGGCAAACTTGAGGAGACGGTGAGGGACAGGGAGGTGTGCAGCAGTCCATTAGGGTCTCAAAGAGTCGGACACCACTGGGCGACTTCACATTTTCTTCTTGGTCATAATCACCATTTGAAATGATCTTAATCAAGAATCCAAAAGACTCACGGTTCAGTTTCAGTTCAGTCGCTCAGTCGTGTCCTACTCTTTGCGACCCCATGAACCGCAGCACGCCAGGCCTTCCTGTCCATCACCAACTCCCGGAGTCCACCCAAACTCATGTCCATTGAGTTGGTGACGCCATTCAACCACCTCATCTTCTTTTGTCCCTTTCTCCTCCTGCCCCCAAGACCAGCATCAGGGTCTTTTCCAATGAGTCAGCTCTTCATATCAGGTGGCCCAAATATTGGAGTTCCAGCTTCAACATCAGTCCTTCCAATGAACACCCACGACTGATCTCCTTTAGGATGGACTGGTTGGATCTCCTCGCAGTCCAAGGGACTCTCAAGAGTCTTCTCCAACACCACAGTTCAAAAGCATCAATTCTTCGGCGCTCAGCTTTCTTTATAGCCCAACTCTCACATCCATACATGACCACTGGAAAAACCAGAGCCTTGACTAGACGGACATTTGTTGGCAAAGTAACGTCTCTGTTCATCACGTTAGGTGATGACATCTCCTGCTGTGTTTTCACACGGAATCTGTAAGCACTGTTCCGCGTTTCCCTCCAATCAAAATAATTACTGTTGAATTACTAAAGCAAGGTTCTAGCACTGTTTCTTGCTCTTTTTAAATTGTGGAAATACAAAAGCACCCGGGGAAGACTGGAGTTCCGACAGGCGAGTTCAGGCGCCACGGTACCACGAGGGAGGAAAGCGGCTGCGCTCCTCCCCACCCAGTGATCCGCTCCGGCCCGCTCCCCGCCCGCACAGGCGTCTGCTCGACTTCCGCGACCCGGCACGCCACCCAGGGCCCGGGGTCTCTCCCCGCCTTCGGGCCCGCCCCGCCCACCCGCCATTCACCTGACATTCTCCCGGCTTCCTCTAGGGGGCACGCCTCTGACGCCGCCGCGGACGTCCTGAGCGCCGACAGCACCGTCTCTGGGGGCAAGTCAACCAGTTTTTCCCACACAGACTCCGTGTAGAAGTCCACCGTATGTGCATTAGAAATGGGCAGGGCTTCCCTCAGGAACCGCAGCAGCTTCTGCAACTTGGCACGTAACGAGGACAGGTCCTGGGTCACCGGGAGCTGGCCAGAAGCAGCCATGACGCCCCACCCTCCCGGACTGTAGGTGGCGCAAACGTGGCCGCGAGGCAAGCGCTCGGTGGGAAGCAGGAAAGGCCGGATAAGTAGAACTCAGATGTGGATTTTTGGGTAGGCGGATGGATTGCTTCTGCCTGATGACGTATTTTGACTGAGTCCGTCGTGTTTTTCCTGCGCCTTGGTTGATGTGCCATGGCGCCCGTGTGGCCGGCACGAAGGGGGCGGACAGGGAGTTTGGGGACGCCTGGAGGAATTTCACAGGTTGAATTCAGAAATAAGAATGTGAAACGGAAAACGTGGCGACCTAATCATCTGCAAGCCTTTTCGGGGAGCGTTCGAGAAGGTATGTATGTAAGAAGGCAGCCTTTTACAAGTTCTCGGCCCTGCGAAATCTTCGGATACGGCATCCTCCCAAGCTGGGAAGGATTTAGGAACCAGACCCGGCCCTACTTGGAGCCAGGATATCTGTTCGCTGAAGCCGTGGGGTTTTCAGAGCTCTGGATGAGAAAGCGAGGAAGTGTTGCTCACTCTAAATCTTTAAACATTTTTCTCGACTTAACGCTCATTTTTTAAATATCAGAACTCTTTCCTTTACATTTTCCCCATGAAACCTGCATGTATTACAGTAAAGACTAGAAGGCAAGCCAGAAATTTACCGTTTCGCACCCTTACTAATTAAAAATATCACAGAACCGTTTATTTTTCTCTTGCTATCTTTATTACTTTTCTTTAGTTTGTATTTTTCGTCTTATTTTGCCATCAGTAAGTACCCTTAAATCCCATATGGAATACATAAATCTTAAATAAGTACAGTTTTCTGATAATTGCTGTTGAGAAAGTCATACAGTACCATCTAACCTGGTTAATGTTGAATTACTTTTAAAAAATCAGTCATAGGGTAGTTTTCTAAGGTAAAATAATAGATGTGAAGTGAAGTGAAAGTCTCTCAGTCATGTCTGACTCTGCGACCCCATGGACTGTAGCCTGCCAGGCTCTTCTGTCCATGGAATTCTCCAGTCCAGAATACTGGAGTGGGTTGTTAACTCAATTGTGTCTGACTTTTTGCGACCTCATGGACTGCAGCACGCCAGGCTTCCCTGTCCTTCATCATCTCCCCGAGCTTGCTCAAACTTGGTGATGCCATCCTGCCATCTTGTTCTCTGTCGTCCCCTTTTTAATATTTCCCAGCATCAGGGTCTTTTCTGTGAGTCAACTCTTCACAGCAGGTGGCCAGAGTATTGGAGCTTGAGCTTCAGTGTCAGTCCTTCCAACGAATATTCAGGGTTCTGTTCCTTTAGGGTTGACTGGTTTGATACCCTTGCAATCCAGAGGATGCTGAAGAGTCTTCTCCAACACCATAGGTGTTCAAAAGCATCACTTCTTCAACCGCAGCCTTCTTTATGGTCCAGCTCTCACATCCGTACATGACTACTGGAAAAACGATAGCTTTCACTAGATGGACCTTTGTCCGCAAAGTAATGTCTCTGCCTTTTAATATGCTGTCTAGGTTTGTCATAGCTTTTCTTCCAAGGAGTAAGCGTCTTTTAATTCCCTTTCAGTTTCATGGCTGCAGTTACTATCTGCAGTGATTTTGGAGCCCAAGAAAATAAAGTCTGTCACTGTTTTCCGTTGTTCCCCATCTATTTGCCATGAAGTGATGGGGCCGGATGCCATGATCTTAATTTTTTGAATGTTGAATCTTCAGCCAGCCTTTTCACTCTCCTCTTTTCCCTTCATCAAGAGGCTGTTTAGTTCCTCTTTGCTTTTTGCCCTAAGGGTGATGTCATCTGCATATCTGAGATTATTGATATTTCTCCTGGCAGTCTCGATTCCAGCTTGTGCTTCCTCCAGCCCAGCATTTCATGTGATGTACTCTGCATATAAGTTAAATAAGCAGGGTGACGATGTACATAATTGACATACTTCTTTCCCAATTTGGAAACAGTCCATTTTTCCGTGTCCATTTCTAACTTGCTTCTTGACCTGCGTACAGGTTTGTCAGGAGGCAGGTAAGGTAGTCTGGTATTCCCATCTTTTGAAGAATTTTCCAGTTGTGATCCACACAGTCAAAGGCTTTAGTGTTGTCAATGAAGCAGAAGTAGATGTTTTTCTGGAATTATCTTGCTTCTTCTCTGATCCAGTTGATGTTGGCAATTTGATCTGTGGTTCCTTTGCCTTTTCTGAGTCCAACTTGAACAATCTGGGAGTTCTCGGTTCAGATACTGTCGAATAGAAGTGAGGGTTCCCCTCCCCCACTTTGGTATTTATTGAAGACCTAGATTAAGTGTTTAGATGAATTAATGCATCTGTTTAATTTATGAGTACAATAAATTGGAGTTGTGCAACACTCTAGTTGTTTTTCCTTCTTTGAGAGTCTCACTTGAGTTCTTCTCAACTTCTGTTAGTCTTTTTGTAAAGGACCAAGATACTATTTATTCCAGTAGCTTGAACTTCTTTTCTTGAAATAACATTTTAAAGCAAAACATAATGAAATCTAGCATCTGAACATGATGGTGTAAAAAGTTTTCTGTTTTAAATTAACAACTGCATTTTTCATGCAATGTTTTCTTAGAAAGTAATTCAAGACTGATGTATTTTTCAACAGGACAAGGCTTTGCATTTCGAAGAAAACTCAAGATTCAGCAAACTTATAAGAAATTACTCCGGAGGGAAAAGAAGTCTCAAACACCAAGTGAATCCCCCTTCACAGATTGGTATCCTGATCATCTGAAACATCTTTATTTAGCTGAAGAGGAAAGACTCAGGAAGCAGCTTAGAAAAGCTAACCAGCCTCTGTTAGAAGAACAAGTTGATCAGCCTTTGCCAGAAGACCAAGGTAGCAATGACCAGGCTTTGTCTGAAGAACACTGTAGCATTGAGCAGCCTCAGCCAGAAGAACAGTGTAGCATAAAAATAAAGTAGGTATTACAATCCTTTGAAATTCTTTTTTGTGGATGTAAGTAGCATTTTATGAAAGAGATTGTAGAACAGTTTCTATAGTAATGGGAATTTGCCATAGGGCATTTCAGAAGTCAAAAGTGACTATGTGAAAATATTTTCATGGAGGCTTTTTTGTTAACTTAAATGATTGAGTTATGTTAGGTAAGCTTAATAAACAATGGAATGAAATTAAGAGATCTGGGTTTTAGATTTAAGCCTCTCAAGTACATTTATTTGGACCATGGTTAACACTTGCTATTTATGTTTTTAAAAATCCAGCTTTTGAGAGGCATTATAGTGTAGTGCATCATAGACGCTGGAGTTGGCTTTAATATGTTGGTGTCCAGTGTCCTCTTCTTTAAAATGGGAATAATAATAGTAAGTATGTGATTTACAGCTACCATGTTGCACACCCTAGGATGGATTATTTATATAAGACGATGATATCCCTGACCTATCTCATGATGTTGTGATGATTAAATGACTTCATTTATATATGGTCCTTAAAAAGGCATTTGGTACATGGGAAGTGGTATATGACTGTTAATTGCTACTAATACTACTACTACTATTGTTAATATGGATTTTTTTCCCCCAGAGAACATAGACTTGATTGCAGTTAAACAAATGAAATGGAATAGAGACAAGTTGGTCAGAAAACTTTGGGATTAAAGTTCATGTACACCCATAACGTCCTTCATAACATCCTTCAATTTAATGCCTTTGCAGTCTGTCATTTCTACCATTCATATGCTGGTTTACTCTTTTAAACATTTTAGGACCTTTCAGAACTTTCTGTATTTTCTCTGGTTGAACTATTTCTCCAAGACTCTATATTTATCACCTTCTATATCTTGAAAAGGGCTTCCCTGGTAGCTCAGACGGTAAAGCTTCTGCCTACAATGTGGGAGACCAGGGTTCGATCCCTGGGTTGGGAAGATCCCCTGGAGAAGGAAATGGCAACCCACTCCAGCATTCTTGCCTGGAGAATCCCATGGACTGAGGATCCTCGTAGGCTACAGTCCATGGGGTCGCAAAGAGTTGGACACGACTGAGCGACTTCACTCACTCACTCATATCTTGAAAGGTATAACAAAAATTGTAATGTTATTTGGACATCTTACTAGCAAGATTTAATGTCTTTCTTTCAATGTCTCTCCCCCTGCCTTAAGTTGAATTAGTGAAATTTAACTAATAAGTACTATATTTGATGTAATTTTGTCATAATTTTGGTTATATTATTTTTAATACTTATGATTTGTTTTCATTTATCTTGCGAAGCTCCATTAATATTCCAAAGAAAAAGAAAACATCGAATCAAAAAGCGCAGGAAGAATATGAGCAGATACAAGCCAAGCGAGCTGCTAAGAAACAAGTAAGATCCATTTTAAAACATTTAGATTCATTTTTCTTTATCCTAAGTGTATATGTAAGCTTATCTTCTAAATATGGGGCCCATAGTATGCCCATCTGTAAATATTTACTGGGTAAATGAATAATCTGAGAGGAGCTGGCGAATTTCAACATTCTGATTCCTCCATTGTTTATATTACCCTTGAGAGGTGATAGTAATAGTCATTTTTTAACAATTGCCTCAAGAGATTATACATAATAAAATTTGAGAACTACTAAAATATATAGATTTTTATAAATTTACGTGAAAGCAAGTAGAAGTCAGAGGGAGGTATAAGAATAAAATAATATTGTAAAGAGTTTTTCTTGCTCATTAAAAACCCTACTAGATTAACTTAGCAGTAAGTTACCATGCTTTGTTATCATTCATAAACCCACAATTATAATAGCTTTTTAAAAATGAGTAGAACAAAGCCATGTGCAGCTTCAGCAAAATTGTTTATCTGTGGTTAATTCATATTTCTTACATTAAAGCTCTATTAATCTGTCACATTAAAAAGGTTAGCACGTCAGTCAAAAAGACCCCCAAGTTGGTGCTGACATATAATTTCTTGTATGTGTTAGTTTTACAGACTGTGTAATTAAGAAATCTGGAGGTTTAACATGTAAATTTTATTTGATTATTTTTAAACTGATGGCAGACTAGAGTGAAGTAGGAATATTTCTCCATGGAAAAACTAAACCTCTGTTTCATAGACTGTTACAGTATACTTTGCTTTTTAAACCAACCTTCTGATACTGCCATCTTTATAAATAGTATATCAGATGAAATAAGAGCCATTATACTGTAAAACATACAACATTAAAAAAAATTCTGTTACATATTAAAATATAGTATATTGATATATATAATTATGTAATGTATGTGAAAAGCACTTTGTTAATTATGTCATCATACAAATGTAAGGCTGTCATATGGAAGCTATATGTGTTACAGGGGAAGTTGAAAAACTGCACATATTGTATTATTTCAAGAACTTTTATATATAAGAATATAGTATTTTAAGTAGTACTTTTCAGATCTATATAACTTTGAGTTATTTTTCTTTAAGTGCAAATGAATTTAAGTCTTGATCTTAGCAAATCAGATGAACATGATAATTCTTAAATAATCAAACTCATAATATCTAGCACAATATTTTACATATATACAGTGTACAGTCAGTAAGTACTTCTTGAATTGAAATACTTCTTGAATTAAACCTGTCAGATGGCAAATTTAAAAGAATGCCAGATATTCTAGAAATGATTTCAGTAAAGTCACTTCTGACTCTTTAATGGATCTAATTAAATGATGCAATTATTAAATGTGCCTTCTCTCTTTGTGCTTTGATTTTATTCATATGCAAAATTAAAATTGTTAAGTAATTTTGCATTATGCTATGCTGTAGCACATATGATCGTGTAAAGGTAGAGAGTACACTCCTGTGATTACTAGTGGCATTTCACATTTTGAAAAATTAGGACAGGCCTTGAAGTGTTTGCGTGGTGATAGCTATCTCAACAGAATTGTGAACAATATCTACTGTTTGTCACTAATGAAAATTACATACATTAATAATTTCAGGAATTTGAGAGGAGAAAACAAGAGAGAGAAGAAGCTCAAGGGCTCTACAAGAAGAAGAAAATGGAAGTGTTCAAAATACTGAGCAAAAAGACTAAAAAGGGCCAACCAAACTTGAATTTACAAATGGAGTATCTTCTAAAAAAAATACAAGAAAAAAATTAAGTCAGTTGTTGCCTGACTAATCAGCCGTTAAATTATATGCTTACTATTGAGTTCTTTTGTATATGGAGTGTCCCTCCTAACATGTAACTAAATTTGTCAACATAAACTAAATGGCTAAGCTATATTAAATATAAGATGTCCAAATATTTTTGTTTTTATAAAAGAAAACTTTCTATATATGCTCTACATTATGTATGATTTGATTTTTATTTATTTGCCACTGTAGGAAGGTTGCCCTTAAGAACTGAAAGAACCTGCTATTTGCACGACAAGTTCAAGCATGTAATAATTTTGTACCGTATGAAATTCAGATGAAATAAAGTTTTGAAAGTAAGGGAGAAAAGCTTTCAACAGATCATTTCAATAAATGTTTAAGTTTAGCAGTGAACTGTTACGGTTTTAAAATTCTATAATTATGGAATCCTGAAGGAGGCAGAGACCCCCCTTGAACTTTGTTTTATCTTCAGTACATTTTATAGGGGTTTGATCCTATACACCATATTTTATATATATATATATGTATATTCTATACACCATATTATATTCTATGCACCGTATTATAGTGTGGTCTTCATAAAGCACAGTTTGATATTTATAATCATTCTCTTAAGTGGAAGTAATGGATTGGCCCAAAAAGTTTCTTTGGGCTTTCCTATAACTTACAGAAAAACCAGAATGAACTTTTTTGCCAACTCACTGCATAGTATAGTATTTTTTGAAGGGTGATGGCAACCTAGCAGTGTCAGAGCAGGTCTTAAGCTTTCCAGATCCTATGGGACCATATCACTTAAGAACACGTTAACAGGACCTACCAGTGCTGTGTCTGTTGGTACCTTTGTGAACCAAGGGAAAGTACTTCAGTGCTGCTTCTCCTGTTTCCTTGAAATCACTGCAAAATCAGATAGTTATCAACATTATAAACAAAAGAACTGCAATAATCATAAAACATTGCATAGTAAATGTTATCCTTTATAAGTGGTAACAACAGGTGCACCTCAATGTTGCTTTAAGGTTTTGGTAACTCTACTGATGATTCTGCATTTAAAAGTGCAATAGGAGATGCTGAGGAAACATGACTTACTAAAGAGGAATTCTTTATTACAGAGAACAGTGCTTAGTAATTTGCAGCACATTATATTATATGGGCTTTCCTGGTGGCTCAGATGGTAAATTGCAGGAGACCTGGGTTTGAGGAGACTGCAATGCAGGAGAACAGGATTCGATCCCTGGGTCGGGAAGATCCCCTGGAGAAGGGAATGGGCTATCCACTCCAGTATTCTTGCCTGGAGAGTTCCATGGACAGAGGAGCCTGGCAAGTCCATGGGGTTGCAAAGAGACAGACACGACTGAGCGACTAACATTTTCATATATATATTGCATTTAAAATGAACAGCCTAAATTTGGCATCGGTAAAGACAATAGACTGTGAAGCAGTATAAAATAGGTCATTGCTTAATACTGATTTCACATGTGTTTTACTTCTAGACGTCAGGACAAAACGTTAGAGATCTGGTCTTTTTGCAAGATGAGTAAAAATTAGTTAAGTTCATTTTAATTTTTTGTTCACTAGTTGCTATATATTCAAGTTCCTCCAAGGAACACAGATGGCAGTAAGTGCCAAATAATATCATAGAACGAGAAGCAATCAGTGGCCATCGGGTTCAAGACAAGATGCAGACGTTACTGCACTGGAGAAGCACTTGCAGAGCTGCTTAAGATGCACATTCAAGAGCCCATCCCGAGACGAGTCCCCTTGAAGGGCTCAATAATAGATGCTCTAGCAAGCAACCTGGTTATTTCTGCTGTGGTTTGTCCTCTGAGCCCTGGACCAGGGTCTTAGTCTTCGAGAGATGGTTCATCTGGTTGAAGAGATCAGAAGTTTCACGAATAAGATGCCTTCGGGATTGAGAAGAGATTTAAGGGTGATGATAGCATGAGGAAAATTATGAAGGGAAGAAAACTTGGGATATATTTCAAAGCTTAATAAAGTCTTAAAAATAGTTATGATGTATATTATTACTGATGGGGTTAACACTTCTATCCAAGACTGATGTGTCCTTGCGCATGAAGGGGGCACCCATAGCCTAACACGCGTGGCCTCCTTACTGTCCTTACTGTACTTCCCGGGGAGGAAGGTGGTGACTTACGTATACGGTCAGTTTGGGAGAGGACCTGGCCTGCCTGCATTTCCCTGGTGGTTCAGGCAGTAAAGAAGCTGCCTGCAGTGCAGGGGATGCGGGCTCAATCCCTGGATTGGAAAGATCTCCTGGAGAAGGGAATAGCTACCCACACCAGCATGCTTGCCTGCAGAATTTTCATGGACTGAGAAGCCTGGTGGGCTACAGTCCATGAGGTCGCAAAGAGTTGGACAAGACTGAGTGAAGAACACTTTCATTGGCCTGCCTACAGGGAGCTGGTACCCTTAATTACTATTTTTATACTGAAAACGGTGAAGAACAGGCCATGTTGATAAAGGAGAGAATAGGGTTGGAGGCAGAGCAGGGAAGAGGCCTGTGTTTGGGGGAATGTAACATCTGAGGCTCCAGTTGGTGCGGCACGGGTCAGGACCGTAAGGAATAGAGCAGGAATGAAATGTGAGGGGACGTGATACATAAGTGGAGAAGCTTTGGGTGGCCGGACCGTGTGCGTTCAGACCTCGATATGTACGTAAGGAGTTTTGATCTTGGTAGTTTATAGAGGCTTGTATGGAATCATTAATTTGATTTTTATAAATGTATAGTAGGCTTCTTACTGCTATGGCTTTAGCAAGGGGCTTTAAGCCCTGAGGCTTGTGGGATTTTTTGAGCTCAAGTTTAGGGTAACTGTCCGCTTAAAACTGGTGGTTTCTACAGAGGCAGGGCGTGATAACAGGGCCTTAAGCAGCAAAGTGCAGGCCTCAGCAAAGGAGCAGGGAGGGGAGGGGAATGACGGAGACACATAGGCTTCACTGAAGGCGCAAGATGTGGCCGTGGGGCTCGCCCAAATGCTGGCCTGGATGGCCCGGCTGATGCCGGCGAAGACGGAATCTATTGAGCTACTCCGGCTGCGCTGTCATTAACAAGGGCACTGGCGTGTGCAGGCAGCCTCGGGGTGCAAGCTGCAGCAGTCTGACCTTGAACTATATTTAAATTCATGGGTGAGCATCAGGGGCCTCATCAGAGGCTGAAGAGCTACCAGAATGCAACTTTCATCTGAGGCAAGAATGTGATAACAGAAAAAATCCAGATGTGCTAAACATGGCTGACTGTATCAGCATCCGCTGCTTTTAAACTTTCGCTAAGGCAGAGAACTTGCATACAGCACAGAGGTCTCGGGAAGTTCCTGGTTTAAATTGTTCATGCCAGTCATAAAATTCAGTGTGAAAGAGCAAAATTTGAATATAAAGATATTTGATTATGGGAGACAGGAGAGATCAAGACGGCAAAGGAGACCTGGTGATTGGGACTGCTCCACAGCAAATCTCTACTTCGCGAGACAGCATCAGTGTTTGAAATGTCAGAATGAAGATAAAGTGTGCCATGCTAAATGCATGGTGATAAATCTAGCTTCTTGATGCAAAATTTCTTCCAGTTTAGTTGACGTGTGCCGGGCATGGGCCCCTGACAGTTGGCATAAACTGGCCGGCATTCTGATGGGACTAAAGCCATCCCAGTTACCCTCCTTCCTGCATACCAATGATTTTCTCCAGTGGAATTTCTGCTATAAATTGACAGTAACAACTACTGGGTTCTAGGAACATAATTTTGTCCATGATAACCACTGTATGAATTTGATGAGCGTGAAGCAAATGTTATGAATATTTTGGATGTTCTGTTAAATCTTTGGACCTTCTAAAAATTGAGAAACACCGCAGACTTGATGCTGAACTAATTTAACCTTTGAGGTGCCAAATGGGCTACATCCATTTCCAAGGAAAACACACAGGCTGCCATTGATGTAGGAATCTGTCTAGGCATTAAATTTTCTGGCTGTGAATGAACAAAATAAGAAACTGGGAGGCATTTTAATTTTGTTGGATTTTTACCTTATGAGGGCAAGGGAAATGGATTTGGGGGTTTGAAATTTTTTGCCTTTGGATGTTTAACTTGTAATTTAATATATAGACTTTATTTTCTCCCTAGGAGTTTGAAAGGGAAAATATTTCTACTAAAACATGGGAAACATCAGCATTTTACTGGCAGTTTAATATTGGGCTCTCTTTAAGTGTTTGGATAACTGCCATTGAGAACACTCGATTGAGTCACCCATGGAGCTGAGAGCTTTACATCAGAAATGCACACTTCATGGACTTAGTGACCCTGGGTTTACAAACAGATATATTGAGGTATAATCGATTGAATACATTTAAAATGTATTATTTGGTGAGTTTGGCACATGTATACACTCAAGAAACCATCAGCATAATCACAAATCCGTCACTGCTATTTCCAAAAGTTTCCTCATGGCCCTTTTTCATCAATTCTACCAGGGGCTCCCCAGACAGGTCCCTGGCAGCCACTGATCTGTTCTGTGTTAGTCCAACTGTTTGTGACCCAGTGGACTATAGCCCGTCAGGCTCCTCTTGTCCACGGGATTCTCCAGGCAAGAATACTAGAGTGGGTTGCCATTTTCTTCTCCAGGGGATCTCCCTGACCCAGGGATCAAACCTGGGCCTCCTGCATTGGGAGACAGATTCTAAACAGTCTGAGCCACCAGGGTTACTATATATAATTAGCAGTTTCAAAAATGCTATAAAATTGGAATTATATACTGTATACTCTTTTCTGTGCGGCTTCTTTTAGTCAGACAAATTTTAGATTCATCCATGTTGTTGCATTTATCAATATTTCCTTTTTTATTGCTGAGTCCCCTATGGTATGGATGTGTCAGCATTTGTTTATCCACTTAGCTGTTGATTGACATTTGGGTTGTTCCTAGTTCGGGGCTCCCAGGAATGAAGCTGCTATGAATGTTTCTGTATAGGTGTTTGTGTGGACAGATACTTTCAGTTCTCTGAGTGGGTAAATGCCTAGGAGGGAAGTGGTTCAGTCACATGGTAAGTATATAACATTTTAGGAAATGTGACATCTCTAAAGAGATTAGGTACTAGAAAAGGGGCTACCTGCTGAAAGAAAGAAGCTTGCGAAGTCAAATTAGGGGTCCAACAATGATACTCAAGATATCATAGCATCCTCTACTTTATATCTATTTGTACTCAATGCAGATGCTACATTTTCTATTTTAAATCTCACTACTTTGTCTCAACCTGTTCCTTTCTGTACTAATAAAATAATGGGAGGTCGTCTCTAAAAGACATTGACATCTATGACTTTACTAGTCTTGTAACTTTTACTAATTTCCATTGTGTGCCTCTGCTCCAGCAAGCTTAATTGAGACTTGCTCTGTGACAGCATCATGAAATTCCATGTTTGCCAGATGGCACCACATCAGAGCCGCCCAAACTATAGCAGTTCCCTCGCAGGTACTGTCCTCGCCTGGTGCAATGTTAGATCAGATTCCTTCTACTCTTCAGTTTAAAGACACTGATGTGAGTAGAATATTGGAAACTGACCTACTAAGAGTCAAATGAACCCTTATAACTCCCCTCTGAGGTCACCCCAATATCCATTCAAACTTGAAGAAAGTTCAGGAATAAAACTCATTATTGAGTCTAAGGATGACCACATCTTAGTCCTTGCAATACTCCCACACAGGCAGGTAAGAAGCTGATCAAAAGAGACTACCCCTACTTGTTCATGATCTCAAGGTGGGTGACGGAATGTTGATGCCCAGATTCCTAGCAGTTCCTAACACAACTATGTCCTGTCCTCCAACCCCTGAAAAAGTAAATATTTTAGTCAGTTTATATGCAGCTTTCCTTCCTAGATGCATAAAGCCAGTTAATATTTGCTATTTTGTGGGAAAATGAATAGTATATCTAGATGCTTATACCTCAGGGATTTACAGAATCCTCATGGTTCCCTACATCTAAACAAGTCAATCTAAACAAAAGGATCCATTTTTCTTTGAGAGTTCATCCTTGTACAGTATATAGATTACTGTGCCTTCCTAACCTAAGCACTTCACAGGAAGACTTCCTATAACTCTTCTTAAGATTAACTGAAAAGCTTTACAAACCACGTTGGAAAAAGCTATAATTTTGCTAAGAAATTACAAATTATTTGGGTCACAATCTGTCAGTCATGGACGCTTTCTGTTCACCAGAACACACAAAATTTCCATGTTACCAAAGTTCTAAACTAAGAAAAACAATGGAAACATTTTTTTGAGGATTGACTGGTTATTACAAACAATAAATGCCAAATTAAAAAAAAAGAGCTCAGTCCCTTCATGAGCTTATTAAAGCAACAGTTCCTGAGTCCCTTCCATGGGAAGCAGAAATGAAGAAGTTTTCTCCTCTTTCACTGCTTCTCTTCAACTATCTTCCACTTTAAGTATCCCAACCATATCAAACCCTTTTCTCTTCTGTTAGCGAAAGAAAAGATGCTATATTGGGAGTATTAGCTCATGAGAGCCAGTAGGTTGCCTCTTTCAGCCTATTCCATGGTTTAGTAACCAAGGCATACTTTTTAGGCTTGCAAAGCGTGAAAGCATCTGCCAAACAGGTTGAAGCTCCTGCCAAAATATTGTTTGTGTCTCACTAACTATGATTTGCACCTGCTGAACAATCGTTGTTATAATGCTTTTAGACAACACTCAAGATTTCTCTATCAGCAGCTTTTCCATTTATGAAGCTTTTTAAACTATCTCTTTTATATATCCCTATTTAACATAATTCAAACCTTACTCTTGCAACTTGATTCCTTTTCAGGATGAAGGGGAAACATGTGACTATAGCAATGACTAAGGAAAGCATGTCCAGGACTGATCTTACAGGACCCTTTGAGTTCATCTTGACTTAATATGACTTAAGGATGGATTTTATTTTAGAAATTACAAAGGCATCCTTTTTTGCTGTGTCTACCAAAAACGTAGCCACCAAAGGGCTCCATTACATAATATTCGATCTTCCAGATTCCAGAATTAATGGTTCTGACTAAGGCCTTTATTGTGGCAAAAGACAAAAGATAACCGTTTAGAATTGTCCGTGTGGCCCTAGGCAGACAACGGGGGAGATCTGCTCCAGGCCTCTCTTCTATCTCTGGCTCCTTGGCATATGGCAGCAGAACTCCAGTCTTCATGTGGTGTCCTCCGTGGGTGCGTGTTTTGTTTCCAAATTTCCCTTATGATAAATACTCCAGTTATACTGTATTAGGACTCACCCCAAATTACCTTGTTTTCACATGGTTACCTGTGTAAAGCCCTTACCTCTAAATAAGGTCACGTTCTTAGGTCCTAATGGTGAGGACTCCAGTATATCTTTTTTGAAGCGAAGTGAAAGTCACTCAATCATGTCCGACTCTTTGCAACCCCATGGACCATGGAGTCCATGGAATTCTCCAGGTCAGAATACTGGAGTGGGTAGCGTTTCCCTTATCCAGAGGATCTTCCCAACCCAGAGATCAAACCCAATATCTTTTTTAGGGAATACAATTCAACCAATAACGCATATCAACATGACAATGCTTTTCAGCATTACTGGGCACCATTTCTATTCTTACTATAGGCTCATGTGTCACAGTGCAAGCGAACTACCAACCAAGCTACAAACTATCAAATCAGTGGATTTCTACTCACATGAGATTTAAATTGAGACCGAGTCAAAAAAGTCTCCAGAAGCAGATAATTTCAAGAAGCAGTCATTTTGTCGAAGGACTCTGCACCAAGGAGATGACAGTGGGTCCATGCCTGAGATTGACAAAATAAGACACAGCTGAAAGAATTTCTTTGAAACAATCATTCCTCTTCTTGTAATTATTATTCTTGTATTCTTGGTCATTTAACCCAAATATCACATGATCGTTGTTTTCTCTCAGCATAGTTGAGTTTAACCCTGCTCAGTTCTTGGTATATTCAAAATAAACAAGTTATTAGCCTGTACATTTGTAACAGCAGAAATGCTTGGGTATATGGGAACTTTTTTGTTCATAAGCAGAATATTCGCATGCTACCATATCTTATGGGCTTCCCAAGTGGCGCTAGTATAAAGAACTCATCTGCCAATGCAGGAGACATAAGAGACGCCAGTTCAATCCCTAGGTCAGGAAGATCCCTTGGAGGAGGGCTTGGCAACCCATTCTAGTATTCTTGCCTGGAGAATCCCATAAACAGAGGAGCCTGGCGGGCTATAGTCCATGGGGTCACAAAGAATCAGACACGACTTAAGCAACTTAGCATGACCACACGTACCATATCTTGTAATTCTATTTATTATGCAAGGCATTTGCAATTGCTCTAGTCCCCATGATCTACATGAGGTTTGGGAAACCTTTCCTGTACTTTTCTGCAGAGGCCTGGTTTACCTGACCAAAAACCACACAGGCCATGGGGTCTACAACTTTTGTTACAACTCAATTCAGAGGCTAAAAACAATAATAGATAACGGTTGGCACAAATATGTGTCCCTTTCAGCAATGTTCAAGAGATTAAATAATCATATTAAAATGACTGGGAGGACATATACCCTGAGAAAACCATAATTGAAAGAGACACATGTACCCCACTGTTCATTGAAGCACTATTTACAATAGCTAAGACATGGAAGCAACCTAGATGCCCACTGATAGATGAATGAATAAAGAAGTTGTGGTAGATATTTACAATGGAATATTACTCAGCCATAAAAGAACACATCTGAGTCAGTCCTAACGGGGTGGAAAAACGTAGAGCCTGTTACATGGAGTGAAGTAAGTCAGAAAGAGAAAAACAAAAGTCGTATATTAACACATATACATGGAATCTCGAAAGATGTCAGGGATGAACCTATTTGCAGGGCAGCAATGAAGACAAAGACAGAGAACAGACTCGTGGACACAGTGTGGGAAGGAGAGGGTGGGACAAATGGAGAGAGTAGCATGGAAACATATACGTTACTGAAAGGTTGTTTCTGAGTCACGCAAAGATGCCGGGGCTCTTGGCCTCCAGAGGAGAAGAATTCAATTCCGGGGCCAGAGACGAGGCTGGATCACTCAGAGCTTTTGTGCAATAAGTTTTATTAAAGTATAAAGGAGATAGAGAAAGCTTCTGACATAGACATCAGAAGGGGGGTAGAAAGAGTACCCGCTTGCTAGTGTTCCCAATGGAGTTATATACTCTCCAATGAATCCAAAGAATGTCTGGAGGTTGTAAAGACCTCACCAGACCTACTCCCATAATTTACATTTTAAGATAACAGTTGGCCAGAAGGTTTAATCCAAAGACTGTCCTCAGGCAGGATACATTATTGTTATATAATCCTAAGGAATGTAGAGGAAAAAAGTAAAAAGTTCAGCAATCCCACTTCTGGGCATACACACTGAGGAAACCAGATCTGAAAGAGACACGTGCACCCCAGTGTTCATCGCAGCACTGTTTATAATAGCCAGGACATGGAAGCAACCTAGATGCCCATCAGCAGATGAATGGATAAGGAAGCTGTGGTACATATACACCATGGAATATTACTCGGCTGTTAAAAAGAGTTCATTTGAATCAGTCCTAATGAGATGGATGAAACTGGAGCCCCTTATACAGAGTGAAGTAAGCCAGAAAGATAAAGAACATTACAGCATACTAACACATATATATGGAATTTAGAAAGATGGTAACGATAACCCTATATGCAAAACAGAAAAAGAGACACAGAAATACAGAACAGACTTTTGAACTCTGTGGAAGAAGGTGAGGGTGGGATGTTTCAAAAGAACATCATGTATACTATCTATGGTGAAACAGATCACCAGCCCAGGTGGGATGCATGAGACAAGTGCTTGGGCTTGGTGCACTGGGAAGACCCAGAGGAATCGGGTGGAGAGGGAGGTGGGAGGGGGGATCAGGATGGGGAATACGTGTAAATCTATGGCTGATTCATATCAATGTATGACAAAACCCACTGAAATGTTGTGAAGTAATTAGCCTCCAACTAATAAAAGTAAGTAAATAAATAAATAAATAAATAATTAAAATTAAAAAAAAAAAAGTAAAAAGTTTGTCCTTTCTTCCTCCTTGAATATTCCAGACCTCTCTCTCCTTGGGGACTCCTAGACTTCCTATCAACCTGCCTAGGAAATGACTCTCTCATTACCATATGTAAAACAGATAGCTAGTGGGAATTTGCTCTGTGAAAACCTAGAGGGGTGGGAGGGTGGGGCGTGGGAGGGAGCTACAAGAAGGAGGGGACACGTGTATACCTATGGCCGACTCATCCTGATGTATAGCAGATGCCAACACAATATTATAAAGCAATTATTCTCCAATTAAAAATTAAAAAAAACCTATAGTGCAATATAATAACCAAGACTTTGACATTTGTTTATCTTTAGAATTTTTTCTTTTCACTAGAAATTAAAGGCTTTGTCTCATCTGACACAAAATTCCCAACATGTTTTAGGTGCTTAATTACTGTAGGCTAAGTGTATGAATAAAAATTGTAGTCAAAAAAAAAAAAAGAAGAAGAAGAAGAAGATGGGGGGATACAATACCAAGGAAATTTAGTGCAAGTTTCCTAAGGATTCATTGTGAGTAATTCCTTCTTCTTTATATTGAGTTGGTGAAATTAGGGCTTATAGAATGTTACCTGTTAACTTATTAGGTTTGGAGATTTATCCTATCTCTTGTCAGCCTTACAGGTTGTCCAGCACCCATTAGTGAAGGCAAAGCACTATTCCACACACCAAAAATAGTTCATCACTGGCTGGAAAGGTTGCTTGGTTCAAGGAAAATTTCTACTTGTGGTTACATCTATGGCGATGCAGTGCAGTTGTGTAGGTTTCAGAGCATTGTTATCTTAATGAACCAGCTTTGTTGTTGAACCTCTGAAGTATAGTGACACTCAAGTAATGATTCTGTGCTAGAGTAAATTGAATTCCTTATGGTCAAACTTCCTCCTCTGGGATAGAGACAAAACCACAGGAAGGGACTGTGAACTTTGACCCCTTTTTTCACTATATAGGAAGCAGGGGCAGCCAAATGCCATAATCCCAAATTGGGGAAATCAGATATAAATCAGAGGTGCTTCAACGGTGGAATCCTAAAATGGGCACCAGACAAACATTCTAACCAGCCCAGGGCTTACTCGACCCACAAATCCAGATACAGCCATCCAATGGATGTCACCGAGAGACCTTGTTTTCCTAATATAGAACAGAGATAGTTCACCATCTCATGGTTATAGAAGACCTGACTCCATTTCTTATCCCTCATACTGTATTATGAGATCCTCCTATATTTGTTCTTTTATATTATGTATATTCATACTAAAATAATTTTATTATAATGTACTATTTTATTATTATAATATATATAATATTAATACAAGAGAAATAGAGAAACTAGTAGAAGGAGTTTGCTTCACAGAAGTGGAAAAAAAATCAAATGGATTTTTAATACCACCCACTCTCTTGTGCCATCCTTAGGAGAAAGTCTTTTAGAAATTCTGCTTAAGTTAATTACTATGGCAGTAGGTTCAAAGGTGACTTTTCGTGCTGTTGTTTGTGTATGTGCTCAGTAAATCAGTAAATCTGAATTTGTTCAAAAAACATTAGCATATTTGTGTGACCTGCATTTTATGCTTGCTTTTTGAGTAGTTCGGATTTCTTTTTTCCTAATCTATATGTGATTTGGTAATGTAGTATTAATGTATCATTTTATTTACTTATTTTAACTATTTTTTTATATTGGAGTATAGCTGGTACTGGGCTCTGAAATAACTGAGGATGGCAACTGAAGCCATGAAATTAAAAGATTCTTGTTCCTTGGAAGGAAAGTTATGACAAACCTAGATGGTGTATTAAAAAGCAGAGACATCACTTTACTGTCCATATAGTCAAACAAATGTCCATATAGTCAAAGCTATGGTGTTTCCAGTAGTCATGTATGGATATGAGAATTGGACCATCAAGAAGGCTGAGAACTGAAGAATTTAGACTTTCAAATTGTGGAGCTAAAGAAGATTCTTGAGAATCTCTTGGACTGCAAGGAGATCAAACCAGAAAAGTTAAAGGAAACTAACCGTGAATATTCATTGGAAGGACTGCTGCTGAAGCTGACGCTCCAATACTTTGGTCACCTGATGCGAAGAGCCAACTCCTTGGAAAAGCCCCTGATGCTGGGAAAGATTGAAGGCAAAAGGAGAAGGGGGTGCCAGAGGATGAGATGGTAAGATAGCATCACCAACTCAACGGACATGTGTTTGAGCAAACCAGGAGGTCAGGATGGCTCCCCACTCGAGTACTCCTGCCTGGAGAATCCCATGGACAGGGGAGCCAGTGGGCTACAATCCATGGGAGCACAAACAACCGGAGAAGGACACGACCGAGTGACTTTCCCTTGCCCTTTCCTGGAGACAGTAAAGGACAGGGGCGCCTGGTGTGCAGCAAGCCAAACAGAGGCTGAAAAGCTGCAAAATAGCCTGTTTACAGTGTTGTTTAAAGTTTTGATAGCTTACAGTGAATGGTGTTGGATTCTTGATCTCCAGAAGAAGATTTAGTTTCGGGACCAGGAACCAGGCTTGATCAGCTTTTGTTTACAGAATTTTATTAAAATATATAATGGGACAGAGAAAGTTTCTGACACAGACATCAGAAGGAGGGTGGAGAGTGCCCCCCCACCCCGCCCCCGCCTCACTAGTCTTAGCAAGGGGGCTATATACTTTTTCAATTGGTTATTAACAATAAAAATCAAAAGAATCTCTCAAGGTTGTAAAGATCTTACTAGACCCATTCCCACAATTTACATTTTAAGATGACAGGATTAGAACTAACAAAAGAAAGATCTTACCAGACCCACTCCCACAATATACCTTTTAAGATAACAGGATTAGTCAGAAGGTTCTCAAGAAGGAGAAACTGTCCTCAAGCAGGATACATTGTTGTTATATAATCCTTACTAAGGAATGTAGAAAAAAAGTTTGTCCTTTCCTCCTCCTTGAGAGCCCCAGACTCCTTTCTCCATCACAGGGACCCAGACTTCTTATCAACCTGCCTTGGAGTTTACCCTTTCAGTTTCAGGTTGGATGTATTATTTTAAATTGCTAACACTCACAATAACTGTTCCTTTTATTAAAAAGTGATAAACTACTGCTAATTCACTTATCACATTTTATCCTCAAACTGCTTTTCTAAGCAAATTCATTTTTATATACCTTATTAACAAATTAATTTAAAAAGCAAGTCTAAGTTTTGAATCAGAGAAGAAAGGCCTAAAATTTATAGCAATCCAGGCCCAGCTCTTTAAAATTACTTTTTGAATGTATTCTGCAACATGAATGAACACAATTTATACGTCTGCACATTTCTATCTGTTTCATAGGGTGTGTATTCAGCTATAAATTAATTAATGTAAGAAAATTAGAGATACCAAGGGAACATTTCATGCAAAAGTGGCCTTGATAAAGGACAGAAATGGTATGGACCTAACAGAAGCACAAGATATTAAGGAGAGGTGGCAAGAATACACAGAATAACTGTGCAAAAAAGATCTTCATGACCCAGATAATCACGACGGTGTGATTACTCACCTAGAGCCAGGCATCCTGGAATGTGAAGTCACGTGGGCCTTAGAAAGCATCACTACGAACAAAGCTAGTGGAGGTGATGGAATTCCAGTCGAGCTATTTCAAATCCTGAAAGATGATGCTGTGAAAGTGCTGCACTCAATATGCCAGCAAATTTGGAAAACTCGGCAGCGGCCACAGGACTGGAAAAGGTCAGTTTTCATTCCAGTCCCCAAGAAAGGCAATGCCAAAGAATGCTTGAACTACCTCACAATTGCACTTATCTCACACGCTAGTAAAGTAATGCTTAAAATTCTCCAAGCCAGGCTTCAGCAATACGTGAACCGTGAACTTTCAGATGTTCAAGCTGGTTTTAGGAAAGGCAGAGGAAGCAGAGATCAAATTGCCAACATCCATCGGATCATTGAAAAAGCAAGAGAGTTCCAGAAAAACATCTATTTCTGCTTTATTGACTATGCCAAAGCCTTTGACAGTATGGATCACAATAAACTGTGGAAAGTTCTGAAAGAGATGGGAATACCAGACCACCTGACCTGCCTCTTGAGAAACCTATATGCAGGTCAGGAAGCAACAGTTAGAACTGGACATGGAACAACAGACTGGTTCCAGATAGGAAAAGGAGTACGTCAAGACTGTATATTGTCACCCTACTTATTTAACTTATTTGCAGAGTACATCATGAGAAACACTGGGCTGGAAGAAGCACAAGCTGGAATCAAGATTGCCGGGAGAAATATCAATAACCTCAGATATGCAGATGACACCACCCTTATGGCAGAAAGTGAAGAGGAACCAAAAAGCCTCTTGATGAAAGTGAAAGAAGAGAGTGAAAAAGTTGGCTTAAAGCTCAACATTCAGAAAACCAAGATCATGGCATCCGGTCCCATCACTTCATGGCAAATAGATGGGGAAATAGTGGAAACAGTGGCTGACTTTATTTTTCTGGGCTCCAAAATCACTGCAGGTGGTGACTGCAGCCATGAAATTAAAAGACGCTTACTCCTTGGAAGGAAAGTTATGACCAACCTAGACAGCATATTAAAAAGCAGAGACATTACTTTACCAACAAAGGTCTGTCTGGTCAAGGCTATGGTTTTTCCAGTGGTCATGTATGGATGTGAGAGTTGGACTGTGAAGAAAGCTGAGCACCGAAAATTTGATGCTTTTGAACTGTGGTATTGGAGAAGACTCTTGAGAGTCCCTTGGACTGCAAGGAGATCCAACCAGTCCATCCTAAAGGAGATCAGTCCTGGGTGTTCATTGGAAGGACTGATGTTGAAGCTGAAACTCCAATACTTTGGCCACCTCATGCGAAGAGTTGACTCATTGGAAAAGACCCTGATGCTGGGAGGCATTGAGGGCAGGAGGAGAAGGGGACGACAGAGGATGAGATGGCTGGATGGCATCACCGACTCGATGGAGATGAGTTTGAGTAAACTCCGGGAGTTGGTGATGGATAGGGAGGCCTAGCGTGCTGCGATTCATGGGTTTGCAAAGAATTGGACATGACTAAGTGAGTGAACTGAAATGATACTCAGCCATCATCAACTGTAAAAGCTTATCTACATTCTTAGATTTAATAGGAATGTTTTCACATTAGTGGCCTGTAAGTAGGGCTTCCCTGATGGACCAGATAGTGAAGAATCTGCCCACAATGCGGGAGATCCAGGGTCAATCCCTGGGTTCAGAAGATTCCCTGCAGAAGGGAACTGACAACCCTCTCCAGTATTCTTGCCTGGAGAATCCCCATGGACAGAGGAGTCCGAGCAGCCCTTCAGGCTCCTCTGTCCATGGGGTTGCAAAAAGTCGGACATGACTGAGTGACTACACTTTCAGTTTCCACTTTGCTGATAAGTGAGCCATCTGCAGGAGTCTTGACGACTTCTTCAGCACCACAGGCTTTAGCAAAGTAGAATATTGTTCTTGAAATCAGAAGCCACTCATCTAGTGGGAAAGGAGGGAATAGCTCCCTGCTCTTGATTGAAGTAGATTAAGAATTTTCAGTAATCTGCTGTCCCCAAAGTGCTTCCCAGGTGGCACTGTGGCAACTCACTCCAGGATTTTTGCCTGGAGAGTCCCGATGGACAGAGGAGCTTGGCAGCCTGCAGTACCTGTGGTTGCAAAGAGTTGGACAGGACTGAAACGACTTGACCCACAGTCCCAATAGCGGCTCAAGCTGGAAAACAGTAATTTATGGAAAGTATGACAGGAACAAATACACTTGAATGATCAGTTTACATATTTATAATTTGACAAAGGGTGAAATCTATGTTTAGAGTTATGACTACAAAATTATAATTGTTGGGAATTCCCTGGCAGTCCAACATTTAGGACTCTGTGCTACCACCGCGTGAGGAACAGCTTCCATCCCTATCAGGGAACCAAGATCCCGCAAGACTCGTGGTGAGCCCACTCCCACCCAAATGTTTTTTTTCTGTTTTGCCACTTTAGAAAAAGCTATTAAAGAATTGGAGAACTAGCTTGAATGCTCAGCCTTAAGACATTCTGCAGATGACAATTTCAAGTTGGTTTCTGATACTGTGAAAGTGGGATAAACTGCTTCAGGATTACACATTGAAAGAGTAATAAATACTACTTTTTAGGCCTTACCAAAAATAGCTCAATTAACTGTACTCAAGTATATTTCATTTAGATTTCATAGCAAAGAATTCCAAAAATAATTTAGAAGTGGGAATATATAAAGTAAAATACTGCTTAATTACTTATTCAAGGTCATACAACAGTTTGGTTTCTAAACTAGTAACAGAAACTCAATTTTCTAACATCTACCACAGACTGCTATACAGATAACTCTAGAAATTCTGTGAAATTTCAATCAAGATATTTAAGCCCTTTGAAAACTTTGCTTGCTCTGTAGTTCTACATTTCACACTGATTATTATACAGTAATCCACGGTGGATTTTTTTTTTTTTTTTTGAACAGTACATGCTGGCACAGCATTTCCCACACCTTTGGGGTAACCATGATACAGGCACATTCAAATAAATTAATGTCCAGTCTCAACCAACTCTTCTGAGTTGACCAGTAAAATATCTGCTGTTCAACACAAAATACAAAATAGTATTCCTTTTTATGCTTTTAAAAAACTCTTTTGGACTACACAAATATCCAATTTTAGTGGAAAGAAAATGTGGAAAAATAGTATTGAATATTTTTCCCATCTAAAAGAGAGTAAAAATGTATGATTGTTTTTCCCAATCTTTTCTTCCATAGGTTTATTGAAAGATGCAAGCTCCTAATTATATTATCATAAAGCTATAATAATTGCCACTATTTTAAAATAAAAGCTACTTTATTTTAATTAATTTGAAGTGATAGTTTGCACATATGGGAGGTAGAATAAAGTCACTTCCTGCAACTGCCTCCAAAAAACATGAAAAAATAGCGAAGCTCCAATACTTATATTCAGATGACATACTACTATATGTAGAAAATCCCAAAACTATTAGAGCTTATCAGTGAATATGGTAAAGTTGCAGGATAAAAAATTAACACACAGAAATCTGTTGCATTTCTGTATATTAACAGTGAAATATCAGAAAGAGAAAATAAGGATATTCCTCTTAGCATTGCATCAAAAAGGATAAAATACCTAGGAATTTATTCCCAGAAAGCAAAAAATCTATACTCCAAAAACTATAAGACCCTGATGAAAGAAATTACAGACAACAAACTGTCAAACAAATGGAGAGATAAACCATGTTCTCAAATTGGAAGACTCAATATTGTTAACATAGCCATACTACTTAAGGTAATCTACAGGTTCAGTACAATGCCTATCAAATTACCAATGGCATTTTTCATAGAACTAGAATAAACAATTTAAAAATTTGTATGGAAACACAAAAGGCTCTAAATAGCCAAAACAATCTTGAGAAAGAAGAATGAAGCTGGAAGAATCATACTCCCTGACTTCAGACTATACTACAAAGCTATGGCAATCAAAATAGTATGGTATGGACACAAAAGCAGACATATAGATCAATGGAACAGGATACAAAGCCCAGAAATAAATCCACACACTTATGATCAATTAATGACAAAAGAGGCAAAAATATGCAATGGAAAGAGGACAGTCTCTTCAATAAATGATGCTGGGAAAACTGGACAGCTACAGGTAAAAGAATGAAACTAGAAGATTCTCTAACATTACCTATGAAAATAAGTTTGAAATAGTTTAAAAGATCTAAATATAAGACCAGATACTATAAAATTCCTAGAGGAAAACACAAGCATTCTTTGACATAAATATTGACATAGCAATATTTTTTTGATCCTCTAAGATAATGGAAATAAAAGCAAAAAATAAACAAATGGAACCTAATTAAACATAAAAGATTTACAGACCAAAGGAAACCATAAACAAAATAAAAAGACAACCTATGGAATGGAAGTATTTGCAAATGATGAAACCAGCAAGGGATTAATTTCTGGGTTTCCCTGGAGGCTCAGATGGTAAAGAATCTGCCTGCAATGAGGGAGACCCAGGTTTTACCCCTAGGTTGGGAAGATACCCTGCAGAAGGGAATGACAACCCACTCTGGTATTCTTGCTGGAGAATACAAACAGACCATACAGATTAACATCAAGAAAACAAACAATTCAATAAAAAATAGACAGAAGAACTAAATAGACATTTTCCCAAAGAAGACATACAAATGGCCAATAGGCACATTAAAAATTTCTCAACATTGCTAATTATTAGAGAAATGCAAATCAAACCTACCCTGAGGTATTACTTCACACCAGTCAGAATGGCCATCATCAAAATGTCTACAAATAATAAAAGCTGGAGAGGATGCAGAGAACAAGGGAACCCCCCAACACTGTTGGTGGGGATGTAAATTGGTGTAGTCACTATGGAGAACAACATGGATAGTCCTTAAAAAACTAAAAATGGGGTTATCATATGATCCAGCAATCCCACTCCAGGGCATATACCTAGAGAAAAGTCTATTTGAAAAGATACATGCACCCCCAATGTTTATAGCAGCACTATTTACAATACCCACCTAACTGTCCATCAAAGATGAATAGACAAGATGTGGCATATATGCACAATGGAATATTACTCAGCCATGAAAAAGGATGAAATAACACCATTTGCAGCAACACAAATGGACCTAGAGATTATCATACTAAGTGAAGTAAGTCAGACAGAGAAAGACAAATAATGTGATATCACTTACATGTGGAATCTAAAAAAATGATATAAATGAATTTATTTAGAAGATAGAAATAGACTCACAGACATTGAAAACAACGTACAGTTTCCAAAGGGAAAGTTGGGGAGGGATAAATTAGTACTTTGGGATTAACAGATGCAAAGTACTATACACAAAACAGATAGACAACAAGGCCTGCCTACTTTAAAGCACAGGAAACTATCTTCAGTATGATAACCTAGAATGGAAAAGAATCAGAAAAAGTATATATATATATATGTATATATATTCATGTGCTCAGTCGCTCAGTCACATCCGACTCTTTGTGACCCCTTGGACTATAGCCCACCAGGCTCCTCTGTCTGTGGAGTTGTCCAGGCAAGCATACTGGACCAGGTTGCCATTTCCTACTCCAGGGGATCTTCCTGACTCAGGGATCAAACCCACAACTCCTGTGTCTCCTGCATTGGCAGATGAATCTTTTACCATTGTGCCACCTGAGAACTCATATATATATATATATATATATATATATATATATATATATCTGTGTATATATGTATATAAACACATATATATACCTTATAAATCAAATATATTTCAATGAAAACAAAAAAAAATGAAGCAAAACAATCATCACATTCCTTTTCAATAATATCCTAATATATTGTAGTATGCTTCTAGAAACTTTCAGTTCTCTAGAAGATTTATCTGGATATTTCAGAAGAGAAATGTGCTTTTCATAATCCATAAATTCTTTCTTTCTTTTTCTTTCTTTGTTTTTTTTTTTTCCGGTTTAAAGCAATTGACATTACATCTCAAAATGATCTTCTGGAATTTTAAATGCCTCAAATCTTTAAAAAAAAACAAAAAAGAATGGAAATCCTAATTAGGGAACTCAAGAATGTGGGTTTGATGGGAAGAGGTTCTAGGAAGAATGGGGATCTGAACTATATATTTCTTAAGTCTGATTTATTTCCCTCCTGTGCATATAAAGAATCATTAACAATGTAAGGATTAATTTTAGAATAACAGAAAAGCCTACCTATCATCCTGAGATTTAATGAGCCCTTTTCTTGGTACACATGACATGTGCTCTTTCTTTCTAGTAGATATGATCTATTTGAACCCAAGCTAGATGACTGTTAAAGGCTGTCTAGCCTGAAAAATCCCTTATGGACTAAGTAAAATATATGAATTCAGCTTACATTTAATCTGCAAGTAATGTAGCAAAGCACACTTTATATTAACAAATCTGCTAAAACACAGGTAGATGACCAATGGTTATCTTTACCCTCACATTTTGCAGTTAACATAGTTACATATTATATTGTAGTTAATATAAAAGAAATAAGCAATACAGCATAGGTAGGGAGAATTGTGGACATGTTTCATCTGGATACTTTACAATGAATAAATAGTACTATATTTGAAAATAGATAGACCTCTGGATATGTTGGCTCTCTTCATCTCATGTAACACAATTGAACATTTCTCCAGTAATACTGATCAAAATAAAGAACCAAATCTGTAAGTTCTCTGAATTGTGTTAAGGTTTATAATTCCCAGGTAGATTAGTCTTTGATATAATATAATGCATTTTGTTTCCTAAGATGAGACATGAACATAAAATTTGCATTATCTAAAATCACAGCAGGAGACTGCTTAAAATCTGTAGTTGGATGTTTATAGCTGCTTTTCTCCTCATTCTCTTTATAGTGCTGTAATTGGATGAGCTACATATTACAATTCACATCTTTTGTGCTGATGTTGTATTAATGGATTTTCTAAAGTTGAGTATTCAACTGCAATAACACAAATAATATAAAAGTATAAAGGGTTCTGCTATCCCCATGTTGTTTCTTTTGCTGTGAATTAAAGAAAATGAACTTCTCATTATGACAATGGATTTCTCCAGGACCTAGTTCCTTCTTATTTCTGTAACATCCTCTCCTGCTGCTCCAGGATATGCAATTTATGTTGTACAAAAATGCTCATGATTCAGTAAGAACTGAACCATGACGCCACAGTAGGTAGGATCAAAGTTGTAGAGAAGATATTTTAGCTGTATATTTAGGAGGACTTGGTATTTAGTTCATTGAAAGTGGTATAGAATAGAAAAGGGATAATCTTGGATGATTTCCAAATGTGTATTTTGTGTGACAGTGAAATGAAGTCCTAAGGGTGGAGTTGGGCGGGGTAAGAATTTGGAAGTGATATAGTATTATACACTGTTGTTCCCCCATACCTTGCCTATACCTGTGTAAATAGTTTCCTTATGAACTTCTCCAGTTTATATCATCTGTTTCCTGCTAGGATCTTGATTGGTACAATAATTAGTATGCAAAGTGGCCTTGGGAAGCAGCACTTCAAATTTTAGGAATGGATTTCTCACATTCTTGCAGAGTGCTGGGGAGAAATGGACATGGGTAATCCATGACATGCAGAGACTGTGTGTGTGTGTGTGCACGCGTGCGCACACACGTGAGCTCAGTCGTGTCCAACTCTCAGTGACCTCATGGACTGTAGTCTGCCGGGCTCCTCTATCCATGAAATTTTCCAGGCAAGCATACATGACGTGCAGAGACATTACGATTACTCAAATGATCACTGATGCCAAAATGTGATGAAGCATATAGACAGAATATGGCATTGGGAATTCAAGTGAATGTAAAACTCAGTCACTATAGGAAAAACAGTGATTATAAAATTCATGGAGTCACCTGGCTCCTTCAGATAGCTCTAGAGTATGTATATGTGGAAAATGAGTGATTGAAACCGAAAATTATCTGGCATGGACGTTTAGTAAGCTTAAAAGAAATCTTGAAGGAGTCCCTCATTTCTTATGCCCAGAGGGTAAGAACCAAGTCCAGGGCCCAATTCTGAGGGTTTCACAATTCATATAAATTCTCAAGTCAACTAGGTCTCTTGTGCTTATAGAAAAGTATTGGTGGCAGAAAGGGTAGAATTTTAAACCAGGAGAAAGGGTCGTTTGAGTGGCAAGGATGAAGCTGGGAACTCTGAGGTTCTCCCCACTCCCACCTATGTGTCTTTCACTCAAAGACATATAGAAAAACAAACAAACAAAGCCTGTTCGGTATGAAAGCCTTTGGATGACTGCACTTGCCTCACCATCTAATTCCCCTCACAACACATCCATTGCTGCTAGCAGAGATGGACAGGACAAGGACTGCTCTCTGTGGAGAAGGCCTACACACTCGAAGGGGCTCAGGGCCTCTCCCATCTGTATTGGCAAGAAATGAGAGAGCATGTGTGAAGGTAGATTTTAAGGGATTAGATCAAGGGGGACAAAGTATAAGGCATAATTGGGCTGAATTATTATCATGGATGCATTGTCAGAATATGAAATTTAATATAGTGACTTAAGCATGTGAATATGACCTGATGAGGTAGCTCTTTGAAGCCTGGACTCATCAATAATCCACATTTTACAATGTGGAAATGTTGGAACGTTGCTGGCATAGCTAAAGGAATAAGTCCAAAAGCTCAGCAATGCTGAATGAATCTGCTCAGCCCCTTACTACCATACCCCACAGAGAGACAGTGGGGAATATGTCCTTCAACTAAGCTCTAAGAAATGTTTTATTGAGGAGGCTGCAAGACTGGTAGATGTGGAATTTTGTTAACAGGTTGTTAAACACAATCATCATTAAAAACTAAGTTAATAACCCCAAAAGGCTATTAATTCTAGTATTTCTTTCCCCAGCTTCATATCTATGTGAAGCAGGAATTCCTTCAATAAATGGTGCTGGACCAATTGGATAATCATATATGCAAAAAAAGAAAAAGAAAACAGACCCTTGACCTATATAAAACTTTAAACGGCTCATAGGTCTAAATGTAAAAGCTAAAACTATAAAATTTCTAGAAGGAAACACAGGAGAATCTTTGTGACCTTGACTTAGGCAAAGGTTACTTGAACATGATAACAAAAGCCTGATTCAAAAAAGCAAGCACTGATAAATTCAACTTCATTAAATTAAAAATTTTGTTCTTTGGAAGAGATCATTAAGAAAATGAAAACACTAGCCACCACACTGGGAGAAAGTCTCATATCTGGTAAGGGACTTGTGCCCAGAATACATATAAAATGTGCATGTGTGCTCAGCCGTGTCCGACTCTGCGGTCAACAATTGTTCAGCAGCAGTTATAATTTTGGAGTTCTTGCACGAGAAGATGAGTGCACGTCCTTCTACTCCACCATCTTCCTCCTTTTTAAGTCTACAAGAGGATAAACATGATTATTTTACTTTGATTTTTATTATGATTGAGTCTTACGTAACATTTAAAGTGTTTCTGTTCTGTCTGTGTTTGATTACTATACAAATAAGAATGTTTAAATTACTCCTGAAAGCCAGCAGAGGGTGTACAAGGTACTGTTTTACTAGTGAGGAATTAAAAAGCATTTAAACATGTGTTCTTTTACTGATTTAGGGAATGAATTTGAGAAATCAAAATATTTATTCCATCAAATATCAGTATTATTAGAAATTTACACCTATATAATAAAAATTTGCCTAAATATTTGTTGGCCCTCCATAAGTCATATAATTTAGGGAAGAACCAAAATTTTCTTCTGAACAAGGATAATTTTTGGCATGAAGTTATACATACAATATATATAACACAAAACTAAAATTACATATGGAGTTTATAGTAAATGTAATTTCAACTATATTTGAAAATGAAACTCAGGAAAAATTCAGAGACAATGGCTGTAGAATAGTTAATAAACTTATTATTTTGTCACTTATTTTTTATCACATGAAAACACTTTTCTCATGCTAAAATGGGCAAATAAGCACATGAAAGCCTTGAATCAATAATACTTCTAAACATTTTTGATGTGTTTATTTCTTTAAAGTACAAGGAATTCGAAAACACCACAAACATGTAAGATAAAAGGGAGTTGATGATTTTACTGTTTGTTGTTGTTTAGTCACTAAGTCGTGTACGCCTGCAACCCCATGGACTGTAGCCCGCCAGGCTCTTCTGTCCATGGGATTTCCCAGCAAGAATACTGGAGTGGGTTGCCATTTCCTTCTCCAGGGTATCTTCCCGACCCAAGAATGGAATCCAGTAGGGATTTATAAATGGGTTCGTTTATAATGGATATTTTGAAAAAGCTGTGTTATTCCAATGGAAGTTTTTGTCTGCAGGCTGCTGCTCTTTGATATTTATAAATATCAGAATGATGGAGACTGCTATGAAGTAGAAAATGCTTCACTGAATCTCTCAGTAGCAGTAATTCAATCAAGCAAAGGTTACAAAAGCCCTGTGGGCCATTTGTTATGTAATAGCAGAAGCAGACCTGATTTTGTTGTATCAAAAATTTTTTAAGCAAGGAAGCTTAGTGTTAAATTTAATGCTCTATTATGGTAACTCTATCACTCTGAGCTTGATATATCCATTTCATTCTTGCTCCACATTTTTTCCTGTTTGTTGTCAGTATATCTTATGTGCTACATAAATGATGTAGTGTTAATTAAAAATGATGATGCAACACTGTTTAAATATATGTTACATATTTGTGTATAGACATATAGCTATAGACAAAATACGCTAAGTAAATAATCCTAATTTTTCTCACATTTGTCAAATTTAAAAGTCCAGGAGGAAATATACCAAAAATTGGAGAATTCAATAAGGAGAATTTAATGCTGGAATGCTTACTGACAGGAATACAAGTGATTTATTTTTCTCTTTATAATTTCCAGTTTTCCAAAATTTCTAGAAATAAATTCTAATTTTTATATTTATAATTCTGTTATCAGAAAAAAAAATTAAATTAAATAGAAAGAGCCCTTATAAAGGATTTACTGGGTAAGTAAGAAAAATTGAGTTTCAAGATGACACAGTGATTAATCACCGATTTTATATCTGACACCATTAGGTTTATTCTCATGAAATTTTTATGTCAATCTGCTCAGGAGGATGTGCAGTCATTTGTCTCTAGAAATTTTCTAGAAAAGATGAGACAGTCATTCTGCAGGAAAGTTGGGAAATTTATCTTTCTGAGAACAAAGGAGTAGGGCTTATGTTCCATAGATTCTTTCTTTAGTCAGTCTAAACTGACATGATTTTGTCAGTTTTAGCATATTGCACATTTTATGATTCATGGTAATTAAATAAAAGGCACAGTAATTAAATGAAAGTCTCACCATCTTTGCTTGACTCTTCTTGCTTTGCTTTTTTAAAATTTGACAATATTATTTTTAAAAATTGGACACACTTTTTTATTCTGCCACTTTCCTTTATCATTAGTTAATTAATTAAACAGGTGTCCATTGAGTGTTCCTGCACTGCCCAGCTCTGTTACCCATCAGTTTGAAGTTAGGAGGTTATCTGTGCTGCTTGGGTCCTCACACCAGGAACCAATGTCCTTTAGGTTCCAGCCTCGCAGTGTATATATGGCCTTGTCCCCTGAGCACAACACTCTCTACACTAGGGTCCGGTCTGTGTCAAGACTGTCTGGGAGCCTTGGAGGATACTGTTGAAAATACAGTTGCTTTAGAGATTCCTGGGGTCTTGCCCTCATTTAACTACACCTAATGACTTGTGTTGGTCTGTAAACTCGGAAGCTTACCAGGTGAAATCTGAATGCTTCCTGCCCCTACACACAGGCAAGGAGGCAGGTTTTTTCCTCCCTCTTTGTTGAAAAGTCTGTTTTTGTATTGAGGTAACACTGGTTTATTATGCTATGTATCAAACATGTGCACAACATTGCATTTCCACTTCTGTATACACTACCACATACTCATCACCAAGCATTTAGTTTCCATCTGTCACCATAAAGTTGACCCCCTCACCTATTTTTGCCTTCCACCCTCTTCCCCTCTGGTAACGACTACTCTTTTTTCCTATATCTATGTGTTTAATTTTGTTTGGTTCATTCATTTTTTTTCTTGTTTTTTACATTCTACATGTGAGTAAAATCATATGGTATTTTTCTTTCTCCATCTAACTTATTTCACTTAGCAGAGTACCCTTGAGGTCCATCCATATTGTTGCAAATGGCAAGATTTCACCTTTTTATGGCTGAGTAGTATTCCACTGTATATGTATATATTTACCACATCATTGCCCATTCATCCATTGATGAGTACTTAGGTTGATAGGCAGCAGTTTTAATAAGAAAGGAAAGTTACATATAAGGCTTGTCTTGGGTGTCTGCAAGATAAGTAGATCTCCACACCCACCCACCAGACTCTTAAAAGATTTTATGGAAGCCTTGCCTGGATTCAGTCAGGTACACAGTTGAGATGGTCACAACAACACATTGCTCTCAAGGCTTCACACTTCAAAATTTCTCCAACTCTGGGAATTGTGTGTGGAATATACATTTTAACAGCAGAGAAGAGGGTGAGGAGACTGTGATTGCCTAGGGCCAGCTTGGGGTCAAGCATTGATCACATACTCAAAGACCTCCTCCAACAACCAGGGTCTAGTATGAAAAAACAAAACAAACCAACTATACTGAAGCATATTCTCCAAGGTAATTGACCATACCCATTAGGTAATTCTAAGAGGAGGATAAAGATAGAGTTAAATTTAAAAACAGTGAATTATTTCCCTTTTACAATTTTAATTCTAATGTTTAAATGCTGTTTTATGTAATTTGTAATGTTTTGAGAAGTGATATATTAATATATGGAAGATATTTCCCTGGGATATAGAATACAATAAAGTCAAATATACTTTAAAAAGATACTTTCATGTTTATTAATAGTGTGAACTCACTGAGGCAAGGAAGGCTTGATTTGCAAACCTCACCTATACGATTTGAGGCACAAAATGAAAGCATTTTTAAAAAACTTGCTAGTTTTTCTATCCTGTAGACACTGGCCAATATTAGACCTTTCAGCACCAACATGAATACTTCCATCTCATTCAAAAGATGATATCTCCAGGAATTTAGCAACCTGTTTTGTCACTTTGGAAATCTACTAGTGTACCTCTGGGGAAATCTCGGATTGCCTCTCAATTAGCTTTCTAAGCCCATTTCTCCAAAGGTCATTCAGGACGTCAATGATCCCGAGAAGCTGTTTTTATCAAATCACATTGAAGGTGATGAGAAGAGCCACTTCCCTTCCCCTTCACAGGACGCCGAGTACAACTCTGCTGCCCACCACTGGGCTGTGGGAACCCACACCTCAGTCTTGCAGGGCAAGTATGTCAGTCACAGGTAGGGAAAACAAGGAAGTCTTCGCTCATTTCTCTCTCCAGCTTGCTCCCTGGTTCTTCCATTTATCTGTGGTGATATTTATACATTTAAAGGGGGAAGGTTAAATGTTCAGATAGAAAAACTGAATATTTTGCATGCAACCTCTGATGGCTTTTGGAGTCGAGACACTCATCTACCAGAAGGAGGCATGACTGACAGTAAGCCTCTAACTTATTTCAGAGGAACGTGTGTTTTCCATGGGTTAGGCGTTTTTCAAGGTTAATTTTAGAAGGAGTATGATTGCTTCTGCCCAGGGATTAATAACAGGGAAACTTATCCTGGATAATATGATCAAGTCAGGGATATGTCATATTTGTGGTTATAATATCCATCACATGCCTGATATAGCAAAGAATTGCAAAAGAATTTTCTTCAGTGCACTTCAGTTCAAGGCCCAGCTGTGTCACAGAGATCTGGGCCAGCCATTGAAGGTCCCTGAGGCTCACTTTCTCCACTTTAAAATGCATATTAAAAAGTTGCTGTTGCTCCATTTTGAGGAAGAGGTGAGCTGATGTTAATAAATATATTTTTAAGCTAAGGTTTTGCATGGAAGAACAGCTATTACTGTGTACGCATGCTATAGATAAACACATACTGTAATGTTGAGGTTATGAAGTGAAGTTAAAAGAGGCTATTATAATATCCAGTTTGAGTCCCTATTTAACTTTTATTCACATATTTTGCTTGTTTTAAAATATCTTTCTAGCTAGTTGTTAACATTTACTAGAGGCCTTGTCTGTCATCTTCCTAGCTGAATTCAAAGCAGATATTAAAACAATATCTGGAACTGAGCAGACACTCAATTACTTTTGATAAATAAATCAATATTTATTTTGATAAATATTTATTTTGATAAAATAAATCAATACCACCATGTCCCAGAGAGCCACTGGCCATAAGGTCTCTCTGCTGATGTTTATGGACTGGTCAGGATTGTTTAACCTACTCGAAACTAGAGATTATGAATGATAAGAAAACCATAATTTTTATAACCTATGCTAATAGAAAAGAAATATATGGTAAAATATTATTTGCGGACAAGTTTGACTTGCTGCTGAAAATTAGCGGGATTATGCAGACACTGATTAAATCACACTCATTACAGGCAATACGTGTTTTACTTCAGATCATCGAACTTAACCTTTGTGTCGTTGATATCATACTCTTATTTATCATACATTTTTTGAAGAGATAGATTCCAGTATTTTATATTTAAAAGAACTGTTGACTATCCTACTAAGAGAAAATATTTCTGAATGAAATTTTATGAATATATAGCAAAATCTGATCTTTCATCAGTATATCCAAATATTATTTCATGCTTATTCATGCAAGTGCTCAAGCAGTTGGCATATTTTTGGCAGTTCTGGTCAAATTACTTCATCTTTTCAGAAATGTTTAAATTAAACTGACAGTTTAGATTATCTGACAGCCTTATTCACAATTGTCTAATTTTTTCACAATATGAAGCAAATGATTTTCTTGCCTATAAGATTAACAAGAATAGGGTTGTGTCGCACAATTGTTACTTTGTAACTTGAGAATATATGGAAAATCACAGCTGCACTCA
Organism: Cervus elaphus; assembly: GCF_910594005.1. Classification (NCBI taxonomy): domain Eukaryota; kingdom Metazoa; phylum Chordata; class Mammalia; order Artiodactyla; family Cervidae; genus Cervus; species Cervus elaphus. Next base: position 12,970,485 of record NC_057817.1, on the reverse strand, counting down.
GGAATATGTGTAGCTGATATAAAATGTTCCTGGAAGAATCATATTAAGAACTTCAGGAACTTTCTCTTTTATATTCTACTTTCTCGGCTAAGAGTAATTTACATTTCATTCTGAATTCGAACATTTTGTTTGCTTGATTTGAACAGTTTTTAAAGCTTTTTCTTCCATTTCTCTGAGTATCATTATACAGTCTAATAATTTGTTCTCTGGCTTATACAAATTTTAATATTTTAAATTTTAGATGAGAATTGATTATCATTTGGCACTTTATCAGTCATTTAAAAATCTTTTATCATTGTTTCTGTTTTGACAAAAAATCTTTAATAAACTTACAACTTATTTGCATCAGCGTCCACTTAGATTCAGTTCAGTTCAGTCGCTCAGTCGTGTCCGACTCTTTGCGACCCCATGAATCGCAGCACGCCAGGCCTCCCTGTCCATCACAAACTACCGGAGTTTACTCAAACTCATGCCCATCGAGTCGGTGATGCCATCCAGCCATCTCATCCTCTGTCATCCCCTTCTCCTCCTGCCCGCAATCCCTCCCAGCATCAGGGTCTTTTCCAATGAGTCAACTCTTCGCATGAGGTGGCCAAAGTATTGGAGTTTCAGCTTCAACATCAGTCCTTCCAATGAACACCCAGGACTGATCTCCTTTAGGATGGACTGGTTGGATCTCCTTGCAGTCCGAGGGACTCTCAAGAGTCTTCTTCAACACCATAGTTCAAAAGCATCAATTATTCGGCACTCAGCTTTCTTCACAGTCCAACTCTCACATCCATACATGATCACTGGAAAAACCATAGCCTTGACCAGTCGGACCTTTGTTGGCAAAGAAATGTCTCTGCTTTGTAATATCTATCTAGGTTGGTCATAACTTTCCTTCCAAGGAGTAAGCGTCTTTTAATTAGATTAATTAAATCCCACTTAGATTAATCCCATTTAGAATCCCACTTAGATAAATGGGATTCAATTTTTCAACTCTGTGAAAATATCCAAATTCCTTAATACCATTGTCTTTCTTTCTTTAATATTGTGATACAGTTTCCAAATCAAAATAATTTTCTATATCAGTATGTTGTCTGCAGGGAAAATAAAGTAAGGTCCACCAATGTGAAAAACTAGTATATTATGTTAGACTCTACATTGCATTTTACTTGATAGAGCAATATTATGGAATTAATTAGCGTTATTGCCTTAATTAATATCTATTATTGCAAACAGAAACCAACTTGCATGAATTTTGGAAAAACAGGAACTTTAATGATAGATAATGAGTTATACAGTGGAACTCAAGAGCAGCTACGGCTCTCAACTCCCTATAGTCAAGATCAAGAAAGCCATCAGGTTTCTGATCTATAATTTGTTATTTTTCACTGTTTTGCTCTAACATCTGCCTCACCTAGTTTCTTCATTCATAGACTGGCTTCTCCTACCTCTCCATGACCAAAATGGAAAAAGTGGTTGCTTACAGATACCAAGTTAATATCAACATTGCTTCATCTACCTCCATTGGGTGTCTCTGACCTTCAGTTCCAAGTTCTTGATAAAAAGCTCCCTTTATTAATTTGCCTTTGACATTGTGGTAGACTTTCATGCCATTTCCCAAGTATCTCTGGCTCCTGTTCTGCTTGGTAAGCATGTAATAGGATTGCACTTCCTAGCTCCACTGTAGCTGGGTGAGACCATGTGCTATATCCCAGTTAATAAGGTGTGAATAGTGACAGGCGTCATTTAAATGCCAGTAAGAGACTCTCTAGAGTGTTTTCTTCCTTTGGCTGGCTGATCTACAGTGTCACAGTTAATGGCTACTTCATTAGCTTGAGTTCCTGAATGAAGACACATCAGATTAGGGTTCCCCATGCATCCCTCAGTGGAGCAAGAAAGAAACCTTTATAATTTTAAATCACTGAGATGTTGAGGTTCTTTGTGATCTTAGCATAGCTAGGCCTATCCTGACTAACATACAAATATACCTAACGTTGTACGAGATTTGCAATAGTTTCGTTTGAATTTGATTGTTATTTAAAACTCCATCCTAGGCCACTGCTTTGATCCTGTTTGCCCTGCACTCACGGTTTTCCTGTCCCAGGTTCAGTACCCACTTTTTTCCCCGTCATACTGTATGTTGTGAGGATTCTCAGAGGACATAGAGACAGGGCATTAAAGTATGTAAGAATAAGCACTGGCCTAGGAGTTAGAAGACATAGATTCTTTTACTTATTCAGCTATGATCATGTGGCAATTTATAATTTTGAGACTCAGTTTCTTTGTATAAAATACATATATTATACTCTGCATACCTCAGTTACAGTATATAGAGAGTAAATCACTATATCATACAAGTGTAAGTTATTGCTATTTATTAATCAACAATCTATATGTCATCTTTATGTAAATTGCTTAGGTATGTTTTTCCAAGGTTAGGCTGGGCATTGTTTTACTTCATCAGTTTAGCCAATGAGCACACAATTGTGCAAACTCACAAATGATGATAATGGTGGTGGTTTAGTTGCTAAACTGTGTACAACTCTTGCGACCCCTCGGACTCTAGCCTGCCACGCTCCTCTGTCCATTGGGATTCTCCAGGCAAGAATACTGGAGTGGGTTGCCATTTCCTTCTCTAGGGGATCTTCCCCACCCAGGAATCGAACCCTGGTCTCCTGCCTTGCGGGCAGATTCTTTACTGATTGAGCTACACATGTAACAAATTAGTTGTGATTCTTTTAAAATATCTAATCGCTTCTAAATCCTTGTTTCCTTGGTAGCTCTTAAATAATGCTTTAAGACATGAAGTGATGAAACCAAATGATAATACTAGTTACATATGTCAAAACAGTATATATCACATCCAGGCAGTGACTGAACTATGCTGCCCACTGATGTCAATGCTGGCACTAAGTTACTCCCAAGCACCATGTTTCTGGTTGCACAGGGGATGTTTCTGTGTGCACTGGTAAGGGGTTTGGAAGCAGAGGCAGTCTTCCTGTCCTTTGACTGTCACTCCTTGAGACAACAGTCGTGGAGATGTGAGTTAGTTCTGCTGTTGTGTCTCTGGCTCCACCCTCCAGCTTCTGGTACTGAGAGGTGTATAGATGGAAGTAGTAACAACGGCTTCCGAATTTTCAGTATCCTGATACCCCCTGAAGTTACAGTATATGCTCTTGAGATCAGTTGTTCCACAAAAAGACCCAGAGGTGGTAATTCCCCAATGAGTCTGTTCTATTTCGTTCTTTATTTCTGGAGACCCTGTTCAGAGCTTGCTCTTGCAGCCTTCTCAATGATTCTGTAAGCATCTAACCTGTATTTCATTAACTCTCACATAAAATACCTTGATCAGTGGTTCTTAAGCTTTAGTGTGACTCAGAGTGACCTGGTGGACTTGTTAAAACATAGATTATCTGGCTGCACTCCCAGAATTTCTGATTTATTAGGCATGGGAGTAGGATCCAAGAATATCAACATATAAGAATTCCTGAACTACCGAACCAGAGACTGTGCTTTGAGATCTAGAGTCTTTTCTGTTTCCTACTCAGAACCTGTGATGAAATAGGTCTTGTCCCTGAGTGTATCAAATAATCCAGATCAGTTATAATCATTTCCCAAAAGGTCAATAATTGGACTCAGTAAATGCTGCATTGCAAATGGAGATTAATTGGATTTATAACAAAATGTATATTAAGCAGTTTTAATACAGATCTGACAATTAGTAATATATACTAGAATGGCTATGTTATACTTACTATGTATTTTTACTTTTATGCTCTGGAAGAAAGCCTGTCTGGGTGATATTATATAGTAGCATTATCATATAGTAGCATTATCATATAGTAAGTTACATTTGTTTTCCTCCTGTCTGAATATAAGTTCAGCACAGACAGATCATTTGAAGCTTTTCTATAAATTCTGATTTTAAAATAGAACCTTAAACAGAACTACTATTTATAATACATTTAATTATTATCCTTTCATACTGCATATGTTAGAGAATCTTCTTATTTTTAATTTTAGCTTAATCATCTATTTAACTTAGATCAGATTAATACTTTTTATCTAACCTATTTTGAGGTACAAATATATAATAATTTAAAGAAAGAGTTAAAGCCAGATTCTAAATCTTTTGATATCTAGTTCAGTTTTTTTTTTTTTTTTACAACTGTTATCAACTCTCTGGAGTATGGGCTTCACTGTTACCTATTTTATGTGTGTTCAAATCAGCAATGGAAATTTTTTTGCCATATTTTAAACAAAAGTTTAATAATATATTAGTATGAATTATATTGCCAAGCCACGCTAATATTTAATATTTAAGTATTAAGTAGAGGTCACTAGCTGCTATCAGTTTTCAAGTTGTTACCTTAATGCTGTTTAAAAGATCATTTTATGTTATTTCAAGTTGTTCTTTAATTCTTAGAAATAAGTAATATATTTGGATGTCATCCAATATCTCCCTATGAATTAAGCTCCTTCATTCTATAATCATGTTATTTAATCAAAAATTAACTTCCTGCCAGAGTGGCTTGTTAAGGATTTGCTAATTCTGACTTTCTTCTCTGAAACTTAATTGAACTCAGCAGTCAATAGCTCCTCTCCCCAGGTCTCAGATAAAATATATTTTGTGTTTTCTTTTTTTTCCTCAAGATTTTCATTTTTCAATTTTTTTTCTTTAAAAATTATTTTTTTTAACCAATGAGCAATTGAAAAAGATGAACAAGTCACAATTAATTGATGATTCTTGAGGCTTTGCTACTTTTCAATTTGAGGTGACTTTCAATTTCTTCTACTATAATTTTGCATCTACCAATATATACATAACAGCCTGGAACTGTTTAATACAGTCCAGGCTTTTGGGCAATTCAGAAACTCAAAGTATGGTTCATTCTTCTCTCTGTTGTTGTCAGTTCAGTTCATGTAAAGTATCCTTTCAAGGTGATGTAGGCTACTTCATATGTACCAGTAAAATATTGAAAGTCCCTCGTGGAGTTGAGAGATGCCTTAAAAACTTAAGCTTCAGGTTAAACACCTAATTTAATCAAGTGAGGTTTGAACAGTTTCTAATTTAGATTGATTAGGCAACTGATGATGGTCGTCTCTGGGTTATGGTACAAAGGGTTTAACTATCAGTACCTATGCATTTGCATACGATTGAAATTTTCTGAAATAAAAGGCATTTAAAAATGAGATAGAAATGATACCTACAAGAATTGTGTAGCAGCAGCGCATATAGAGAGGTTTAGTGAATAACACATAGATAAATATTTAGGATATAAGTGAAAAACAAAACAAGTATATCTTTACTGGGATTTAATGTGTGCAACTAGACCATGAATTGGAGGAAGACATTGATCAACTGACAAAAAAATAATCTACAAAATATACAAGCAGCTTATGCAGCTCAATACCAGAAAAACAAACAACGCAATCAGAAAATGGGTGGAAAACCAAACGGACGTTTCTCCAAAGAAGACATACAGATGGCCAACAAACACATGAAAAGATGCTCAATATATCTCATTAGTAGAGAAATGCAAATCAAAACTACAATGAGGTATCACCTCACACCAGTCAGAATGGCCATCAGTAAAAAATCTACAAACAATAAATGCTGGAGAGGATATGGAGAAAAGGGAACCCTCTTGCCCTATAGGTGGGAATGTAAATTGATAGTCATTATGGAAGACAGTATGGAGCTTCCTTAAAAAACTAGGAATAGAGCAACCATATGACCAAGCAACCCCACCAGTCGGCATATACCCTGAGAAAACCATAATTGAAAGAGACAAATGTACCACAATGTTTGTTGCAGCATTTCTTACAATAGCTAGGACATGGAAGCAGCTCAGATGTTCATCGACAGATGAAGAGATACAGAAATTGTGATGCATATAGACAATGGAATATTACACAGCTTTAAAAAATATATATATCTTAGTCAGTCCTAATGAGGTGGATGAACCTAGAGCCTCTTGGACAGAGTGAAGTAAGTCAGAAAGAGAAAGACAAATATTGCATATTAGCACATGTGTATGTCATCTAGAGAGACAGTGTGACGAGCCTGTTCACGGGGCAGGCGTGGAGATGCAGACAGAGAACAGACTTGGGGATACAGTGCGGGAGGAAGAGGGTGGGACGAATGGAGAGAGTGGCGAGGAAACAATACATTACCATATGTAAAACAGACAGCCAGTGGGGATCTGCTCTGTGACAACCTAGAGGCGTGGGATGGGGTTGGAGATGGGAGAGAGGTCCGAGAAGGGAGGGACATATATATACCTGTGACTGACTCATGTTGATGTATGGCAGAAGCCTGCGCAATATCATAAAGTAAACATCTTGCAATAAAAAATTTTAAAAAATGATGTTTATATGTAAAAGTAGGGATAGAATATTTCTTTTCTTGTTGTCGCTACCTTATACTATTATTTTACATTATACATTTTTTATGTTGATCCCTTTTCTTTAAAGTTCAATGAAATAAAATTACATTCAAAAAATGAAATGTAGTTCTCGTTCTTATCGCTGAACTACAATTAGACATGAAGGTCACATTCTTGCATTTTAAAATGATGACAGTTTTGTGGGACAAACAAGAGCAGACACTGCAAAGTCTGAAAAAAATGATGCTGTAATTTGTAATGGAGATGGCATAAATATAACTCAAATATCACAATATTAAAGTGCCTATGGAGAAAGCCCATGGGACTTCAGGTTAAGACCACTTTTCACAAAGCATTTCTATTCTAGTCCTCTAAGACATGTTACAGAACGATGACTATTGGAAGCATCTAATGTTAGAGGCAAAATGCACCACTAAAATCTATGACAAGAATGCAGGTAGGCTTAATATCTTTAAAAATTAAAGAGATGCAAAATTTAAGATAAATACTCCAGATCCCTGGTGGTTCAGATGGTAGAGTCTGCCCGAAGTGCAGGAGACCCAGGTTTGAACCCTGGGTGGGGAAGATCCCCTGGAGAAGGGAGTGGCTACCCACTCCAGTATCCTTGCCTAGGAAATCATATGGACAGAGGAACCTGGCGGGCTAGAGTTCATGGGGTCACAGAGTCCAGCACAACTGAGAGCCTAACATTTCACTTTGATTTCCTAGGTGGGGCAGTGGTAAAGAATCTGCGTGCCAATGCAGGAGAACCAGGTTCAATCCCTGAGTCAGGAAGACCCCCCCCTCCCCCCGGAGAAGGGAGTGGGAACACCCTCCAGTATTCTTGCCTGGGAAATCCCATGGACAGAACAGTCCATGGGGTCACAAAGAGTTTGACATGACTGAGCAACTGAGCACACACTCACAGATAAATGAAGGATAACTCTGATCTCGTAATTACTGGAGGAGGTCATGGAGAGGAGGACCTGTGAGCTGAACAAGGGCAGCTGGAAGCTCCTCCCCTCTCCTCTCACCTGGACTGTATATCCTGCCCACCACTCCCACCATGGGAGCTGGTTTCAAGAACACAGCCTTAAGAGAGCAACGTGTGGTGGAGACCACATGACTAGGTAGCTACTGTATCTGACTGAACCGCATCAAAACTTCTGTATAAACTTTAAGATTCTGGCAGGCAGAGTGGAGATCTACTCACTCTGCAGTTCCCAAGTCAAGCCTCAGGTCCCCTTGCTTATTAAACCCACCACCTACCAATCTGGAGGGACTGTCTCTTCCTTCCATCTCTCTATGCCCTCCCTGTAGGAGGGCCCATTTTGGATTTTACCTGGGAAACCCCTGCAGGTGCAAACCAACAGTTAAAAATGATTGGAAAAGTAGTATTAATAAATTAAAGGCTGGTACAAAGGTGAAGCAAGCAAGAGGCCTAGGGAGCAAAACATACAGAAGTACTCCTTCTCTGGGTCACAGTGCTGGGCAGGCCCCTGAGAACGGTGCCTCCTTAAATTGTACCCCACAGATGCCTCACTTGCCTTGTTTTTGTAGCAGCTCTGCTTTGCATTAATCAAAGGAATTCAAATTACAGCTATCATTGGCAGTTTCCCAGATAGTTTCCTGATACTTATATCTCTGTGTATGGCTTTCATAAATGCATGGCACTCTGTGTGATCAATAGACTATCTCTGAAGTGATGGTACGTGTCCACTTGGCTACTGTTTTGCTCTCTCTTCCGAGGGAAACTCTCACTCTGGGAGAAGTCAGCTGCCATTTGGTAAGGCTTACCAAACTGCCAGATGCAGAAGTCCAAGTGGTAAGGAACTTAAACCTCCTACCAAGAGCCATGAGAATGAGACATTTTGGAAGCAGGTATTTTTAGTCCCAACCAAGCCTTCAGGTGGCTGTAGCCTCATTAAGATTTTACAAAAAGGCAACTCTCAGAATGGGAGAAAATATTTGCAAAAGAAGCAACTGTTGAAGGATTAATCTCCAAAATATACAAGCAGCTCATGAAACTCAGGGCTTCCCTGGTGGCTCAAATGGTAGAGAGTCTGCCTGCAGTGCAGGAGATCCAGGTTCACTCCCTGGGTCGGGAAGATCCCCTGGAGAAGGAAGTGGAAACCCAGGGCAGTACTTTTGCTGGAGAATTCCATGCACAGAGGAGCCTGGGTGGCTACAGTCAACAGGGTCGCAGAGTCAGACATGACTGAACAACTTTCACTTTCTTTTCATGCAACTCAATATCAAAACAAACAAACAAACAATAAACAACCAACCAATGGGGGAAAAAAATGGGTGGAAGATCTAAACACACATTTCTCCAAAGAAGACATACAGATGGCCAACAAACACATGAAAAGATGCTCAATATATCTCATTATGAGAGAAATGCAAAACTACAATGAGGTATCACCTCACACTGGTCAGAAGAGTCATCGTCAAAAAATATACAAACAATAAATGCTGGAGAGGATATGGATAAAAGGGAATTTTTGCACTGTTGGTGGGAATATAAATGGATACAACCACTATGGAGAAGAGCATGGAGGTTCCTTAAGAGACTGGGAATAAAACTGCCACATGACCCAGCATTCCACTACTGTGCATTTACCTTGAGAATACCATAACTCAAAAACACACATATACCTGAATGTTCATTGCAGCACTATTTACAATAGCCAGGACATGGAAACAGCTTAGACGTTCATCAACAGATGAATGGATGAAGATGTGCTATGTCTATAGGGCTTCCTTCCTATAGGTAGCTCAGCTGACGCAATTCCAGGTCAGAAAGAACCCTCCCTGGAGATGGGATAGGCTACCCACTCCAGTATTCATGGGCTTTCCTGGTGGCTCAGACAGTAAAGAATCCACCTGCAATGTGGGAGCCCTGGGTTCGATCCCTGGGTTGGGACGATCCCCTGGAAGAGGACATGGCAACCCACTCCAGTATTCTTGCCTGGAGAATCCCATGGACAGAGGAGCCTGGTGGGCTACAGTCCACGGGGGTCACAAAGAGTCAGACATGGCTCATGGAATATTACTCAGCCATTAAAAAGAATGGAATTGGGTCATTTGCAGTGATGTGGATGGACCTAGTCTGTCATATAGATTGAAGTAATTCACAAAAAGAGAAACAAATATTGTATATTAATGCATATATATGGAATATAGAAAAATAGTACTGATGAACCTACTTGCAGGGCAGGAACAGAAACTCAAACATAGAGAATAGACTTGTGAACATGGAGTGGGGGAAGGCGAAAGTGGGATGAACGGAAAGCATAACATTGACCAATATACTACCATTTGTTAAATAGGCAGCTAGTGGGAAGGTGCTGTATAGCACAGGTCTCACCTCAGTGCTCTGTGATGACCTAGAGGGGTAGAATGGGGGTGAGTGAGAGGGAGGCTCAAGAGGGAGGGATTTATGTGCACACAGATCTGATTCATGTTCTTGTACATCAGAAACTAACACAACATTGTAAAGCAATTATACGTCAATTAAAAAAAGTTTTTAATTGTGATCTCATAAGAAACCTCAGTTAGAACCATTCAGCCCAACTACTCCCAAATTCTTGATTCACAGAAACTTTGAGATAACAAATATTTATTGTTTTAAGCTATTTTTAATGCAACAATAGGTAACTAAGACAACAGCAGAGCAAACCTGAGGCATTTTATCATTTGTACCTAAAGAAAAAAAAAAGAATTCTGTGTGGTAATATAGGCTCATCATAGTGATTAAGAAGAGAGTCTGGAGTCAAACTGACTCCGGTGAGTTCTGGATCAGTCATTAGCTGTGTGGCTTTAAGAAAATATTTAACTTTTTTGTGTGTTTTTAGTTCTTCATCTCTAAAGAGGAAAAATAATAGCACCTTTGCTACAGGGTTGATGGAAGAATTAAGAAAATGAATATATGTAAAGTGAAAGTGAAAGTGAAGTCGCTCAGTCGTGTCCAACTCTTTGCGACTCTGTGGACTGTAGCCTACCAGGCTTCTCCGTCCATGGGATTCTCCGGGCAAGAACACTGGAGTGGGTTGCCATTTTGAAAGTGTCTATTAAATAATAAGCAATATAAAAGTATCTGATATTATTTCTAACTATTTTTGTCAGTTTATCACATAGATAAATGTATTATCATTAACAGTGAGTGGAGTGCAACTTTCCTTATGTGCAAATATGTTTCACTAATGGGGGCTGCAGAGAAGAGATGATTAGATAGGATCACTGACTCAAGGGACATGAATTTGAGCAAACTCCAGAAGAGAGTAAAGGACAGGGAAACCTGGCATGTTGCAGTCCATGGGGTTGCAAAGAGTCAGACATGACTTAGCAACTGAACGCACAATGCCTTACACAGTAATGCCTGGAAACAGAGATATATGGCTTCCAAAAAAGGCATCTCCAGAGGAGAAATGAGATTTCTCTCACCTTGATTTTCAGTGGGGAAAATAATTTTCTGGATTCTGTAGCTAGGAAAAATATCTCCCAATTACTCACATTTTATTTTATAGGTGTCTCCTTTTTGCCATATGAGAAGTGCTCCCAACGTTAAATCTTTGCATGCCTCATATAATAAAAGATTCATAAAAGTTTTATTGTTGCATGCCTAAGAGATGAAGCTTGCACTTTCCTGTAAATGAATCTTTTATTCTCTTACATTGTATTTGTGTGTGTGTGTGACCTACATGCATTCTTCTCTTTTTAAAGGAATGTTCTCATGCTCTGCAGACATCATCCAGACTGAGCTGGAGGTTACCATGGTGATATGGCCACACAGGATGACTTCAAGACTACATTTCTGCTGAGTTGTTTCATGGAGAATTGAAGACTATTGTTTTTTGCTCATTGGTTATACTTAAACTTGACTCTCCTTGCCATTTCTTCTTGCCATTTCTTCTAAGAATAATTAAAAAAAAAACAACAACTTTGCTATCAGTGTAGGACTGTTATCAAAAGTGTAAAGTAGGTAACCTTTATTTTTACATTTCCCTTTTCTGTGACCTTTTCCCCAGTAACAGAATCCATCTTTTTCTCTAGGCATTTGATAACCTTATGTTACCTCAGACCTTCCTAGCAAATAACAAGCTAATCTGATAAGCTTATCCACATTAAGATTTTTTAATCATATCATTTTTTTGATTTGCATTATTTAGAATAATCTCAAAAGTCATGATTTAGAGACAACTACTCTTAAGGGAAAATACTTTTTTTTAAAGGAAACATATGTGGTAGAAATCGCTGCAGTTAGAAATATGCAATTAACCATTTCAAAATTGCAACTATGAAATGCATAGTTATCTTTCAAATAATTCCTCAAATATACACATGAGGCAGACCAACCAAGTATGTCAATTTCTGCCCAAAACAGCACAGGTTTCTTTTCCCTCCCAACTAATTCTTTTTCAAAATGACTATTTTTCTTAGTGAGCATCATTAATATTTTTGTTTTTATTTTTCCCAAATTGTCTGAAATAGTTTTCTAAGAGTTTCACAAAATTTTGTTACCAGGCTACATATTCAGTTGGACATCAAAATCTTTTAAAAAATTCAATTATGTTTCACCAATGAAGAAAACAAAAAATAACTAATTATTAGCCTGTGAAGCAAATGCATTTGGATCTTAAAACTGTTGAAGATTTAAACTGTTTCTTTAATCTATACTTCTTATTCATATTTGTGTCATTCTTTAGCACTTAATATTTGCTGCCTAGCATTTAACTTTTTACATATACAGTTGTTCTCATCTAAATTTAAAATGTGTTGATATTAGGGATCATGCCTAATATTTTGTTGTTTATTTCCAGACAACACATAATTAGCTATTGAATAAACATTAACTGATTGACAAATTTACTTAGAGGCAATTAAAGAATGTATGCAAAGTTTCAAGGAAAATGATTACTCACCTATTTTTTCCCCCAGAAATATTCTGCACTGGCTCCTCTTCAAGTTTTAGTTTTTCAGTCATGAAAAGAGGTAATAAGTTTGCATACACATTTAGCAAATTCTTATTGAATACCAGCCTCTGCTCTTTGAGATGTAAACAGAGATAAGAAGATCTCTGTTTTTATAGAGCTTACAATAGTGGGGGGAAATAAACAAAAAGCAATTAAGAAAACAATATATAATTCCAATGACTAAAATGAGACTCATACTACAAAAATTGTGTGACTACTTTAGAGTCAATCTCTCTGAGCAGGTGACAATCTGAGAAAATTTAGGAGTGTGTTGGATTTGAAGTTACAAAGAAGGTCAATGTAGCTAAAGTGTAAAGGACCAGAGAAGGGGATTATTAAATAATTTCAAAGAGAGAGAAAAGGGCCAGACCACACTGTGTCCTTTGCAAACCAAGGTAACAGATTTGAGTTTTTTTTTTTTTTTAAGTACAAGAGGAATCCAATGGAAGATATTATGAAAGGATGAGTCAAGATCTGATTCTTATTTTAGAAAGTTTTAGTACTAGGTCATGAAATGGACAGGATTTGGACAGGATTGGGGGTGGAATCAGGAAGCTAGTCAGGAGTTCTGATTTTTCCTGGCTAGGTCTGAAATATTTGTTTAATATCCATCAGGAGTTATTAGGTAAAAAGTTGATGACTAGGGTGCCAGGGAGAAGACAGAGTTTTTGGAGTCGTGTGTATTTAGTTGGTATTTAAAGCCACCAAATGTATGAGATCTGTTCGAAATATCACTTCAGTAGCATAATGAGAAGGTGACTTGAAACAGAGCCTTGAAGCATTCTAACACTTAGAGGTCCAATAGAGGAGAAAAGGTCATAAAGAGACAGAGTCACAAGCGTGGTCAGAGGTCAGAGGAAAGAATACAGTAAGAGGGAAGAGGATAGAAGAGTAAAGTCAGTGTGGTAAGAGGTCAGCAGCATAGATAAGATCAGAAAAGAGCAGAGAGCATTCAGTTTCCTAAGACATCAGTGACTTTGACATAAACAACATCAATGGAAAGCCCGACTAGTGTGAGTTTACCTATGAAAACAATGAAAAGAATTATCAAATGTTAACATGTGAAGATGAGCACTGAAGAATTGATGCTTTTGAGCTATGGTGTTGGAGAAGACTCTTGAAAGTCCCTTGGACTGCAAGGAGATCCAACCAGTCCATCCTAAAGGAAATCTGTCCTGAATATTCATTGGAAGGACTGATGCTGAAGCTGAAACTCCAATAATTTTGCCACCTGATGTGAAGAACTGACTCATTTGTAAAGACCCTGATGCTGGGAAAGATTGTTGGTGGGAGGAGAAGGGGATGACAGAGGATGAGATGGTTGGATGGCATCACTGACTCAATGGACATGAGTTTGGGTAAGCTCTGGGAGTTGGTGATGGACAGGGAGGCCTGACATGCTGCAGTCCATGGGGTCGCAAAGAGTCAGACATGACTGAGTGACTGAACTGAACTGAATTGAACATGTGTCCCATAATATATATATAACATAGTGGGGCTTTTTCAGTGGCTCAGCAGTAAAGAATCTGCCTGCAATGTGGGAGCCGCAGGAGGTGCAGTTTTGATCCCTGTGTCAGAAAGGTGCCCTGGAGGTGGGCATGGCAACCCACTTTCAGTATTCTTGCCTGGAGAATCTCATGGACAGAGGAGCCTGGCAGGCTACAGTCCATAGGGTCACAAAAGTTGGACACGACTGAAGTGATTTAGGATGCATGCATGCATAATATATAGAATAGAAGATAACAATAATGGAATGAGAACACCTATATTTAATGGGTATTGGCTTTATGTATGGCATTTTGCTATGCACATCTCATATATTATTTCACTGAATGCTGTAACAACACTTTAAAGTCTGTATTATTACCATTATTTTAGAGATAAGGAATTTGAGACAGGGAATTTAAGTGACTTGCTAAGGTCATGTGGCTTTACTGCAAGCAATGATTTGTAGCACTAGTCTTAACCTAAAGCAGTAAAGGAACAAAATGATTATTGTGTATATTTATCTTCCTATACATCTTTGTAGACTGAAACAATGTTTAAGTGGTTGTCTCTACTTAGTTTAACATAAGGCAGCAATAATAAATGCTAATAATATCTAATGTTGGCAGGGTGTGAAGAAATAGACACTTTCAAACATTGTGGGTAGGAGTACCAATCATTTGTTATAGGGAATTTTCAGGAGAATCTCTAATTAATGTCAGTTGTGTGCATTTTTTTCTTTTAATGAGTCTGGAGAAAAACAATACTACAGAAATTGTTTATAAGTGAAGTTTTCCAACTGTTACCAAACTCTGTCTCTAAGGTAGAGGTTTTCACTCAGGCTACACGTAAGAAAACCCTGGGTAACTTTAAGAAAATACCGCCAACCAATCAAGTAAAACTCTCTGGTAGTGGAGCATAGACACTGCTAATTAATTTTTTTCCCCAGTGGAATATAGTATATACTAGGCTGAGATATCTTTTATAAGTATATACCTTCATGTTTCCTAATAGGGAGAGTGAATAATGAATCTATATCCCATTTTTGAGTCTCTGTTGTTCAGGAAAACTGCCGACCTACCTTACTTAATGGAGAGAAAAGGATTTATCTCTTAGCTAAGCTTGTCTTGTAAGATATTACTTGAGCAGAAACCTAAGGGGAATAAGGCTAGAAATGGTAACTAGATTTCATCAGCATCACCAGTTCTGTTCAGGGAAAACAATAATGGATCAGAACCAATTTTCCCTCATTTGTTGTTGTTCAGTTGCTCAGTTGTATCTGACTCTCTGTGACCCCATGGACTGCAGCACGCCAGGCTTCCCTGTCTTTCACCATCTCCTGGAGCTTGCTTAAACTCACATCCATTGAGTCAGTGACACCATTCAGCCATCTCACCCTCTGTCATCCCCTTCTCCTCCTGCCTTCCATGTTTCCCAGCATCAGGGTCTTTTATAATGTTAGCTCTTTGCATCAGGTGGCCAAAGTATTGGAGTTTCAGTTTCAACATCAGTCCTTCTGATGAATATGCAGGACTTATTACTTAGGATGGACTGACTGGATCTTCTTGCTGTCCAGGGGATGCTGAAGAATCTTCTCCAACACCACAGTTCAAAAGCATCAATTCTTAGGCACTCAGCCTTCTTTATGGTCCAATTCTCACATCCATACATGACTATTGGGAAAAAGATGGCTTTCACTAGACAGACCTTTGTTGGCAAAGTAATGTCTCTGCTTTTTAATATGCTGTCTAGTTTGGTCATAGTTTTAATTTCATGGCTGAAGTCAACATCTGCAGCGGTTTTGGAGCCCAAGAAAATTAAGTCTCTCACTGTCTCCGTTGTTTCCCCATCCATTTGCCATGATGCGATGGGATCATATGCCATGATCTTAGCTTTTTGAATGTTGAGCTTTAAGCCAGCTTTTTCACTGTCCTCTTTCACTTTTATCAAGAGTCTCTTTAGTTTTTCTTTGATTTCTGCCATAAGGGTGGTGTTATCTGCATATCTGAGGTTATTAATATTTCTCCTGGCAATCTTGATTCCAGCTTGTGCTTCATCTAGCCTGGCATTTCTCCTGATGTACTCTGCATATAAGTAAAATAAGCAGGGTGACAACATACAGCCTCGATGTATTGTTCCATGTCTGTTGTTCCTGTCTGTCGTTCCATGTCTGGTTCTAACTGTTGCTTCTTGACCTGCATATAGGTTTTGCAGAAGGCAGGTAAGGTGGTCTGGTAGTCCCATCTCTTTAAGAATTTTCCACTGTTTGTTGTGATTTACCTTCTAATATCTCTGGAACTCAAGAATTTTCAGAGGGGTGGACTGCCACCTTCAGTCAGAAATCCAAAATCACGGTGGTCGAGTTCAAATAAGTTAGGTACATTATGCTTAATTTGGACTAAAGGACAGGTTGGAGACATTTGATTTAGCTTGGTTTTTCTGTGACCTTTACATTGATCTATAAGAATCAGTGTATGATCCATCCAGGAGAGGGATGCAGTCTGAATTATGGAAGACCCCAAAGCAATATTTTTATAGTCTGTTTGTAGACAGTTTGACCATATTGATTTAAAAAATGTTCATAGCATTTTTGCCAGCATTTCCATATACTGGAGTAAATGGTATATGGCTTCCAAATATGGCTGTCAATACTTTCTCCTTTCATGGTACATGCATAGACTCTAAGAAATTGGATTTATTTTCTCTCTCCTAGAATGGGGGCTGGACTGTGACTTACTTAGACCAACAGACTACAGTGGAATGATATTCTGGGATTTTCACACTAATCCTTGAGAGATACTGCAGCCTCCATATTCCTTTCTTGGATCTCAACAAACATGACATAAAGAAGTCCAGGATAGATGACTGAATGATTAGTGGCACATGGAGAGAAACTCTGAAGGATGAGAAGGAACTTTATATGAGCTTCCAGTTGACTGCAGCTGTATTTGAGTGAACCAGTCAATAGCATCTAGAGCAGAAGAACCACTGAACTTAGCACTTCTTGAGTTCCTGATGCACAGTGATGAGATATAACAAATCTTTGTCGTTTTAAACCACCAAATTTTCAGCTGATTTGTTACACAGTCATAGAACCACTTATTCATTATTCACTCATTCATTTGTTTACCCTTCATCTACTGAGCACCTACTGTATTCCAGGCACCATTCTATATTCGGGACAAACTGAACTAGACAGAAACATCCTTTTCTTTTGGAACTTAAATCCTAATGCAGATAATGAAGAAATAAAGATAATTTCAAGCTGTGACAAATACTAAAGAGGAATTATATATTTTGATGAGATATGTATTGAAGATACTATCCTAGATTAATGCTGAATGAAGTCTTCTCTAAGAAGAGTGGAGTTTTGAAGAAAGAAAAGCCTCCAGTCCTGAAAAAATTGGAAGGTTCCAGACAGAGAAATTGCAGATATAAATAGGAAGGTTCTAAGAATAGAAGAAAGGATTATGTGGCTGGTGTGCAGTGATGGATGGGAAGAGGAAGCCAAGAAGTTGTCTGTTTAGAAGCTTGCTAGCCATATTAAGAAATTTAAATTTTATCCTAAAGTTGAAAAGTGTCAGGCACACTATGAACTGATTTAAAAATATATTTAAACAAATGAATTCAGTAAGTTGGAATATGTAACAACTCTTTACAGTGGTTATCTCTGAGGAGTAGTCTTAAGGAGAATTTCAAGTATATATGATAGTGTTTTAATTTTATATAAGTGTTTCAAAATCATTCTCTCCTTTTATGTCAGTAAGACTGTAGTAATGAACACATTTAGACTGCATTGGTTCCCTTGTGATTAAAGTGTTATTATGCGGCTAAATATATGAAATTATAAATATGTGAAATGATATGTATCATTCCTGTTTGAGACTTTTGCAACAGTAGGTTGGTCTCTTCCATGCTTTCTTTCCTCTTGCTTTGACTATTTGCAGAGGCTTATGAGAACGACAAAGCCTTAGGATGGAGAAAACTTTGGTCTTGGATTATTGCATGAAGGAGAGCCACACTGATACATGAGCAATAAAACCTCTGGTGTGTTAAGCTTCTGAAATTTTGGAATTTGTTACCATAGCTTAGTCTAACTTGTTACAATGAATTACATGTATGGCTCTCATAATGGGATTATATCAAATATAATCATTTCATTTGTACTTCAGGTTAAGCCTAAAGTCCTTATGAAGCCTTGTTGCAAGTAGGTCAAGGAATTAATTTAAGCACTAGAACAAGAGGATATTTAAGAGATTTTATGAAATAGTATTTAATAATTTCAGCAACTGATCTTATAATGTATGGCAGATACTTCAGGATCCTTAATGATCTTACTTGACTGCTTCATATGTCAAGAAGTTTCTTTTTGTCTACATCAAGAACTAAGTTCTTGTTGGGTTATATATTTCCAAATAATACTTTACTCAGTGTATTACCAAAACATGATAAAACATGATAAGATTATCATGAAGCTCAGAGAAGTAGAGTGGAGATTAAATTTAGGAGTCATTTGAGTATAGATGAAATTTATAGCAATGAGATTGGATAAAATCACCTTTGGAAATGAACGTAATTAGAGAAGTATACCTATGGTTAAATCCCAAGGCACTCCACAATTCAAAAGTAGAGATAAAGAAGAAAAGGTAGCAAAGGAGACAGAGAAGGAGCATTCAGACTCTAAGGAAGACCACCAGGACATGAAGTGTCCTAGAAAGCCAAGAAATTTTTTTTAAAGGAAGAGATGATCAACTATGTCAAATGCTGCAGAGAGGTCAGATAAGATGACTGGGAGTTGGCTTTGGAAATGGTAAAATGAAATCAATGGTTATCTTGACAGGAGCAGTTTCATTGCATCCATAGCAGAGAGGAAAGCCTTTTTGAAAGCATGGTTAAGAAAAAGGGAATTGGAACTTGAGAAAAGAGAAGCAATCAAAGAAGTGTGTGTGTGCATTTACATTTTATCCCTGGAAGAGATTAATTTTTAAAAGGCACAATACACTGTGTTCTTTGGACTACAGAACTCTTACAGTTGAGATATCTGAAAGAGTTGAGTGAGATGATAACGCCAGTCAAGTTCCACTGTTACAGTTTTAGAATACAGTGCTAAATTCTTTATAAACACCATTTCATAAAAAGAGTTGGATGATTTTTGTTAATGCAAAAGTTTCCACTGTAGGTGCCAAGAGATAAATGTGTCAATATAAATTAAGTAAACTTGTTTTTGCTTGGTATAACATCCAATATACACTTCTGCATCTATAATTAACCAAGTAGATGATAAATTGGTAGTATAGTAATTTCTATGGGATTATTATTAGATTGTTTCCACATATATTATCTCATTTAATACTGAAAATGATCCTGCAAAAGTCCTTTATGGATGAGAAAAGTGAGGCTCTGAATTTCAGGTAATTTTCTCAAAATTACATCACTAGTTCTAGACAAGGAATTTGATTGCAAGTCTGATATTGGGCTCTTACTTACTCTGGTATTCAGTACTACTTCTTGATTTTAAAATTACTAAACATCTTAAAAGGGGTAATCTCTTATGCCTGGTATGATATAAATCAAAAATTTTAAGTACTTCAGAATGAATTACAGTCCAATAATTAAAGATCCAGGAATTATACATGAAAATTAGGATCAATTTTTTAATTTTTCCTAGATAGATAGTAATTATGACAGTTGATCTAATTAGTAGAAATGAATTTCATATTAAAAATATTCAGAGGGTTTATATGTTCTATATTTTCAATATAATCTTAGAATAGAAATGCATTTATTTTTTAAAAGCATTCAGTTGTATAACTGTTAGCATCTTTAAGACTGGTACACATCCAGATGCACAATTATGAAATTTTATAAAATTCTGATTTTGAGGGGAATAGGCAGGGAAGAATAGATTGCAAACTGGCACTTGAAATATTGACCCTGATAGAATAAGTAGGCATATTTGGTACTGAGAGATAACATAAAGATTAACACATTTGATTATGACTGTATTTAAAATAGTGATCTGAAGCTATAGTGTAGTATCAATTATGAATAAAATGTTAAACTTATCATGCATTCCAGAGCAATGGCAACTATTACCTAGGTAACCACAAAACATATAATCTTGAACTGCATTTATTACATGAAAAGTTTTCTTTTGTATTCCTGCTATTACAATATGTAAAATGAGAACAGGATTTAAAGTTGTTTGGAATTGCATAAAAGAGTCTGAATTACATTTGTATGTGATAAGAAAAGATAAAATAATTACAAAATTTGCTTCAATTAAATATCTCAAACAACATGTGGTAATGATTTACACTTTATTACACATTTTCCCCTAAAGAATTTGAATATGTTTCATAATGGGGAAGGAAATAGCCACCCAAGTCCAAGAAACACAGAGAGTGGCAAAGAGGATAAAGCCAAGGTGAAACACCCCCAAGACACATATTAATCAAATTAATGAAGATCCAACACAAAGAGCAAATATTAAAAGCAGTGAGGGAAAAGCAACAAATAACACAAGGGGATCCCCATAAAAATAACAGCTGATCTTTCAATAGAAACTCTTCAGGCCAGAAGGGAATGGCAGGATATACTTAAAGTGATGAAAGAGCAAAACCTACAACCTAGATCACTATACCCAGCAAGGATCTCATTCAAATATGAAGGAGAAATCAAAAGTTTTACAGACAAGCAAAGATGAGAGAATTCATCACCACCAAACCAGCTCTTCAACAAATGCTAAAGGATTTTCTCTAGACAGGAAACACAGAAAAGGTTTATAAACATGAACCCAAAACAACAAAGTAAATGGCAATGGGATCATACTTATCAATAATTACCTTAAATGTAAATGGGTTGGATGCCCCAATCAAAAGACAAAGACTGGCTGAATGGATACAAAAAGAAGACCCCTATATTGTTGTCTACAAGAGACCCACCTCAAAACAGGGACACATACAGACTGAAAGTGAAGGGCTGGAAAAAGCTATTTCATGCAAATGGAGACCAAAAGAAAGCAGGAGTAGCAATACTCATATCAGACAAAATAGACTTTGAAATAAAGGGCGTGAAAAGAAACAAAGAAGGACACTACATAATGATCAAAGGATCAATCCAAGAAGAAGATATAACAATTATAAATGTATATGCACCCAACATAGGAACACCTCAATACGTAAGACAAGTATGAAAGGGGAAATGCAAGAAAGCAAAGTCATTGTCTGAGGAGGCTTTACAAATAGCTGAGGAATGAAGAGAAACAATAGGCAAGGGTGAAAGGGAAAGATACATCCACCTGGATGCGGAGTTCCAGAGAAAACAAAGGAGAGATGAGAAAGCCTTCTTAATGAACAATGCAAAGAAATAGAGGAAAACAATAGGATGAGACAGACTAGAGACCTCTTAAAATAAAGAAAAAAAACCTTTTTTCCTCCCAAGATATCAAGGGAATATTTCATGCAACAAGGGATCAATAAAGGACAGAAATGGTAAAGACCTAACAGAAGCAGAAGAGATTAAGGAGAGGTGGCAAAAATACATGGACGAAAGCACTTAATGACCTGAATAACCATGAAGGTGTGGTCCCTCACCTAGAGTTGAATATCTTGGAATGTGAAATCAAGAGGACCTTAGGAAGCATTACTACGAACAAAGCTAGCGGAGATGATGGAATTCCAGCTGAGCTATGTCAAGTCCTAAAATATGAAACTGTTAAAGTGCTGTATTCAATATGTTAGCAAATTTGGAAAACTCAGCAGTGGCCACAGGACTGGAAAATGTCAGTTTTCATTACAATTTCAAAGAAGGGCAATGCCAAAGAAAGTTCAAACTAACCATACAATTGCACTCACTTCAAATGCCGGCAAAATTCTTCGAGGTAGGCTTCAGCAGTATGTGAACTGAGAACTTCCAGACATACAAGCTGCATTTCGAAAAGGCAGAGAAACCAGAGATCAAATTGGCAACATTCATTGGATCATGGAAAAAGCAAGGGAACTCCAGAAACACATCTTTTCACTTCATTGACTACATGAAAGCCTTTGACTGTATGTATCACAAGAAACTGGAAAATTCTTAAAGAGATGGGAATACCAAACCTGAAAACTTATATGTGAGTCAAGAATCACCAGTTAGAACTCGACATGGAACAGTGACTGGTTGAAAATTGGGAAAGGAATACAACAGGGCTATATGTTGTCACCCTGCTTCTTTAACTTATATGGAGAGTACAGTATGCAAAATGCCAGGCTGATGAATCAGAAGCTGGAATCAAGATTACCAAGAGAAATATCAGCAACCTCAGATATGCAGATGATATCACGCTAATGGTAGAAAGTGAAGAGGAATGTAAGAGTCTCTTGATGAGGGTGAAAGAGGTGAGTGAAAAAGTTGGCTTGAAACTCAACATTCAAAAAACTAACATCATGGCGTCTGGTGCCATCACCGGCAAAGAGAAGGGGGAAAAGTGGAAGCAGTGGCAAATCTTATTTTCTTGGGCTCCAAAATCACTGTGGACAGTGACTGCAGCCATACAATTAACATATGCTTGCTTCTTGGAAGGAAAGCTATGACAAACCTAGGCAGTGTAATAAAAAGCAGCTACATTACTTTGCTGACAAATATCCATATAATCAAAACTATGGTTTTTCTAGTAGTCATGTACCGATGTGACAGTTAGACCACAGAGAAGGCTGAGCCCCAGAGAACTGGTGCTTTCAAATTGTGGTGCTGGAGAAGACTCTTGAGAGACCCCTAGACAGCAAAGGGATCAAACCAGTCAATCTTAAAGGAAATCAACCTTGAATATTCATTGGAAGGACTGATGCTGAAGCTGAAGCTCCAATAATTTGGCCATCTGATGCAAAGAGCCCACTCAATGGAAAAGACCCTGATGCTGGGAAAGACTTAAGACAAAAGGAGAAGAGGGCAGCAGGGGTTGAGATGGTTAGATAGCATCAGCACTCAATGGACATGAAATGAGCAAACTCCGAGAGAGAATGGCAGACAGAGGAGCCTGGCGTGCTATAGTCCATGGGGTCTCAAAGAGTCAGATGTGACTTAGTGACTGAACAACAGCAATCCCTTCTCTAATCCAAAGTATTCCATGGTCTATCCATTTTCTTTCTTTGTTTCCTTTTTCCACCTCTGACGATTTACACAGATTCTGATGAAAATAGGAAATTAATGACTTGATGCCCCTTTAATATAATATAGCTAATTTATATTTTCTTAAATATATTAATATTTATATATTGATATAGACATATATATTTGTATATGTACTATATAGTAATGTAATATATTGTATGATATATTGCATTTAAATTTTTATTTGCAATATATTAACATTTTTTCTATAAAATGTATTATTTTAATTTTTTTCCATACAACATATTTCTATTCTTAATTTAATTTCTGGCCAACAGTTCCTGATTTTGCAGAGGAATAAGCTGAGAAATAGAAGGAATAATTAGCTTAGGTGATTTCATGCAGCCATCAGATCTCAAACTTGGTTCATCTGACCTTATTTGTTTCTTCTTAACTAGTAATGGAGTGTGGTGCTAGAATGTACAGTGGAAATAAAGATTGATAGAAGGAATAGAAGATTAGTAAAGAAAAGTAAGGGGTAAAGAGGGGTTTGCAGGCATGTGAAGAAGCTGGCCTTATTTTAGGTAACCTAGGAGTGCATGGTTGAGAGGCTTCATTGGAAGTAAGCATTCTCAGATATGCCAATACTGGAAGAACATTTTTTGTTACTAGAAATGGTTGATCATTCCCAATATCAGTATGGACTAACTTTCTATGTCCAGAATAGACATTAAGGGTCACTGCTGGGAGATATTGGAGAAGGCAATGGCACCCCACTCCAGTACTCTTGCCTGGAAAATCCCATGGACAGAGGAGCCTGGTAGGCTGCAGTCCATGGGATCGCTAAGAGTCGGACACGACTGAGCAACTTCACTTTCATTTTTCACTTTCATGCATTGGAGAAGGAAATGGCAACCCACTCCAGTATTCTTGCCTGGAGAATCCCAGCGACGGGGGAGCCTGGTGGGCTGCCGTCTATGGGGTCGCACAGAGTCGGACACTACTGAAGTGATTTAGCAGCAGTAGCAGTAGCGGAAGCAGGTGGGAAATATGTAGCTTTGGGTATTTGGAAGCCCTGTTCTACATTTAAGAATTTCTTTTATGGGTCTTGTTAATTTCCAAAATGAAATCACTAACAGAATCTTTTCCTGGTGACTGGCCATGGTCTGGCTCCTATTTATAGATTAGTTACAGACATTTATGGCTTTATCATCTTGCCATTCCTCTTTAACTGATCTCCTTATATCTTCAATATGTTGATTTTATCACATACTAATTAAAATGCATGAAGCAATAAATGAATACTTTTATATTCAGTGATATATAAGGTGGAATCTATGAGGACAGAAAGAAAGAGATCTTCATGAGAAACTTGAAAAAAATCAACAGTTAAAAAATATAAGAGGAGATACCAACTCTTAAAAAGTGTCAAGAGTAATTTTGTGTTCTCTTTCAGTATCTCATCAATATCTTTAGGTGTAAGTTTTAAGAGCTGGAAATGGAATTTGTCAGGATTCTTCAACCACTTGCAATGGCCAACATTAACAACTGTGTCTGCATTAGTTTGCTAGGACTGCCATAGCAAAATATCACAGACTGGGTGGCTTAAGCAACAGAAATTTACTTTCTCAAGTTCTGGAGGCTGGATGCCCAAGATCGAGGTTGTCAGCAGGCTTGGTTTCTTCCAAGCCCCCACTCCTTGCCTTAGAGATGGCTGCCTTCTAGCTGTGTGCTCACATTGAGTTTTCTCTGAGCACACACAGCCCAGGTGTTTCTCTGTGTGTCTAAATTCCCTCTTCTTATAAGGGCTCCATTCAGATTGGATTAGGCCTCATTTTAACTTAATTAACTCTTTAGTGGCCAAATCTCCAATACAGTCAGATTCTGAGGTACTGGAACCAAGGCTAACATTTAACAAATGCAAATGATGAGTCTGCACTGTTCTCAGTTCTTCGTGTACTGACTTATTTAATCTTTGAAACAAACCTAAGAGCTACTGTGAAGAATTCTATTTTCTTAGTATTTAACTCATATTATGTGAAAATGGGCTTTCCAGGTGGAATTAGTTGCAAAGAACCTGCAAGCCAGTGAAGGAGACATAAGAGACACAGTTTCAATCCCTGGGTCAGGAAGATCCTCTGGAGGAGGGCATGGCAACCCACTTCAGGATTCTTGCCTGGAGAATCTTATAGACAGAGGAGCCTGACAGGCTACAGTCCATAGGGTCACAAAAATTTGGACACAACTGAAGCAACTCAGCTTGCAGCATGCATGTGAAAACTGAGTTACAAAGAGGTCAAACAATGTCTTCAAGGCCACAGAAGTAGTGAGTGGCAGAAGAGGGAACACATGGAGGTGGTCTGATCTCAGAGCTGCTCTCTCAGCCACCACGCTATAAGGATGAACACACTAGAATGGATTCTCAGTTCAGAAGATGACTTCATGCTTTAGCCCCACTCACTGTGCCTTTTGGGAAGCCATGTGCCCCTTTATGTCTTCTATAGCTTTCATTTTGTGGGGAGTAATGGAGAAGATGATGTAAAGCTATTCTACAAATAATGATTACATGCATAATGGCTGTTGCAGTAATTTAATCAGTAGGGGTATGCTTGCCACTTATATTTATGGGTAGCCCAGTTACTGAATAGAGAGGATTGTGCTAATTTCCAGAGAGAAAAGATCCATGATAATGTGAATGAAAGATCATATGATATGTTGTGGTAACTCTTTTGCTTCATGTAGTAGTCCAACATGGTATCCAAAGACCTCAAACCTTGTTCATGTATACATTCTAATTTCACAATAAATAAGAGATTTACTATACTAACAGCAGTTATAGCTGAGAAAGAAAAAAGTAGCTGTTGGCATTAGGGAACTATGTGACACTGTTCTAGGCTTCATAGTTATTTGGTATTGGCCTGGTGTGTACAGTTAGTGGCTCCCCATTGACAGAAACAATCAAACACCAACTTATCAAACATCAATGTCAGACAAGGCCAGTCTGAGACCACAATAAAGTGAGACAAAACAAGGCTACTTCATAACTTTTTAAGCACACACAAAAGCAAGGTTACTGTGCTATCTGCAAAATGGTTAGTATCCCCTACTCCTGGCTAACATAAGCGCTTCTCTTTCATTACCAAGCACAGCTTTAGCTTTACTGAGGTGAGCTGTCCATGTAGATGAGCTTTACTGAGATACGCAACCACAGAGAAGTTTCTACTCTATGGTGGCATCTAAAGTGAAACCCTGCCTTCTTAGACTCTCTTCAAAAGCAACCAGACACGCCCAAATACTCTTATGGATTCTAATACCTTCTCACCAAAATGACCCACAGTTCTGCATGGGGCTTCTCACTTTAATTCAGTGAATCATAAACCCAACTTGTTCAATTATAGATGTGTTTCTGGTGGTCTTTAGCTGAAGGACAAGGATAAAGGCAGTGCAGTTTAGCCAACCAGAATTTCAGTTCAGTTCCATTTAGTCCTTCAGTCGTGTCTGTCTCTTTGTGACCACATGGACTGCAGCATGCCAGGCTTCCCTGTCCATCACCACCTCCTGGAGCTTACTCAAACACATGTCTATCGAGTTGGTGATGCCATCCAACCAACTCATCCTCTGTTGTCCCCTTCTCCTCCTGCCTTCAATTTTCCCCAGCATTAGGGTCTTTTCTAATGAGTCATTTCTTCGCATCAGGTGGCCAAAGCAGTGGAGTTTCAGCTTCAGCATCAGTCCTTCCAATGAATATTCAGGACTGATTTCCTTTAGGATGGACTGGTTGGAGCTCTTTGCAGTCCAGGGGACTCTCAAGAGTTTTCTCCAACACCACAGTTCAAAAGCATTAATTCTTCAGTGCTCAATCTTCTTTATGGTCCAACTCTCACATCCATACACGACTATTGGGAAAACCACCGCTATGACTAGATGGACCTTTGATGGCAAAATAATGTCTCTGCTTTTTAATATGCTGTCTAGATTGGCCTAAACTTTCCTTCCAAGGAGTAAGTGTCTTTTATTTCAAGGTTGCAGTCACCATCTGCAGTGATTTTGGAGCCCAAGAAAATAAAGTCTCACTGTTTCCACTGTTTCTCTATCTATTTGCCATGAAGTGATGGGACTGGATGCCATGATCTTAGTTTCTGAATGTTGAGTTTTAAGACAACTTTTTCACTCTCCTCTTTCACTTTCATCAAGAGGCTCTTTAGTTCTTCTTTGCTTTCTGCCATAAGGGTAGTGTCATCTGCATATCTGAGGTGATGATATTTCTCTTGGCAATCTTGATTCCAGCTTGTGCTTCGTCCAGCCTGGTGTTTCACATGATGTACTCTGCATGTAAGTTAAAGATGCAGGGTGACAATTTACAGCTTTGATGTACTCCTTTCCTGGTTTGGAGCCAGTCTGTTGTTCCATGTCCAGTTCTAACTGTTGCTTCCTGACCTGCATACAGATTTCTCAGGAGGCAGGTCAGGTGGTCTGGTATTCCCATCTCTTTCAGAATTTTCCACAGTTTGTTGTGATCCACACAGTCAAAAGGTTTGGCATAGTCAATAAAGCAGAAATAGATGTTTTTCTGAAACTCTTGCTTTTGCGATGATCCAACAGATGTTTGCAATTTGATTTCTGGTTTCTCTGCCTTTTCTAAATCCAGCTAGAACATCTGGAAATTCACGGTTCACATTCTGTTGAAGCCTGGCTTGGAGAATTCTGAGCATTACTTTGCTACCGTGTGAGATTAGTGCAATTGTGCGGTAGTTTGAACATTCTTTGGAGGAAGAAATGGAAACCCACTCCAGTATTCTTGCCTGGAGAATCCCATGGACAGAGGAGCCTGGTGGGCTACAGTCCATGGGGTCGCAAAGAATCGGGCAAGACTGAGAGACTTCACTTTCACTTTTCACTTTCTTTGAACATTCTCTGGCATTGCCTTTCTTTAGGATTGGAATGAAAACTGATCTTTTCCAGTCCTGTGGCCACTGCTGAGTTTTCCAAATTTGCTGGCATATTGAGTGCAGCACTTTAAAGCATCATCCTTTAGGATTTGAAATAGCTCAACTAGAATTCCATCACATCCACTAGCTTTATTCATAGTGATGCTTCCTAAGGCCCACTTGACTTTGTATGCCAGGATATCTGGCTCTAGGTGAGTGATCACACCATCATGGTTATCTGGGTCATGAAGATCTTTTTTGTATAGTTCTTCTGTGTATTCTTGCCACCTCTTCTTAATATCTTCTGCTTCTGTTAGGTCCCTATCATTTCTGTCCTTTATTGAGCCCATCTTTGCATGAAATGTTCCCTTGGTATCGCTAATTTTCTTGAAGAGCTCTCTAGTCTTTCCCATTCTATTGTTTTCCTCTACTTCTCTGCATTGATCACTGAAGGAAGGCTTTCTTATCTCTCCTTGCTATTCTTTGGAACTCTGCATTCAGATGGGTATATCTTTCCTTTTCTCCTTTGCCTTTACCTTCTCTTGCTTACTATTTGTGAGGCCTCCTCAGACAACCATTTTGCCTTTTTGCATTTCTCGGGGATGTTCTTGATCCCTGCCTCCTCTACAATGTTACAAACCTCCATCCATAGTTCTTCAGGCACTCTGTCTATCAAATCTAATTCCTTGAATCTGTTTTTCACTTCTACCATATAATTGTAAGGGATTTGATTTAGGTCATATCTGAAAGGTTTAGTGGTTTTCCCTACTTTCTTCAATTTCAGTCTGAATTTGGCAATAAGGAGTTCATGATCTGAGGCACAGTCAGCTCCCAGTCTTGTTTTTGCTGACTGTATATAGCTTCTCCATCTTTGGCTGCAAAGAATATAATCAATCTGATTTTGGTATTGATCATCTGGTGATGTCCATTTGTAGAATCGTCCCTTGTATTGTTGGAAGAGTTTAGGAAAACAATTTCATTTATACTATTATTTTCCCAAATGAGAAAAACTGTAAAACTTATTTTTTTAGCACGTAAAGCTTTGGGGTGTTCTTGGGAGACTATTTTGGTAGGAGAGGAAAACTTCCACCTGAACAACTCCGTTTTGCTTTTGCCTTTGCAGATCACGTAGGCTCTGTTCACACATATTTCTAAATGTATCCTTAAATTTTGCTTGCCTAAAAGTGTGGGGTTCTGAATATCATGAATTCTATCTTGTTACAATGACTGTCAGACACGGTTTAGCACAAGTTCTGGTTCTATATATTCTTATACTCTTCCTACCCACAACAGAAGAAGAAAAAAAGAGAGTTATACTGGTGTATGCTGCTTGCCTAATTTAGTTGCTAACTGTCCACCCACTGTTCTTTTCTTTTCGCCTTATGCCTATGCTGCAGTTTGACTGATCAAATTAAAAGATAGGCTTAATTAACTGTAAGAACTTTATAAGCTTCTAACTAGAAAACATGCTTCTTCTGGCTCAATTTTTTTTCCTCGTAGAAAAAAACTGCTTTATACTTACAGCTTATTCCTTTTTGATAATTTATACAGTATTTGCCTACCCACACATACACACATTCAACTAATTTTATTCTAATACCTCAATTCCTGTGCCTATATTCTATGGCTTGAAATCCTTTTTTCCTTCGATATGGTTGCATAGCAACCTTTGCAAGTTGTGAGCAGCAAAATACCTTATTATTGGGTTCTAGGAGAGAGATTTCTAAGTATCATCAAGCCAGGAGTTCCATGAGTAAATATTTTTTTGTTATATTTAAAGATGGAGGATTGGAAAAAAAAAAAAAAGATGGAGGATTGGAATCTATGATCAATCAGAGAAAAATAAAATTTGTAGACACCAAAGAGAAAGGTTGAGACAAACTGATAACCAACTGGCTTGATGGGTTCAAACATTTTTATCCTTTGTTTCAGTGTTTGAGTTGTGTTTCAACAGTTTGATTATAGATGTTTATTTTTAACATAATATGAACAAACTCACTAATTTATCAAAGCAACAACCCTACTACATAAGATGCCAGATGCCGTCGGTAATGATGTGTCAGATGCAAACACTAGTACAAAGAAATTTCATAGCATAGCTTAAGTTCTATTTTTTGTAACAGATGATAATCTTCCTCAACTTGGTTTACTCCTTGAATCTGACGAAGGTAAAGAGGTCAGAAGGCTCAGGTCCTCAGGATTCTTCTATTTAATTACAAGGGTAGTTTATTCTTTCAGAATAAAAATCTGTAAATCTGTGGTCTTCCTGTGGGAGGTCCAATCTAAAGAAATCTAGTTTGAAAATACGCACATTTTTTTTCTTATCATTCCAACAGAATGCTATTTGGAGAATCTGTAATGTGGGTAACCCAACCTTATATCCACTCTTTGTCTAAACGTACATAATTAAAATGCACTGCCACAGAAAAACAAACTTTCTCTGCCTGACTGCAGCACCTAAGGAGAACTTTCTGGTGCTGGACTGTTTGTCTGGGTGGCATTATCACTATATACTCTACCTTTTACTCTCTGGCATCTCATCCCTTTAATGTTTCTGTAGCACTTCTTTTCTGTGTGGGGGGCTAATTTTTGTCTGAATAAGTAGCTTCGGTTTGCTAAAAATGTAGGGGTGACAATAACTGTGTTCATCCTTTCTGAATTTAGATCCTGTCCATTAAAACTGGGTTTCAAAAAATCACTTTGGTGTTAATGGACCACTACTGATGTTCCGAGACTGCTTTGGTGGTGAGATCTGTGTTTCATGCTTCATACTCGGAAGATACGAGAGCAATTCTTCCATTGACTCTGGATCTGATGTCTGTAATAAAAGTGTGATGATTAATTTTACATGTCAACATGACTGGGCCGCGGGCTGTCCAGAGAGCTGATTAAACCTTATCCCTGGGAGTGTCTGTGAGGATGATTCTGGAAGAGGTTAGCATTTGAATCTGTGGGCTGTGTAAAGCAAATGGCTCTTCTCAGAGAGTGAGGGCTTCCTCCAAGCCACCGATGGCTTGAATTGAAGAGGCAGAAGAAGGCTGAATTCAGTCTTTATCTTCCTGGAACATCGATCTTCTCCTGACCTGAGTGGTCAGGATTCTCAGCCCTTCAGACCTGGAATCTATACAATCAGCTCTCCTGCTCTCAGGCCCCTCAACTACACCACTGGCCTCAGCTCTTCGCATGGGGTAGATTGTGGGACTTCTCACAGCCTCTATTGGTGTTTATATTAGACCCTAATATAAAACTCTAGGATCAAGGCCATATAAAATAAGTTATCTAATGGAAGAAAAGCATAAGTAATATTTATTGAGCTCCTACTATGTATCAGTATCTAGTCACACACAATTCTCTTTAATGCATATAGCAATAACGTGGATATTACTGTGTAAGTTGACTGATGAGATAACCATGTTGGGAAGATGCCCTGGAGAAGGAAATGGCAACCCACTCCAGTATTCTTGCCTGGAGAATCCCATGGACGGAGGAGCCTGACAGGCTACACTCCATGGGGTTGCAAAGAGTCGGACACGACTGAGCGACTTCACTTCACTTCACTTCACTGAGAAAACTGGCCTATGTCACAGAGCTAAGAAGCAGCAGAAGTGGTATTTAAACCTGTTTACCTGACTTTCAAAACTCATTCCAGTGACCGCATTCTGAGATTCAAAGAGTTAACATGTATTGACTACCTACTATTTATCAGACACTAGATGGAAGATGTATATATAGTTTATGTACAATATATTCTATAAGGTGCTCTGGATGCAACAAAGAATTCAAACCATGGCTTCTAAACTCAAAGACCTTGTAATATATTTTAGGATTAATCATATGAGGCAACATTAATGTGACAGAGGAATAGAGATAGTGCTATAGGAGCTGAAAGAAGGACTTCATAAATCCTCAAAGATTGATATCAAGCTGCAAGCATATGTTCATTTTCTACTTTTCATCTAAAATATCAATGAAGATTATGTCACTTTTGTAGTAAACTGTGGGAGTTGCTTTCCATTTTTTTTTTTTTAAATGACCTTTTGAATGTTGAAAGACTGTGGTACAAATGGGATGTCCCAACTCTATCATGTACTAGATGTGTGAATCTGGGTGAATTACTTACTTTTTACGTCAAAGTTTCTCCATTTGCAAAATTTACATAATAACAATACCCCGTTTAAAAGTTTGCTGTGCCAGTTAACGGGAACTTAGAGTGCTTTGAAGTTATATAAGTTATTAGGTACATACATATATCAATAGTTTAGTTTATAGCTGTAACATTTTCCTGTCAAATCTTTCTTTTTATCATTCAATTACTCTTTTTGCCTGAAAACACTTTTACATGTTTTTTTTTTTTGTCTGTAAATTCTGTTTTGTCTTACTCCAGTTTTCTTTTGAATAGTATTTTCTGTCTTTATTTGATAGTATTTGCTGTCTTTGCCCCTTTCTATCCTTTTACTTGCAACTTTTGGGGGCCCATATGTTATAGGGATTTAAAATTTGCATTTATATTTACTATAATCATTATTTTCATTAATTTTGACCATACATTTTCATTTATTTTATACTATTTTCCCATGCTTACATTTTCCTTCTTATGTGTTCTATTGAATTGATAGAAATTATTTTATGTCTTTTAATCTCTATTCATTTGAAAATCATGCCCTGCCACTGAAATGAGATTATTTCTTTTAAGTGTTACCCTTAAGATTTTATTTTATTTTTTTGTCTTTAAGATTTTAAATAGATATTTAAGCAAGTTTAAAGAAATCCAAATTTCTGATTTTCTCCCAAATAATATAACTGATTTAGAATGTTTAATCTTTATTAGCTCCCATCATGTTTTCCATGTTATTGTGATCAGATGTTTTTAGTTCCACCTTGACTTTATATTCCCCCAAATAACATTATTCTTGTTTATAGTTATTACTTTCTTTGTAATTTCCTCAGCAGTGTCAAACAATTCACTAATCATGTTTTCAGCTTCATTTATTTCTGCTTTTACTCTCAGTTAAAATTTTAACTTCTAAAACTTTTATTTGCCTCTTTTCCAAATCTGCTTGCATTTTTTCTGATTGTTTTTGTTATTTTTATCTAGGTTTTGTATTCCTTTCTTTATACACCGAAAATTTAAATGCACAGTAATTTGCGTTAAGCTTGTTCTGTTATCTGAAGTCTTGGGGGTCCTACCTGCTGTTTACAGTGTCTGCTGACTCTTGCTCACAGCGGACAGTTTCCTTCTGTGCTTTCTAATTTTAGATTGCTCGTCTTTGGCAGGTAATCCTCTGTTGTCTGGACTTGGGTTGTAGCCTTTAAGAATGACTTTTGCATTTAACTCTACCGAGAGTCTTAAAAACTTTTCAGCCATTGGGCAAAATTTTGTATTAATTTCAAGCTTTGGAGATTTGGATTCAGCAACTGATGGGAATTTAAACATCCAACATGACTGAGGTCAAGCCAGCGATTACAAGTTCTTAGCAGAGATTTCTTTTCCTCTCTCAGAACCAGATTATAATAGATAAGCTACCTTTTCATTCCTTCTCATGGGCGCAGTTTTATACTTAGAATGACTCATTTTTTTCAAACTTCCTTGAAATGTTGATTTTTCTTCTGACTTATTACGCATTTAATATCATTTTTATATCTATTCAATGTAATTATGGGTTTTGTATTTTGAAGGCTTTTAGACTTTCTACTTTACCACATTGCAAGAAATGCAGCTACAATAATGGGCAGTAAGAAAGTGGATTCAAAAAGCAGTAGAATGGGCTCCAGTTTCATCCATCTCATTAGGACTGATTCAAATGAATTCTTTTTGACAGCTGAGTAATATTCCATGGTGTATATGTACCAGTAAGCCAGAAAGATAAAGAACATTACAGCATACTAACACATATATATGGAATTTAGAAAGATGGTAATGATAACCCTATATGCAAAACAGAAAAAGAGACACAGAAATACAGAACAGACTTTTGAACTCTGTGGGAGAATGTGAGGGTGGGATGTTTCAAAAGAACAGCATGTATACTATCTATGGTGAAACAGATCACCAGCCCAGGTGGGATGCATGAGACAAGTGCTCGGGCCTGGTGCACTGGGAAGACCCAGAGGAGTCGGGTGAAGAGGGAGGTGGGAGGGGGGATCGGGATGGGGAATAAGTGTAAATCTATGGCTGATTCATATCAATGTATGACAAAACCCACTGAAATGTTGTGAAGTAATTAGCCTCCAACTAATAAAAAAATTAAAAAAAAAAAAAAAAAAAAAAGACAAGAAAAAAAAAAAAAAAAAAAAAAAAAAAAAAAAACAAAAAGCAGTAGAATTTGTTATGGTAGTGATAGGAGAGGCCTGTGTTTTCACAGGAAGTTTTCCATATTGTATCCATGCCACTCTTTCTAAATCATAAATCTTATTATGTGATCATGTAAAAACCCTTCAGTGATTTCCCATTGCTCTTGGGCTAAATTCTAATTCTCTTGGTTTATCTTTTACTGAATCAGTTTCATTATTTGCCCCCTACTTGCCCATCCAGTTTTTCCCTTCTTGTGCTTTTCTTACATCTAGAATGAATGTCTTTAAGTTCTCCAAGTCCGTGATTTTATTTCACCTTCTAGCCTTTTTACTATACTGATCTCTCTGCTTGGAACACAGGTTCTTTCTCATCTCTCCCCTATACTCCAACTCCTCACATGATTGTGTACTTTTCAGGATTAAATTTAAGCCTCACTTCCTTCAAGGAGTTTCTCCTGACTTTCTGTCCCCACAATGCATTTCTATTACAAGCTCCTATCACATCCTGTACTTCTTATTTCCTCTGTTACCAAAATAAAATTTATTTATACTTGATTGTTCATTGGGCATTTTTGGTAGTCTCTAAATTCCAACAGACACCCAAATTATATCCTCATTATTGATTCTCAATATTTTAGCATGATAAATATTTGCTGAGTATTTAAAATTATAACTGCCATGGTTACTATCATTTTCAGTAGTTTTTATTCATGTGCCTAGAACTGGGCAGAAACTATAGGATTATGGTGTTATAGGGAAGCTTTAATTTGGGATTATTTATGAGAGTCTTTCACAAATAGAAAATGACCATATCCTATAACCCCAATCATCTACTTTGTGAGGCTGTGTATTCAGATATCATACCAACTAGAGAATATTTTGACTATGGTGACTGTTTTAAAGCAGGATACCAGAAGGGTCATCCTGTTGAAAGAGTCCTTGATGGTGATACTGACACAAGAGCAAATTACTTCACTAATATATTCTCCTATGGTTGTGCTATGTACGTTGGCATGAAGAGCAGAAAAACCTTTGGAATTTTTCAGGGTAGTTCTTTCCCCTAGGTATGGACATCACATTTAGTACTTATTGAATTGCCAGATGTCAAAATGGGTGAAGAAAAGTCCAGATAGATATTTAGAATGCGTTATGGTGCCAGGTGTAGCATCACTAGAACTGGTGTCCATGGGTCTCCTGGAAAGGATCTATAGACAGAAATGCACATACTGAGGAATACCAGGAATGGAATATGTTTATGGGTGCAAATAAGAGTTCATGTGCCTATCAGCCAGTCAGCTAGGCAACTAGATCAGTTTGCGTTGCTCACATGTGAGGAAGATGAGGTTCAAGGTAGGCAGAGTGATGGTGAATTCCTCATTCAAAAATAGGGTAGAGATTTTTTTAGGAATTGACAATTTCAGCATAATCAGATATTCTTGCTTTCAGGTCAGATATCTAGCTTAGTTTAAGTTAGATTTCTAGGCTTATCAATAGTCTTGGAGTTGAGATACTCCAAGAACAGCAATTATCATCTTTGTCGCCACTTCAGTTCAGTCACTCAGTCATGTCCGACTCCTTGCGACCCCATGAATCACAGCATGCCAGGCCTCCCTGTCCATCACCAACTCCCGGAATTTACTCAAACTCATGCCCATCGAGTTGGTGATGCCATCCAGCCATCTCATCCTCTGTCATCCCCTTCTCCTCCTGCCCCCAATCCCTCCCAGCATCAGGGTCTTTTCCAATGGGTCAACTCTTCACATGAGGTGGCCAAAGTATTGGAGTTTCAGCTTCAGCATCAGTTCTTCCAGTGAACACCCAGGACTGATCTCCTTTAGGATGGACTGGTTGGATCTCCTTGCAGTCCAAGGGACTCTCAAGAGTCTTCTCCAACACCATAGTTCAAAAGCATCAATTTTTCGGCGCTCAGCTTTCCTCACAGCCCAACTCTCACATTCATATATGAACACTGGAAAAGCAATAACCTTGACCAGTCGGACCTTTGTTGGCAAAGTAATGTCTCTACTTTTTAATATGCTATCTAGGTTGGTCATAACTTTCCTTCCAAGGAGTAAGCATCTTTTAATTTCATGGCTGCAACCACCATCTGCAGTGATTTTGGAGCCCAAAAAATTAAAGTCTGCTACTGTTTCCACTGTCTCTCCATCTATTTTCCATGAAGTGATGGTCGCCAGTTAACTACATAATTTATGAAGTGTTAAGTGTGGCAAGTGGTTGCATTTGTTATACTGTGACATACCTGTCCTCATAGTAAAGACATCTTACCTTAAATGTGGTTCTTAAGGTTTTATCATCCACACGGAGGGGACAGTCGTGTTCCATAAGACTGACCTCTTTTTAAGAATCACATGCATAGGAATAAGAGCTAAAATTTATAGTTCTCCTGGGCTTCCACAGCAGCCATGGACATTTAGGTACATCAATCTAAATCACAAGCAACTGAGAAAGTTTTCAAAGTGAAATTTGAATTACAGACACTGGAGGATATATTATGCTATCAGGAATCACTGAAACGATGAATTCTTCTCCACGGTATGTGTAAAAAGGACTGGGTGATGTCAAAGATGGGAAATAAGAACCAATATTAAGAACCAAAGATATTTGGAATCATTGAATGCTCTCATCAGTAAGTGCATTACTATAACACTATTTTTTTTTTTTTTTGTTAACACTAATTTTTAAGAAATGTTTGGACTCCCTTAAGGAAGTAGGTATGACAATCAATACTGGGAAAATCAAGTAAATTTTCCCAGATCTTATAAGCAAATGGTATTGACACAAGTGGCCCAGAATTAACAGTATGTGAGTATATTAAGTAGATTACGTTGTCATTCAGAGAGTAGATTATTTCTTGACTAGATGCATGTGTGTGTGTGTGTGTGTGTGTGTGTGTGTGTGTGTGTATAATGAGGACACCAACTCCTGAAAAACTGTGGGTACATTTCACAGGACAAAGGCTGGACATTCAAATATTCCAATGATTTTTGTAAGGTGTATTATTTTGGTTACATATAATGAATCCCAGCTTATAACAGCTTTCAGGAAAAAAAAATACTGAATGGATTCTGGGAGAGTTTGTAGAGTCTGTGGTGGCGCCAAATATCAGCTACAGGAAAGCAAGAATATTGCTTTCTGAGGTTCACAGGTACTGATTCAGGGACTTGAACATTTTGTGTAATGTCCTGTATCTTTTATCTAGCCTTTTCTCTGAGTTTTGGCATGAAGATGAGCTTCCTGCGTCCAGGAGCAAAGGAGGGGAGTACATGATACCTAGTAGTGTTTAGAACTTCTTGCAACTTAATCATTAGGTATTAAAACCCCTTGCCCCACATTTTGCTCCAGTTATTAAAAAACCCAGGGAAGGGCTTAGACTGGTCAGTGTGAGTCCTGTGACTGCCCCAAAGAGATGGAGGTTGGATCGCATTGGAAACATATGTTTCTTTTTATTGTGAATTTACTTTTACTCTGTGACTTTCTCCCTTTCCTTTAACCCAGACTGCTAAACATGATTCATCCATCATATGGGGGTAAGGGGGTAGGCTGTCCTAGAACAGAGAAAAAGTACACATTTTTACTTCTAAACTTAGACAAAAATCCATGATCCAGACATCAGACTACATGTGTGGGAGGATTTTTTCTAAATCAATTTTTAAAGTTGCAGTTCTGAGGTCTCAGGAGAGAAGAGTTGGAAAACAAATTACTGAAAATAAATGGTTTCACTGGGAGGGATCATTGTACTTTGCCTCTCGTTATGGGGTTAGCTCCAAACTGGGTGGTAGAAATCTCACCCTCCTGAGTTTGGATATATGAGATTAAATCAGACTTTCTCCTTGGTTCCTTGGGTGGCAGAATAGCTGAGCCCTCTGATATTCATGGTGTGGGAAAATAGACCTGGAACATTTGTATCAGATGCTTGGACAGAAGACGGTGTGGTAGACTCAACAAATTGATGGAAGTCCTTCTCAAGTGAGGGTCTCCAGAAGCAGATTCTAGACAGAGTTTAGGGTGCAATATGTTTATCAGGGGTTTAACAGCTTTGAAAGGAAGGAGGGAAGAAACAGGATTGGACAGGAGAAGTCTAACTGTGATACAGCCTTGACCAACCTCATGGGAAGCTTTGGAACAAGAATTGCCAGTCAATTTTGCAGACTGGGTGAAGTGGCTGGGCCTCTGTCTCCCTACCTTGCTCTCTCACTGGGTATCGACCACCTAGCAATGTGAGGTCAATGTGTGTGACCTCAGCAAGGCAGCTCATTGAGTCTGAGACTAAGAAGAAGTTGACAGCTAGACACTGTCTGCTGATCATAGTCCCTACATCTGGGCCTCAAACGCTCCTTTGAAATATTTGAGGATGCATCTTTTATCTACATATGCTTTCAAAGGTTAGAGGAAGCAGTCACTGTTTTCTTTTGCATCTGAGAATGACAAGGATGTAAAGGATCTTTAAGGTGATAATAATAATTATATCAGGGGCTTCCCTGATAGCTCAGTTGGTAAAGAATCCACCTGCAAAGGGGGAGACCTGGGTTCGATTCCTGGGTTGGGAAGATCCCCTGAAGAAGAGAAGGGCTACCTACTCCAGTATTCTGGTCTGGAAAATCCCATAGACTGTATAGTCCACGTGGTTGCAAAAAGGGTTGGACGTGACTGAGAGACTTTCACTTTCACTTTCAACAATGATACAGAGCAGAAAGCAACCATGGGTTATGCAGGTGTTGAGTGGGCAGAATTCCTCAGCAGTTGCCGGTGTAATAAAAGGAACTTATCAAAAGGCCAACTAGTATTTTCAACTTCAATAAATGGGAAAATAAAACATTCCTACTTCCGACTTTCCCTCCAACCTCCTACCTCTATGTCATGGTATTGTGCAAATCTTCTTGAATTTGTCATTCACGCAGAAAGTCTGAAATAACTAACTTGAAATTAATAAGATTATATTTTTCCATTAGGAAAAGTGTTGATTCAAAGTGGAGATGAAGATGAGTTATAGAAAAACAGAAAGCTGAACTTGTATATCCAGGGACAGGGCCTTGAAAATTTGTAACCACTTAAAATTAACTTAAATAAAGCTAAGGTTGGATGCATGAGATAAGTGCTCGGGGCTGGTGCACAGGGATGACCCAGAGGGATGGGATGGGGAGGGAGGTGAGAGGGGGGATTGGGATGGGGAACACATGTAAATCCATGGCTGATTCATGTCAATGTATGGCAAAACCCACTACAATATTGTAAAGTAATTAGCCTCCAACTAATAAAAATAATTGGAGGAAAAAAAAAAAACTAAACTAAACTCCTGAAGAAGGGGTCCGATCCCCCACAGCAGGGCAACTGTCTGAGTCAGAGGAGAAACATTTAAGGCTGAGAGGGAAAGAGCTGATCTGTGGTTGCCTAAAGGGAATGCTGCGACGGACCGCGCAGAATCGCGGCTGAGAGGAGCTACCCCTCGCCCAAGGCCAGGGGCAGCGGCCGAGGGGAGCAACCCCACGTCCAAGGTAAGGAGCAGCGGCTGCGCTTTGCTGGAGCAGCCATGAAGACACACCCCACGTCCAAGGTAAGAGAAACCCAAGTAAGACAGTAGGTGTTGCGAAAGGGCATCAGAGGGCAGACACACTAAAACCATAATCACAGAAAACTAGCCAAACTGATCACAGGACCACAGTCTTGTCTAACTCAATGAAACTAAGCCATGCTGTGTGGGGC
This sequence comes from Cervus elaphus, assembly GCF_910594005.1. Taxonomy (NCBI): domain Eukaryota; kingdom Metazoa; phylum Chordata; class Mammalia; order Artiodactyla; family Cervidae; genus Cervus; species Cervus elaphus. The sequence continues at coordinate 12,930,615 of NC_057817.1, read as the reverse complement.
CACCCAAGACGGACAGGTCATGGTGGAGATGTCTGACAGAATGTGGTCCACTGGAGAAGGGAATGGCAAACCACTTCAGTATTCTTGCCTTGAGAACCCCATGAACAGTATAAAAAGGCAAAATGATAGGATACTGAAAGAGGAACTCCCCAGGTCGGTAGGTGCCCAATATGCTATTGGAGATCAGTGGAGAAATAACTCCAGAAAGAATGAAGGGATGGAGCCAAAGCAAAAACAATACCCAGTTGTGGATGTGACTGGTGATAGAAGCAAGATCCAATGCTGTAAAGAGAAATATTGCATAGGAACATGGAATGTTATGTCCATGAATCAAGGCAAATTGGAAGTGGTCAAACAGGAGATGGCAAGAGACAATGTCGACTTTCTAGGAATCAGTGAACTAAAATGGACTGGAATGGGTGAATTTAACTCAGATGACCATTATATCTATTACTGTGGGCAGGAATCCCTTAGAAGAAATGGAATAGCCATCATGGTCAACAAAAGAGTCTGAAATGCAGTACTTGGATGCAATCTCAAAAATGACAGAATGATCTCTGTTCATTTCCAAGGCAAACTATTCAATACCATGGTAATCCAAGCCTATGCTCCAACCGGTATCACTGAATAAACTGAAGTTGAATGGTTCTATGAAGACCTACACGACCTTTTAGAACTAACACCCAAAAAAGATGTCCTTTTCATTATAGGGGACTGGAATGCAAAAGTAGGAAGTCAAGAAACACCTGGAGTAACAGGCTAATTTGGCCTTGGAGTACGGAATGAAGCATGGCAAAAGCTAATAGAGTTTTGCCAAGAGAACACACTGGTCATAGCAAACAGCCTCTTCCAACAACACAGGAGAAGACTCTACACATGGATATCACTAGATGGTCAACACCGAAAGCAGACTGATTATATTCTTTGCAGCGAAAGATGGAGAAGCTCTATACAGTCAGCAAAAACAAGACCGGGAGCTGACTGTGGCTCAGATCATGAACTCCTTATTGCCAAATTCAGGCTTAAATTGAAGAAAGTATGGAAAACCACTAGACCATTCAGGTATGACCTAAATCAAATCCCTTATGATTATACAGTGGAAGTGAGAAATAGATTTAAGGGACTAGATCTGATAGACAGAGAGCCTGATGAACTATGGACAGAGGTTCGTCACATTGTACAGGAGGCAGGGATCAAGACCATCCCCATGGAAAAGAAATGCAAAAAGACAAAATGGTTGTCTGAGGAGGGCTTACAAATAGCTGTGAAAAGAAGAGAAGTGAAAAGCAAAGGAGAAAAGGAAAGATATACCCATTTGAATGCAGAGTTCCAAAGAATAGCCAGGAGAGATAAGAAAGCCTTCCTCATTGATCAATGCAAAGAAATAGAGGAAAACAACAGAAAAGGAAAGACTAGAGATCTCTTCAAGAAAATTAGAGATACCGAGGGAACATTTCATGCAAAGATGGGTTCCATAAATGACAGAAATGGTATGGACCTAACAGAAGCAGAAGATATTAAGAAGAGGTGGCAAGAATACACAGAAGAACTGTACAAAAAAGATCTTCAAGACCCAGATAATCACAATGGTGTGATCACTCACCTAGAGCCAGACATCCTAGAATGTGAAGTCAAGTGGGCCTTAGGAAGCATCACTATGAACAAAGCTAGTGGAGGTGATGGAATTCCAGTTGAGCTATTTCAAATCCTGAAAGATGATGCTGTGAAAGTGCTGCACTCCATATGCCAGCAAATATAGAAAACTCAGCAGTGGCCACAGGACTGGAAAAGGTCAGTTTTCATTTCAGTGCTAAAGAAGGGAAATGCCAAAGAATGCTCAAACTACCACACAATTGTACTCATCTCACATGCTAGTAAAGTAATGCTCAAAATTCTCCAAGCCAGGCTTCAGCAATATGTGAACTGTGAACTTTCAGATGTTCAAGCTGGTTTTAGAAAAGGCAGAAGAACCAGAGATCAAATTGCCAACATCCACTGGATCATCGAGAAAGCAAGAGAGTTCCTGAAAAACATTTATTTCTGCTTTATTAACTATGCCAAAGCCTTTGATTGTATGGATCACAATAAATTGTGGAAAATTCTGAAAGAGATGGGCATACCAGACCACCTGACCTACCTCTTGAGAAACCTATATGCAGGTCAGGAAGCAACACTTAGAACTGTACATGGAACAATAGACTGGTTCCAAATAGGAAAAGGAGTATGTCAAGGCTGTATACTGTCACCTACTTATTTAACTTACATCCTGAGTACATCATGAGAAATACTGGGCTGGAAGAAGCACAAGCTGGAATCAAGATTGCCAGGAGAAATATCAATAACCTCAGATGTGCAGATAACACCACCCTTATGGCAGAAAGTGAAGAGGAACTAAAAAGCCTCTTGATGAAATGAAAGAGTAGAGTGAAAAAGTTGGCTTAAAGCTCAACATTCAGAAAACTAAGATCAATGTATCAGGTCCCATCAATTCATGGGAAATAGGTGGGGAGACAGTGGAAACAGTGTCAGACTTTATTTTTTTGGGCTCCAAAATCACTGCAGATGGTGATTGCAGCCATGATATTAAAAGATGCTTTCGCCTTTAAGGAAAGTTATGACCAACCTAGACAGCATATTAAAAAGCAGAGACATTACTTTGCCAACAAAGGTCCATCTAGTCAAGGCTATGGTTTTTCCAGTGTTCATGTATGGATGTTAGAGTTGGACTGTGAAGAAAGCTGAGCGCCGAAAAGTTGATGGTTTTGAACTGTGGTGTTGGAGAAGACTCTTGAGCATCCCTTGGACTGCAAGGAGCTCCAACCAGTCCATCCTGAAGGAGATCAGTCCTGGGTGTTCATTGGAAGAACTAATGCTGAAGCTGAAACTACAGTACTTTGACCACCTCATGGGAAGTGTTGACTCACTAGAAAAGACTCTGATGCTGGGAGGGATTAGGGGCAGGAGGGGAAGGGGACGACAGAAGATGAGACGGTTGGATTGCATCACCGACTTGATGCACATGAGTTTGAGTAAACTCCAGGAGTTAGTGATGGACAGGGAGGCCTGGTGTGCTGCGATTCATGGGGTCGCAAAGAGTCAGACATGACTGAGCGACTGAACTGAACTGAACCAAAAGGGATTGAGAATCCGACAGTCTTTTTTTGCAGCCATACATACTCCTACAGGAATTCTGGTCTCCTGGAAGGTGCAGCGGCTGGGAGATGGAGTTTAGGGATTCTGGGGCAATCCCAGGGCGAGGGCTGGTGTTGACTGCAGAGAGACGAATTGAGGGGATGTGATGGAGGAGAGACAGATTGAGGGGATGTGAGGGAGGAGATTGTGGTGGGAAATGCTGGTGGAGGAAAGCCAGGCAGCCATGGAAGCAAGGCGATAGTGCTGAGTCAGGCATAGTGGGTGGAGCCATCACCATGGACTCTTTCTCCCCACATAACAGCATGAGGCAGCTGAACAATAGAGAGGCCGGCCCATCAAACGCCTGACACATTGAACTACAGAGTGGGACCCCAGCCAGGGCGCCCCTTTAAGTGCCTGATGTGCTGATCTATGGATTGGGACCCCAGCCAGGGGCCCCCTCTATGTGCCTGATGTGCTGACCTACAGAGTGGGACCCCAGCCAGGGGCGCCCCTCTATGTGCCTGACACACAGAACAGTAGAGAAGGACCCCAGGTAAGGGAGCCCTCTAAGTGCCTGAACAGGCGGAGCTAAGGAGAAACACTGACCAAACAGGCCTTCTGATCACCAGCTACAAGAGGCTCAAAAGAAGACGCTGACAGGGCCATAACTCCTGGGGCAGAGGCAGTCCGTGTCCCTGCAGCCTTAGTGCCGCCAGGGTCCCTGCAAGCCAAGCAGCGGCATCTCCTCCATGCTCAGCTTTCACTGGGGCAGAGCGGCCACAGGCAAAAAAGGTCTTGTGTCTATGTGCACAGGGTTGCTTCGGTCATGTCCGACTCTCTGCGACCCTGTAGACTGTGGCCTGCCAGGCTCCTCTGTCAGAGAGGGGGTTCTCCAGGCAAGAATACTGGAGTGTATTGGCCAATTTTGGTTGCCATACCCTTCTAGAGCACTGTATTTCCTGCTGCCCTAGCCGCCAACCCCCCTGAGTACCTGGTGCTGCCAGAACCCCTGTGACCCAAGCAGCTGCACCACCTCCACACCAGGCCCTCACAGGGCCAATCCAAGCCCCCCAGGGCAGCCTCAGGAGCAAACCCCAGTGGACGACCCACATGTAGAGGTGGAAATAAAGCCACAGTTGAAACCCAGGGGCAGTGAGGCTAAGGAAGAAGACCCAAAACCCTCCCACCAGCCGTACAAGCTGCAGATTAAATCCGCATGATCAACTAAGCAGACTCTGTGTCTATGGAATATGTAAAAGGACATTGAGAGCTCCCACAAAAGAAAACACACTAGTTCTGATAGCCGTGGACACTGGAGGCAAGAACACACAGGAGTAGGACCAGATTAGACTCTGAGCTGCCCCCACAGCAGGTCCAGAGATGAGCACAGTGTTAGAGGGCATCCTAGGGAGGCGAGGTGGACTGCGACTCCCAGTGAGGGAAAGGACTCTGACAGCAGTGACTCAAGAAAAATATTTATTATTCTTATGCTTTGACTTGTTCTATAGATTTTTTTGGAATGTTTTTCTTTTCTTTTTCTCTCCTTTTCCCCTCTCTGTCATAGTTGTCACTAAGAAATCCAATTGAGCTTTTTTTACCCCCCTCAGTCACATTTTTTATTGTTGTCATAAACCTCTGCCTCTACATTGGGCTTTTGCAGTTCTGTGGAGTGTTTTTTTTTTTTTTTTTTTTCTTTCTTTCTTTCTTTTCTCTTTTTTAACTTTAATTTTTTAAACCTATTACTAGTTTTTCTACATTTATTCCTTTATTTGCTTTTCCTAGTCTTCTTTCACCTTGCAGTTAATCTTTAACATATGTAAATCTTCTTTCTCTACCTCTATTTAACTTTGCATATCTATTCTTTCTTTTCTTTCTCTCCTTTCCTCTCAACATATTTGTTAGTTTTGTTTTCATTGCTGTATTCCCCACTTGGCATCTTGCTTTAGTCTTGTTTTCCAGTTTGTGCTTAAGTTAGTTCTGTTCTTAACAGGTAAATATAATTTTTGATTTCTTTTGTTTGCTTAGCCAACTTACTGCACTTTATTTTTGTTGGACTGTTTTCACTTTGCTCGTGAGTGTATATGTATGTGTGTATATTCCATTATTTTATTTATTATTTGCCTGATTTTTGTAACTGTCATTTGTCTGAAATTCATATTTGGTTTCTCATTTTTGGATATTTGTCTTACTCTCACTTAATGCCATAACAAACTACCTGTGGAATCTTTCTTCCTGACAAGAGAGCAACCCCTGAGCCTTTGGAGTGAGAGTACTGATTCCAAGACTCTAGACTACCAGAGAACTAATGCTAGGGAGTATCAAATAGTGAGAACTCACACAAAAGAAATCACTTGAATACAAGACCCGGCATCACCCAACCACCAGTAGCACCCTGTGCAAGATGCCTCATCTAAACAGCAAACAAAACAAAATACAAACCCAATCAATAGCATACAGGATTACCACCTCACTCAGCCTTGCCCATCAGAGGAAAAACAAACAAACAAACAAACAAAAACTCAGCACAAATCTCACCCTATATGAAGCTCACACAAACCACTGGACCAACCTTAGGAAGGCAGAAATCAAAAGGAAGAAAGACTTCAACCTTCATCAAGGAAAGAATTCAACTTTCCTTGAAGCCTGGGAAAAGGAGACCTCAAACACAATAACTTAAAAAAAAAAAAGAAAGAAAGAAAGAAAAGGCAGAGAAATACTACACAAATGAAGGAACAAATTAGAAACACAGAAGTCCAAATAAATGAAGAGGAAATAGGCAAACCACCTGAAAAAAATTCAGAATAATGATAGTAAAGATGATCAAAAACCCTGAAAACAAAATGGAGAAAATGCAAGAATCAATTAACAAAGACCTAGAAGAATTAAAGAATAAACATACAGAGACAACACAATTACTGAAATTAAAAATACTCTAGAAGGAATCAATAGCAGAATATCTGAAGCAGAAGAACGAATCAGTGAGCTGGAAGATAAAATGGTGCAAATAACTTCTGAAGAGCAGAATAAAGTAAAAAGAATGAAAAGAACTGAGGACAGTCTCAGAGACCTCTGGGACCATATCAAACGCACCAAAATTTGAATTATAGGGGTCCCAGAAGAAGAAGAGAGAAAGAAAGGGTATGAGAAAAATTTTGAAGAGATTATAGTTGAAAATTTCCCTAACATGGAAAAGGAAATAGTCAATCAAGTCCAAGAGGCAGAAACAGTTCCATACAGGATAAATCAAAGGAGAAACATGCCAAGACACATACTAATCAAACTAACAAAGACTAAACACAAAGAAAGAATATTAAAAGCAGCAAGGGAGAAGCAACAAGCAACATACAAGGGGAATCCCATGGGCTTAACAGCTGATCTTTCAGCAGAGACTCTGCAGGCCAGAAGGAAATGGCAGGATATATTTAAAGTACTGAAAGGGAAAAATCTACAACCAAGATTACTATGCCTGGCAAGGATCTCATTCAAAGTTGATGGAGAAATAAAAGCTTTCCATACAAACAAAAGTTAAGAGAATTCAGTAACACCAAACCAGCTGTACAACAAATGTTAAAGGGACTTATATAGTCAGGAAATATAAGAGAAGAAAAAAGATCTACAAAATCAACCACAAACAATTAAGAAAATGGCAATAGGAACATATATATCAATAATTACTTTAAATGTAAACAGATTAAATGCTACAACCAAAAGACACAGACTGGCTGAGTGGATACAAAAATAAGACCCATATATATGCTGTCTACAAGAAACTCACTTCAGACCTGAAGACACATACAGACTGAAAGTGAGAGGATGGAAAAATATATTCCATGCAAATGAGAAGCAAAAGAAAGCTGGAGTAGTAATCCTCATATCAGACAAAATAGACCTTAAAATGAAGATGACACGAGCTAAGGAATGATACCACATAATGATCAAGGGATCAGTCCAAGAGGAAGACATAACAATTGTAAATTTCTATGCAGCCAACATAGGAGCACCTCAATGCATAAGACAAACACTAACAGACATAAAATGAGAAGTAGACAGTAACATGATAATAGTAGGAGAATTTCACACCCCACTCACACCAATGGACAGATCATCAAAACAGAAAATTACTAAGGAAACTCAAGTCTTAAATGAAACATTAGATGAGATGGATCTCATTGAAATCTTCTGGACATTCCATCCAAATGCAGAAGAATACACCTTCTTGTCAAGTGGATATGGAACATTCTCCAGGATAGACCACATCTTGGGTCACAAATCAAACCTCAGTAAATTGAAGAAAATTGAAATCATATCAAGCATCTTCTCCAACCACAATGCTATGAGACTAGATATCAATTACAAGAAAAAAAGTGTAAGAAACAGAAACACATGGAGACTAAACAACACATTTCTAAATAACCAACAGGTTACTGAAGAAATCAAAAGGGAAACCAAAAAATTTCTAGAAACAAATGACAGTGAAAACACAACAACTCAAAACCTAGGGGATGCAGCAAAAGCAGTTCTAAGAGGGAAGCTTATAGCAATACAATCCTACCTCAAGAAACAAGAAAAACATTGAATAGACAACTAACTTTATACCTAAAACAACTGGAAAAAGAAAAACAACCCCCCCCCCCAAAAAAAAATTAGAAGAAAAGAAATCATAAAGATTTGAGCAGAAATAAAAGAAATGAAAAAGGAATGAAACAATGGTAAAGATTAATAAAACTAAAAGCTGGTTTTTTGAGAAGATAAAATTGACAAACCTTTAGCCAGACTCATCAAGAAAAAAAGAGAGAAGAATCAAATGAACAAAATTAGAAATGACAAAGGAGAGATTACAACAGATAATGTAGAAATACAAAAGATTATAAGATACTATTATGAACAATATGGCAATAAAATAGATAACCTGGAAGAAATGGACAAATTGTTAGAAAAGTTCAATCTTCCAAGACTGAGTCAGGAAGAAATAGAAATTATGAACAACCCAATTATAAGCACTGAAACTGAAGCCATGATAAAAAAATTCTCCCAAAAAACAAAAGCCCAGGGCCAGATGGCTTCACAGGAGAATTCTATCAAACATTTAGAGAAGAGCTAATACCTATCCTTCTAAAACTCTTTCAAAAAATTGCAGAGGAAGGAACATTTCCAAACTAATTTTACAGGGCCACCACCACCCTGATATCAAAACCAGACAAAGACAACACAACAAGAGAAAACTACAGGCCAATATCACTGATGAACATAGATGCATAAATCCTCAACAAAATTTTAGCAAACAGAGCTCAGCAACACATCAAAAAGCTCATACACCATGATCAAGTCGGGTTTATTCCAGGGATGCAACGATTCTTCAATATATGCAAATCAGTCAATGTGATACACCATATTAACAAACTGAAAGATAAACCATATGATAATCTCAATAGAAGCAGAAAAAACCTTTGACAAAATTCAGCACCCATTTATGATTATAACTCTTCAAAAAATGTGCATAGAAGCAACCGACCTTAACATAGTAAAGGCCCTATATGATAAGCCTACCGCAACGTTATTCTCAATGGTGAAAAATTGAAAGCATTCCCACTAAGATCAGGAACAAGACAAGGGTGTCCACTTTCACCACTATTACTCAACATAGTTCTGGAAGTCCTAGTTAAAACAATCAGAGAAGAAAAAGAAATAGAAGGAATTCAGATCAAAAAAGAAGAAGTAAAGCTCTTGTTGTTTGGAGATGATATGATACTGTACATAGAAAACCCTAAAGATAACATCAGAAAATTACTAGAGCTAATCTGTGAATTTAGGAAAGTTTCAGGATACAAGATCAATACACAGAAATCACTTGCATTTCTATATACTAACAATGAAAAATCAGAAAGAGAAAGTAAGGAATCAATCCCATTCACCATTGCAACAAAAAGAATTCAATATCTAGGAATAAACTTAGCTAAGGAGACAAAAGAACTGTACACAGAAAATTATAAGACACTAATGAAAGAAATCAAAGATGACATAAACAGATGGAGAGACATTCCATGTTCCTGGGTAGGAAGAATCAATATTGTGAAAATAACTATACTACCAAATACAATCTACAGATTCAATGTGATCCCTATCAAATTACCAATGGCATTTTCCACAGAACTAGAAAAAAAAATTTCACAATTCATATGGAAACACAAAGACCCCAAATAACCAAAGCAGTCTTGAGAAAGAAGAATGGAGCTGGAGGAATCAACCTTCCTGACTTCAGATTATGCTACAAAGCTACAGTCATCAAGGCAGTATGGTACTGGCACAAAAACAGAAACATAGACCAACAGAACAAGATAGAAAGCCCAGAAATAAACCCTTGCACCTATGGGTACCTTATTTTTGACAAATGGGGCAAGAATATACAATGGGGCAAAGACAGCCTCTTCAATAAATGGTGCTGGGAAAACTGGACAGCTACATGTAAAAGAATGAAGTTAGAACACCCTCTAACACCATTCATAAAGATAAACTCAAAATGGATTAAAGACTTAAATGAAAGACCAGAATCTATAAAACTGTTAGAGGAAAACATAGGCAGAACACTCGATGACATAAATCAAATCATGATCCTCTATGACCCACCCCCTAGAGTAATGGAAATAAAAACAAAAGTAAACAAATGGAACCTGATTAAACTTAAAAGTTTTTGCACAGCAAAGGAAACTCTGTGCAAGGTGAAAAGACGACCCTCAGACTGGGAGAAAATAATAGCAAATGAAACAATTGACAAAGGATTAATTTCCAAAATATACAAGCAGCTCATACAACTCAATGCCAGAAAAACAAACAACCCAATCAAAAAGTGCGAAAAAGACCTAAACAGACATTTCTCCAAAGAAGACATAGACATGGTTAACAAACATATGAAAAGATGCTCAACATCACTCATTATTAGAGAAATGCAAATGAAAACTGCAATGAGATATCACCTCAAACGGGTCAGAATAGCCCTCATCAAAAAGTTTACAAACAATAAGTGCTGGAGAGGGTGTGGAAAAAAGGGAATGCTCTTGCACTGTTGGTGGAAATGTAAATTGATACAGCCACTATGGAAGATGGTGTGGAGATTCTTTAAAAAACTAGGAATAAAACCACCATGACCCAGCAATCCCACTCTTAGGCATATACTCTGAGGAAACCAAAATTGAAAGAGACAACATGTATCCCATTGTTCACTGCAGCACTATTTACAATAGCTAGAACATGGAAGCAACCTAGATGTCCATTGACAGACGAATGGATAAAGAAGTTGTGGTACATGTACACAATGGAATATTACTCAGCCATAAAAAGGGATGCAGTGGGGTCAGTTCTGATGAGGTGGATGAACCCAGAACCTATTATACAGAGTGAAGTGAGTCAGGAAGAGAAATATAAATACCGTATTCTAACTCATATATATGGAATGTAGAAAAATGGTACTGAAGAACTTACTTACAGGGCAACAGTGGAGAAACAGACATAGAGAATAGACTTATGGACATGGGGAGAGAGGAGGAGAGGGTGAGATGTGTGGAAAGAGTAACATGGAAACTTACATCACCATATGTAAAATAGAGAGCCAATGGGAATTTGCTGTGTGGCTCAGGAAACTCAAACAGGGGCTCTACATCAACCTAGAAGGGTGGGATGGGGAGGGAGATGGGAGGGAAGTTCAAAAGGGAGGGGATATGTGTATACCTATGGCTGATTCATGTTGAGGTTTGACAGAAAACAGCAAAATTCTGTAAAGCAATTATCCTTCAATAAAAAATAAATACATTAAAAATAAATAAAAATAAATAAAGAGGGAGATTTAAAATATAAATATTATAAATTCTTATGTTAATATACGAAATAAAGTTTGTTTAAAAAAAAAAAAACAACTCCTGCTATTTATTTATTTATTTATTTATTTTTTTCCTGCTATTTAATTATAAGAATATGGGTGGTTCTCAAAGCATTTGGTTAAATTGGAACTATGTTTTATAAGAAATCTGTGATTGCATTCAAAATGTAATTTTCAGTCTTACATGCTTACTTGGTAAAAGCAATTTACTACTGTGATATGTGAATACATGCCCACCTCACAGCCCTTTCTCACTGCATCCTCTCATTCGGGAATAGTCTTCAACAACACCTTATTCCTCTATGTCACTGTGTTCCTTGCTCAAATGTCACTTCCTCAGCAGACATTCCTGGCTAACTAATCTATAATATTCCTTTAATGTGCTTCAATTTTCTTTAACTCTTTATCACCACCTGACACTGTATACTGTGTTTGTTTGTATGCTGTCTCCTCACGATGAAGGAAACTCTGTGAAGGCAGCACATCCTTTTTATCATCTTTGTATCCCCAGTTCCTGCCACCTGGTAGATGCGCAATAAATATTTATTGAATAAATGAATCAATGGTATTTACAGATTTGCCAATTCTGGAAGCTCACTTAAGTTTTATTCATTGGCAGAAATTATACAAATTCTTTTTCTTGAGTTAGCTTCCTATATTAAAAAAACAAATAAACTTCTGGATCCATTTAAAATAAAGCCACTGAAAGAAAATTTAAAATATGAAGGTACAAAAATGGCCTCATTCTGAACATATTTTCAAGCCTTATTAAGTCAGCACTTTAAATGTGTCTTTCTAGATTGCTGAATTAGAACGAAATATTGTCAAAGGCAATACTGGACTAGCATTGTTAATCAGGCATTTGTATTAATAGGTTTCCTGACCACAGCAAGATCAGAGTTTTTTAAATAGAGGTGAGAGGTGAGACACTTCTGAGTATAGCTCAGCAGTGGACATGCCTGGGAAAATGGCATTGGGGTCAAAGATAAAGTTAAATACTCAAGTTTTCCAACCATGAGATTAGAAAGAAAACAGTGCCTTTACTTTTTCTTCCCCTCATCTTCCTCCTCCTCCTCTTGCTGTTCTCCATTCTCCTCTTCTTTATCCCCTTCCTTCTCTTTCCCACTTTCTTTCTTGAATCCTTTTGTGAAGAAACCCCACTGGGGGGAAGCATGGAGCTAGTTTTATCAGAAAGGAGCATCAGAAAATAAAACTTAAAAATAGTGTGGCTGTTTCAAGATATGAATGCCACTATTCTTAGAAAGTCTTTTTGTATTTTTAGAACTACAAATTGAGCGGAGAGATGACAAATGGTGTCAGGGGATGTCGATGCATGACAGACTGGCAAGACTTGTCCAGATAGGGCAGTTGGTATTTATTTCACTTTAAATGTCTTCAGCTCACAAGACGAGGACCAGTAAAGAAAGTGTCCTAGCATGAACTGTGCTTTGATGATGTATTTCCTTATCTTATTTATTAATTTCCTAGTCACATAAATTATGCAATTTCACCTTTTATTTTATTTAGGTTTAGTAAAAAGTGATAATGAATTACTGAAATAAAATCTCAGGAGTTAGAAACTGAGTAATGCTAAAGTTAAAAGTGTGACATATTGTCTTGAATCGATGCCTTAAGGAGAGAATCATGTTTATCTCAGAAAAAATCTTAAGTGTCTTACTGAGTTTGGGATAATATTTAGTTATTTTCTATTTCTATGTATTAAGATATATCTCAAAAAACTGCAATGTCTTAGCATTACAATTTAAAATTGTTATATGTATATAAATGCCTGTTTATAGACTGAGACTCTTACATATAATTAAATGCAATAATCAGATAGGTGTCAGAATAAATACATGAGTTTGCATTTTTCTTAGAAAGAAATATGTAGATTTCATTTAATAAATTCCAGAGGGAGAGACCACCCAGAGAAACTTGCCATTGAAGATTAGTTGCTATGATGGCATGACTGTAGACAAACCATCTCCACAGTAATTTAAATAGCTTTAGGCATGAGATGTGAGAATAAGTACCTCAAATTCGAGATAGATGTGAAAAACAAGTCACTAAATACTCTGGTGTATTCAGGTTGGTGGAAGAGTAATTTGCTTTAATCCTCTGCAGCAACTCTGAGCTCCAGAAAAGGCAGACAGTTGAGAAGTAGCAGAACAGAGCTCCAAACTGTAGGCAGAGAGATCTTTGAAAACACAAATCTGTTACAGTCATGGCTTTTTATCTTTATAGAGACACAAACCTTCATCTCTTTGTACTGATTTCAGGTTCAAGACCAAAATCTTTATCCTGGGTCCAATAAAGCTCTTCCAGGCCTCATTCCACCTTCTTTTCCTGCTTCTATTTCGATCACCCTCTCTTTTCCCTCTGTTCCAGGAACACTGAACTTCTTTCATTTGCTCAAATGAGCCATGGCTCCTCTGGCTACAAGCTCTTCCTGCTGCTTGGTAGCTGCGGAAGGCCAGAGTTCCCTTGCCTACTGAACTCCCATTCATTTATCAGATTTCATGTATCACTTTCTCATGGAAGCCTTTTGGCCTTTTGGGCTAGTTCAGCCCCCCAGTTGCAAACTCTCAAGGCGTCATGTGCATTTCCTTTGCTGTATGATATTTGATTAATGCTTTTTACCAAACCTGACTATAAGCTCCATGTGGGCAGGGACTGGGTCACATTTAGGTCTTTATTGTACTCACAGCTCTAGTATTTTGTCTGTGAACCCACTCTTCTCCCTCCATCAATATATACTGCTGATTTTTGAATACTGACTCTGAGATTCTCATAAAACTCTACACCCTACCAATTCCTCCTCTTCAACCTATAGCCAGAGATTGGAGCTATGCATCAAGCTCTGAGAGATAGTCTACCACCAAGAAAAGTAAGATGGCATTTGAAAGGAACTTGGTAGTTATGCATGCAAAATGCTACAGCTTTCTCAAAACTCATCAGAGGACAAGAAAAATAAAATGTAAAAGAAAATCTCATTCCAAACCAAGAAAACTGGAGAAGTTGAACACTTGCAAGCCACATTTTAGACTATGCATGTGACATAGACTTCTATGCTGAATTTGCTGTAGTTGTCTATTTTAAAATAAATGCAAATAAAATAAAGTGTTGAGATTGGTATCCAAAAAGTGAAAAAAAATTCTCCATAATTAATGTTCAGCGTGTTCACTGTTGGCTAATAATAAGGCCACCTTCTGAGATCAAAATGACACCTAAAAGAGGGTCATTGTGCCTTAATTGGCAGGAAACAGTGGGAAAAGGAAAATAAAGTGTCATGGTTTAATTACCAGTGGCACCAATTGTTACCTCATATGTAAATGCTTTCTTCATCAATTTCCTCAAAGAGGAAATTTCCTGATAAAAGAGAGATGATTGCAATGCTTCCAAGTGTGGGAGATTTCTGTAATGAGAAGTTGTTTCTCTTTTCTTTTCATAGCTTGTCAGACTAGAGGTCATCTAATCTACTTTCTTTATTAGCTGGTGAGAAAATATGCTTGAACTGTGAATCACAATATCCAAATAAGTAGGTGCTTTGTTGCATTTAGATTGCCTTGTGTCTCTCTATGTGTATGTACATGCATACATATGGCCTTTAATTTTAGTGAGATGGTACACAGTTTACTAATTTCCAAAAGATGTCTAGACATTAAGCCGCCATTGTAAGAATAAGACATCGCCTTATCTAAACAGTCAGGGTAAGAAATACAGAGGGGAAAGATAAAGAGAAAGGACAACTGGAAAGAAAAAATTTGAGAGTGCCGTGCATGTTACCCGTCCCCTTTTAAAGGTTATTTACTTTATTGCCCATGAAATCTGAGGCTCAGTCTGGATTTGCTAACATTGCTATGTATGGATATTGATACAGTATACACAGATATTTTATTATGATGAACCAAGAAGCAGCTCTATATGCTGAGAAAACTGGGAGGAACTACAACTGTGTACCGACATCTGGGAAGGAACAGAAAAAGGTTCTAGACTTAAAAGCTACAGACAGATATCTACAAAGGATGCCTTGGACATGTGATGTAGCTTACTGACTGCCATTTTATGATGAAAACCAAAGCTGCACAAATAAGGGGCTGCATTGATACAAAACATTATCCATGGAAAATGTTTTACATTTTAGAAAAAATGATAGAATAGGATCATTTCAATAAATTGTCTAGAGCTATATTTGTAATTCCTATAAAAATATTCTAAGTTCACAAAATATGTGTGAATTTAATAGGAAATTTTATCTGTTGGTATTAATTCCCTCCCCCCCTTAAAGCCAGTTAGCAATCTGACATTACTTAGGGTGAGGTAATCAAATATTTCCTGTTTTACATAAAGGCATGTTCCAAAAATAAGGTTGAAAATGTTTACTCTGGTTACTCCATCATTCTGGTTATTTATGGTATAGTTAATTGCAAGACCTCAGACATATTTTTTGGCCCTCGTTAGTTTTTCTTGATGTGAAGATTGTAAGAAATTTTTGAAAATAAGATCCAATACACTAGTTTAGCAGTGGGAGTAGAATAAATTATAGCTCTAAGGGGAATCTCAAACATGAAATTATGGCATCATTAGAAGCAAATTATATTAATAAGATAATAACTAAGAATTGTCCTTCCCAGGTGGTGCTAGTGGTAAAGAACCCACCTGCCAATGTAGGAGACATAAGAGATGCAGGTTCAATCCCTGGGTCAGGAAGATTCCTTGGGGAGGTCATGGCAACCCAGTTCAGTATTCTTGCCTGAAGAATCCTACGGACAGGGAAGCCTGACAGATAACTGTCCACAGGGTCACAAAGCGTCAGACACGACTAAAGTGATTGAGCACACACTCAACTAAAAATTTATTTACCAATCCATTTAAGACTGAGATACTAGGAGGATACAGAAACTGATCAAATTTAGGATGGTAGAAACCTGGTGTGATCTTGATAAGAAGTAAGATCAAAGTAACCATATTTTGAATTGTTTCTTCTAGGACTAAGGTATAACTGAAGGGAGTGCTTGCTATATTATATACAGTAGCCCAGACTGTGGGCTCCAGATTCAAGATGCGTTTATTTGGCAAGTCACTTTTCTGTATAACCCAATACCAAACTTACAGGGTTGCTCTGAGGATTAGATGATGTTAACATATTTAAAGATCCTAGCACAAGCCTAGCACAAAGCAAGTTGCTCTAAAATATTTTCTACGCTCTCATAAACTGCCACCACTATTAGTGTTAACAGTCTGTGAGGAATTGTGGAGAGGATATAGGAAACAGAAGAAAGTCATAATAGTATTCAAAGTGAAGAAAATAGAGTGTATAACTATAGCCTTGAGAACTTGATATTGATTCTTGACCAAAGAAAAAGAAAGAAAGAAAAAAAGTAGCCATCAGAAGCAAGACGGAGTCATTTGAAATGAATCATATCAGTTCAAGTAAAAATTTTTTGACAGAAATATGACAGAAATGTAGACAGATAATCAACCTCACACTTCAGCCCCGAATATCATTGGGTATAGGGTTTCTAAACTTTAGTCAATAGAAAAGCTCTTTTTTTTTTTTCTTATACTTGTGACATAAGAAACAGATGCTTGAACAGCTAATTAGAAAAATAATCAGTTGGGGAGCACTATTCAAAGGGTCCAGATCAATAAATTGGTGTAAATATATAAGGGCTTCCCTGGTAGCTCAGAAGGTAAAGAATCTGCATGTAATGCAAGAGACACAGATATGACCCCTGGGTAAACATATAAGAGAATTTCTAACATGTTTCAGAATTCAGCTTTGATTCCCCTATGGAATATTGTTGTCGTTCAGTCACCAAGTCACGTCCGACTCCTTGCAACCCCTTGGACTGCAGAACGCCAGACTTCCCTGGTTCCTCACCATCTCCTGGAATTTACTCAAGTTCATGTCCATTACATTGGTGACGCCATCCAGCCATCTCACCCTCTGCCACCCTCTTCTCCTTATTCAATATATTAATTTATAAAATGTGTCCCCTATAGAATATGCTTTATAAATTAACATATTGAATGATTATTACTATAATGATAATGAAAAGTAAGAAAAATTTAAGATTACTTATTTTCTACCCACAGACCAGTCCCTCCGTTTATTTTTAACAAGACCCCTGTTTTCTTCAGCTGTGAACTCTGTAGCAGTCATATGCTCAAGGGTAAAGACATCACCCCAAACCCTAGAATCATGACTGATCTAAGACAATCACTGTGCCACCACATCAGTTACCAATGACTGATTTGGAGATGGGTGTAAGAGAACATTTTCATCTTTCGGGAGGGTTGACTGGGAAAGTTTCTGAGAGATATGACAAAGACAATGTTTCTTAAGGTCTTTGGACTTTACCATGAAGAAAAGATGGCTGAACACGCCAAGGTCATCTAGAGACCATGGTGGGAAGAAGCCAGCACACTGAAGTATAGCAGGGAAGAAAGATAAAAGGGGCCCAGTCATTGATAATGTCCTTGAACCACTGAATAAACTAACCTCTGGACATATGTGGGAAGTAGAATTTCCCTACTATGACAATTGAAACTGAGTTTTTCTCTGATGTCCTTGACTTTAGCATTTGCATTCTTAGTTATTACAATATACAGTCTTTCCAATTAAGATACAGAAAGAGAAATCATAAACTTTTTACAAGGATAGCAAATATGTTGAGTGGCAAATTAAAATCCCAAGAACTTTGAAAGACAGATGGTGTTCGTTGAAGGTGCTTTTTCCTTGAGGGCTTTTGTTGGTTTAGGCTATCTTGAGTTTCACATCTGATGACCTTGTAAGAAATTGTGTGTGGAGTCAAAGCTGAGAATCCAGTAAAACACTGTGTGTGGGTGGGGTGGATTAATGCAGAAACTCTGAGGCCCCAAAGCCGTATTACTTCAGGGTAAGTGTGAGCCAGGTGTTAAATCTGCCTCTACCCATACTCTTACCTCTAAAGAAAAGTTTCTCTGCCACTTCACAGAGCAGGGCTTCCCAGAGGGTGCAAGTGGTAAAGAACCCTCCTGCCAACACAGGAGACTTAAGAGACATGGGTTCAATTCCTGGGTTCAGAAGATCCCTGGAAGGAGGGCATGGCAACCCCACTCCAGTATTCTTGTCTGGAGAATCTCATGGACAGATGAGTTTGGAGGGCTAGAGTCCATGGGGTCACAAAGAGTCAGACACAACTGGAGAGACTTAGCATGTGGCAGAGCAGGAGGAAATTTAAAAAAAAAAGCCCTTTAGAAATTTTTGTCATATATAGAATTTTGAACTGAATTGTAGCAAAAATTTTTATCACTTGGGAAGTAATAATCAACACTCCCCAACAGCAACAAAATAATCCTCCAACTATGAACGGTTTGCCATACAAATACTGTGTGCTGTGTTTAGTTGTTCAGTTGTGTCTGACTCTTTGTGACCCTTTTGGGTTTTAGCCACCAGGCTCCTCTGTCCATGGGTCTTTCCAGGGAAGAATACTGGAGTGGGTTGCATATCTTCCTCCAGGGGATCGTCCTGACCCAGGGATCAAACCTGTGTCTCCTGTTTCTC
Organism: Cervus elaphus; assembly: GCF_910594005.1. Classification (NCBI taxonomy): domain Eukaryota; kingdom Metazoa; phylum Chordata; class Mammalia; order Artiodactyla; family Cervidae; genus Cervus; species Cervus elaphus. The sequence continues at coordinate 12,912,061 of NC_057817.1, read as the reverse complement.
CTTCATTGCAGGTGGATTCTTTACCTGCTGAGCCATTGGAGAAGCCCATGCCAATACTAGCCAAAAGTAACAGGTGCATCTCAGTTGCATGCGTGCGTGCTCACAGCTCTCTTAGTATCAGAAATAATTGTATAGAAGGATTGCTGGTGACAGAGCCATCCATTTCATAGAGATAAAAAATTCAATTCTCAGAGAAGCTATAAAAATTATAAGCATGTGGATATCATATATCCATAGTCCTTATATAGATATCAAGTATTCATATAGGGATAAATACAAAATACATGAAGGAATAATTTTTAGAACTACTACAATAAGTGGGCTTCCCAGGTGGCACAAGTGGTGAAGAACCTGTCTGCCAAAGTAGGAGACATAAGAGACATGGGTTCGATCCCTGGGTCGGGAAGATCCCCTGGAGGAGGGCATGGCAACCCACTCCAGCAATCTTGTCTGGAGACTCCCGTGGACAGGGGAGCCTGGTGGGCTATAGTCCACAGGGTTGCATAGAGTTGGACAGGGCTGAAGTGATGTCACACACATACCCACCACAATAAATACATAAGTCATAGATTTTAGAAGCCATCTCTCATTAGTTGACAGAACAAGCATATCAAACAATAAGTATGATATGAACAATATGACTAGCATGTTGTTGACCTAGTAGATTCTAAAACTCAAGAATATACATACTTTTAAAAAATATATGACATTTTCTTAAAGTTGTCTTTTCCCTAAGTAAAATTTCAAAAAATTTAAAAGGACTGAAATGATGTGTAACATGTTATCTCACCAAAGTGCAAAAGTAATTTTTAAAAGTTTAATAATATCTTCATAAAGTGGTAAATAGGAAACACAGTTTTATATAATTATTAGGTAAAGAAAAATCATAAGTGGAAATTATGATTAAAAATGAGAGGAAATTAGAGGCTATTTTAAATGATAATAATCAATAGTAAGTAGAAAATCTAAAACTATACCCAAGGAAAAGAAATGCAAAAAAGCAAAATGGTTGTCTGATGAGGTCTTACAAATAACTGAGAAAGGAAGAGAAGTAAAAGGCAAAGGAAAAACCAAAAGATAAATCCATCTGAATGCAGAGTTCCAAAGAATAGCAAGGAGAGATAAGAAAGCCTTTCTCAGCGATCAATGCAAAGAAATAGAGGAAAAGAACAGAATGGGAAAGACTAGAGGTCTCTTCAAGAAAATTAGAGATACCAAGGGAACATTTCATGCAAATGTGGGCACAATAAAGGACAAAAACTGTATGGACCTAACAGAAGCAAAAGAGATAAAGAGGTGGTAAGAATACACAGAAAAACTATACAAAAAAGGTCTTAATGACCCAGATAACCATGATGGTGTGATCACTCACCTAGAACCAGACATATTGGAGTGCAAAGTCAAGTGGGCCTTAGGAAACATCACAAGGAACAAAGCTAGTGGAGGTGATGGAATTCCAGTTGAGATAGTTCAAATCCAAAAAGACGATGCTGTAAAAGTGCTGCACTCAATATGCCAACAAATTAGGAAAACTCAGCAGTGGCCACAGGACTGGAAAAGATCAGTTTTCATTCTAATTTCAAAGAAGCGCAAAACCAGAGAATATTCAAACTATGGCACAATTGCACTCATTTCACATGCTAGCAAATTAATGCTCAAAATTCTGCAAGCTAGGCTTCAACAGTAGGTGAACTGAGAACTTTGAGATGTTCAGTTGCCAACATTTGTTGGATCATAGAAAAAGCAAGAGAAACCCAGAAAAACATCTACTTTTGCTTCACTGACTATATTAAAGCCTTTGACTGTGTGCATCACAACAAACTGTGGAAAATTCTTAAAGAGATGGGAATACCAGACCACCTGACCTTTTCCTGAGAACTATCTATGCAGGTCAAAAGCAACAGTTAGAACCAGATAAGGAACAACAGACTGGTTCAAAATTGGAAAAGGAGTACATCAAGGCAGTATATTGTCACCCTGCTTATTTAACTTACATGCAGAGTACATCATGTGAAACACTGGTCTGGAAGAAGCACAAGTGGGAATCTTGGGCTCCAAAATGACTGCAGATGGTAACTACAGTCATGAAATTAAAAGATGCTTCCTCCAAAGAATTGATGCTTTTGAACCAAATAACACTAATTCTGTTTGATATTATATACATGAATTATGCAAACAATGAAAAAACTCAGGACAGTTTCTGGATACAAAATTAGTACCTAACAATACATCAGTTTACAATGCTGCATCAGCTACAAACAGAATATACAACTCTAGACTGTAACACTCACAATAGCAATGAAAATACCAAGTATTTAGGAATAAGTCTAACAAAAGTGTGCCAGCTCTCTAGATAAAAATATGACAATTTTTTGAAAGGCACTCAGTTCAGTTCACTCACTCAGTTGGGTCTTACTCTTTGCGACCCCGTGAACTGTAGCCCACCAGGCTCCTCCGTCCATGGGAGTTTCCAGGCAAGAATACTGGAGTTGGTTGCCATTTCCTTCTCCAAAAGCATGGCAGTGACTCAAGATGTAAAATGTAGAGTTAATATATGATCTGGAAATTCTACTCCTAGGCATATACCCAAGAGAAATGAGAACATATGCCCACAAAAAGACTTACACACAAATATTTATAGTAGCATTATTCAAAATAGCCCCAAAGTAGAAAAAACTAAAATATGGATCAACTGATTAAATTACAAATGTGGTATATTCATACAATAGAATATCATTCAGTAATAGAAATAAATGATATGCTATAAATATATAAATATATTAAATAAATAAATATATAAATAAATATATGCTATAATTTAGATACATCTTGAAAAATTATGCTAAGGAAAGGAAGCTAGTACAAAAAATTAAAAAAGACCACAGATTGTACGATTCCATATTTATTAAATGTTCAGACTAGATCATCTACAGGGACAGAAAATCAATTTTTGTTGTCTAGGCTCAAGAGACTGGAACAGAGAGATGAGGAGTGATTGCTGAAGGCTATGAAGTTTGCTTTTTGTGATGTTTAAAGTATTCTTAGATTGTAAGGATGGCAGCATAGATCCGTGATATACTTAAAAGGACTGAATTGTACATTTTAAATGGGTGAATCATATGGTATGTGACTCTCAATATAGCTGCTAGAAAAAATGGCCCCCAAATTAGAATAAAGAAGTAGAAGGTACTGGAAAACAGATTTTGGCTCAATATATTTAAAAAAGCTATGTAAATAAATTCCTAGCTGAAAGAATGATCTGCCTCTTTATATGCTGAGTTCTTCCTCACTCCAGATGTTTAAACCTAGATATGATACAATGTAATTGGATTTTATAATTAATATTGTCAGAACAAATCAATTCCTTTGTGGGATGAGATAGGACTGAAATATATGAATAGAATAGTTAATAAAATATGGAAATACTATATGGTCTTTATTAAATTGCATTTGAATCAATTGTCTTTTTAAAAACTTAAGGTATAATGGACATATTAATATAACATATTATTATGTTACATCCTCATGACATCTATTTTATAAGTTTGTATCTTTTGGCCCTATTCACTCTTTTCACCCACCCCACCCCTTTCCATCTGGCATCCACCAATATGTTCTCTATATACGAGCTTGGTTTTTGCTTTGTTTTGTTTTTCTTGTTTTTTAGATTCCACACATAAGTGAGACCATACAATATTTGTCTTTTTCAGACTTTTTTCACTTATCATAATGATCTCAAGGTCCATCCATGTTGTTACAAATTTCATTCTTTTTTTTCTTATGTCTAAATAATACTCCAGTGTGTGTGTGTGTTTATCACATTGTCTTTATCCATTCACTTATTGATGAACACTTAGGTTATCTCCATATTTTGACTACTGTAAATAATGCGACAAGGAACACGTGGGTGCATATATCTTTTTGAATTAGTGTGAAATAAGCCATTTAAACTATTTGGCTCAGTACCTAACATATGGTAAGGGCTCTATAAACATTTATTTAAAAAGCCCAAACAAAAACATATGGCTCTGTCATCAAAATGGGTAGCTTTTAAGCAAAGTTTTAGAAATGCAGTGAAGAGTTAGGAAAGAAAACTGGATTTTACCAGAAGAATGCTTGTGGGATTTTATTTATATTTACTTTGATCACAGCAGTTTTCCTCCTTCCAGCTATCCAAGTTGTCCTCAGCTTAGGAGGTGCAGAGGTTGGACTGGCAAACAGGGATTTCTAGGCATGCATAAACATTTCACTTCACATATGCCCCTTGAGGCCAAGGATGTATCTGTTTAGTGAACTGGCAGAAGATTTGCATATTTATCAGAACACATTGCTGTCTTTCTATGGACATATGTAGAACCTTATAGGGCATTATACAGATTAAAGTCTTGAAATAACTGATGGAATCTGTCATTTTATTCTTGATGCTTAAAGTATATCCTGGCAAGATAAATCCAACAAAACAGTGAACATTTCAGCTTCAGTGCTCATACTAAAACTATAAAAGCATGAAGAAGTCCTATCTTGGATGCCTGTATACCTTAAATTTTATTCTCAGATTCCTACAACAGATTTTGTCTTTGGGCTGATAGAGCAGTCATAAACTGACTTCTGAATTTGTAGCTGGGGTGAATGTACAACTCTCATATTCAGATGCTAGTTCAATGCTTTTATTGATCTTCAAGTTGAAATAAATCTGAGTTTTAGAGACTAAAATAATGGTTAATTTAATAAATAGTTGTGATGTCTAGTGATATTTTTCCAGTTTTCGAAATTTTTGGTACATTCTAAAAATGTGCACAGGGAACAAAATATTTTTAGAATAGCAATAGGCCTCTATCTTTTAAATTGTTTTATTATGACACTGAAATATATAATTTAAGTATAAAGAAAGCCACCAAGGTTTATAAATATCTTAAAGGATTTCTTTATTATTATATCTTGCTATAAAAGCATTTATCTCCACTCATTATTAAAACTGAGCTGTTCAAAAGAGGTAAATACCTATCTACAGAATTTCAGTCTTCTTTTCAGCCTCCATACTCAATGCCTGAGTTCAGATCTCAGAATTGCTTACCTTCTTCCCAAACAGTTATCTAGTTTATTTTTTTTTCTTCTCTCTAGTCTTTGTATTAATATTACTTTAACTTAAATCTTCTCAACCATCACACATATGGCCATTATCAGAGTGTTTCTGATATAATTCTAGCAATGCTGTAAGAAAAAGATGAGAAGTTTTTCTTTTTTTTTTTTTATGGTTGCTTTCTCTTACTACCAAAACCAAAATTAATTTATTTCTTATATGAGTTCCTTAGCACTAAAGTCCTTTCCTTAAATTTAGCATGTTCTGTATGATCTTTCACAGTTTAAAAAAAAAATGCATGTATTGTTCCATGTTGTTAAATTGAGAGCTCTTTGAAAAATGAGATTGTGTCTATTTTTAAAAAAATATAGCATCCAAACTTACCATGATCCTGGTTCCTTGGATATGAAATGAAATAGATGTATTAGAGTGAAGAGAGGTAAACAATTTTTAACATATATTAAAGGTAAAGCTGTTGGAAATTGCTGATGGGTTAGATGTAACATGAGAGAAAAAATCAAGATAAATGGTTTGTTTCTGCCTTAGAAAACCAGAACTATTTAGTGAGATGTGGAAACATAAGGAATATTGCATTTGTGTGTGTATATGTGTGTGTGTGAGAAGCAAAAACTCTGTTTTGTAGACGTTAAGGGAGCAGTTAATCGTGGATGAAATGTACATTTGAAAGTCATTAAGTTACAGTTAATATTTAAATGTCATTGGAATGGGGATGGGGAAACAGTGGAAACAGTGACAGACTTTATTTTTTTGGGCTCCAAAATCACTGCAGATGGTGACTGCAGCCATGAAATTAAAAGATGCTTGCTCCTTGGAAGAAAAATTATGACCAACCCAGACAGTATATTAAAAAGCAGAGACATTACTTTGCCAACAAAGATCCATCTAGTTAAAGCTATGGTTTTTCCACTAGTCATGAACGGATGTGAGAGCTGGACTATAAAGAAAACTGAGCACCAAAGAATTGATGCTTTTGAACTGTGGTGTTGGAGAAGACTCTTGAGAGTCTCTTGGACTGCAAGGAGATCCAGCAAGTCCATCCTAAAGGAAATCAGTCCTGAATAGTCATTGGAAGGATTGATGCTGAAGCTGAAACTCCAAAACTTTGACTACCTGATGGGAAGAGTTGACTCATTGGAAAAGACCCTGATGCTGGGAGGGACTGGGGGCAGGAGGAGAAGGGTTGGCAGAGGATGAAATGGTTGGATGGCATCACCGACTCAATGGACATGAGTTTGAGTAAGCTCTAGGAATTGGTGATGGACAGGGAGGCCTGGTGTGCTGCAGTCCACAGGGTTGCAAAGAGTTGGACACGACTGGGCGACTGAACTGAACTGAACTGAACTGGAATGGTAGAGATAAAGTAAGGAGATATTACACATACAGAAGAAAAGTTTGCCCAGAAATAATCTTAGGGGTTCTTCCACATTAAAAAAGAAGAAGATGAGCAACTGAAAAAAAAAGACTAAGAAAAAGGAGTTGATAAAATGGGAGTTGATATGAAGAGCATGATATCTCAGAAACTGGTAGGTAGTATCATGATGCTTTGTTGTGACCTTATAATTTAAAGTTTGATTGAAAGGGGGTTAAAAGTGAGCAAAAAGTAAGGAAGAGAAATGGTGAATGTAAACATTTTCAGACAGTTTGTATGGCACTGGATCTAAAAAGGGAGGTGGTAACTGTATATGGATATATGTCAAGGAATGTTTGTTTGAAGACAGGCAATAGTACAGCATGTATGTTGAAGGCAATGGTTAGTGTAGAAAACAGCTGGCAATAAGGAGAAGGAGAGAAGATAAAGGAGGAGAGAAGATAACCTCAGAAGTGAAATCATGAGAACATTAGAGGTCATACGATTAAAATCGTGGGGGAAGAATTGGCCTTTAATAAAAGGATGGGCTTTTGGAATGAAGGAAAAAAGTCAGTGTAAGCAGCGCTTATGTTGTAAGTATTGCTGTGGAAGGCTGATGGATTGGAGTGGGAACGTAGGGGAGTTCTTGCTTGAAGACTATGAAAGATGTGAGTTTGTTGGTTGAAAGAGGGGCAGTAAAGGAATGTATGAGCAGAGAGGGTAAAGGACACAATTGCCATCTCCAGAGTGGGGAAGCAAATTTACTAGGAATAAAGAGTAGGATGACTAGGCAAAGTTGAATGTCTATTTGGGATTTAGGATCATGAATTTAAAGTGAAACTAGTTAGCCCAGGTATGTGCCTTTCTCAGCAACATTGAGCTTCTTGATTTGGCAGTTTGGAGAAGGCAGATACCTGGGCTCAATCAAAAATCTGGAGTTTTCCCAGATGTGTATGCCCGTGGAAGGGAAGGATGTCTTTCAAGAAGAGATTATAATTATGATCAAGGAACATAAGCTTAGTAAGGAATGAAAGGGAGAATGAAGCAACAGATAATGGAATTGAAGAGGAGTGAATGGACTGCAGGTCTCAATGAATAATTAGTGCCTGTGGAGTCTCTATGATGTTGGATATTAAATGATTAATCGGTAATGAAAATGAACTGTTGGAGGTTAATGATGTTATATAGGAAGTATCACAATATTGTCTAAACATTTTAGACAATGTTTTCTTGGACACCAATTAGGATGTGACTCACTGTGGTAAAAACATGAAAAAATACACAAATAATAAAAGTAAATAAATAACCTTTCTTCTATTCCTAAATTGTGCAGAATGCTGGTAATGGGCAGGGAATTCAGCCACAGAGTATTTTAGATTAAAGAATAAGTGGGCTGCAGCTTTACAAAAGAGGCCAGATGTGATTTTGGAGACTGTAATCAAACAGAGAAAGGCCTTTCTTTGAAATCAACTGAAAAAAGATTTAATACAATAAGTTTGGATATTGAGCATGTGTGTAATCATAATCAAAGGATAAACCTACAGAAGAGACATTTATTTTGCTACAACTTTATGAAGAGGATCAACAGACCTTTAGAAAAGGTACCTAGCTCAAATTTTATGCTTTCTCAAAAAAAAAAAAAAAAAAAAAAGAAAGCAATATGAGTGAAGACATGGAATGTAGGGATATATTTTCTGAATAACTTGAGCCACTGTGTGTTAATTTAAGAAAAGCCAATAGTTAGAAGCTTACTAAAACCACAAACACAAAAATTGACTTTGGAAATTTAACTTATGTAATTCTTGTCCCTTATAACTATTGTTATAACAGCATCTGATCTCTTTCTCTCATAAAAATCTCAAGAACAGACATGAATAGAAATGAACTTTCTAATACGTAATGTTAAAAGTTAAGATACTTAACATCCTATTGCTATTTTCTTAGTTTTTTTTTAAATATATTTTTGTACTTTTAAAAAAATATTTTTGGATTTTTGTGAAATATTTTTCCATTTAACAATATTTTTCTACTAAGGTTTTGGGTTCCTCAATCCTGATATCTCCTTTTATGGTTTTTAAAAAATTAATGCTAATGTATTTTCAAAAGCCTCATTTGGAATTTGAGCTATAGTTACTATTCGCAGCTGTGTGTGGGGTAGATGGGAAAGGCTGCCAGGTCAAATACAGGATACTCAGTTTAATTTGAATTTCAGATAAAATTTGAATTTCAAATATTGCCTGGAACATACTTAGACTCAAGAAGTATTTATTGTTTATCTGAAATGCAAATGTAACTAGGTGTCCTGTATTCTTCCTTGCTAAATCTGACAGGCCTAGATGGGAGGGAATGCCAACAAGCTTTCCCCTTCCTGTCCCTTTCCCGGTGCTGTCTCACCAAGAGATATGTCCAGCGTATCTTAGGACAAACCAGAGTGCTATATATCAAGTTCTGAGTATGGAAGCCATTCATGACTAGACTGACACACAGTTAAAATGCCAACCGAAGACAAACGTAGAGAGGAAAGTAAAGCAATGGGCTGTAATGTGTGGCTCAGAGTCCAGGCCCTCGGGGTCAGTCAGGACTGGGTCATATCACTGCTCAGAATTCCACTGTCATGCCCTGGCTCTCTGAGAGATTCAGTTTCATCACCAAGTAAAATGGAGATGATAATATAAAACTTTTAGAGTTTTTGCAAGGATTAAGTATGGTTATATCTACAAAGTACTTACTATAGGCACACAATGTATCATCGACTGTTAACCAATGATTACTTTCTAGTAACAGTTTTTACAAATTCTATTGTGAGACAGAAACTTATAACAACAATGTGTTCTGCTCAGAGTCAAAAGATTAGCTTCAATATTGCTTCCACACTGTATATTTCTGCTTAACCATCAGATTTTAAATTAAATCTGTGTGTAACAGTCTCTGATTTAACTATTAATATTTATCTACCTATATGAAGTCTCATATTATATTTATAAACAAATGAAATTCAGTAAATCAGTAGTATTGTTGATATTAATTACTTATTCATATTCTAAAGACTTATCCATTAATTAGATGGATAGCTATTAAAGTGATAAGAAGCTGCCAATGTGTCTAATTAGATGTGGAAAGGTAGTAAATTGGGCTCAACATAATTTTTCCCACTAGGATTCATTACTGTTAATGTTTTAAACTATATTTGATATATATATTCTCAAAAAGGCTTATGAAGGCAGTCAATTCTAAAAATCTTGGGCATAGAACAACTGTGCTCAGAAAAATGATGTAGAAGCTGGTGTATATAACCAGATAAATGAAAGTTACACAAATGTCCAAAATATTTTTCTTGATATTGCCTTCTAATAGTCATGATTGAATGACCTTCACATTCTCTTTTGTTGGGAGTGCAAATGAGTAGGCTAAAATACATTATAAACTCTTTGGATGCAATTTTTAGTACTGTGGGATTTTAGAATGATGGCACCCTTGAAACGATATTGGTGGGGAAACACTCTGAAAACCAGTACCTGCATTAACATTTTTAATAAAAATAATTATTAAAATTTCTAAAATAGTGGGCAGTACTACAACTACCTCATTAGTAAGGAAAGAATGTCATTTCTCTACCCTGTGATCTTTTGGCTAAATCCCAACTAATGTTGAACTTTTTTATTGTCATTCAAAATTCCAATTCATAGCTAATTGTTGCTATTTCACCCTCAGTTCTATTTGGCATTGTCAGAGAAATTATTTAAAAGTATTGAAATTCAAGATGCCTGGGGATTAAGTAGAAGAACAAATAATTTCAGTACTCTGTAGGATTTTGAAATTTCTGGCAGATGTTATTTCTAAAAGATGCATTGTTCTAATTGGATATTTTCATTTTAACTGATTTTTACAGCTGATTTTGCCCAGTATATTAAATTCTTGAAGGAGAACAAAATATTCTGTTCTCTTGGAAAAAAATAAACCTAATGGAAATAATGAGCTACTGGACCCATCAAGTTACTTTGTTGTTACGGTAGCTTCAGTTTTTAAAAATAAAAAATAAGATGTGCTGTAAGTTTTGAGTATACTTTTCCTATGAAAATTTTATCTCCTATTGTGCTTAGAATACAATGTACCTGTCTTTAATGTAACACACTTAATTCCATAGGGCAGACACACTCATGAGATTTCTATTTGCAGACAAGAAACCAGAAAAAAGAAAGAATATCTGCCTAGATTTAACTAAAAATATCAAAGCATATGAGGCAACATTTTTTTTTTATAATTCCCAGAAAATGTAAGACTGCCCTAGAGTATTGTTTTCAAAACAGATAGTTCTTTAATTGAAAATAACTATAAAATTTTGCCTAGTGTTGAAAGGTACAAGATCTCAAAATCTGCATCTGCTTGTCAAAGATTCCCATCTGAACTAACGGAACATTATGACAGACTATCAAAAAACATTTTCTTAAGTTAATCTGAATTAATTTTAGAGGCATCAAGTTTTTTTTTTTTTTAATCAGGTTTCTTTAATTCTCTGCAATTGAAAATTTACCTTTTTTTATTCCTCCTGAATTAACTAGAATGTCACCTCTTCATGAATATGCACCTCAGAAGCAGTCTGCACAATGCCTAACATTTACTAAAGAGTTCAAAAATTCTGTATTTTATGAAAATCTCAACTACCATAAACTCTCAAGATGATATATTTTGTAAGTATTAACAATCAGTCAAATGCTCTTTTAAGTTTCTAAGAGCACATTAATGAATAAATCACAGTTCTTATTCTCAAGAAGTTTATGGCTTAACGGGGTGAAAAACAATTCAACAGTTCGTGAGCCATTTTAACATAGAATGACGTGTGATATAGAAATTAGGAGAGTTGCAGAATTTTGTGGGAGCAAAGGGCAACTGTTTTAACCTCAAGGGACCATAGGACGTTCCCCAGAGGAGGCAATTTATAATCTGATTTCTAAAGTATAATTAGGAGAAAGGAAAATGGTGTCAATGGAGGCATATTAGAAGAGGGAAGTACTTCAGTGATGAGCTGTCAAGGTGCCTTAACAACTTTACTGCCATATTGGGGTTAATGCTAAATTGTGCCTGTAGAGAGACCATGGGTTGTTTACATTTCAGTACCTCTTGTGAGCAGACACACCGATTGCTGTGTTCCTAGACTATCTTTTGCAGAATGTATGTAAAATGAACAGCTTTGCAAGATGGACATAGCATTTTCTTCTTGGAGCAAAAGCAGGTTTGTTTATTATTCACTATATTAGTATCTCCTTTTGAACAAAAATCAGACTCATTTGCTGCCCATGATCAAAGATTCAAGGTCCCTAAACTTAGGGTTTCTCTTCTGTGCAATCTACTTGATGGATAGGCATCACGAGGCCCCCTTCATATTCCTCTTTGGGATTCCAGGCTCAGAGAACTGGCTCAAATGCTGTTACTTTCATCCCTACCATTTTTGTAGTTATAAAATTATTTGTCTGTGAATAGAAATCTTGTGTCTTATGTTCAGCATTTATGAAACTGGCAGGCAAACTCGTTAGTTAGCAAGTAGGGCACACTTCAGGTCAATAAAAGTCACAATCTTAAACTCTTTAAAATAATTAGAAAATAGTTTCTCTCTATTTTTCTCCTCAGACACAGATGGAGAAAAAGAAGATTCTGTAACTCTGTTAGTAAGTGAGTGGTTGCTAATTCATTATATGATGATTATTGTGGCTAGAACATAACGATTTTGTTTAGGTAAACAAGTGTTGGTGATTTAGTCGCTAAGTTGTGTCCGACTCTTGTGATCCCACAGGTGGTAGCCTGCCAGGTTCCTCTTATCCATAGGATTCCCCAGGCAAGAATACTGGAGCAGTTTGCCATTTCCTTCTCCAGGAGATCTTCCTGACCCAGAGATTGAACCCAGGTCTCCTGCACTGCAGTCAGATTCTTTTCCAACTGAGCTACTAGGGAAGCCCATGTTATTAAATGAAAAACACTCCTATTTGTTCAAAGTTTAATAAACATATTCTTTGCTACAAAATGTTTTTTTAAACAGATGGACTGTTTATGGAAAAAGTGATGGGAATTATTATGAAATAAGTGGGAACAATGATTATTATTACTAACAACTTTCTTTCTGCTCTGATACTCTTAAAATGAATTGTCAGAAATATTGTCTATAAAATACTTAATGGAAATGAGGATTATTGTAGAAAATATGGCTTAACAGCATATTCATCTACTCATGTCTATTGTTATATGTTATGTACTAAGCACTATTCTAGACATGAGGGACACAGAAATGACTAGGAGACAAATCATTGCTCTCATGGAGCCATAGTCTCACTGAGGGAGAAAGATAATAAGGAAATAGACAGTTGTATACATAATATACCCAGCAGTAATTAACGCTTTGAGTAAAGATAAAACATGTTTAATATATAAAGAATGATAGTAAGAAAGTGTCATTTTTTTAAATAGAATAGTTAGAGAGGACCTCTATGATAAGGTAACATTTGAGCAGAGAACTTTATTAATGTTTCATAATTCTCAGAATACAGGCCTTTCACCTCCTTGGTCAGATTTATCCCTAATTATTTTTCTGATGCAATTTTAAAAGAGATTGGTTTTTACTTTTCCTTTCTGATATTTCATTGTTAGTGTAAAGAAATAGAACAGACTCCAGACATAAATCTTGTATCCTGCTACCTTGCAGAATTCATTTATCAGTTCTAGTAATTTTTGTGTGGAGTCCTGAGAGTTTTCCATATGGTGTGTCTCTGCATATAATGACAACTTTACCTCTCCCCTTCTAAATAAAAGATAGCTTTTATTTATTTTTATTGAATGATGAAGGACTTTAAACATCTGATTACACTGTAATCAATAAAGAAACTTGGTTACAATAACTAGAATCATGACTGATTATAATCTTAACCCTTAAAAACCTTAATTTGTGGCAAAAATCAAGAAGCAAGTAATTGTGAACTGTTTGTCATACCCGAATTTCCTAATTGGAAAACTTATGTTTTCACCTTCCTCTCCTAAGAAGACAAAGGTATGTAAATGTAGACCTGCCCAGCAATTAATGTTCCAATATTGAATCCTGTTTGAACTGACCCAGTTAGTCAGTGAGTTCTCTTCATTTAACTTGGTTTGGTTACAAGTTAAAATCTGAGGAGACTATTTTAAATAGACTTTCCCAAAACACAATTATTCCTATAGAGTTCACCCAAAAACTCTTACCTTATTTATATTTACTTACAATAAATACAACTTCCTATAGAGTTTACCTCAAATAATGCTCAAAATTCTTCAAGCCAGGCTTCAACAATACATGAATCACGAACTTCCAGATGTTCAAGCTGGATTTAGAAAAGCCAGAGGAACCAGAGATCAAATTGCCAACATCCACTGGACCATTAAAAAGCAAGAGAGTTCCAAAAAAACATCTATTTCTGCTTTACTGACTATGCCAAAGCCTTTGACTGTGTGGATCACAATAAACACAGTGGAAAATTCTGAAAGAGATGGGAATACCAGGCCACTTGACCTGCCTCGAGAGATATCTGTATGCAGGTCAGGAAGCAACAGTTAGAACTGGACATGGAGCAACAGACTGGTTCCTAATAGGAAAAGGAGTACGTCAAGGCTGTATATTGTCACCCTGCTTATTTAACTTATATGCAAAGTACGTCATGAGAGACACTGGGCTGGATGAAGCACAAGCTGGAATCAAGATTGCTGGGAGAAATATCAATAACCTCAGATATTCAGATGACACCAACTTATGGCCGAAAGTGAAGAACTAAAGAGCCTCTTGATGAAGGTGAAAGAGGAGAGTGAAAAAGCTGGCTTAAGGCTCAACATTCAGAAAACTAAGATCATGGCATCTGGTCCCATCACTTCATGGGAAATAGATGGGGAAACAGTGGAAACAGTGGCTGGCTTTATTTTTCTGGGCTCCAGAATGACTGCAGATGGTGATTGCAGCCATGAAATTAAAAGACGCTTACTCCTTGGAAGGAAAGTTATGACCAACCTAGACAGCATATTAAAAAGCAGAGACATTACTTTGCCAACAAAGGTCCGTCTAGTCAAGGCTATGGTTTTTCCAGCAGTCATGTATGGATGTGAGAATTGGACTATAAAGAAAGCTGAGGGCCAAAGAATTGATGCTTTTGAACTGTGGTGTTGGAGAAGACTCTTGAGTGTCCCTTGGACTGCAAGGAGTTCCAACCAGTCCATCCTAAAGGAGATCAGTCCTGGGTGTTCATTGGAAGGACTGATGCTGAAGCTGAAACTCCAATACTTTGGCCACCTGATGCGAAGACCTGACTCATTGGAAAAGACCCTGATGCTGGGAAAGATTGAGGGCAGGAGGAGAAGGGGATGACAGAGGATGAGATGGTTCAATGGCATCACTGGCTTGATGGACAAGAGTTTGAGTAAACTCTGGGAACTGGTGATAGACAGGGAGGCCTGGTGTGCTGTGGTTCATGGGGTCGCAAACAGTTGGACATGACTGAGTGAGTGAACTGAACTGAACTGATAGAGTTTACCTAAAAACTCTTATTTATATTTATATATATTACTTGTTTATATTTACTTTCTTCATATCAGGTCATTTTCCTTGCTGACAAATTTGCAACAGATATAATAAAGTCTTATTTAGCCTTAATAAACTGAGATACGATATAATTATTATATTTAACACTGATGACTCTAAAGAGCTCACCATGAACCAATTTTGGCAATGCTATCTGGAGACTGATGCACTTCATATTTATAAACTACACACACACACACACACACACACACACACACACACACACATATCCATATAGACACAGGGATCTCACAGTTTTTCTGCTAGAGATCATAAAGGTTGCTTTCTCTTTTTTGTTTTTCCTTCACTCTCAGGGATTAGATGAAAGTTCCTGAGATTCCTAGGAAGACCATTTATATCTCAAAAGGCACAGAAAGAGGAATACCAATTAATTTTAGAAAGTTGACTTCTAATAGCAAAAGCCCATTTTAGAATGTCAAGAGTCCCATCTTGAACATCTTCAGGGTTTTTTTTTTTTTTCCTCCAAATTTCTAAATAGCTGATTCAGTTTAAACAAATAACAGTATTGGGCAATAATACATATCATCACTTTATATTCACATGCCTCACCTTCAGGGGAACATAAATCAGCATTCAAATTACTAGGACCCCCTAATGAGGGTCAAAACCAGGGAGAGAGAACAGGATTTTAACTCAAGGCACTCTTGAACACACCCAAGATAAAATCCAAATCAATTCCAAAAGGCTCAGTTTGATAAAATAGCAGAGCCATTAGAGGCATTGTTCTTGAAATCTCAAGGTGTACTTAGGTCAAATACCATTAAAATAAAAGGATCATTTTCTTTCAATTATGGGAGGGACACAGTTAGTTGTAGATCTCACAGTTTTGCAAAATATACCCTCAGTTCAGTTTAGCTGCTCAGTCATGTCCGCTCTTTGTGACCCCATGGCCTGCAGCACGCCAGGCTTCCCTGTCCATCACCAACTCCTGGAGCTTACTCAAACTCAAGTCCATTGAGTTGGTGATGGCATTCAGCCATCTCATCGTCTGTCATCCCCTTCTCCTCCTGCCTTCAATCTTTCCCAGCATCAGTCCTCTTTCCAATGAGTCAGTTCTTCAAATTAGGTGGCCAAAATACTGGAGTTTCAGCTTCAGCATCAGTCCTTCCAATGAACACCCAGTACTGATCTCCTTTAGGATTGACTGGTTGGATCTCCTTGCTGTCCAAGGGACTCTCAAGAGTCTTCGCCAACACCACAGTTCAAAAGCATCTATTCTTTGGCACTCAGCTTTTTTCATAGTCCAACTCTCACATCCATACATGACTACTGGAAAAACCACAGCTTTGACTAGACGGACCTTTTTTGGTCAAGTAATGTCTCTGCTTTTTAATATGCTGCCTAGGTTGGTCATAACTTCTCTTCCAAGGAGCAAGTGTCTTTTAATTTCATGGCTACCATCACCATTTGCAGTGATTTTGGAGCCCCCCAAAAGAGTCTGTCACTGTTTCCACTGTTTCCCCATCTATTTGCCATGTAATGATGGGACCAGATGCCATGATTTTCGTTTTTTGAATGTTGAGCTTTAAGCCAACTTTTTCACTTTCCTCTTTCATTTTCATCAGGAGGCTCTTTAGTTTTCCTTTGCTTTCTGCCTTAAGGGTGTCATCTGCATATCTGAGGTTACTGATATTTCTCCCAGCAATCTTGATTCCAGCTTGTGTTTCATTCAGCCAGGCATTTTGCATGATGTAATCTGCATATGAGTTTAATAGCAGGGTGACAGTATACAGCCTTGACGTACTCCTTTCCTGCCCTTTCCTGATTTGGTAACAGTCCATTGTTCCATGTCCAGTTCTAGCTGTTGCCTCTTGACCTGCATACAGATTTCTCAGGAGGCAGGGCAGGTGGTCTGATATTCTCATCTCTTTCAGAATCTTCCACATTTTGTTGTGATCCACACGAGGGCTTTGGCATAGTCAGTAAAGCAGAAGTAGATGTTTTTCTGGAACTCTTTTGCTTTTTTGATGATCCAGCAGATGTTGGTAATTTGATCTCTGATTCTTCTGCCTTTTCTAAAACCAGCTTGAACATCTGGAAGCTCATGGTTCATGTACTGCTGAAGCCTGGCTTGGAGAATTTTGAGAATTACATTGCTAGCGTGTGAAATGAGTGCAATTGTGTGGTAGTTTGAACATTTTTGGCATTGTCTTTCTTTGGGATTGGAATGAAACTGACCTTTTCCAGTCCTGTGGCCACTGCTGAGTTTTCCATATTTGCTGGCATACTGAGTGCAGCACTTTGAAACATTATCTTTTAGGATTTGAAATAGCTGACCTGGAATTCCATCACCTCCACTAGCTTTGTTCATAGTGATGCTTCCTATGCCCCACTTGACTTTGCATGCCAGGATGTCTGGCTCTAGGTGAGTGATCACACCTTTGTGGTTATCTGGGTCATGAAGATTTTTTTGTATAATTCTTCTGTGTATTCTTGCCACCTCTTCTTAATATCTTCTGCTTCTGTTAGGTCCCTATCATTTCTGTCCTTTATTGTGCCCATCTTTGCAGGAAGTGTTCCCTTGGTATCTCTAATTTTCTTGGAGAGAAAATATACCCTAGGAGGACTATAAGCTAGAACAAAGTTTTGACCACTCCAGCAAGGTATCTCTTCTGTTTCTTCTAAGTATGCTCTAGCTTTCATGGGCTGGGCAATTATGAAACAGGAAGGAAGGGGACAGGGCACAAGTTTTGAAAGAATGACAAAACCTGAGAACAAAATAAATGCATTAGAATCAAGTGGGTCCAAGATGGCAGAAAAATCAACTTCAACTAGACCATTATCCTCAATCACCAAGCTAAACAACACAGCAAAGAGTGGGCAGTGGTCCAATTCCTGGAAATCTCCACCCTTTCCTGAAAACAGTTGCAATAATCCTCCCACTCATTAGCCTATGAAATTACCCAGCCTATAAAAACTAACTGCCAAATTTTGCTGCTGCTCTTGCCTTCTGTGATGGCCCACACTCTGTCAGTCTCTCTGAGTAAATTCACTTATTACCTATCACTGATTTTTTTTTTTTTTCCTGTGATGGGACATCAAGAACCTGAACTTCATTAGGTCCTGAAACCAGGTCTGTGATCTCTGTTAGAAGATTATGGGTTTTGGCCAGGTTTGAGTCCCAGCCATGTGGGCTCAAGCCCCAAACAGGGTTTTGGCCGGGTTCAAGTCATGACCATGTGGGTTTGATTCCCAAACTGGGTTTTGGCTGGATTCAAGTCCAAGCACATGGGTTGAAGTCCCAATCTGAGGTAAACAGTTTCAACTGGATGTCCTACTAAGGAACTCAAAAATGAAACTAAAGTCCCACACCATCCTCTAGTGGATACTACTAGGATACTAGTAGTATCTCGTCCTTCTTTCCTGATGAAAATAACTCACTGTCTGGGCCTTAATAGGACTTGGCATATACAGCATATTTCATGCCTAGCTCTCCTCATACATTCTACAATAGCCAAGGGACAGGAGTAGTAGGTACAACCCCTTAATTTGGCCAAGTGATGGGACAGGAAACTATTACACAAAAGAACAGGGAAAACACTTCATCCTCATTGATGACCCCATGTAAGCACTTCCACAGAGCTAGGTGGCCAGTCACAGAGGCCATTTTCAACATTTCCTGGCCAACTAACATAATGTCACCTTGAGTTAGAAATTGCTAGGCAGTCAGTGTAGGACTCTGAGATCTTGGCCTTGTTTTCAATAAACAGCTCACTCCATTAGCCTAAAGCTATACCTTTTGTCCCCAATTCTTGGAATGTGTCCTTGGTCTTATAAGTTATTAGCACTTAGATCCAGTTCAGTTCAGTTTAATCACTCAGTTGTAACTGACTCCTTGTGAACCCATGAATTACAGCACGCCAGGCCTCCCTGTCCATCACCAACTCCCAGAGTTTACTCAAACTCATGTCCATTGAGTCGGTGATGCCATCCAGCCATCTCATCCTCTGTCGTCCCCTTCTCCTCCTACCCCCCAATCCCTCCCAGCATCAGGGTCTTTTCCAATGAGTCAACTCTTCGCCTGTTAAATGACATGACAATTTCAAGGCCAGTGTAAAAGGTCAAACTGTAGGCAGCAGCCCAATTTCTGGAAATTCCTGCTCCTCCTCCATAATAGATATTTATTCTATTCATTAGCATATTAAGTTACCCAGCTTATAAAAACTAACCCCCACAGCCCAGGACCACTCTCACCTTCTGAGACACACTCAGTTCAGTTCAGTTCAGTCATTTAGTCGTGTCCGACTCTTTGCGACCCCATGAATCGCAGCATGCCAGGCCTCCCTCTCCATCACCAACTCCCAGAGTTTACTCAAACCCATGTCCATCAAGTCAGTGATGCCATCCAGCCATCTCATCCTCTGTCATCCCCTTCTCCTCCTGCCCTCAATCTTTCCCAGCATCAGGGTCTTTTCCAATGAGTCAGTTCTTCGCATCAGGTGGCCAACATACTGGGGTTTCAGCTTCAGCATCAGGCCTTCCAATGAACACCCAGGACTGATCTCCTTTAGGATGGACTGGTTGGAACTCCTTGCAGTCCAAGGGACTCTCAAGAGTCTTCTCCAACAACCACAGTTCAAAAGCATCAATTCTTTGGTGCTCAGCTTTCTTCAGAGTCCAACTCTCACATCTATATATGACCACTGGAAAAACCACAGCCTTGACCAGACGGACCTTTGTTGGCAAAGTAATGTCTCTCCTTTTTAATATGCTATCTAGGTTGGTCATAACTCTCCTTCCAAGGAGTAAGTGTCTTTTAATTTCATGGCTGCAGTCACCATCTGCAGTGATTTTGGAGCCCCAAAAAATAAAGTCTGACACTGTTTCCAGTGTCTCCCCATCTTTTTCCCATGAGGTGGTGAGACAGACTACATTCTGCCTAATGTATCTCCTCAAATATAAGTTACTTACTTACATTAAACATCAGTTGCTGTCACTTTACTATGGCTCTCTCAAGGACCCTCACTTGGCAGCCTGTCCCAGGGACTTGTCCAAGACCTGAGACATGCCTGTTCCCTTGTGTCCCATTTTTCTGCAGCACTTACTTCCTGACAACTCGGCACTCACAGAAGTTTCCTCAGTCTCCTAGCTGGCTCGACCAACTGTTGGGCTGCTCATTGTGGGCCTGCAAGCCCTGTACTTGTACTTCAGTCTAGAAAGAAGTCCAATTTCTAGACTGAGGAAAGAGCCCAGAGTCAGCAACATCATTGGTTTAATGGATGGGGGCAGGGAGGGGGCTTACTTGTTTGAAGAAAGGTCTGGAGTAACATCCCACCATGTGGCAAGACAGAGGCGGCCTCAGTCTTCAGTGCCAAGGGAGGGGAGATCACCTGTTATAGCAGAAATTGACATCAGGAGAAGGAAATGGCAATCCACTCCAGTATTTTTGCTTGGCAAATCCCATGGATAGAGGAGCCTGGTGGGCTACAGTCCATGGGGTTGCAAAGAGTCAGACACAACTGAATGACTTTCACTTCACTTCTCTTACCTCATTCGTTACCAGAGAAACCAGCAGAGCAGCATGCCCCTCACTGCCCTTATGATAAGCTATAATAGTGGAGAGACTCTGATCTAAAGCTAGAATGATCGTTAGCTGGAGACAGGGCAAGTGTGTAGGAAGTAAACAGTGAAGTTATTTACTGGTTTACAGTTTTATTTTTTTCTTGGCAAAATTTTTGGAACTAAGTCAGGTTGACATAGTGATCTACAGTCTCTTCTAAGTCATAGTGACACAGATGCCTTCAATTCTTAGTTCTTAATTGCTGTCATTCATCATCCCAGGCTGGAGGATAGATCATTATTTTCTGGGGAAACAATTGGTCCAGTTCTATACTGTTTTTTTGTAAAGTCATGGCAAGTTGCTAGTGGTAGTTATTTCAACTACTACATATATTAGGTTTTCTTGTTCTTTTTGTAAGATGATCACTTAATGGATGGTGACTGTAAAATAGGGTGTAAGATGTTGGAATGAACTGTGCCACTCAGAAAAATATTAGAGGCATGATTATTAGAGTTTGTAGACTTTTAACCCTAAATCCAAGAGTGTTTAAACTAAACCAAGAAAACAAATCCCAGTTTCATTCTGAAGAACCTACACAACTAGATATGAAAATATTAGCCAAGTCAATTTCATGATTTCTTCATTGGTTTTTCATCTTCTTGGTAATTTTAAACGCCTCATAAAGTCTGCAGAGGTGAAAATGCAACAATTTCTTTTTCCCCCTCAAATGGCATTTCAACAACCTCAAGAGGCCAATATTCTGTCTAGGGCTCTTCTGTTCCAAATCATCATATATCCAATCTCATGTACTTCCTAGTGAGATTGTCTAGATCCATGGCAGGTAGGAGCTTCTTCACATTCTGTGTCTCCTTTAAAGCATGAAATGAAAACTCCTGGTGACAGAACAAAGCTCTCTGGAATTTCTATTGAATGATTAAGATTTTGAACTTCAAACTGAGGCCCAATTTTTTTTTCTTCTTCTTCTTCTTGTACCATGTTAAGAAGTGAGCTCTTTTTCAAAGAAGGAGAAATAGGATGTCAAAATGGATCCTGCATTATCTCAGAGATCACTTTACTGAGATAACTAGACCATGTCTAGTTTTTTGAAAGTAGCCAATAGGTTGTTGTTGTTTATATTATTATCACTGTATATTTAATATCAGGTTTGGAGTCTATCCAATGATGTGGTCTTTTGTAAAATATCCCTATGGGATATCTCAATTTCATTGCATGGTCTCAGCCCCATTTAGAAGTAGTTGAGTGCTAGGCAGAAGATTATGGGCTTTCCAAGAACCCACCTGCCAATGCAAGAGACATGATACTTGGGTTCAGTCCCTGGGTTGGGAAGATCCCCTGGAGAAGGGAACAGCTGCCCATTCCAGTATTCTTGCCTGGAAAATCTCATGGACAGAGGAGTCTGGCAGGCTACAGTCCATGGGGTTGCAGAGTCGAATATGACTGAAGCAACATAGCATACAGAGGTTATAAAGCAGAGACATGACTGAATAGGTAAATGGTTAGATCTGATAGAGAAACAGACTTATATAAGAAGCCTTTTTTGTAAGGTCTGTAAATGTGATAAAGGTAAAACACAAGCTATCTATCTCCTGTTTTTTTTCTGAGGCAAATTGTGAAAGCTGGTTACAGAGTTCTTTTATTACAAATGAATCTTGGCTGTTGTTTCAGTGGAAGCAGAAAGCAGAACTATCTTCCTTTATAGATATTTTATGATGGGGGTTTTACAATTTTTTATTTCCTGGATTATTATGTTATCTACTAGGTTAAAAAGTCATGTCATAGTTGAGTTCAATTACTGATGAAAACAATTGTGTTTTTACAAGGGATTTATACTTAAGGGAGCTGGTTGGCACTCAGAGGTAAATGTACAACAATCCAACAGCCAGTTTAATTGTACCTTTTGTTTGAATCATGAAAAGATTACAACCAAGGATTGGACTCACACCAAGGAGTATATGAGGTTTCAAAAAGAAAGGTAAAGTGTAGAATCTATAAATATTATTCTTAAGAAAAAAGAAAACATGTTTTTGTAAAAATCCAAAATCTTACTCCAGCAGAGGATTGAAATCATTCAGGAAGATAAAGAACAGAGACATGAAGATTAAAGTAAGACAATCTGAAGCCTTGGTGAACTAGATCTTGTCCTGCAATTTGGGTACATGTTGTCTTCATCCTGCAGTTTGTTCCTTGGTATGAAGATCTTGATTGATGAAATCTCCTTATGACTGTCTGCTTCTGAAGTATTCTAAAATCGCTCAGTGGAATTCCAGGTATTGAAATATGATGGAGCCAAAGCAAAAACGATATCCAGTTGTGGTTGTGACTGGTGATAGAAGCAAGGTCCGATGCTATAAAGAGCAATATTGCATAGGAACCTGGAATGTTAGGTCCAAGAATCAAGGTAAGTTGGAAGTGGTCAAACAGGAGATGGCAAGAGTGAACGTCGACATTCTAGGAGTCAGGGAACTAAAATGGACTGGAATGGGTGAATTTAACTCAGATGACCATTATATCTACTACTGTGGGCAGGAATCCCTTGGAAGCAATGGAGTAGCCTCATAGTCTACAAAAGAGTCCAAAATGCAGTACTTGGATGCAATCTCAAAAACAACAGAATGATCTCTGTTCATTTCCAAGACAAACCATTCAATATCATGGTAATCCAAGTTTATGCCCCAACCAGTAACACTGAAGAAGCTGAAGTTGAACAGTTCTATGAACACCTACAAGAGTTTTTAGAACTAACACTCAAAAAAGATGTCCTTTTCATTATGGGGGACTGGAATGCAAAAGTAGGAACTCAAGAAATACCTGGAGTAACAGGCAACTTTGGGCTTAGAGTACAGAATGAAGCAGGAAAAGGCTAATAGCGTTTTGCCGAGAGAACACACTGGTCATAGCAAACACCCTCTTCCAACAACACAAGAGAAGACTCTACATGTGGACATCACGAGATGGTCAACACCGAAAGCAGACTGATTATATTCTTTGCAGCCAAAGATGGAGAAGTTCTATACAGTCAGCAAAAAGAAGACCAGGAGATGACTATGCCTCAGATCATGAACTCCTTATTGTCAAATTCAGGCTTAAATTGAAGAAAGTGGGGAAAACACTAGACCATTCAGGTATGACCTAAATCAAATCGCTTATGATTATACAGTGGAAGTGAGAAATAGATTTAAGGGACTAGATCTGATAGACAGAGTTCCTAATGAACTATGGATGGAGGTTTGTGACATTGTACAGGAGACAGGGATCAAATAATCCCCAAGAAAAAGAAACGCAAAAAGGCAAAATGGCTGTCTGAGGAGGCCTTACATATAGCTGTGAAAGGAAGAGAAGTGAAAAGCAAAGGAGAAAAGGAAAGATATAAGCATTTGAATGCACAGTTCCTAAAAATAGCAAGGAGAGATAAGATAGCCTTCTTCATTGATCAATGCAAAGAAATAGAGGAAAACAATAGATGGGAAAGACTAGAGATCTCTCCAAGAAAATCATAGATACCAAGGGAAAATTTCATGCAAAGATGGGCTCAATAAAGAACAGAAATGGTGTGGACCTAATGGAAGCAGAAGATATTAAGAAGAGGTGGCAAGAATACACAGAAGAACTATACAAAACAGATCTTCAGGACCCAGATAATCACGATGGTGCGACCACTCACCTAGGGCCAGACATCCTGGAATGTGAAGTCAAGTGGGCCTTAGGAAGCATCACTACGAACAAAGCTAGTGGAGATGATAGAATTCCAATTGAGCTATTTCAAATCCTGAAAGATGATGCTGTGAAAGTGCTGCACTCAATATGCCAGCAAAGTTGGAAAACTCAGCAGTGGCCACAGGACTGGAAAATGTCAGTTTTCATTCCAATCCCAAAGAAAGGCAATGCCAAAGAATGCTCACACTACTGCACAATTGCACTCATCTTACATGCTGGCAAAATAATGCTCAAAATTCTTCAAGCCAGGCTTCAGCAATACGTGAACCATGAACTTCCAGATGTTCAAGCTGGTTTTACAAAAGGCAGAGGATCCAGAGATCAAATTGCCAACATCCACTGGATCATTGAAAAAGCAAGAGAGTTCCAGAAAAACATCTATTTCTGCTTTATTGACTATGCCAAACCTTTGACTATGTTTGTCACAATAAACTGGAAAATTCTGAAAGAGATGAGAATACTAGACCACCTGACCTGCCTCTTGAGAAACCTGTATGCAGGTCAGGAAACAACAGTTAGAACTGGACATGGAACAACAGACTGGTTCCAAATAGGAAAAGGAGTATGTCAAAGGTGTATATTGTCATCCTGCTTATTTAACTTCTATGCAAAGTATATAATGACAAACGCTGGGCTGCAAGAAGCACAAGTTGGAATCAAGATTGCCGGGAGAGATCAACAACCTCAGATATGCAGATGACACCACCCTTAAGGCTGAAAGGAAGAAATAAAGAGCCTCTTGATGAACGTGAAAGAGGAGAGTGAAAAAGTTGGCTTAAAACTCAACATTCAGAAAACTAAGATCATGGCATCTGGTCCCATCACTTCATGGCAGATAGATGGGGAAACAGTGGGAACAATGTCAGACTTTATTTTGGGGGGCTCCAGAATCACTGCAGATGGTGATTGCAGTCATGAAATTAAAAGACGCTTACTCCTTGGAAGGAAAGTTATGACCAACCTAGACAGCATATTAAAAAGCAGAGACATTACTTTGCCAACAAAGGTCCATCTAGTCAAGGCTATGGTTTTTCCAGTGGTCATGTATGGATGTGAGAGTTGGACTGTGAAGAAAGCTGAGCACAGAAGAATTGATGCTTTTGAACTGTGGTGTTGGAGAAGACTCTTGAGAGTCCCTTGGACTGCAAGGAGATCCAACCAGTCCATCCTAAAGGAAATCATTCCTGGGTGTTCAATGGAAGGACTGATGTTGAAGCTGAAACTCCACTACTTTGGCCACTTGATGCAAAGAACTGACCCATTGGGAAAGACCCTGATGCTGGGAAAGATTGAGGGCAGGAGGAGAAAGAGACAACAGAGGATGAGACGGTTGGATGGCATCACTGACTCAGTGGACATGAGTTTGGGTGAACTCCGGGAGTTGGTGATGGACAGCAAAGCCTGGCATGCTGCAGTTCATGGGGTCGTGAAGAGTTGGACATGACTGAGTGACTGATATGAGCTAAACTGAATATCTATAACCTTTTATTTTATTATTTGATGTCATTTTTATTTTGGAATAAATCATATTGGTAGAAATGAGATTAAAAAAAGTATATGTATAATGAAACCTTATAGTCTCATTGTTTCATTCAAAAGTTGATATGGAATTTTTAGATCAAACAAAATGTTGGTGAACATTTATTATTCACTATGGAGACCATAATGATATATAATCTTCTAAAGAAGCTTAAATCATTACCTATTTCGAAAGTTACCAGACACTTACGGCCTGTGGAAGGCACATAAGGTTAAATGATACTGTGTCAGGTTAATTTTGCTCATTCTTAATCCCAGATTTTCTTTTTCATGTACAAAAATGACATCATTGGTGTTAATGAATCGGATCCATTAGCAACTGAGGAATTTAGCAAATAAATGATGCCAGTTTTACCAAAAGGTTATTTGACACTTAAAATAGGAAATCAATGAAATTTTTATAATGGTTTTTCTTTTAAACAAAATATTCTTTTCATGGAATCAAAGTAAATCTTTTGGAATCTCATCCTGTAAAAGAAGATATATTTAGTATTATTAAATTGCTATTGTAAATTAAGTCTAAAAGTTAAGACCTAGGTTTAAAGCTTTTGAGTTGATAATGCTAGTAAAAGCATATGGGTATAGTACAGTGTTGTTACAAGAAGATGGCTATCAACTCAAGAAAGCTACAAAATATGGAAATGCATTTGGGCTATGTCATGGTACACACAAATGTCCAAATATATAATTTTCTAAAACATATACATACTTTGAATAACTAACTGTCTGTGACAAAGCTGATGTCAAGTAGAATTAAATGCTGAAGCATGTCAGTAAGTATTTTTCTTTATTGCGCAGTATCATTCAGAGCTTTGAAATATTTGAGCCTTTGAAAGACTATTTGTCATTAACTGTATCTTACCATGGTATTGAATTTTTAAATAAGTGATATCTCCAAATCTTGGTTGCACTTTACCAAAAATCAATGAAGAATCTTTAAATATTTAACAAACAGAACTCTTAAGAGTCTCTGTCTTTTGAAACTTTTAAGAATTGCAGTTATTTAAAACAAAGCTAACAAGAAGAAAGACTTGGAAATGTATCCATAAAAAACAAATTGAGAAGAGAAGAAATTAAATGATGGGAGTTCAAACAGCAGGTAAGACTTAGTTTGAAATTCTATAATTGTATTTGGAATAAGCTGATTTTGATAGAGCTCTCACTTTTCACTGGCTAATTTAGATTCTATACAAGAATGGAAAGATGCTAAGAAGGCCTATAGTTTTGTAAGACCTAAACTTGGTAAAACATCTAAAGCAATTATAAATATAGATAACTTACTTGACAACATTTTCATCTAAAAATTTTTGCTTGAGATAAATGTTCTGATTTCAGGTAAAAATGATATGCTTAGGGAAATATTTACCATGAAATATTTACTCATTTAAATATCAGGATTGAGAATATCCTCTATTTAGCAGAACTGCTTTGAGCTTATCAGTTTTCCTATTTCTGTAGAGAGAATATCTCCTTAGTGAAAAGTATTGTGATTATAGAAAATATTCTATTGAAGTTATCAACAGTATCAAATTTATTAGCCCTCTATTTCATTTTGAAGAAGATTACAGAGAATTTCAAAAAAACATTAAATAAGGAGACAATTAAAAATACATTTTTAAGGAAATAGAAACAGTGATATGGTGTTGGGACAGAGAACAACTAAGGAACTGATTAAAAGTATTTGCTTAAGTACCCGTAGCATTGCTGCTGTTGACAATTTTTTGTATTCTGATAATCAAGTAGCTTCTCCCTTTATCAAACACTTGTATGAGTTATCTCTATTTTCTAAATAGAGTTTTAATTTTGAAAATATTTTTAAATAGAATTTTATAAAGCACTAGCACAATAAGGAAATGGCAACCCACTCCAGTGTTCTTGCCCGGAGAATCCCAGGGACCGGGGAGCCCGGTGGGCTGCCGTCTATGGGGTCGCACAGAGTCAGACAGGGCTGAAGTGACTTAGCAGCAGCAGCACAATAAAGCCAAATTGTCAACAAGCAAGTAACTTTCCAAAAATTAATAACGGTATAGTTATTTCAGAGACTTATATTCACTCTTAAAATCGTTTCCGTTCGAACAGTAGATGACATCCTCTCTCCAGGAAATGGTAGGAAACAAAGTTAAAACGCAGCCTGTGTGCGACCGTGAAGTCGCTTCAGTCATGTCCGATTCTTTGCAACCCTACGGACCGTAGCCCACCAGGATCCTCTGCCCACGGGGTTCTCCAGGCGAGAACGCTGGAGTGCTGCCATGCCCTCCTCCAGGGAATCTTCCCCACCGGGGCCAGGGATCCAGTCTGCGTCTCTTAAGTCTCCTGCGTTGGTAGGTGGGTTCTTTACTGCTAGAGCCCCTGGGAAGCCCCAGAAGGTAGGCAGGGGTGACAAATTATGAAGGATGCTGAAGGTGAGGGTAAGGAGTTTGGATTCTGTGGGAGAGAAGACTAGGAAAGGATTATTTCTGTCACATATTTTAGGTGCAGGAAATTGAGCTAAAATTGATTTACCCTATGCCTTGAATAGTCTTTTTTAATACCATAAGGTTCTATTTTGAACATGAGGATAATAGTGATGACCATGAAGCTCTTCCAACTTTTAATTGGTTGTAGAATCACATACTTTTAAGAAGAGTAAACTTTTCTTGAAAGCTTACTGTATTTTATAAGTTTAGTTTATCACAATGGTGAAATGCCAACACCTTTTCAGTAAATATAATTTTAATCTTATACCACGTCTTTACAGTCTGGAAAGAGCTTCCATGCATTTAGTCAAAATGTGGTATCCAGACCTGAATTCAATTCACCGTTTCCCGTCTTCCCTATCTGGCTGATTGGATTTAAGGGATTTGAAAATTCTTTTCTTTATTCTTTGTCCGAATAATCTTCTCCTTCAGGTGTCTGTTTCACTCTTGTGTGTGGCCTCAACATAAATGTGGTGTTCATTCTTATCCAGCAACCTCTCCAACATTCTTTTGCTTAATGTTTTTTACTACATGTTTGATCCATGAGAAATTATCAATATTTGAGCTACAAAAATAACAATTTCAAAAGTTTTAACCTGTTGCATCTCCCCTTGCTTATCCTCCTTCTCTCAGATACTGAGATCACTTATCTCTGTTCCTTCTTCTCCAGTTAGTTCTATGGCATCATTTCATCCAAACAGTTTTTATTATTTTAACATCCTGGGGATTTCATATTACATTAGATTGAATTCATATTATATTAGATTATTAGTAAGCAACATTACTGAGCACTTTCTACATGCCACATATTTTCTACGAGCTTTCCAAGTATCAACTCATTTACTTCTTCAAAAAACCCAATGAAGCAGACACTGTTATTATCTTCATTTTATAAATGATGAAACAGTTACTGATGGTTAATGCAATGTTGCCACAATCATACAGATATTAAATATCCAAGTTGGAATTTGAACCCAAGCAGTCAGACACTGTTATTATCTTCATTTTATAAATGATGAAACAGTTACTGATGGTTAATGCAATGTTGCCACAATCATACAGATATTAAATATCCAAGTTGGAATTTGAACCCAAGCAGTCCTTATTACTATTGCCATACTACTCTTTGTAATTAATAAAGGTGGAGAGGGGGATTGGGAATTAACACAATATAGGACACAATAGGGCAAAAGCAGTAATTCTAATGAAGGGGATAAAAATAAGCTATTTTTAAAAAAAGACTGACATGTCTCAACTTTAGCTTATTTCTGGCAAACATAATGATCATAGAGGAGTTTTTAAATGATGGAGAACTTTGGGGACCTGACTTCTGCAGGACGTTGTGGAGGTGCTGCAATATGTCGAAGCATACTTTTGAAAACAGCTCCATCCAGAGATATTTTGAAAACTGTGTAGGAGAAGAGTAGGGGCACTGAGGTAAAGAACTAAGAGGAAGAAGGAAAGGGAATGTGTACAATTCAGTAATCCGAGGTACTTTTCAGGGACATTCTCGCTCAAGGTACCAAGGATCTAGGGGACAAGAGTTGAGGAAAGTTCTTAAGTAACAAAAGCCCACACAGGACCGGGTCATATAGATGCCCTGAGTTCCTCATAGAGACATTCCAGAGGCACTCCCACTTACTATCTAGGTTCCATATTTGCTGGTGCAGCTGGAAGTTTCTACATTGTTGCAGATTATTGATGCTCACCACAATCAGTTGGAATGACGTTCTAACTGTGATCATTATGGCACTGCTAAGAAAATCTTATCACACTTTCAAAATAATCATATTGCAAAGATCCCCAATTTATGCATTATGTTGTTAATATAAGGTAATGTAAAATTCTAAGAAAATAGTAATACTCCTAATAGATAATTTCATATATTTATAGGGCAAGCTAGAAAATAGGTTTGACATGAATGTTGACTCTTTCAATGTGGGTAAATTGAATATGTATAACTAATTGTGTAAAAGTTTAATTTCTTGTGGCCTTATAGCATATAAATCAGTTGTAATCTTTTATTTTTTATTTTTATTTTTTTTTCTTTTTTTTAATCTTATATATTGTAATCTTATATATTTTCAGTTCATATATAACTGTAGCAAAAGTGACATAAAGAGTCTTAAAATGAAGAGATTTTTTTCCCCATGATCCAATTAGATAAAAAGTAGTTGCTCTGTAATAAGAAAATATTCCACTTTTAGCCTGAGTCCGTAGGAGCTTAAAATCTTAACAATGATAGGTGCACCAAATAATACTAACTTAAGAGTTTTTTCTATTTGTGCAAGATCAAGAGAAGGTAAATTCTCAAGTTACGTAGAGTCCTAGATTCCTTGAAAGTTTGGGGGTCTTTTACAGGCAAAGTTTATTCATTGACTTTAAATCACGTATTTCCTACTGTCTAAGACAACTTATGAAAGTGAAAGAGGAGAGTGAAAAAGTTGGCTTAAAGCTCAACATTCAGAAAACTAAGATCATGGCATCCGGTCCCATCACTTCATGGCAGATAGATGGGGAAACAGTGGCTGACTTTATTTTTCTGGGCTCCAAAATCACTGCAGATGGTGACTGCAGCCATGAAATTAAAAGATGCTTACTCCTTGGAAGGAAAGTTACAACCAACTTAGATAGCATGTTAAAAAGCAGAGACATTGCTTTGCCAACAAAGGTCTGTCTAGTCAAGGCTACGGTTTTTCCAGTGGTCATGTATGGATGTGAGAGTTGAACAATAAAGAAAGCTGAGCGCTGAGGAATTGATGCTTTTGAACTGTGGTGTTGGAGAAGACTCTTGAGAGTCCCCTGGACTGCAAGGAGATCCAACCAGTCCATCCTAAAAGAGATCAGTCCTGGGTATTCATTGGAAGGACTGATGTTGAAGCTGAAACTACAATACTTTGGCTACCTGATGTGAAGAGCTGACTCATTGGAAAAGACCCTGATGCTGGGAGGGATTGGGGGCAGGAGGAGAAGGGGATGACAGAGGATGAGATGGCTGGATGGCATCACCGACTGGATGGACATGGGTTTGGGTAGACTCTGGGAGTTGGTGATGGACAGGGAGGCCTGGCATGCTGCGATTCATGGGGTTGCAAAGAGTCGGACACAACTGAGCGACTGAACTGAACTGAACTGAACTGAGAGGGTCTCTGGGATCTGAGAACTTGCATTTCTAAATTTCCAGGTGATAAATTTTCCCATACAGTATTGAGATATGAGGAAGTCATCCTGCTTACACACAAGTTAAGTTTTATACTAACTAGAACAGTCTTTTTGTGGCCTATTGAACATACATTGGACATCTGCTTTAATTACTAGAGAAAAGGGCACATTCACCAGAAGTAAAGAAAGTCTATGTTAAAAATTATGATTAAATGGCTCTCTCCCTGGGATGCCAATGCTAGTACTCCTTTGATGATAAGGCTCCTTTCCCAGGTGCCAAGGCCACACTGACTTGCTGTGTAAGTGCTGGTCTATTTTCTTTTTTTTTAACCTTGAAGAAATGTACTCCTGACTTGTTTAATGTTCTTTGTTCTAACAAGAGGTAAAACTGTGCTAAAAGCCAAGTTTCTCTGTAGTAGTTTCTTAGAGTAATCTAGGAAACTGGCTCCATGCTATAGTCCTCAGTTTTGCTCAAACAAAACTCTCTTCTATTCTTATTATTGACTGTTTATTGATTATTTTTATTGACATAGGTGATATTAATATTAATATTGACAGGGCAGAGGCCATACTTTGAGAATCACTGTCAAAAGCAGTAGTAAAACATAATGAAACAACAATAACAAAACAATCTTTCTGTTTGTAGCCATTGTTCATTTACTGTTTAGCTGCTAAATTGTGTCTGACTCTTTTGTGACCCCATGGGCTATAGCTCTCTAGGCTGTTCTGTCCATAGGATTTTCCAGGCAAGAATACTAGAGTGGGTTCCATTTGTTTCTTCAGGGGATCTTCCTGACCCAGGAATTGAACCTGTGTCTCCTGCTTGGGAGGCAGATTCCTTACCGCTGAGTCACCAGGGAAACCTTGCATCCATTCAGTTCAGTTCAGTCGCTCAGTCATGTCCAACTCTTTCGACCCCATGAACCGCAGCATGCCAGGCCTCCCTGTCCATCACCAACTCCTGGAGTCCACCCAAACCGATGTCCATTGAGTCAGTGATGCCATCCAACAATCTCATTCTCTGTCGTCCCCTTCTCCTCCTGCCCTCAATCTTTCCCAGCATCGGGGTCTTTTCAAATGAGTTAGCTCTTCGCATCAGGTGGCCAAAAGTATTGGAGTTTCAGCTTCAACATCAGCCCTTCCAATGAACACGCAGGACTGATGATCTCCGTTAGAATGGACTGGTTGGATCTCAGGAGTCTTCTCCAACACCACAGTTCAAAAGCATCAATTCCTCTGTGCTCAGTTTTCTTTATAGTCCAACTCTCACATCCATACATGACCACTGGAAAAACCATGGCCTTGACTAGACAGACCCTTGCTGACAAAATAATGTCTCTGCTTTTTAATATGCTGTCTATTAAGTTCAGTCTATTTCAAAACCAGCTTATAGACAAAGTTGGGTGGATAAGAAGGTTTACGGCAACTTTATTTGGAGAAGCAAAACATACTTATAAACAGGGGACTGGAAAGCCATGGTGTATCCCTAAAATGGAATATTTTATAGTCACTAAAATTATATACATATATAGCTTGTAAATATTTCCAAATTATAAAAATCAAGTAGCTCAGCAGTTTACTTTTTTTTTTGGTAAATAAACACATGCTGTATTTAAATTTAAATCACATGGAAGAAAATATAAGAATAGGTTAACAGGGGTTATATCCTGTTATATCCTGAAGTCAGATGGTAGAATCTGTAGAGGGAATTTGAAACTTTAAAATTTATATTCTCTCAGAACTCTTTGATTAACTTATTTGTATTAAAGAAAGAGCAGTAGTTTAAAAACTCTGGGCCTTTGTGTATGGTATTCCACCTAAGCTTAATGCTCTTCTACCTCTTCTTTGCCTGAAAAAATAGCAACCTGCTCAAGTATCTAATCTTCTTTATGGAATTTTCTCCAAGCCTTTTCTCATTCAGGGATCCCACTATTGTGGGTTGAATTGTGTCCCTCCCAAATTCCTATATTGAAGTCTTAACCCTTAGGATATATTTGGAGATGGGATGTTTAAGAGGGAATTAAAATAAAATGAGGTTACATGGGTGAGTCCTAATCTAATATGACTGGGCTCCCAAGAAGAAGAGCTTAGGACACAGAGGAAAAGTCATGTGAGGAAACAGGGAGGAGGCAGCCATCTGTAGGCCAACAGAGAGAGGCCTCAGAGAACACCACATCTGCCGACCCCTTGATCTTGGACTTGGAGCCTCCAGAGCTGAGAAAATAAGTTTCTACTGTTCAGCTTACCCAGTCTGTGCTACTCTCCTATAGCAGTCCCAGGAAATAATACACCCACAGGGCGTGGTTCATATCACTCCTGAAATACTTGCCACAGCACTTTTTAATGTGCTTATATTTCCTGTTATCCAGTAGATTATAACATCTTTGATTAGTTTTCTATTGCTGTCATAACAAAGTGCCACAAACTTAGTGGCTAAAAACAGCTCTTATTTATTTTCTTAGCGGTCCAATACCATTCTCATAGAGCTAAATTCAAGGGGTCAGCATATTTCTGAAGGCTCTAGGTGATGATCCATTTCCTTGCCCATACAGAATTCATTTCCTTGTAGTTGTAGGACTGAGGTATCTTGTCTTTGCTGGCTGTCAGCTGGAAGCTACCCTTAGTTCCTAAATACCCACTTCATCTCAACCAACAACACAGAGGTGACTCCTTCTCATGGCCATTTCTTTGATGTCATTGCATTTCTAACTGTAGCCAAAAGGTTCTCTGCTTTGAAAAAGTCATGCGATTAGATTGGATCCACCGAAATAATCCAGAATAGTCTCTTCATCTCAAGGTTTATTGTTAACTGCATTTACAAAGTTGTGGGGTCTTTTATTTACTATATCAGGTACCATATTCACAGGTTACAGGAACTCAGCCATGGATACTTCAAAATTTAAGGGCATATTTCATTCACTGTTTGCATTTTTATAAGGTTGGCAAATAGATTTTAAACCAAATTTCTTACCTTGGACATGCAAATGTAAGCCAGGAAGAAAGAGGGGGTGGGACTGAAGAGAGAGCAAAAAGGAAAAAAGAAGGAAAAACAGAAGAAAGTAAATAATATATTCCTGACAGAACTTCACCTTATCAGGTAGAAGTCCTAGAATAATGTACAGTACATAATGTTCCATTCAGTTAGCTATGTAATATATTAGAGCAGGCATATAAAAGGCATTTAATAAATGTTTTGAACAGATCTGAATCATAAAGGTTATGAATTTAGCTATTAATCACCTCACCAGTGACTCAACTATAGAGGTAATTGTAATCAATTTCAGTAAACTGTATTATATATCATGGAAACAAAATGCCTTTCTAGTCAATTATCCTGTTTCTGTTATAAACCACATGCTCCTTTGTAATTTTAAAGTACTAGAATAAAATATTCTTAAAAAATAAGTTTATTTTACAATAAAGAAAACCCTGAAATTCTTGAACTGACTCATATTATAAATATCTTTCAGAGCAATGTCACCATCTAGAGAGACTGCTTTTAACCAAATTCCAGAGAAACCAAAATCTATATGCTTTCTTGGAAAAACTGACTTACTCTACAGATGCTATTTGACCTTGGAGATGCCACAGTCATTTCTAGATTTAGGTATAATCTCCCTGGGGTGGGGGGACTTGGAGTGGCATTTGTTATGCATTACTTTCAAAGCATATCGATGAGAAGATAATCTGTTTTAGCCATCTTCGTTGGATTTTAAGGGGACACCCTTGAATAAAATGCAAAGGACTTACTCAGCAACAGATAATTACCAGAGTGGGATGGTTCATAGAATGTCCTTGATGAAAGCATTGCAGAAAATCTCAGCAAGACAGGGATTATGATCATAAAGTTGCTTTCTTGACAGTTTTACATTTTCTTCAACTAACTAAATGCTCATAGATTTCTTAGTAGAGGTGTTATAAGTGCATGGGTTTTTCTGTCAATTTTGTTCATGGCAGGCAATCTAAATACTTTCACTTTAAGCTAAGCCTGCCGGCTATATATCTATTCAGTTCAGTCGCTCAGTCGTGTCTGACTCTTTGTGACCCCATGGACTGCAGCACACCAGGCTTCCCTGTCCATCACCAACTCCTAGAGCTTGCTCAAACTCCTGTCCATTGAGTCGGTGATGCCATCCGATGATCTTATCCTCTGTCACCCCCTCCTCCTCCTGCCTTCAGTCTTTCCCAACATCAAGGTCTTTTCCAGTGAGTCAGTTCCTCACATTACATGGCCAAAGTATCAGAGTTTCAGCTTCAGCATCAGTCCTGCCAATGAATATTCAGGACTGATTTCCTTTAGGAAATATATCTATTAGCAAGCTTTTTTTTCCCTTTTTTTTTTTTAATGTGAGAGAAACAGCATTACGTTCTTTAGGTTAATATTCCAATTCCAAACACATTACATCAGTACCCCTGAAGTGCTTTGCTACTATGGTAACCCCTAATACTGAAGTGCGCAGATGATATTTATCATGCTCTATTTCTCACTTCGTGTACGGGAGAAGGCTTGCTGCAGCCTCCTAAGAGTGCAGGTGGTGGGGCCGGGCCAGAGAAGGGAGTGGGAAGACTGGAGATGGATTGCCTGACTTTCAAGTTCCTCAGTTTTCTCCACTCCTTCAATTGACTATCCAATTAAGAGCATGTTTTCTTAATGCCATAAAGATAGATCTCAATTATTGATGATAATTGAGTTTAGAGTCAGAAAAAATGAAATCCACTGGTAATCAAAAGCACTAATTTAATTACAAGTTTCAATTTCCCCTCCTAACAATATTTAACAGATTTGCCACAAAGAAGCCAAGTGGAATTATTTCCTTTTCTTACTGTCACTCCTTCCCTTTTTTGGTTTCTATTATACTAGAAGTGGGGCTTCCCCGGTGGCTCAGAGGTTAAAGCTTCTGCCTGCAATGCGGGAGACCTGGGTTTGATCCCTGGGTTGGGAAGACCCCCTGGAGAAGTAAATGGCAACCCACTCCAGTATTCTTGCCTGGGAAATCCCATGGACAGAGGAGCCTGGTGGGCTATATGCCACGAGGTAGCAAAGAGTCGGACACGACTGAGCGACTTCACTCACTCATACTAGAAGTGCCAAAGAAAATAAGGAGGGAGTTTTTTTGATAATTCCTAAATTGGAAAATCAACTTCTGAATGGTCTATATTGAGAATAAGTTAAATAATTTTTCTATACCAAAAGATATGTGCACCACACAGTATTTTATTGTAATACTATATTTTCCTGTCGTGAACTTTATTTTTTATGTCGCATGTTTTGTGCTCATCAGTTTGGTGTGTGTGTGTTTAAGCAAGGAATTGATGGTGCTTATTATGATATGCTATAATTCTATATATAATTCTTATATATATTTATATATATAACATATATATATATATAATTCTATCTATAATTCTTAACAATAACCCAACATTCATAGCATTTCTTTGCTGTTAATTTTTTATCTGGATGAAACATCCTTGGTGTTATATTATCAATGAACAAATAGATTTGTGATTTCATACTGCAGTTTGGTTACTGTATTCATGTTTTGTGTTATGGTTCCAATAGCTACAACCTGGCTTCTCTGTGAGTTGGGGTCTAATGCTGAGTTATTCGGAGAAGGCAATGGCACCCCACTCCAGTACTTTTGCCTGGAAAATCCCATGGACAGAGGAGCCTGGTGGGCTGCAGTCCATGGGGTTGCTAAGGGTCAGACAGGACTGAGCGACTTCACTTTCACTTTTCCCTTTCATGCATTGGAGAAGGAAATGGCAACCCACTCCAGTGTTCTTTCCTGGAGAATCCCAGGGATGGGGGAGTGTGGTGGGCTGCCATCTATGAGGTTGCACAGAGTTGGACACAACTGAAGTGACTTAGCAGCAGCAGCTGAGTTATTTCCTTCTGCATCTTTCTGATTTTTATATTTAATGCTAGAAACAGCAAGCAAGTAATAAGTCCAGTCTCATACACATGTTGGCTAAAGAAAAATTTGATTGTATTCTTTTCCAATTCTTTCAAAAACCATTAGAGATTTATTATCAATGCTGTAGGTGTCATTTCTATGACTGCAAAATAAAAGCAAACATATAAACTCTATAGTTCTTAGAAAAGTTTTGATAATCTATTTATCAAAACACATCTGGAGAGCTAAATTGCTACTTTAAAACTTATTTGTCCTTAGGAAGTGGAATTTTAAAAAGTTCCTTTTATAAGAGTGATCTTTCTGTAATCTTAAAAGAGTGTTACATGGATGGAAAATTCTTATTACCATGTTTTCACCATGTACTAGTATTCCAGTATCTAAAACCAAAACAAAACTTGATTTGCTTATATTTTACAGATATTCATTCTTTTCACAACTAGTTGTCAATTGATCAGTGCATGTGAAAATTAATCATGCATAAACCCCGAACTAAAGAAATCATATGTGATGCACAGAGGGCATGCACAAAAATAAAGAACATGTTATCATATCAGTTCAGTTCCGTTTAGTTGCTCAGTTGTGTCCAACTCTGTGAGCTCATGGACTGCAGCATGCCAGGCTTCCCAGTCCATCATCAACTGCCAAAGCTTGTTAAAACTCATGTCCAGGGGGAGGAGCCAAGATGGCGGAGGAGTAGGACGGGGAGACCACTTTCTCTCCTACAAATTCATCAAAAGAATAACTGAATGCAGAGCAAACCTCACAAAACAACTTCTGATCGCTAGCTGAGGTCATCAGGCGCCCAGAAAAGCAGACCATTGTCTTCGAAAGGAGGTAGGACAAAATATAAACGATAAAAAGTGAGACAAAAGAGCTAAGGACGGAGACCCGTCCCGGGAAGGGAGTCTTAGGCGGCCTTGCTTGGGCTAGGGTCCGGGCCTGAGTGCCCTGAGGACAATCGGAGGGAGCTTCTGTGAGGTGCCAACTTGAACTGTGGGAGACCAAGGGGGAGAGAGTTGACCGGCCGGAACACACTGCCGGCCGTTCGCAGAACAAAGGGACGGAGAAAGTCCCAAGAAGAGGTCGCAGGCTGCGGACCCGCCCAGCCCCGCCGGAGGCAGGAGGCAGGGGGGAGGGGAAGGTCGCGGCGAGACACAGGGCGCAGGCACCCGACCGGCGCGGGCTGGGACTGGGGCTGGGGACGCGGAGGGCGGAAGGCGCGCGCACCCGACTGGCGCCAGCGGTAACTGAGACTGGGTCCGCGGAAGGGAGTGAGTGCGCCACACCTGGGGATAGTGCGCCCATCAAGCCCCTCGCTGCCTGGACCGCTCTGACGGGGAAGGCACAGAGAGCAGGCGCAGCTTTTCCTTCCGCGCTTTTGTGTAACACCCGAGGGCTGGAACCTAGCGCAGCGCGGGGCGCGCTCCATATAGAACAGCCGGGAGCCTGAGCAGCGGCAGACGGAGAAAGCAGCGTCAGCCCCTCCCGGCAGCGCCAGCCCGCCCCCGCAGGGCCAGCCCCTCCCCACAGCGTCAGCCCCGCCCCGCAGCGCCAGCCCCTCCCCGCAGCGTCAGCCCCTCCCAGCAGCGCAACGGAACTAGCTACCTGAATAAGAGTCCACCTCCGCCCGCCTGTATCAGGGCGGAAATGAGGGTCTGAAGAGACCTGCAAACAGAAGCCAAATAAACAAAGGGAACCGCTTCAGAAGGGACTGGTGCAACAGATTAAAATCCCTCTAGAAAACACCGACTTCACTGGAAGGGCCCTGTAGATATCGAGAAGTGTAAGCTGGAACGAGGAGCTATCTGAAACTGAGCCGAACCCACACTGACCGCAGCAGCTCCAGAGAAACTCCTAGATATATTTTTACTTTTTTTTTCTAAGTAAGGAAAAAAAAAAAATTTTTTTTTTCTCTTTATATTTTTTCTTTTTTATTTTTTCTCTTTTATTTTCCTTTAAAATTCCCTATTACTCCCCGATTACTCCTTAACTTTCATTTACATAGATTTTTCCGATTTTTTTAATTAGGGGAAAAAAAAAATTTTTTTTTTTTTTCTTTCTTTCTTTCTTTTTTTTTTTTTGGTTTTTTTTTTCTTTTTTTTTCTTTTTCTTTTTTTTCTTTTTTCTTCTTTTTTTTCTTTCCGTTTTCTCTTTTATTTTCTATTTTTCTTTTTCTCTTATTTCTTTTAAAGTCCTCTAGTACTCCTCTACTACTCTTCATTTTCATTTTCACTACACTATAACCTTACCAAAAAAAAAAAAAAAAAAAGAGAAGCCCTATCTTTAAACCGAAGATTATTCTCTCCCAATCTTGACTCTCTGTTTTCTACCTCAGAACACCTCTATTTCCTCCTTTCCCCTTCTCTTCCCAATCCAATTCTGTGAATCCTTGTAGGTGTCTGAGATACGGAGAACACTCTGGGAACAGACAGCTGCGTAGATCTGTCTCTCTCCTCTTGAGTCCCCCTTTTTCTCCTCCTGCTCATCTCTATCTCCCTCCTCCCTTTTCTCCTGTTCATGTAACTCTGTGAACCTCTCTGGGTGTCCCTAACAGGGGAGAATCTTTTCGCCATTAACCTAGAAGTTTTATTATCAGTGCTGTATAGTTGGAGAAGTCCTGAGAC
Organism: Cervus elaphus; assembly: GCF_910594005.1. NCBI lineage: Eukaryota > Metazoa > Chordata > Mammalia > Artiodactyla > Cervidae > Cervus > Cervus elaphus. The sequence goes on along the minus strand of NC_057817.1, from coordinate 12,872,073 downwards.
TACAGGAAGAATAAAACTGAAATCCAGAGGCAGGAAACTTAAGCCCAAAACCTGAGAACACCAGAAAACTCCTGACTACATGGAACTTTAAGCAATAAGTGACCGTCCAAAAGCCTCCATACCTACACTGAAACCAACCACCACCCAAGAGCCAGTAAGTTTTAGAGCAAGACATACCACGCAAATTCTCCAGCAACACAGGAACATAGCCCCGAATGTCAACATACAGACTGCCCAAGGTGACACCTAACACATAGACCCATCTCAAAACTCATTACTGGGCACTCCATTGCTCTCCAAAAAGAAGAAATCAAGTTCCACGCACCAGAACACTGACGCAAGCTTCCCTAACCGGGAAACCTTGACAAGCCAATCGTCTAACCCCACCCACTGGGTAAATCCTCCACAATAAAAAGGAACCACAGACCTCCAGAATACAGAAAGTCCACTCCAGACACAGCAATCTAAACAAGATGAAAAGGCAAAGAAATACCCAACAGGTAAAGGAACATGAAAAATGCCCACCAAGTCAAACAAAAGAGGAGGAGATAGGGAATCTACCTGAAAAAGAATTTAGAATAATGATAATAAAAATGATCCAAAATCTTGAAAACAAAATGGAGTTACAGATAAATAGCCTGGAGACAAAGATTGAAAAGATACAAGAATTGTTTAATAAAGACCTAGAAGAAATAAAAAAGAGTCAATTAAAAATGAACAATGCAATGAATGAGATCAAAAACACTTTGGAGGGAACCAAGAGTAGAATAACGGAGGCAGAAGATAGGATAAGTGAGGTAGAAGATAAAATGGTGGAAATAAATGAAGCAGAGAGGAAAAAAGAAAAAAGGATCAAAAAAAATGAGGACAACCTCAGGGACCTCTGGGACACTGTGAAACGCCCCAACATTCGAATCATAGGAGTTCCAGAAGAAGAAGACAAAAAGAAAGGCCATGAGAAAATACTCGAGGAGATAATAGCTGAAAACTTCCCTAAAATGGGGAAGGAAATAGCCACTCAAGTCCAAGAAACCCAGAGAGTCCCAAACAGGATAAATCCAAGGCGAAACACCCCAAGACACATAATAATCAAACTAACAAAGATCAAACACAAAGAACAAATATTAAAAGCAGCAAGGGAAAAACAACAAATAACACACAAAGGGATTCCCATAAGGATAACAGCTGACCTATCAATAGAAACCCTCCAGGCCAGAAGGGAATGGCAGGACGTCCTGAAAGTAATGAAAGAGAATAACCTACAACCTAGATTACTGTATCCAGCAAGGATCTCATTCAGATATGAAGGAGAACTCAAAAGCTTTACAGATAAGCAAAAGCTGAGAGAATTCAGCACCACCAAACCAGCTCTTCAACAAATGCTAAAGGATCTTCTCTAGACAGGAAATGCAGAAAGGTTGTATAAATGTGAACCCAAAACAACAAAGTAAATGGCAACGGGACCACACCTATCAATAATTACCTTAAATGTAAATGGGTTGAATGCCCCAACCAAAAGACAAAGATTGGCTGAATGGATACAAAAACAAGACCCCCATATATGCTGTCTACAAGAGACCCACCTCAAAACAAGAGACACATACAGACTAAAAGTGAAGGGCTGGAAAAAAATATTTCATGCAAATGGAGACCAAAAGAAAGCAGGAGTTGCAATACTCATATCAGATAAAATAGACTTTCAAATAAAAGCTGTGAAAAGAGACAAAGAAGGACACTACATAATGATCAAAGGATCAATCCAAGAAGAAGATATAACAATTATAAATATATATGCACCCAACATAGGAGCACCGCAATATGTACGGCAAACACTAACGAGTATGAAAGAGGAAATTAATAGTAACACAATAATAGCGGGAGACTTTAATACCCCACTCACAACTATGGATAGATCAACTAAACAGAAAATTAACAAGGAAACACAAACTTTAAATGACACAATGGACCAGCTAGACCTAATTGATATCTATAGGACATTTCACCCCAAAACAAGCAACTTCACCTTTTTCTCAAGTGCACACGGAACCTTCTCCAGAATAGATCACATCCTGGGCCATAAATCTAGTCTTGGAAAATTCAAAAAAATTGAAATCATTCCAGTCATCTTTTCTGACCACAGTGCAGTAAGATTAGATCTCAATTACAGGAAAAAAATTGTTAAAAATTCAAACACCTGGAGGCTAAAGAACACGCTTCTGAATAACCAACAAATCATAGAAGAAATCAAAAAAGAAATCAAAATATGTATAGAAATGAATGAAAATGAAAACACAACAACCCAAAACCTATGGGACACTGTAAAAGCAGTGCTAAGGGGAAGGTTCATAGCATTACAGGCTTACATCAAGAAACAAGAAAAAAGCCAAATAAATAACCTAACTCTACACCTAAAGCAATTAGAGAAGGAAGAAATGAAGAACCCCAGAGTTAGCAGAAGGAAAGAAATCTTAAAAATTAAGGCAGAAATAAATGCAATAGAAACTAAAGAGACCATAGCAAAAATCAACAAAGCTAAAAGCTGGTTTTTTGAAAAAATAAACAAAATTGACAAACCATTAGCAAGACTCATTAAGAAACAAAGAGAGAAGAACCAAATTAACAAAATTAGAAATGAAAATGGAGAGATCACAACAGACAACACTGAAATACAAAGGATCATAAGAGACTACTACCAGCAGCTCTATGCCAATAAAATGGACAACTTGGATGAAATGGACAAATTCTTAGAAAAGTATAACTTTCCAAAACTGAACCAGGAAGAAATAGAAGATCTTAACAGACCCATCACAGGCAAGGAAATCGAAACTGTAATCAAAAATCTTCCAGCAAACAAAAGCCCAGGACCAGATGGCTTCACAGCTGAATTCTACCAAAAATTTAGAGAAGAGCTAACACCTACCTTACTCAAACTCTTCCAGAAAATTGCAGAAGAAGGTAAACTTCCAAACTCATTCTATGAGGCCACCATCACCCTAATTCCAAAACCTGACAAAGATGCCACAAAAAAAGAAAACTACAGGCCAATATCACTGATGAACATAGATGCAAAAATCCTTAACAAAATTCTAGCAAACAGAATCCAACAACATATTAAAAAAATCATACACCACGATCAAGTGGGCTTTATCCCAGGAATGCAAGGATTCTTCAATATCCGCAAATCAATCAATGTAATACACCACATTAACAAATTGAAAGATAAAAATCATATGATTATCTCAATAGATGCAGAGAAAGCCTTTGACAAAATTCAACACTCATTTATGATTAAAACTCTCCAAAAAGCAGGAATAGAAGGAACATACCTCAACATAATAAAAGCTATATATGACAAACCCACAGCAAACATTATCCTCAATGGTGAAAAATTGAAAGCATTTCCCCTGAAATCAGGAACAAGACAAGGGTGCCCACTCTCACCACTACTGTTCAACATAGTGTTGGAAGTTTTGGCCACAGCAATCAGAGCAGAAAAAGAAGTAAAAGGAATCCAGATAGGAAAAGAAGAAGTGAAACTCTCACTGTTTGCAGATGACATGATCCTCTATATAGAAAACCCTAAAGACTCTACGAGAAAATTACTAGAACTAATCAATGAATATAGTAAAGTTGCAGGATATAAAATTAACACACAGAAATCCCTTGCATTCCTATATACTAACAATGAAAAAACAGAAAGAGAAATTAAGGAAACAATACCATTCACCATTGCAACAAAAAGAATAAAATACTTAGGAGTATATCTACCTAAAGAAACAAAAGACCTATACATAGAAAACTATAAAACACAGATGAAAGAAATCAAAGAGGACACAAACAGATGGAGAAACATACCGTGTTCATGGATTGGAAGAATCAATATTGTCAAAATGGCTATTCTACCCAAAGCAATCTATAGATTCAATGCAATCCCTATCAAACTACCAACGGTATTTTTCACAGAACTAGACCAAAGAATTTCACAATTTGTATGGAAATACAAAAAACCTCGAATAGCCAAAGTAATCTTGAAAAAGAAGAATGGAACTGGAGGAATCAACCTGCCTGACTTCAGACTCTACTACAAAGCCACAGTCATCAAGACAGTATGGTACTGGCACAAAGACAGAAATATAGACCAATGGAACAGAATAGAAAGCCCAGAGATAAATCCACGAACCTATGGACACCTTATCTTTGACAAAGGAGGCAAGGATATACAATGGAAAAAAGACAACCTCTTTAACAAGTGGTGCTGGGAAAACTGGTCAACCACTTGCAAAAGAATGAAACTAGAACACTTTCTAACACCATACACAAAAATAAACTCAAAATGGATTAAAGATCTAAATGTAAGACCAGAAACTATAAAACTCCTAGAGGAGAACATAGGCAAAACACTCTCCGACATAAATCACAGCAAGATCCTCTATGACCCACCTCCCAGAATATTGGAAATAAAAGCAAAACTAAACAAATGGGATCTAATGAAACTTAAAAGCTTTTGCACTACAAAAGAAACTATAAGTAAGGTGAAAAGACAGCCGTCAGATTGGGAGAAAATAATAGCAAATGAAGAAACAGACAAAGGATTAATCTCAAAAATATACAAGCAACTCCTGCAGCTCAATTCCAGAAAAATAAATGACCCAATCAAAAAGTGGGCCAAAGAACTAAACAGACATTTCTCCAAAGAAGACATACAGATGGCTAACAAACACATGAAAAGGTGCTCAACATCACTCATTATTAGAGAAATGCAAATCAAAACCACAATGAGGTACCATTACACACCAGTCAGGATGGCTGCTATCCAAAAGTCTACAAGCAATAAATGCTGGAGAGGCTGTGGAGAAAAGGGAACCCTCTTACACTGTTGGTGGGAATGCAAACTAGTACAGCCACTATGGAAAACAGTGTGGAGATTCCTTAAAAAACTGGAAATAGAACTGCCATATGACCCAGCAATACCACTTCTGGGCATACACACTGAGGAAACCAGATCTGAAAGAGACACATGCACCCCAGTGTTCATCGCAGCACTGTTTATAATAGCCAGGACATGGAGGCAACCTAGATGCCCATCAGCAGATGAATGGATAAGGAAGCTATGGTACATATACACCATGGAATTTTACTCAGCCATCAAAAGGAATTCATTTGAACCAGTCCTAATGAGATGGATGAAACTGGAGCCCCTTATACAGAGTGAAGTAAGCCAGAAAGATAAAGAACATTACAGCATACTAACACATATATATGGAATTTAGAAAGATGGTAACGATAACCCTATATGCAAAACAGAAAAAGAGACACAGAAATACAGAGCAGACTTTTGAACTCTGTGGGAGAAGGTGAGGGTGGGATGTTTCAAAAGAACAGCATGTATACTATCTATGGTGAAACAGATCACCAGCCCAGGTGGGATGCATGAGACAAGTGCTCCGGCCTGGTGCACTGGGAAGACCCAGAGGAATCGGGTGGAGAGGGAGGTGGGAGGGGGGATCGGGATGGGGAATAAGTGTAAATCTATGGCTGATTCATATCAATGTATGACAAAACCCACTGAAATGTTGTGAAGTAATTAGCCTCCAACTAATAAAAAAATTAAAAAAAAAAAAAAAAAAAAAAAAAAAAAAACAAAAAACTCATGTCCATCAGGTCAGTGATGTCCATCAAGTTGATGATGTCTATATTATCATATAGGAAGTGAAAGAAAAAGAGGGTATAGATAAAACACAATGGAAATTTAGAGAAGAGATTTGGGATGATTAATTAATCAATTAATTAATTAATTCATCAAATACTATGTACCTACTATATGCTAGTTGCTGAGTTTATTTTTTTGGAAACAGTGGCTGACTTTATTTTGGGGGGCTCTGAAGTCACTGCAGATGGTGATTGTAGCCATGAAATTAAAAGACGCTTACTTCTTGGAAGGAAGGTTATCACCAACCTAGACAGCATATTAAAAAGCAGAGACATTACTTTGCCAACAAAGGTCTGTTTCTAGTCAAAGCTACGGTTTTTCCAGTGGTCATGGATGGATGTGAGAGTTGGACTATAAAGAAAGCTGAGCACAGAAGAATTGATGTTTTTGAACTGTGGTGTTGGAGAAGACTCTTGAGAGTTCCTCAGACTGCAAGGAGATCCAACCAGTCCATCCTAAAGGAGATCAGTCCTGGGTGTTCATTGGAAGGACTGATGCTGAAGCTGAAACTCCAATACTTTGGCCACCTGATGTGAAGAGCTGACTTATTTGAAAAGACCCCAATGCTGGGAAGGATTGAGGGCAGGAGGATAAGGGGATGACAGAGGATGAGATGGTTGCATTGCATCACCGACTCAATGGACATGAGTTTGGGTAAACTCTGGGAGTTGGTGATGGACAGGGAGGCCTGGTGTGCTGCAATTCATGGGGTCGCAAAGAGTCAGACATGACTGAGCGGCTGAACTGAACTGACTATATGCCAGGGAAGGCAGATAAAATTCTCTCCACTTACAATTAGATGGGAGCTAGTAGTTGAACTGGACTTTGAAAATCAAGTAGGACTTAGAAGCATAAATGAAAATACAGTTCTTTGATTTATGGTTCATTTATTCCCCTCTATCTACTATTTCCAAAATTGCAATACCTGACTTTAGAACTTCAATTTGATTTTATGAATATTTAAAAAAAATACTGACTTGAAATGACAAATAAGAAAGCCTTTTTTGTCTGTCCTCAAATGTATGGATGTGTGATCCATCTTCAGTGGAATCACAGTGGTTTCAGGAAGCCCTTTGACTCTAAGAATTGGTTGCTTGAATTATAAATTCTGGGGGGATGAGTGATCTATAAGGTTCCCTCCTGTCCTGCATATTCTGAGGTCACATGTTGTAGAGCTCAGGACTACCTGCTTGCTACCTTGTCTTCCCTGACAATATCTGTCACCAGTATTTTAGTAGCAGGGGATATATTTTTGTCACCTGAATCTTAACCTGAAATATATACTGCCTAAAAAAAAAAAAAAAATGAATAAGGGCTTCATGGAGTTGAATCGATGCAATTAGCGTTTGCTTTAGACACATTGTGGTGAAATTTCAGCTGGACACAAACATTAGTTCTCTAGAGAAAGAAGGTTCCAAATAGGCAAGTTATAAGCAAGATTTTGTAAAATATTAATACTTTTACTCACAAATCGTGGCTGCATGTATTTGTTAAGAAAACATTAAGTTTTAGAAAACTTACTTGTTTGGTATTTTGCTCAGAATAAAGAATGTATCTTGAATAGCAGGAAAATGTCTAAATATAAACCATGAGCATCTTTGTTCATCCTTGCCAGAGACTTGTATTCAGTAGGTGAAGAAAACAATGACATTTATTTATTGTGATAGTTGTTTTAGCAGCCTCAAGGTTGAGATAGTCCTTTTTTCCCCCTTTCTTTCTTTCCTGTATGTATGACTCAATATATTTCTCCTTGAGGCTCACACAGAACTATAAAGGATGACTAGTATGTGGAGGAGGTGTTTATAATTTCTTCCTTTAGGACAATTACTTTCATCAATTGTTAAGGGTTGATAATCAATGTTGATTATCTGAAAATGGTCTAAGAAAATTAGAAACTTGGTAGATACATAAGCAATTTCTATACTGAGGAAGATTAGTATAAATGAAGCAGGAAGTTAAAAGATTTAAAAAGGGCTTTGAGGCTTATTTATAATTTCAGTGAACCTTTGATGTTTGAGATAGGGATGCTGTCAGAGCAGGCTGTGGGACAGATAAGCAGAGAGTGAGCTAGAAGATGAGTGAACTGCAAGTTAAGCTAGGATAGCCAGAGTTGTTAGCAAGACCAGAAATGATGAAATGATCAATAACATCATGAACCACGGAGGGATGAGGCAAAGCCTAAGTTGCTAGAGGATCAAGAGGATTTAGACTAATATTTGGGGGCAGATGGCCCAAAGCAAAAGCATTCAGCCTTGAGACTTCTTGCAGAACAAAACAGCAAGAGGGGAGTTTTAGGGAAACTATATCCAACCCAAGGTAGTTTCAGGTAACAACATGGTGTTGAAAGAGAAACACAGAAGCAGCAAAAATAGTAGCAATAATAAGACCTGGAATGTCAAAAACATTACTAGCAAGGACTAGTAGTGAAAAAAAAATCAACCCCTTAAAGATAAACATACATGTAAAAGTTTTTTACATGTAAGCACGGTGTAGGATATATGGCAAGCATTCAACAAATATTTGAAGTTGAAGCTGAAATTCAAAAGGATTCCAGCAATCTGTAGTGGCCAACTTGTAAGGGCTACTGTCACATTAAATAAGAGGACAGCAAGAAGACATGTGATAATCCTAAAGGATCAGGAAAGAGAATTCATTGCCAGTCACGACTACCTAGACAAAAACCTAGAATATCCTGAGAATGATTTGATATTAAATTGCATTTGGGTAATCCCCATAAGAAGTTAAGTTTATTGGTGACAAATTATTGTGTGAGACACGACTGAGTGACTGAACACAGACACACAGACGTTGCATATGTAAACATTTCCCCCATATCTCCATTGCTTTTTCTCAAAAATATCAAATCCTTTTTTTTTTCTTGTTTTACAATTTCCAAAGTCTACTTTATAGAGTATGTGTTGAAAATCAGATCATCCTAAAATAGATGCACCGTTCATTCATTTATTCATTCACTTACTCAGCAATTATTTTTTAAAGTGTTTTTTAAGTGTCAGATACTATAAAACTTGTTGGCAAAGAGGGACATTAAAACTTAGAAACAGATAAGTGTGCTGGAAGCATTAAAGAAGCAAGTATCCCTACTTGGAGGAGATACTTCATATATGAGTTGTAATTGGCAAGATAAAGATGGTGGGGAAGGACCATCCATAGCAGTAGGATTAGTTTGCAAGAGACATGGAGATATAAAAGGGTCTGATGTGTTCGAAGAGAAGATGAGAAAAAAGTCGTGTGGCTGGAGCATTCACTGAGATGAGATTCATTGGCATAGATTGAGAAGCCCCTGAGATGTTAAGCTAAGAAGCCAGATCTCATTCTTTATCCTGTCAAACTAACAGACGTTTTGAACTACAGGAGTGGCTTAACCTGAATTATGTTCTAGAAATTGTTAGCTCTAGCAGCAGTTGAAAGATAGATTGGTGGGAAGGAAAACTAGGCCTAGGAGAGAGAGAACAGTGATAGTTATTGAAATTTTTCAAGAAGGAAAAAAGTGCTTAAATGTAAAGGCAGTGAGGATGGAAAACAGAAATCAGATTCAAAGGTATTTCTTAAATAAAATTCACGGGATTTGTATCTTGCTAGATATGGGAAATGAGGGAGAAGAAGTAATTGAGACTGGTTGGGATGCATTCATTCTGAGAAGCAGAGTCAATGGAAAGGAAAATTAACAGGAGAAGAGGCTGTTCAGGGTGGGAGGCAGAGAACATTCTGGATTCCTGTGCTAGATCACTGCATTTATAGAAAAGCGTTTCTATCCAAGTGGCATCCAAACAGGGCCCAACACTGGCAGGATGCTGCTTGGTAAGCCAGACTTAAACATAAAATAGAAATCACACATGAGAGATATGTTCAACTACTTCTGCTTTGGCACGAGTGGCGAGCAACTTTCCTATGCAGTGGTGTGAGCAATGGTGGCATCTCCTGTTTCCACATTTTTCCTTTAATGTTTTCCCATGCATGGCAAGTTTTCCATATGCTCTGCTGGGTAGATTCTTGTTGCCATATGGCAGCATATAATATGAGGAAAAAATAATAAAGAAGATGTTTCTAATTGTCTAAAGGGATTACTTCTGGCAAATCATAATTCCTAGCTGGTGGCAGAATGATTCTTATTCAGCAGAATGTCTAGATTAAGAAATTGGCCAATACAGGAGCCATGCAGGTAGGGATGCTGAAGATCTGGTATGTTTCTGTTACTGTTTTACAAAAACGGATAGATAAATTGAACACAAAATCGAAACAAAATTGGTCACAGCTTGATACTCTTGAAATAAGTTTACTCTTGCCATAGGGGAAAGTAAGAGAAAGAGGTACAGTGGCTGCTTTTGCTTACTTATCCCTTGTAGAATTGAATATCTGTTCCTTCTCAGTTCAACTCAGCAAACATTTTTATGAATATTTATGTATTTGCAGTATTAAAAGATGAATGACCGTAAGACATCGTGTGACTGGCACTGTGGTTATGGTATTCTCTCTCTCTCTCTTTAGTCACTAAGTCATTTTTGACTCTTACAACCCCATGGACTGCAGCCTGCCAGGCTTCTCTGTCCATGGGATTCTCCAAGCAAGAATACTGGAGTGGGTTGCCATTTCCTTCTCCAGGTTATGGTACTAGACAAATGTTTTTTATCTGAAGCCTGGTTTAGTGGCTGTGTGTTCTCAGGCAGATTTTACTTCTTTGAGTCTCAGTATTCTCATCTCTAGGATGGATATAATAGTGCCTGCCCTACAAATGTATCAAGCACTTTAGAAATATAAATGTTTTATGATACTATCTGTCACAGTAAAATGGAAGTCATTGCTATTTTGGTTTTCACCTCTATACCTACACCAAGTTGATAATCAGCTTTAATAATAAACAGCTTCCAAATATATTTGGATTTATTCTTTTATTTTGTATGTATTGATCAAATAAATTTAATGTGAATTTTAGAAAGTTCCAGACTGCTATTTTCACTAAATTTGGGGGTCTCATGATGTTTTACTCACTGGTGCTTATGATAAAACGAAGTAGTTTAAAAGGTGGACATTGTATGATTACTCAAAATGCCTCTTACTCTTAAAAATGATATGGATTGGAATGATTATACATTGTTGAGGCAGTTTTATTAACATGGAGACAGTGACTTGCTTTTAAAAATAAATTTGCAAGTTCTTAAACAAATTAATTCACCAATATTAAAGATAAATGTTCAGCTATCTAACATTTCTGGTAGCATGGGAAGAATACATGGATGTTTTACTTGTTCTAATAATTTCACAACACAGTTTGGCACTACACAGTTTTGCTTTGTTTACACTGAGGTAACGTGGATAACAAGTGACCACAAAGATCTCCATCAGTTCAGTTCAGTTCAGTCGCTCAGTTGTGTCCGACTCTTTGCGACCCCATGAACCGCAGCACGCCAGGCCTCCCTGTCCATCACCAATTCCCGGAGTTTACTCAAACTCATGCCCATCGAGTCAGTGATGCCATCCAGCCATCTCATCCTCTGTCATCCTCTTCTCCTCCTGCCCCAGTCCCTCCCAGCATCAGGGTCTTTTCCAATGAGTCAACTCTTTGCATGAGGTGGCCAAAGTATTGAAGTTTCAGCTTCAGCATCAGTCCTTCCAATGAACACCCAGGACTGATCTCCTTCAGGATGGACTGGTTGGATCTCCTTGCAGTCCAAGGGACTCTCAAGAGTCTTCTCCAATACCACAGTTCAAAAGCATCAATTTTTCGGCGCTCAGCTTTCTTCACTGTCCAACTCTCACATCCATACATGACCACTGGAAAAACCATAGCCTTGACCAGATGGACCTTTGTTGGCAAAGTAATGTCTCTGCTTTTTAATAGGCTGTCTAGGTTGGTCATAATTTTCCTTCCAAGGAGTAAGCATCTTTTAATTTCATGGCTGCAGTCACCATCTGCAGTGATTTTGGACCCCCCAAAAATAAAGTCTGCCACTGTTTCCACTGTCTCCCCATCTACTTCCCATGAGGTGATGGGAACAGATGCCATGATCTTAGTTTTCTGAATGTTGAGCTTTAAGCCAACTTTTTCACTCTCCTCTTTCACTTTCATCAAGAGGCTTTTCAGTTCCTCTTCACTTTCTGCCATAAGGGTGGTGTCATCTGCATACCTGAGGTTATTGATATTTCTCCCAGCAATCTTAATTCCAGCTTGTGCTTCTTCCAGCCCAGCATTTCTCATAATGTACTCTGCATATAAGTTAAATAAGCAGTGTGACAATATACAGCCTTGACATACTCCTTTTCCTATTTGGAACCAGTCTGTTGTTCCATGTCCAGTTCTAACTGTTGCTTCCTAACCTGCATACAGGTTTCTCAAGAGGCAGGTCAGGTGGTCTGGTATTCCCATCTCCTTCAGAATTTTCCACATAGCTTCCAAAAATAAACATCTATTTTTCTCCCTCATGGGTCTCCAGGTCAACTATTGTTTTGCTGATCTTGACTGCGCTCCTCTCTTTGAGCCAGTGTAGGCTAAACTCCCAGCTTTGGTTTGGATTCAAGTCTATTCTATGTGCTCTATTCCAGGTTTCAGGAAGGAAAAGGCCACAGTGGGCACATTTTTCTGGCAGAGGTTGAAAATTCCAGGAGGCCAAGTCAAATGACAAAATCCCCTTTTACAATCCTCCCTGGCATGTGGTATATGTATCCTGACTTATACTCTATCTGTAGAGGCAGGTAAAATGTTAATACCTCAGCCAAATGTTATTTGGGTGGGGTCTTACGTACCATGTCAAAGGAAGGTACTTCAAAATCATTTGCCAAAGGGTTTGTATGTGACTCTATTAGAGGGAAGTAATGAATAATTAAAGGATGATTGCTCGGGAAGAAAAGCTATGACTAACCCAGATATCATATAAAAAAGCAGAGACATTACTTTGCCAACACAGGTCTGTGTAGTCAAAGCTATGGTTTTCCCAGTGGTCATGTATGGATGTGAGAGTTGGACTATAAAGAAAGCTGAGAGCCAAAGAATTGGTGCTTTTGAACTGTGGTGTTGGAGAAGACTCTTGAGAGTCCCTTGCACTGCAAGGAGATCCAACCGGTCCATCCTAAAGGAGATCAGTCCTGGGTGTTCATTGGAAGGACTGATGTTGAAGCTGAAACTCCAATTCTTTGGCCACCTGATGTGAAGAACTGACTCACTGGAAAAGACCCTGATGCTGGGAAAGATTGAGGGCAGGAGGATAAGGGGATGACAGAGGATGAGATGGTTGGATGGCATCACCGACTTGATGGACATGAATTTGAGCAAGCTCTGGGAGCTGGGGATGGACAGGGAAGACTGGAATGCTGCGGTCCATTGGGTTGCAAAGAGTCGGACAGGACTAAGTGACTTAACTGAATTGAATGAAGAATTGAACAAAGACCCAATATACTACATTAAAATAATAAAAACAATGCTGACTCAACCACACAATGAATCAAATAAGCTTTATATTATATTCTTTTTTTAAAAAAAGCTAACATGAATACATTTAATAATTTCTGCCCTTTTCTACAATGGCTATGTAGTTTTTATTTCACATAGTAGATATTTACTGAAGACCTACTTCCGGACTGCTTCATAAGGTGGGGCTAGCTGTGCTTGAGGTTGCTAAGTGGATGGAGCCCCCTGAGACATGCCACACAGCTGCCTTGCCTTGGTGTTAGAGTACAAAGAACTGAGGAAAGAGACACCTAGAATCCTACAGATGCAACTCTTGGTCCACACTGTACTGATTTAGCTTCCCAGGGTCACAGATCAAATGTCTATAAGAGGCCACCAGATGGAGAAGCAGATTGTTCATTATGAAATAGGTATAAAAAACTGCTTCTATTATGACCAAGGAAAACATTTATATTTGCCTACTACATGCCTTTTAAAACTTACTTGAACCAAATTTTACCATCAATGACAAGTTTATCAGACTAAGAGGATAGGCAGACATTAAACAAAATAATGATGCAAACTGATATGTAATTAACTGTAAGTGACAAAGTGAAAGTTGCTCAGTTGTGTCTGACTCTTTGTGACCCCATGGAATACAGCCCATAGAATTCTCCAGGCCAGAATACTGGAGTGGGTAGCGGTTCCCTTCTCCCGGGGACCTACCCAACCCAGGGATTGAACCCAGGTCTCCCTCATTGCAGGCAGATTCTTTACCAGCTGAGCCACCATGGAAGCCCAATTAACTAAAATGTGTACTACCGAAAGCATAATTGTGAATAATGAATAATGGATTCTTCTCTAGGCTGGAAAAAAAATTAATCAGGTAGAAGCAAAACATAAACAAAATCCTCTGGGTCAGAGAGGAACTTGGGGGTGAAATAAGATGGAACTGAAGCAAGGGGCATTTTGGTTTCCTTATAGTGAATCATGTTTTTAGTTTAAAAGCAGCACCTATGATTGGTAGCTAATTGTCATTACATATTGTAATGTGTGGAGAGTATATAAAACATTCTGTACATGTATTTCCTATAGGGAAAGGAATTAGGCGGTGGCGCATGAATGGGAGAGAAAGTTATTAGACTTTATATTTTAGAGCAGTTTTAGGTTCACAGAAAAATTGAGCAGAAAGTACAGAGTTCCTACATGGCATGCCCCCTTTCCCCATCAACAGTTCCCTTATTATTAATAACTGACATTAGCGTGGTACAGTTGTCACTGTTGATGGGACAACATTTATACATTATTGCTAACTAAAGTCTGTAGTTTACATGAGGGTTCACCCTTTGCGTTGTACGTTCTATGGGGTTTGACAAATGTATGGCATGCACACACCATTCAGGATCCTACAGAGCAGTTTCACTGCCATAAAAACCCTCTCTGCCCCACCAGTTCATCCCTTCTGCTCTCTGAATGGAATGTTACTTTTTACAATATATCTTTTTTTTTTTTTAATTTTTTTATTAGTTGGAGGCTAATTACTTCACATACAATATATCTTTTTGATCCATTTAAAAACCTTTGCAGCCTGGATACATATAACTTAACTAAGAATAATAATTAAAAATTTAAACCACTAAGGCTGCTAACAATAATTGCCTGGAAACTTTACAAATCGGTACCAGAGAATTGTACCACAGATTAGGGTTGTGTTGGCAAAGGCAAGCATGATATCAAGCAACAGGAACAAGCAGGCCATTGGTCAGACTTGGAGAAAGTAGGTGAGAAGTCATGACACACAGGCAGTGTATCAATTTTAAGCAAGGATGGATGCCAGTTAAAAGTGTGGGCCCAGAGGACACACAAGATTAAGGCTGTGGAACCTATGAGTGTTGGAAAAGTTGCAGCTTATCTGATAGGATCCATGATTTCTGTCCTGGACGTAAACCACATTAATCCACCCATCATGACTTATGCAAGCGTGTGTTAGAGCTTTGCTTGGAGTTCTGTGAAAACACGGAGGAAGGCACAGAGTTAAAGTAAAAAAGAAAAAAGTTCCACCAACACAACATTGTATGTGTTAGTCACTCAGTCGTGTCCGACTCTTTGCAACCCCATGAAATGTAGCCCATCAGGCTCCTCTATCCATGGGATTCTCCAGGCAAGAATACTGGAAAAAAATAAAAGAATACTGGAGTGGATTGCCGTTCCCCTCTCCAACACATTACCAGTCACAAATACCTGTTGAACAGAGAGGCTGAGTTCTGCAGCATTATCATTAGAAGACAACGAAAGGACTTTCAACTATTAGAATGTTTTGCTTATTTTTACTAGATGGTATGAAGAAGTGATTTCTGTTTTATTTTTATTACTAATAATTGGGTTTTACTGTTTAGCAACACATCAAGTATCAACCAAACAAATTCTCAACCCTTCTTTTTAGCTTCTGAATTTCTTTCCCACATTTCTAGAACAAATTAATGCTTTTGTTTCCTTTCAAAACACAAGGAAAAAGATTAAATTGTTATTGCAGAGATGACGTGTTATAAACTGCTGAAGTACATGAAACACAGAGGAACTGAATTTAATCATTTTAGGTTAAGAAAATGGGGAAAGAAATATCATGTGTGTGTATTAACTATGTGCTTCTACTCACTATATTTGGTTTAGCAGAATATATGCAAATCAGACCAGCCAGAGAATGTACATATATTGGAATTACTCCATCTGTTATCGGCTTCTGTCAAACAAGTAACAGGTTGTTGTGCAAGTAAAATGTCCCCCTCTTACACATCTGACCTCTTGCCAAAACCGATTTATTTTACTTCATAGAATTTCAAAGTTCCAGCTTCTCGCCTGCATTTCCACAGCCGTAGTCTTTATCTAGCTAACAGTAATTTCCGGCAGAAAGGCTCCAATCTCTGAGTGACCTTTAAAAATGCAAATTTTATCATGTCCCCTGCCTGCTTAGAGCTCTTTACTGACTCCCATTGCTCTGGGGACAAAGGCAGGACTCCCCCCCACGCCCGGTGCCCTGGCTCAGGGGTCGCTGCCCCCGGCAGCAGCGCTCCTGTCCCACCATCCCTCCCAGCTCCTCGGGCGGCTCAAGTCACGCTCACCTTCACCGAGCAGCTCTGTTTTTACTCTCTCCCACTGCTTTGCTTGGTCACCACCAACATAACCCAATTCTAATTTAAGAGGGAAAAAAAATATATTGAAAGCTGCCTGGGGGCTCCCAGAAACACTGGGCGGGCTCTAGAGAACAAAGCTTGCGGCCACGCTGCCGGAACCACATCTCCGATGGCTCCAGACCCGTGCGGGGCAGACACCGCGGTCCTCCACACCAGGCCCCGAGAGCGGCTGCTTACCGCCTGGTCTGCTGCCCGAGCAGCTCATTATTTCTGCATCAGCTGATGCCTACAGAAAGCATCCATGCCCCATTCATTTTGTGTCACTTGTTCCCAATTCAGTTTTATATATTTAATACAGAAATTTAATATATATTATATATATTGAAGGCACAGTAATACAAATTTAATATTTGTATTTAATATATACTTAATATTTAATATATATTTAATACATATCATTAAATATATATTTAATATTTAATAACATTATATTTAATGTATTATATTTAATATTTAGTATATATTATTTAATATATTTAATATATATTATTTAATATATATTAAAGGCACAGTAATACAAATGTGGCTGCACTTTAAAGGATGCTGCAAAAATGAGTATCTGGTATTTTTGACTTCTTTTAACTGGAGTGGACTCTGCCCCAACAAAAACTGATTAAATGGTAAATTTTCAATGGGATTTAGATGCTGTCTGGTCAGATAACAATATTAGTTAATTCCTACTCATTCCTCAACACTCAGCTGAAATATAATTCTTTCAAGGGTGTCTCTATGAGTCACCCTCTCCTTCCATTCTGGGTCAGGTCTTTTAGTAGTTGCACTTTCACAATACTCTGTACTTCTCTTCTGTAAAATTAATACTAGTTATTAAATTATTAATTGTGTAAGTCTTTGCTCAATTCTTCTCCCCCTGATAAAATACTGGATCTATGAAGACAACCACTGTGTCTATCTTAGTCAAACCATTAGATTTACACATTAGATTTATAGTGGGTGCCCAATAAATATATTTTCAATAAATGAATGATGCATTGAATGGCATACTCCTCTTTAGAATGCTCTCCAAACAATATTGCCTATCATTTAAGAGGTTCCCTACTTGACGGCAGCTTATTAAAAAGTGCCAATTTCTTTTGTTGAAAAACTAGAGATGGGAGGCAGAAGGTTATGGAAAAAAATTTTTTTGTTCTACCTTCTTATGTTCAGTAGCCAGAGTCTGCAAATTAAAATGGCAACTGATAGATTGGCAGAAAAAGGTTCATTATGCATATGGGGCCTCCAAAAACAAAATGAAGTGAAAATCTAAAGATGTGACAGGCTTGAGAGACATATATCATTTTAACAAAGGGCAATGAATTGTGGACAGGGGACAGGATCAAGAAAAAGGGGATTGGGCTTCTAAGGGCAGTAAACTGTGAGAAGGTAAATATATGAGGAAAGCTAATGGAAGATAAGTATTGTTTAGTAAGGCAACTAAGATAAGTGTTGTTTAGTATGGTTTATTATGCAGACTATAGTTGGTGCTATCTCCACTAATAAGGTTGAGTTGTCTTCAGTGTTTGAGGGTCATTGTCCTCTTCGGAAAAAGGGAGGGGGAACACCTTTACTAAGATAAATTTCCCTCCTACTTTTAGGCAGAAAGACAGAGTACTGAGATTTCCTCTGGCATCTACTGTTTCTTAATTGCCCCCAGGTCAAAGTAATTCTTATGCTGAAGTGACATATTCTGAGAGAGAACATTTGATCCATTTCGGGGGGAAAACCTTATGTGTATTAAACAAATTTGCATTAACAATTTAGGTTCAGAAGATGCCAATTGAGCATGCATATAAAACAACTTTTGTTACTTAAATATATAAAATGTTTCCTTTGGATTACCTTCTTACTTTTATTTTTCTAAAGTTTATATACTTAAACTCATTTGTAGAGCTTTCTCAAACCATGTTTTTGAGCTGTTACCCAAGTCTCTTACCAGTCTCTTAATTTCCAAAATTATCTTTTCTACCTATCTTTTCCCTAGTTTAGACTTCTGAAAAACTCTGAACTGCCTTACAGTTGATAATCTGCATTTTTTTCTGATAGACAAGTTCTTGCTATTATTTGCAAAAATATATGGATGCCACATTTTCATATAGATCACAGTTACGAACATCACAGACCATGATTTCAGAGATACTGCTTTCAGAGAAGCAGTATCAAAATTTTGGGTTTTATTTTTGACTAAGGGCTGAACAATATATATAAAAAGTAAATCCACTAATATATGATAACTGTAAACTTTTCTAATCATGCAAAGTAGGGACATTATGCTCCAAGTCCTAAAAATAAACTTAAGTAAATAAGCAAATAGAGGTTCACTATCAAAATTTGCTAGATTTAAAACCAGCTTACTAGCTATTAGTGAACAATTTTACATGTATGAGTGGGTGAATAAACCCAGTTTTCTTGTTCATTCTGTTTTAATTGCTCTTATCTTTTCTCCACACTTCCACTCCTCTCTCTACTTGAGAATTATTCTTAGGAAGGGCTCAATTATTCAATAAGTATTTATTGATCCACTATAGGAGGGTGCCAGATTATAGTATTGAGCAAAATATACCCATCATTGTCTCTCATGAAACTTACAGTCAATGAAAACTCAGGAATTTTGTATGGAGGTTCCTCAAAAACCTTAAATAGAGTTGCCATGTGATCCATCAATCCCACTCCAGGGCATATATCCAGGAAAAAAACTATAATTTGAAAAGATATTTGCACTTTTACGTTCATAGCAACACCATTTATGATACCAAAACATGGACGCAACTTAAGTGTCCAGTGATGGATGGATAAAGAAGATGTGGTATATATATACAATGGAATATTACTCAGCCATACAAAAGAATGAAATGATGCCATTGGCAGCAACATGGATGGACCTAGGGCTTATCATACTATGTGAAGGCAGAAAGAGAAAGACAAATGCCATATGATATCACTGACATGTGGACTCTAAAATATGACATACATGAACTTATCCACGAAACAGAAACAGCCACACAAACATAGAGGACAGCAACTCTTGTGGTTGCCAAAGGGGAGGTGGGTGGGGAGGGATGAACTGGGAGTTTGGGATTAGCAAGTAGAAACTATTATATACAGAATGGATACACAACAAGTTCCTACTGAATAGCACACAGAACTGTATTCAGTATATTGTAATAAGGCCATAATGGAAATGAATACCAAAAAAAGTATACATACACAAGCATATGTGTATATAACTGAATCACTTTCCTGAACAGCAGAATTTAGTGAGACATTATGAATCAACTATAATTACTTCAATAAAATAAATTTAAAACAAACCTCAAGAATTTTATAGAAGTAATAGCAGATAATTATTAAAGAATCACATTGATGCACAATTCAGTTCACTTCAGTTCAGTTGCTCAGTCGTGTCCGACTCTTTGCGACCCCATGAATAGTAGCATGTCAGGCCTTCCTGTCCATCACTGACTCCTGGAGTTTACTCAAACTCATGCCCATTGAGTTAGTGATGCCATCCAGCCATCTCATCTTCTGTCGTCCCCTTCTCCTCCTGCTCCCAGTCCCTCCCAGCATCAGGGTCTTCTCCAATGAGGCACCTCTTCACATGAGGTGGCCAAAGTATTGGAGTTTCAGCTTCAGCATCAGTCCTTCCAATGAACACCCAGGACTGATCTCCTTCAGGATGGACTGGTTGGATCTCCTTGCAGCCCAAGGGACTCTCAAGAGTCTTCTCCAACACCACAGTTCAAAAGCATCAATTTTTTGGCGCTCAGCTTTCTTCACAGTTCAACCCTCACATCCATACATGACCACTGGAAAACCATAGCCTTGAAGACAGACCTTTGTTGGCAGAGTGATGTCTCTGCTTTTTAATATGCTGTCTAGGTTGGTCATAATTTTCCTTCCAAGGAGTAAGCATCTTTTAATTTCATGGCTGTAATCACCATCTGCAGTCATTTTGGAGCCCCCAAAAGTAAAGTCTGTCACTATTTCCACTGTTTCCCCATCTATTTGCCATGAAGTGATGGGACCAGATGCCATGATCTTAGTTTTCTGAATGTTGAGCTTTAAGCCAACTTTTTCACTCTCCTCTTTCACTTTCGTCAAGAGGTTTTTCAGTTCCTCTTCACTTTCTGCCATAAGGGTGGTGTTATCTGCATATCTGAGGTTATTGATATTTCTCCCAGCAATCTTGATTCTAGCTTTTGCTTCTTCCAGCCCAGTATTTCTCATGATGTACTCTGCATATAAGTTAAATAAGCAGGGTGACAGTATACAGCCTTGACATACTCCTTTTCCTATTTGGAACCAGTCTGTTGTTCCATGTTCTGTTCCAACTGTTGCTTCCTGACCTGCAGACAGGTTTCTCAAGAGGTAGGTCAGGTGGTCTGGTACTCCCATCTCTTTCAGAATTTTCCACAGTTTATTGTGATCCACACAGTCAAAGGCTTTGGCATAGTCAATAAAGCAGAAATAGATGTTTTTCTGGAACTCTCTTGCTTTTTCAATGATCCAGCAGATATTGGCAATTTGATCTCTGGTTCTTCTGCCTTTTCTAAAACCAGCTTGAACATCTGAAAGTTCACATTTCACATATTGCTGAAGCCTGGCTTGGAGAATTTTGAGCATTATTTTACTAGCGTGTGAGATGAGTGCAATTGTGCGGTAGTTTGAGCCTTCTTTGGCATTGCCTTGGGATTGGAATGAAAACTGACCTTTTCCAGTCCTGTGGCCACTGCTGAGTTTTCCAAATTTGCTGGCATATGGAGTGTAGCACTTTCACAGCATCATCTTTCAGGATTTAAAATCGCTCAACTGGAATTCCATCACCTCCACTAGCTTAGTTCATACTGATGCTTTCTAAGGCCCACTTGACTTCACATTCCGGGATGTCTGGCTCCAGGTGAGTGATCACACCATTGTGATTATCTGGGTCGTGAAGATCTTTTCTGTACAGTTCTTCTGTGTATTCTTGCCACCTCTCCTTAATATCTTCTGCTTCTGTTAGGTCCATACCATTTCTGTCCTTTATCAAGCCCATCTCTGCATGAAATGTTCCCTTGGTATCTCTAATTTTCTTGAAGAGATCTCTAGTCTTTCCCATTCTGTTGTTTCCTATATTTCTTTGCATTGATCAATGAAGAAGGCTTTCTTATCTCTCCTTGCTATTCTTTGGAACTCTGCATTCAAATGGGAATATCTTTCCTTTTCGCTTCTCTTCTTTTCACAGCTATTTGTAAGGCCTCCTCAGACAACCATTTTGCCTTTTTGCATTTCTTCTCCATGGGGATGGTCTTGATCCCTGTCTCCTGTACAGTATCATGAACCTCCGTCCATAGTTCATCAGGCACTCTGTTTATCAGATCAAGTCCCTTAAATCTATTTCTCACTTCCACTGTATCAGGGATTTGATTTAGGTCATACCTGAGTGGTCTAGTGATTTTCCCTACTTTCTTCAATTTCAGTCTGAATTTGGCAATAAGGAGTTCATGATCTGAGCCACAGTCAGCTCCCGGTCTTTCTTTTTGCTGACTGTATAGAGCTTCTCCATCTTTGGCTCCAAAGAATATAATCAATCTGATTTCGGTGTTGGCCATCTGGTGATGTCCATGTGTAGAGTCTTCTCTTGTGTTATTGGAAGAGGCTGTTTGCTATGACCAGTGCATTCTCTTGGCAAAACTCTATTGGCTTTTGCCCTACTTCATGCTGTACTCCAAGGCCAAATTTGCCTGTTACTCCAGGTGTTTCTTGACTTCCTACTTTTGCATTCCAGTCCCCTACAATGGAAAGGACATCTTTTTTGGGTGTTAGTTCTAAAAGGTCTTGTAGGTCATCACAGAATCGTTCAACATCAGCTTCTTCAGCGTTACTGGTTGGGGCATAGGCTTGGATTACCATGATATTGAATGGTTTGCCTTGGAAATGAACAGAGATCATTCTGTCATTTTTGAGATTGCATCCAAGTACTGCATTTCAGACTCTTTTGTTGACCATGATGGCTACTCCACTTCTTCTAAGGGATTCCTGCCCACAGTAATAGACATAAGGGTTATCTGAGTTAAATTCACCCATTCCAGTCCATTTTAGTTTGCTGATTCCTAGAATATTGACATTCACTCTTGCCATCTCCTGTTTGACTGCTTCCAACTTGCCTTGATTCATGGACCTAACATTCCAGGTTCCTATGCAATATTGCTCTTTATAGCATCGGACCTTGCTTCTATCACCAGTCACATCCACAACTGGGTATTGTTTTTGCTTTGGCTCCATCCCTCCATTCTTTCTGGAGTTATTTCTCCACTAATCTCCAGTAGCATATTGGGCACCTATCGACCTGGGGAGTTTCTCTTTCAGTGTCCTATCATTTTGCCTTCTCATACTGTTCATGGGGTTCTTAAGGCAAGAATACTGAAGTGGTTTGCCATTCCCTTCTCCAGGGGACCACATTCTGTCAGACCTCTCCACCGTGACCTGACCATCTTGGGTGGCCCCACACGGCATGGCTTAGTTTCACTGAGTTAGAGAAGGCTGTGGTCTGTGTGATCAGATTGGCCTGTTTTCTGTGATTGTGGTTTTAGTGTGTCTGCCCTCTGATGCCCTCTTGCAACACCTACCGTCTGTCTTGGGTTTCTATTACCTTGGACGTGGGGTATCTCTTCACGGCTGCTCCAGCAAAGTGCAGCCGCTGCTCCTTACCTTGGACGAGGGGTGTCTTCTCACGGCCGCCCCTCCTGACCTTGAACGTGGAGTAGCTCCTCTCGGCCCTCCTGCGCTGGTGCAGCCACCGCCCCTTGGATGTGGGTTTGCTCTTCTCGGCCGCCGCCCCGACCTCGGAATTGGGGTAGCTCCTCTCCGCAGCGCTTCTGCGTGGTCCGTCGCAGCCATTATCTGCTCTGAGAGACAAATATGGGATGATGAAAGCATGTAGCAGGGTTTATCATCTAGTCTGGAAGGGTCAGGAAAAGCACCCTTGAATGCTATTAAAACAGGCAAAAGCACATACAGGCATAGAGGTGGGATGGAGCGTAGTGAACCTGACCAGACTGGAACTTGATGACATTGGAAGGTGTCTGTGGACAGAATGAATAGGGGCCATATGGGTGTGTGTGCTGACCAAGATTCTTATCTTGACCAAACTCTAGTCAGGCTTCTTGTAACTCTCTTCTCAACTAGGCCCTGATGTTTGAGCTTCTGTGTTCATATATGCACTGTCTAGTTTTAGCAAGAATCTTGCTAAGTCAGTTTAGCCATCATCTCCCAGCCTCGATGTCTGAACAAGTTCCTCATCCTTCACTATTCTTCAGGTGATGTCTGACCACCTGGCTTGCCTTCAGCAAGAGTCTCGTTGAGTTGTTAAAGCTAGAATCATTCCCAACCCCTGATATTTCCTTTTAATAATTTTCCATCCACTGATAAACCCTCTCGCTTTTTGGCTATAAATCCCCATTTTCCTTGTTCTATTGAGTTGAGGGCAATATCTCTCCCCTACTGTAAAACCCCATTGTGGTGGTTCAGATGCCTTTCATGACAGTCCCCCTTGACAAAGTCCGCTTCACTATCTTTAACAAGGATCCGTGAATAACTTTTCTTAAATAGTTTAATATTTCTTTTTGTGCTCCTCCCTCAGCTATTTACCTAATGCATGGCTCATCACCGATGGCTTAGAACCATGAGGTAGTAATTGCCAAACATGTGCAACGTTGGCCTTGATTAGAGGGTAGGCACGGCATAGACCTCTGAATGAAGGAAAATGCCAAGTGAAATGCCAAGCAGCTAACTGTACTCTAGAGCTGTACAGTAGAGAGAATAATGGTATCTCCTATTTACCTCACCATTATTTCTGTTTTTCTTTTTTTTTAACAAGAGGGGTGCAGATTTTGAGTAAACTAAACTCTTTGAAACATGAATCTCTCATCTGCCTCTGCTCCATCTCTCACACCCATGCTCTTTGCCTGGAAAGCCCTTCTGGCCTTACTATCAGTCTTCCACCTTGATATCAAATTTGAAATCTTATCAAATTCAAGTGGTTTTTTTTTTTTTTTTTTTCACTTCAAAGCTCATGATTTTTCAGCTAGAGCAAGAAGTTGACTCTCCTGGTTATTGTCCTTTGTACCATATGCTCTAAACTTCTTGGTCCCCTTGTATAAATAAATAAACAACCACTTATATTTCTTTTAAAATTGTTTTGGGCCCACAATACCTCTGTTATTCATACTGTAAGTGCTTAGAGATAAATTACGATAAGGATTTAATTTGCTTGTTGTGGATTTGCTTGCCTCAGGCTGCTGCCAAATGTATCCAGGAACATTAGCAATTTGCAGCTGTTCCAAATCTCTATCATTTATAAGACAAAAAACCAAACTGCACTATGATTACACAGAAATTAGAACAATCAATAGTCGTAGTGTTTCCCTTCACAGTACATACAACCTGGTAGATTATAAAACAGACTGATAGTACATAACTATATTATACATTATTTTTTGTGCACATATATATGAAAGGTATAATGAAAACAGAACCGAATGGTGAATCCCATCCTGGTTCTACATAAAGGCAGACTTATGACCTTGATCAAGACACCCACCTCCTTTAAACATCAGCTTTTCTATATGTAAAATGGGAATGATCAACCCTTCCTTGGCAGGGTTGTTAAGCAGATGTGAAAATTCTTTAGAAATGCAAAATTTAAGGTGTGATAATGGTTATTGAACCCAATAAAATAACCATAGACTTGTAAAGTATGTTTAAAAGGGTACTGATGTTGCATACACTTCCTGCAATTGGATGAAATCGTCTTTACAAGAGGGAAAAACTGAAACCGGCTGTGTGGTTTTCTCCTTGGCAGATGTTGCTGTGTGATACGCATTGTCCCTTTGGGAAAGCCTCAGAAAACTGCACGTTCATTTTAGCTCTAGCTGTATGCCTGTGTGAGATACCAGGAAAAAGATTAGCTTTCTGCAACAAAATATGCTGAAAAATGCATCAAACCCATGAATGCACTGAATCTATCAGACCTAATTTCTGGACTGCTTGATTTGTAGTTTCTAAAATTTACATGATATTGTAATAAGAATTAAAATAGGCATTTGAGAAAATTTGTTGTTTGTGGAAATTAGCATTGATTTAATCAAGCAGCATTCACAATCTTCCTACAGAAGTTTTGTTTACCAGTGAAAAAAATAAAAGAAATTTATAAAACATTATACAACCATTTTAAAAATAACAACTAATGATCAAAGATGAGAAGGCTGGTTCATGGTAGAATTTCAAAAGGACTTTTACAAAATGTATTTAATATGTATGAATAAATTAATTAATCCCCTCACCACTCTAGAGATGAACTCAAAGTAATAAAATATATGATGCCAGTTTTTTCTGTATAAGGATACTAAAGTAGAAAGGTTATTACATGCTGCAGACCATTCTGAGAATCAATGTCTGAACAGAAAAACAAACAAACAAACAAACAAACATGACTTTGGTATCACTTTCCTAAGAAGGAAGCAGTTTCACTTGGACTTAGTTTTTCTCTTTGGGGCTTTTAGTGATCTACCTCAGATTTACTTCACTGTACATGTTATTTGCCGTGTTTTGACTTTTTATGTACTTTTTAAAATTCTAGTTTTTTAATTGAAATTTTTATATTTTATTCAGGTATAGTTGATTAATAACATAAGTTTCAGGCATATAACATAGTGATTCAGTATTTTATAGATTACACTCTATTTAAATCATTAAAAAATAATGGCTATATTTCCATTGTGTTGTACAATATATTCTCATTGCTTGTTTTATGCATAGTAGTTTGTATCTCTTAATGCATATGTCATTTATATTCTTCTCTCTCTTAATTCTTTCAAATGATATTTAACAAAGAAAGCAAATCTCACCCACATCATGCAGACAGGTTGCTTATTACATAGTACTGGACTGACTTCCTTACAGTATAATTAGAAGAGAAGAGGCAGCTACTTTAGTGAAACCAAAAAGGGGAAAATGTTCAGTTTGTTATATGGCTTTATTTGGTAGACCACTGGAAGACTGACTTCTTCAAAGATATCTGATGGTCATTTCTATCTTGCCTGTTTAATAGTATTCTCTTCACACATGCTGCTATTTCCTTTGGTTTTACGTGATGCTGTCTGTGCTCGAGGCTGGTGAGTAGGAGGCAGTCCTGCAGCATCTGTTAGATTATCACTTGGTGTGCCTGGCCCCAGAGTGGGCTTCCTTCCCAAAAGGCAGGCTGGGAATTGATCACACAGCTGCTCCACATGGCCAACAGCACATCCTTTTTATGTCATCTCACCCAGCTTTTTTGGAAACAGAGCATTTTCATACTATGCTGTATGTATCTAACAGAAAATAAGCTTAAATGAGTTGAGAAAATATATGTTACCTTTTTCTATGACACTTGGTTCTTAATTGAACATAGTTCATAGTAGTGTTCCCTACATCTACGCAAATTATATATATATACATATGTGTATATATATACATACATATACACACACATATATGTATATATACATATATACATACATATATGTATGTATATATAATTCCAACACTTAATTTTATTAATTAAGCAATAATACATTATCTTAGGTAAATATTTCCTACCAGTTTAACTATTTAGAAACATGTGTTAAGAGATGGAATATTTTAACAGGATGTGACACACCAGCTAGTCATAACAAGATTTGCATTCTTATAGGCAAGACAAAAAAGCAACGCAAACAAGTGAAAGCTGGAAATGAAAGCTTACTTGTAGATCAAATGAGGGGAGAAGAAAACTTTTTATTATGTTTCAGTCCATTAAGTAAACAATCTCTCTATTAACGTATGATAAACTGAATCTGGGTGATCAAAAATAGCTTTAGAAAGAAACAGATTGATTTATACAAGAAGGATAATAGGGAATTTTCTGACCACACTAACTACTTCATTTTTTCCCAAAAGATTGCAGTTTCATGTATGAGAAGAGATGCAGAGAGAATAAGGAAGGGCAGGGAAAAGGAAACCAAACTACTAAAGTGGCTGAAATGAAACAAACAAACAAAAAGAGCTTAGAGCAAATAGATTTAGATTTGAAGGAGAAAATAGAATAAGAACAGAGAATAACATTGGGTATTTCTAAGTCTGTTGGGACAAATATTGTCCATAGCTTTTTGTGACCTCTGAGTCCAAATAATAAATATGGTTGTAGACTTTATAGGTTATTTTGATCATATAGGAATTAAGCATTGGGCACCCAAGCATTCCTTAAAGAGAACCATTGCAAACAGCTTAGTCCTTGGACTTAGTTGAGTATGCTATTTTAGTATCTTGAGTATGTATCTTGTCAACTGTGGTTTTTTAAATCATTTTACTATGTTTATTATACAAGTTATGTTTAATGTAAAAAATTAGAATAAGCAGAGAAGCAAGGCAAAAAAATTTAACTTTAACTGTGAGATAGGTAATGCTAATGTTTCCTCAGATTTTATATTTCATGTACATATAACACACATACCACACAATATTTTCTATGATTTCATACCAATTCTGTCAGTTTTCTTAAATATATTTTTCCATATCTGAACATATTTCTGTTTTAAATATTCATCTTAGGTATTTAACCCCTCTCTGGATTGATTTTGTATTTTTCTGTACAAAATTTACCTAGCACCTACTATGTTCCAGGTAAGGAATAACACAAAGTCTCTGTTCTTATGAAGCTTATATTATAGACAGATAATAAACAAGTAAAACAAAGACATCTCCAACCAAAAGATAACACTAACTCAGAGAGTTTGTAATTGCTAAAAAGACAATAAAAGGAGATAATGTGGTAAGGAGGTACCAGTGGGAGAGGAGAGTTGTAAGGTCCTATCGGGTTATTGTGGGGATTATGTGAGAAAAGTTTATATGGTAAGTACTCATATAGAAAAACTGATAATAATGATCGTGACAGGAACGCATCATGGCAGTGCCTACTGTTAGAAGCTACACAAAGGTACATTAACATTTTTAAGTTTATTTGAATAAAAATCCAATTGAATCAGGCAGTGACAAACTGGAGGTGGTTAGGAGCACTCCACCTAGAGAGGCAGGGGAAAGACTTTTACAGAAAAGAAGTGGTAGAAAAGCTAGGAAATTATTTGATTGGCTATACTTCGATGGTTGCATTGACTGGGAAGGCCTAGTTTGCTATTTGTGGTTTGTCATCCTTAGGTCTCTATTTATTAACCTTGAGGCATTTCAGACTTAGATTTTGGTTTGTTTACATAGGGTACTAAGGAGTGGGACCATGTCAGTCTACAGCCCTCCTTGTTTAATTAATTAACATTACACTTGAATATTATGTAGCTGTTGAATGCTTTCTCTGACTTCTCGCTGCCACTGCCCCCAGTTAGCCATCTTCCAATTGATGCTTTCTATTTTCTGATAAACTCTTATTTTAACTCTTATATTAAGTAGTATCTTCAGCTTTACTATCATTTATTTGCAATTTTAAATTTATCAAGAGTCAACTCTTAGCATTCTCTAATTTTGTTCTTCAGAGAGAAACACGACTCTTTTATATGCTTTTATTGCCCTAGGTATTCATCTTTTGAGGGCCTCCAAACATTCTTCAGTTCAGTTCAGTCATGCAGTCGTGTCCAACTCTCTGCAACCCCATGGTCTACAGCATGCCAGGCCTCCCTGTCCATCAGCAACTCCCGGAGTTTACTCAAACTCATGCCCACTGAGTTGGTGATGCCATCCAACCATCTCATCCTCTGTCATCCCCTATTCCTCCCACCTTCAATCTTTCTCAGCATCAGGGTCTTTTCCAATGAGTCAGTTCTTAGCATCAGGTGGCCAAAGCAGTGGAGTTACAGCTTCAACATCAGTCCTTCCAATAAATATTCAGGACTGACTTCCTTTAGGATGGACTGGTTGGATCTCCTTGCAGTCCAAGGGACTCTCAAGAGTCTTCTCCAACACCATAGTTCAAAAAAATCAATTATCTTGTGCTCAGCTTTCTTTATAGTCCAACTATCACATCCATACATGACTACTGGAAAAACAACAGCTTTGACTAGATGGACATTTGTTGGTAAAGTATTGTCTCTGCTTTTTAATATGCTGTCTGGGCTGCTCATAACTTTTCTTCCAAGGAGCAAGCATCTTTTAATTTCATGCCATCATCTGCAGTGATTTTGGAGCCCCCCAAAATAAAGTCTGACACTGTTTTCATTGTTTTCCCGTCTATTTCCCATGAAGTGATGGGACCAGATGCCATGATCTTAGTTTTCTGAATGTTGAGTTTTAAGCCAAATTTTTCACTCTCCTCTTTCACTTTCATCAAGAGGCTCCTTAGTTCTTCATCAATTTCTGCCATAAGGGTGGTGTCATCTGCATATCTGAGCTTATTGATATTTCTCCCCGCAATCTTGATTCCAGCTTGTGCTTCCTCCAGCCCAGCGTTTCTCATGATGTACTCTGCATATAAGTTAAATAAGCAGGGTGACAATATACAGCCTTGACGTACTCCTTTTCCTATTTGGAACCAGTCT
Source organism: Cervus elaphus (assembly GCF_910594005.1). Lineage (NCBI taxonomy): Eukaryota > Metazoa > Chordata > Mammalia > Artiodactyla > Cervidae > Cervus > Cervus elaphus. Next base: position 12,842,241 of record NC_057817.1, on the reverse strand, counting down.
GTTGTTCCATGTCCAGTTCTAACTGTTGCTTCCTGACCTGTATACAGGTTTCTCAAGAGGCAGGTCAGGTGGTCTGATATTCCCATTTCTTGAAGAATTTTCCACAGTTTGTTGTGAGCCACACAGTCAAAGGCTTTGGCATAGTCCATAAAACAGAAGTAGATGTTTTTCTGGAACTCTCTTGCTTTTTCGACGAGCCAGCGAATGTTGGCAATTTGATCTCTAGTTCCTCTGCCTTTTCTAAAATCAGCTTGAACATCTGGAAGCTCATGGTTCATGTTCTGTTGAAGCCTTGTTTGGAGAATTTGAGCATTACTTTACTAGTGTGTGAGATGAGTGCAATTGTGCGGTAGTTTGAGCATTCTTTGGCATTGCCTTTCTTTGGGATTGGAATGAAAACTGAACATTTCCAGTCCTGTGGCCATTACTGAGTTTTCCAAATCTTCTGAAATATTGAGTGCAGCTCTTTCACAGCATCATCATCTTTTAGGATCTGAAATAGCTGAACTGCAATTCCATCATCTCCACTAACTTTGTTCATAGTGATGCTTCCTAAGGCCCACCTGACTTCACATTCCAGGATGTGTGATGCTAGGTGAGTGATCACACAATCCTGGTTATCTGGGTTGTGATCTTTTTTGTATAGTTCTGTGTATTTTTGCCACCTCTTCTTAATATCTTCTGCTTCTGTTAGGTCCATACTATTTCTCTCCTTTATTGACCCCATCTTTGCATGAAATGTTCCCTTGGTATCTCTAATTTTCTTGAAGAGATCTCTAGTCTTTCCCATTCTGTTGTTTTCCTCCATTTCTTTGCATTGATCACTGAGGAAGTCTCCTTGCTATTCTTTGGAACTCTGCATTCAAATGGGAATATCTCTCCTTTTCTCCTTTGCTTTTCACTTCTCTTCTTTTCACAGCTATTTGTAAGGCCTCCTCAGACAACCATTTTGCTTTTTTGCATTTCTTTTTCTTGGGGATGGTCTTGATCCCTACCTCCTGTACAATGTAATGAACCTCCACCCATAGTTCTTCAGGCACTCTATCAAATCTAATCCCTTAAATCTATTTCTCATGTCCACTGTATAGTTGTAAGGGATTTGATTTAGACCATACCTGAATGGGCTAGTGGTTTTCCCCACTTTCTTGTATTTAAGTCTGAATTTGGCAATAAGGAGCTCATGATCTGAGCCACAGTCAGCTCCCAGTCTTGTTTTACCTGACTGTATAGAGCTTTTCCATCTTTGGCTGCAAAGAATATAATCAATCTGATTTGGGTGTTGGCCATCTGGTGATGTCCATGTGTGGAGTCTTCTCTTGTGTTTTTGGAAGAGTGTTTGCTATGATCAGTGCATTCTCTTGGCAAAATTCTAAAAGCATTTGACCTGCTTCATTCTGTACTCCAAGATCAAATTTGCCTATTACTTCAGGTGTTTCTTCACTTCCTACTTTTGTATTCCAGTCCCCTGTAATGACAAGGACATCTTTTTCGGGTGTTAGTTCTACAAGATCTTACAGGTCTTCAGAGAACTGCTCAACTTCAGCTTCTTCAGCATTACTGGTTGAGGCATATACTTGGATTACCATGATATTGAGTGGCTTGCCTTGGAAATGAACAGAAATCATTCTGTCGTTTTTGAGATTGCATCCAAGTACTGCATTTAAGACTCTTTTTTGACTATAATGGCTACTGCATTTCTCCCAAGGGATTCCTGCCCACAGTAGCAGGCATAATGGTCATCTGAGTTAAGTTCACCCATTCCAGTCCATTTTAGTTTGCTGATTCCTAAAATGTCGACGTGCACTCTTGCCATTTCCTATTTGCCTTGATTTATGGAGACTACATTTCAGGTTCCTATGCAGTATTGCTCTTTACATCATCAGACCTTGCTTGTATCATCAGTCACATCAACAACTGGGTATTGTTTTTGCTTTGGCTCCATCTCATCATTCTTTCTGGAGTTATTTCTCCACTGATCTCCAGTAGCATATTGGGCACCTACTGACCTGGAGAGTTCATCTTTCAGTATCCTATCATTTTGCCTTTTCATACTGTTCATGGGGTTCTCAAGGCAAGAATACTGAAGTGGTTTGCCATTCCCTTCTCCAGTGGACCACATTCTGTCAGAACTCTCCACCAGAACCCGTCTATCTTGGGTGGCCCTACATGGCATGGCTCATAGTTTCATTGCGTTAGACAAGGCTGTGGTCCATGATCAGAATGGTTAATTTTCTGTGATTGTGGTTTTCATTCTATCTGCCCTCTGATGGAGAAGGATAAGAAGTTTATGGAAGTTTCCTGACTGGAGAGACTGATTGAGGGGGAAACTGGGTCTTGTTCTGATGGGCAGGGGCCATGCTCGATAAATCTTTAATCCAATTTTCTGTGGATGTGTGGGGCTGTGTTCCCTCCCTGTTATTTACCTGGAGCCAAACTATGGTGGAGGTAGTGAAGATAATGGTGACCTCCTTCACAAGGTCCCAGCATGCACTGCTCTTCTCAGTGCCCCTAACCTTGCAGCAGGCCACCGCCGACCCACACCTCCACCGGAGACTCCTGGACACTCATGGGCAGGCCTGGGTCAGTCTCTTGTGGGGTCATTGCTCCTTCTTCTGGGTCCTGATGTATACAATGTTTTGTTTGTACCCTCCAAGAGTGTGTTTCCCCCGTCCTGTGTAAGTTCTGGCTGTTCTATGGTGCATTTAATGGTGACCCCCTCCAAGAGGGTTTATGCCATACCCAGGTCCATCTCATCCTCTGTTGTCCCCTTCTCCTCCCGCCTTCAATCATTTCCAGCTTGAGGGTCTTTTTAAATGAGTCAGTTCTTCACATCACGTGGCCAAAGATTCTTATACTGATCTAAATCAATTTTGCATATTTATTAACACCTTCTGGTTGCACAAAGATCAGCTCTCTGTTGTGTAACTCTTCTTCATTTACTTATTTCCTTTCTTACCTTCTTCTTAATATGGCTATGTTATAGTTTTGGTTATATCATTCATTATTGTTTACATTTAAAAACAAAGTATGAATTTTCATGCAGAATCAAGAATAGGTGATTTATCCTTTTTCACACAACTTTCTGGCTTTCTTAGAATTGATAATTTTCTCACTTGCCTAGTTTTCTGCTGACTTAAGTTTCGTCCCTGTGCTTCACTGGAACCATTATAAACACACTGATGAGCACGTGTGCTGGGTCTTCTTTTGTCATGTCTCTTTGTGACCCTATGGGTTGCTGCCTGCTGGGCTCCTCTGCCCATGGGATTCTCAAGGCCAGAATGCTAGAGTAGGTTGCCATGCCCTTCACCAGGAGATCTTCTGGACCCAGGGACGGAACCCATGTCTCTTACATCTCCTGCATTTGCAGGCAGCTTCTTTACTACTAGCGTCACCTGGGAAGTCCCAAAACACACTGACAATATTTTTGAAAATGTCAACATATCAAATCACTGTCATCTTGTTGTTTTCATGGTGGCCATCTTCCCAGGGAACTCAGTCCTTCACTCCGAACTGGACTGGTTAAGTAGGAGGCTAGATGACCTATTTGGGACCTATTTGCCCACATCATGGAAATTCTCTTTTCCTCTTTCCTTTGTTAGTTTCTCTCTTATTCTAGAGGGCACATCCTCTAGTTAGTTCTCAAGAAGGGTTAATGATGGAGTATTTGTTTTCAGTCTTTAACACATGATACATATAGATTTATAGATTAAAAACTATTTTCCCTCAGTATGCTAAACGCATTGCTACAGTATTTTTCTAGTATCATTAAAGTCCATGAAAAACTTATTTTTATACCTTTTTGAGTCATCTGTCTTAACTTTTTAAGATTTTTTAGAACCTTTTTTATCCCTAATATTCTGAAATGTTATAATGATATACTTTGGCATAGATAATTTTTATTATTTTTTTCTCTCTCTTTCTGCAGGATGTTCCATGAATTTATTTAATTAGGAGACTTGGGTCCTTTAGTCGTGGATAAATTTGTTAGTAAGTATTTTGGGGTTTTTTATAAGCCACTCTTAAGGTTTCTTTCTGTTATTTCTGGTGTTTCTTTTATCTGATGTTGAACCACTATGATCCTTTAATTTTCTCATTTCCTCTTCTATTTTCCTTTACTTTGCTTTTTGGAAAATATTCTTAGCCTGATTTCCAAGCTATTTGGAATCTCAGATACACATATATACAAACACATATATAATTGGAGGTTTTTCCTCTAGCTTGTTTTTTCATCTACCACCCATTCTTTCTTTGAGGATGTACTATTTTATTTTATATCTCTGAGAATATTAGGTTTTATTTGATAAATCACCTTCTGTTTTTTATATTGTTTCCACTCTTTCATGTTTTTCCTTAAGTTTATTTTGGTCTTTTCTTTCAGACAACTGCTATTTAGTCTCACATAACTGGGTTTATATAAGGCAAGGAGGAGCACCTCTTTTGAGCAATTTGACACCACCCTTTGTTGCATGTTCAATAAATCAACTCTCTGGGAGAGATTTTTCTCCAGAAGCCAAAAGTTCCACACATGTCAGGCTCACTGACACTTTCCATTTAGCCCTTCATACTGGAGGCAAGCCATACTGGCCAGGGTCTGCTAGACTTGTAGAAGCACTATGATCAGACGCACTTTCTGTCCACTGGAAAGCAAAAGGGTCAAAAGAGAGATGAAAGACATTTGCCTCTCATTTCAGGAATGTGCTGGGATGAATTAATTCCTTTTTTTTTTTTTTTGACGAAGACAAATCAAATCTCTTGCCATCCAGGAAAGAGGAGAACCTACCATTTTGGTCATTGCTATAGGTGTTAAGCACATCCAGAAAAGCCTGTCCAGGCAATTGATCAGGGAAGGCATAATTTTCTACACTTGCCCCAGTGGAGGCAAGTAGGATCTGCTCTAGGCTGATGTGTCTTTTGCTGCATAGTTATCACACTGCAGAAAAAATGAATCAGACTCATTTATCCTAAGGAATGAGAGGCAGTTTAGTGTAGTCCAGCATGAGACTACTTAGACACTAAGCCACTGCTCAACAACTGTAATAATTCTAAAACCTCATTTTATTCCATCTGTAAGATGAAGATAATAATATCTAGCTTATGGGTTTGTCATCAAAATTCAATAATATAATCTATTTAAAGTCTCTTACAGTGCTTTGTACACAGCAAAGCTGTAACAGTTACTGAGTATTATTATATGTACTAGAGTCTAAGAATGAAGAAGAGGAATGATTCTAAATAGAGTATCTGCCACTCAACTTTTACAGTCCCAAGGGACTGGGGCTATTGTAAAGGTGGCTTTAGGTCAAGGGGGTGGTGCTTGGAAGTTATAAAGCTACAGGAGACTGACCTAGGCTTTTCCTCACTGATTAGCAATGCTTCGGATAAGACAAGATTTAGAGCTATTAGTTCTCTAGACATGTAGCATTGATAGCCACTGTGGAAGCATCAGCAGGCGGCAGCAGTAGAAATTTCTGCAGTCTTGGCAGAGACAGATGTAGCCACAGAGTGTCAGAGTAGGAAGGAAGAAAAATATAAAATGCTTCAGGCTTGCTAAGAGGACTGGTCCCTGGAGCACAGAAGAGCTATCCTGTGGGGATTCCAAGAATATACGGAAGGTATGTTAATGCCAGTGGTAGCAGTTGTGGTGGCAGTAATGATGTGGGAGTTAGTAACTGTCTGGAAGGATAAGTTTGGATGCAAATAAGAAAACACTGTGTTTCTCTGTGACTATTATTGTGATCCTGTATTTTTTGTTGTTGTTGTTGCTTTTTAAACCCACGATGTGGCTTGGTTTATGAGGATTGTAATTAAAATCGACTGTTGCCACTACCTGAGTCAGTTTGAAGTAACAGTTGAATTTCTTTCTCACTAGTGCTTCTCAATATCTGTAAGGCATTTGTGAAGTCATTCTCATCTCTTTGGTGTGAACTGCCTTATTTTCAAGGACATCGTCTCCCTCCATGTTCATGCATTATTTCCATAGAACTTTGGAATTTGTTATGAATTAAATGTGGAGACTCGAAGGACAAATATTATGTTTGTTTAACCCAGGATTTGAAGAATATTTTTCATTTTAAAAAGGCAAAATGGTTGTCTGAGGAGGCCTTACCAATAGCTGAGAAAGGCAAAGGAGAAAAGGAAAGATATACCCATCTAAACGCAGACTTCCAAAGAATAGCAAGGAAAGATAAGAAAGCCTTCCTAAGTGATCAATACAAAGAAAGAAAGGAAGACAATAGAATAGGAAAGACCAGAGATCTCTTCAAGAAAATTAGAGATACCAAGGGAACATTTCATGCAAAGATGGGCACAATAAAGGACAGATGACAAAGACTTAACAGAAGCAGAAGAGATTAAGAAGAGGTGGCAAGAATACATAGAAGAACTATACAAAAAGGTCTTAATGACCCAGATAACCATGATGGTCTGGTCACTCACCTAGAGCCATGCATCCTGGAGTGTGAAGTCAAGTGGGCCTTAGAAGCATCACTACGAACAAAGCTAGTCGAGGTGATGGAATTCCAGTTGAACTATTTCGAATCCTAAAAGATGATACTGTGAAAGTGCTGCACTCAATATGCCAGCAAATTTGGAAAACTCAGCAGTGGCCACAAGACAGGAAAAAGCCCGTTTTCACTCCAATCTTAAAGAAGGACAATGCTAAAGAATGTTCAAACTACCACACAATTGCACTCATTTCACATGCTAGAAAGGTAATGCTCAAAATCCTTCAAGCTAGGCTTCAAAACTATGTGAACTGAGAACTTCCAGGTGTACAAGCTGATTTAGAAAAGGTAGTGGAACCTGAGATCAAATTGGCAACATCTATTGGATCACAGAAAAAGCAAGGGAGCTCCAGAAAACATCTACTTCTGCTTCACTGACTATGCTAAAGCCTTGACTGTGTGGATCACAACAAACTGTGGAAAATTGTTAAAGAGATAGGAATACAAGACCAATTCACCTGTCTCCTGAGAAACCTGTATGCAGGTCAAGAAGCAACAGTTAGAACTGGACATGGAAAAATGGACTGGTTCCAAATTGGGAGTACATAAAGGCTGTATATTGTCACCCTGCTTATTTAACTTTTAATAAATATATAACTTTAATATATAACATATAATATATAATTATATATATTTAATATATAGCATATAAGACTTACATAACTTAAATAACTTATAATTTAACTTATTTAACTTACAATATGTGCTGTGCTTTGCTTAGTTGCTCAGTCCTGTCCAACTCCTTGCCACTTCATGGACTGTAGCTTGCTAGGCTCCTCTGTCTATGGGGATTCTCCAGGCAAGAATACTGGAGTGGGTTGCCATGTCCTCTTCCAGGGCATCTTCCCAACCCAGGGATTGAACCCAGGTCCCCTGCATTGCAGGCAGATTCTTTACCGTCTGAGTCATCAGGAAAGTCCATCATGAGAAATGTTGGACTGGATAAAGCACAAGCCAGAATCGATTGCCAGGAGAAATATCAATAACCTCAGATATGCAGATGACACCACCCTTATGTAAAAAACTGAACAGGAACTAAAGAGCCTCTTGATGAAAGAGAAAGAGGAGAGTGAAAAAGCTGGCTTAAAAATCAACACTCAAAAAACTAAGATCATGGCATCTGGTCCCATCACTTCATGGCAAACAGATGGGGAAACAATGGAAACAGTGGCAGACTTTATTTTCTTCAAAATCACTGCAGATGGTGTCTGCAGCCATGAAATTAAAAGACACCTGCTCCTTGGAAGAAAAGCTATGACAAACCTAGACAGCATATTAAAAAGCAGAGACATTACTTTGCCGACAAAGGTCCATATAGTTAGTCAAAGCTATGGCTTTTCCAGTAGTCATGTATGGATGTCAGAATTGGGCCATAAAGAAGGCTGAGTGCTGAAGAAATGATGCTTTTGAACTGTGGCATTGGAGAAGACTCTTGAGACTCCCTTGGACTGCAAGGAGATCAAACCAGTCAATCCTAAAGGAAATCAGTCTTGAATATTCATTAGAAGGACTGATACTGAAGCTGAAGCTCCAATTTTGGCTACCTGATGCAATGAGCCAACCCATTAGAAAAGACCCTGATGCTGAGAAAGATTGAGGGCAGGATGAGAAGGGGATGACAGAACAGGACAAGGTTGGATGGCAACACCGATTCAGTGGACATGAGTCTGAGCAATCTCCGGGAGATGGTGAAGGACAGGGAAGCCTGGCGTGCTGCTGTCCATGGCCTCGCAAAAAGTTGTACATGACTGAGCAACTGAAAAACAACATACTGACTTGTGAGTACCAAACCACTAGGAGGAGAAATCTTACAGCTTAGTTGGCATTTCACTGGATAATTTCTCTAAAGCGTTGTTCATTTTGAAGCTCTCGGGCTGGGTTTCTATGGCTCATGTTCTGATTATGATTTGACAATAAATCTTGGTTGGTGTGCTTCCCAGGTGGTTCAGTGGTAAACAGTCCATCTGCCAAGCAGAAGATGTGGGTTTGAACCCTGCGTCAGGAAGTTGCCCTGTAAATGGCGATCCACTCCATTATTCTTGCATGGGAAATCTCATGGACTGAGGAGTCCGGTGGCCTATAGTCCACGGGGTCACAAAGAGTCAGACACAGCCTTGTGACTAAACACGTCAGCCATGATATAAAGGTGCAGGAAGGTATAACTTGTGTTATTTTTTTAATTTTAATTTTTTCAGCTTTATTGAAGTATAGTTGGTGAATAAAATTATAAGATATTTAAACTGTACACTGTAATAATTTGATAGACTATACATTGTGAAAGGATGCCCACCAGCTAGTTAACACATTCTTCACTTGACATGTTTATCTTTTCTGTATGTGAACATTTAAGTTTTACTCTCTGGGAAAATTTCAAGTATATAATATGGTATAATCAACTATAGCCACCGTGTTTTACCTTACATCCTCAGACCTTATTAATCTTTCGTTTTTAAACTTTTTACTTTATATTAGAGTACACTCGATTAACAATGTTGGTCAGTTTCAGGTGTACAACAGTGACTCAGTTATACATATACATGTGTTTATTCTTTATTATTCTTTTCAAATTCTTTTCCCAGTTAGGTTGTTACAGGATATTAACCAGAGTTCCACGTGCTATACAATAGGTCCTTGTTGGTTATCCATTTTAAATTCTGAAGTATGTCCATGTTGATCCCAGACTCCCTAACCATCCCTACCCCTTCCCACACACCCTTCCCCTCTGAGTAACCATAGGCTCATTCTCTAAGTTTGTGAAATGATGCCATTTCAGTAACAACATGGATGGACCTAGAGATTGTCATACTGAGTCAAGAAAGTCAGACAGAGAGAGAAATATCATATGATATCAATTAAAATGATGCAAATGAACTAATGTACATAACAGCAACAGACTCTCAGACTTAGAGAACTTTTGCTTTTTGACTAAGGGGTTCAGGACCTTGATTTCTGGCCAGTGGTTTGATATAATAAACTTGAAATTAGAGATATCCTGTCTTCCTGTAATTTTGCTCAACTTGGGTCTTCTTAGTAGCTGAGAAACAGTTGTATGTTCAGCAACCATTTTCTTTTCTTCTTTAGTGAAATGAAAAATAACTATCTCACTGGAAAGGTTGTGGAAATAAGGAGAACTACACTGTTGGTGGGAATATCAACTGGTGCAGCGATTATGGAGAATAGGATGAAGGTTCCTTAAAAACCTAAAAACAGAGCTGCCGTATGATTTTGCAATCTCACTCCTGGGTATACATCCAAAAATAACTCTAATTAGAATAGATACATGCACTCCAATATTCACTGCAGGTCTATTTACAATTGCCAAGAAAGACATGGCATCACCATAAATGTCCATTAACAGATGAATGGATAAAGAAGACATTGTACATATATACAATTAGCCATAAAAAAGAATGAAATAATGCCATTTGCAGCAACATGTTTGGACCTAGAGATTACCATACTAAGTGAAGTCAGACAGATAAAGTCAAATATCATATGATATCACTTGTGTGTGGAATCTAAAATATGATACAAATGAGCTTATTTATAAAACAGAAACTTTCAGATATAGAAAACAAACTTATAGTTTCCAAAGGGGAAAAGTAGGACAGATAAATTAAGAGTTTGGGATTAATACATACACATATAAAATAGATAATCAATAAGGACTTAGTGCACAGGGAACTATTCTCAGTATTTTTAAATAATCTATAGGGGAAAAGAATTTGAAAAAGAATATCTGTATGTGAAGATTATATATATGTGTGTTTAACTGAATTATCTTGCTCTACACCTGAAACTAACATTACATTGTATAGCAACAATATTTCAATAAAACCTTTTTAATAGGAGAATTTTGACAGTATAATGAAGTCAGAAAAATCACCTTGAGATGTAAGAATCATCTTAAAATTTCATTTTTTACTTTTTTAAAAAATTGCAGTATAGTTGATTTATGATATCATGTTAGTTTCTAGTGTCATTCTTGTTTTTACTTCCAAGCCAGATATTACCACTCACCACCAATTAGTTGTCTACACTACCAATTCTAATTTAGCAACAGAGTTCAATTTTTTTTTTTCCTGCTACTACAATCTTTGCTGTAGTCCAGATTCTCTTTACATCTTATTTGCATTACTGCAGCAAACTCCTCAGGTGTCTCCCTGCTTCCAATGTATCCTTTCTTGTGTCTCTGACACAGCATCAGCAAGTGGTATTCCTACTACAGATGATCAATATTTAACATTTATCATTTCATACAGAATAAAGTCCAAATATCTCAGTGTCATTGAAGACCCTTAACAAGGTGAACTGGATTGGATTTTTAACATTGCTCCTCACCCTCATTTCTCCTTTTCTTCTCCCCTGAATGACTAACAACTTTTCTGATTACTTTGCAAAACAGTACAAAATAATTTGTACTCCTGAACTATAGGATCTTTGATACCCACATTAAAAATCTATGTATCTTTCAAGAATGAGCTCAAATGACCTGTCTCCTGAGCACTGCTTTCTCCTGTAGCTGTGCTTTATCTCTTTTACCACAGGATACCATGTTTTAGATGCTTAAGCTGGGAGTTGTGCAGCCTGGTTCTCCAATCTCTCTCATAGGACAGTGATTCCCTTGAGGGCAGGGACAATATCTCTGTATCTGATATACCCCACCAAGTCTTGCAGAATACTTTTGTTTTTCAGCAAATGCTTATTGAATTAAATTGACTGAATTGACTTGAGTCAGTTTTCCATTTTAGATTTCTCCAAAGACATGATAATCTTTTTAAGTTCATAAGTACTATAACTTATAAAGGCATGTCTCATCACCATTGCTTCAATTTCACAGATGAAGATCTGCAAAGCAACCTACAACTCCAAAGTCACAGAATGGCCACTAAATAGGATAGATTCAGAAGTTTTTTAATCCAAAATTTGAAATAGCATAGACTTAATTGTGCAATGAAGAAAATGTATTGAGAATGTATGTACCAAGCATTGAGACAAATGCCAGAAGTTGAATAATAAATACTGCAGTTTGTTTGCTTAACAGTTCCCAATGTAGTAGAGAAGGGAATCGAGTTTAGTTTAATAAAAATGGGTTGAACACTTATCAAGTGACACAGAAATAAGAAGGTCTCTCTGTCTGTAAGAAGCCTGTACCCTGTAAGGGCCAATATGAACGCATAATGAAATGGCTGTAGTACAGAACGTCTCATAATAGAAAAATCCATAAGGGGCCTTTGACAGATGGAAGAGAATGATTGCCTAACCCATCTTGAATGTTAATAACAGCTTCCTATATAGATGTGCAAACTCATAAATAATTTAAGTATCATGAGATAAGTGTTACATGGTAGATTTATGAACAGTATGCATAGAGTCACACAGGAGACAAGACGGAAGTTAAACTGGGGCCTAAAAATGCGTAGCATTCATCAAGAGATGGGAAAATGGAATCTAAGAAGAGGAAATGGGAAGTATGTGTGTGAGGGAGCACACATTGTTTTAGGGACTGGTACATAGAAGTCTGTGATGGTAGAGTGGGGGAAAATGGTAGGCAATGAGCCTGGGAAAACAGAATGGAGAATGGGAGAAATTGAGAATGGCCTTGTGGGCCAATCTAAACAACTTAGACTTAATGTTTTGGGGGTAGGGTATTCCTGAAGAATATTTTTTCAATTTTAATGTTTAATTAAAGCACAATATACTGTAGTGAAGATTATATATAATCAGTGTATGATGATGAATTTACCGTTGAAATCAAAAGACATATCATTCAAGCATTCTATAAGACCCTGCTTGCCCCCTTCCAATCAATACTCCACAGGTAACCACTATCATGACATGCAACAGCATTGATAATTTGATTATGTTTTTAGATATGGACCACCATATACAGTTTTTGAGTGTCTGATTTCAAAAACATTCATTCGTATCGCTAATGTGAATGTTTTAAAGACTCATTCACATTGCTACGGGTGGTTGCAGATTATTTCAAACTCTGTTGATTATTCTAGTGTAAAAATATGTCACAATTTATCAGCTCTGTTGGTGACTTAACACCTAGCTTGTTTTCAGTTTGGGGCTGCTTTGAAGCATTGCCCTGAGAGTGCTAGTACCTCTCTTCTGGTGAACATGCATGCAATTTGTTGAGTGTGTATCTAGAATGGAATGGTTGATATTTGCTTCAATTTAGACTCTGTAAGTGCTCCTGCGGCTCTACAACGTCAATAACACACACTAAAGATATTTAAGGAAGAGGAAATGCATTTATTAAACCATTATTATGATCTTTTATAGCATTATTGGGATAGTGGGGTAGGAGTCAGTACATTGCTATTTTGTTACTTATAATAAAAAATCATTAAAACTAAGAAGGTAGCCCAAAGTCTCATAATATGGATAATAATTAAGATTTCTTGGAATTAATTATGAGCTAGGGTCTAGAGTTGGCATAATAATGCCCCTTAAGATGTACATATCTTAATCCCTGAAACCTGTGAATGTTATCTTATATGGCAAAGACTTTGCAGATGCAATTAAATTAATGATCATGAGATGGGAGATTTATCTTGGATTATATGAGGGGGGTCCCTAAAATGCATTCAATAGGAAGTGCCCTTGTAACAAAGAGGCAGAGGGATATCTCAGACAAAAGAGAAAAACATAATGTAACCAAGTAGGTACAGATCAGAAGGATGCAACCACAAGCCTAGAAACAGTACCACCAGGATCTGGAAGAGGGAAGGAACATTTTCTCCCATAGAGCCTCCAGAGGGGACACAGTCCTGTTGTAACCTTGATTTTGATCCTGTGAAACTGATTTTCGACTTCTGGTCTCCAGATCTGTGACAGAGTACACTTCTGTTGCTTTAAGCTACTGACTCTGTGGTAGTTTGTTACCAGCAGCAGTAGGAAATGCAGATGTTAAGCAATGAGTGCAGAACTTCTCATGTATTATGTCAGCCAATACTATGAGGTAGGTGTGATTAGCCCCATCTTGTTAGGGGAAGCACCCTGACTGAAACCGCCCACCCTGGCCAGGCACCATAGTAACCATGGGCATGAGTTGTTTCATGACGGGAGGTCCTGGTGAGGAACACGGAACTAATAAGCCACCGCCAACCGGAAGAGTTCAGGAAAGGTCAAAAGGAGACACCACATGTCTGACCACCTCCCAGAGTCCTCACTGGCATCCATCTTGGCTGAACAAGGCGTGCACCACCAGGAAGGATTCTGAGTCAGATGATTGACTAAAGACAACCCGGAAACTAATCCCATCTCCATAAAACCCAACACTGCCAGCCACGTGGCAGAGCAGTTCTCCTGGGTTCCCTGACCCTCCTGTTCTCTGCCCGGGTGCCCTTTCCCAATAAAATCTCTTGCTTTGCCAGCACATGTGTCTCCTTGGACAATTCATTTCCGAGTGTTAGACAAGAGCCCAGTTTCGGGCCCTGGAAGGGGTCCTCCTTCCTGCAACAATTTTACAGAGAAGGGAAGTGAGAGAGTGACTGAAAAAATTCCCCAAGGGCACAGAGCTAGTGAGAATCAGAGACAGGATCTGAAGAGGTTGTATAACTTCATAGATAAAACTTGTGACCAATATAGTAGCAGAAGAATCAGGCTCCAATCCAGATTTCTCTGATCCCCAAGGTCATAATTTCCCTATTACACACCATGTAATAGATTTGTGTTTCTAAAAGCTTCAAGAAACATAATAAAGGATAGATTAGACTAAGAGTCAGGAGACAGAGAGACCAGTTAGGATGCTAATTGAATCATTTAGGGCAGAAATATTGCGATCCTGGACTGAGTATAAATGAGAACCTAGAGTAGCAATGGAATGGAAGAGTCTGTCAGTGACAGACTACTTACTGAAGGTGCATTATTTTACATCCATAAATCAATGATTGAATGAGCGAGTGGATGACTGAATGCATACCTTCTCAGGATTACTGCTCTTTAAATTGCATCAAATCACAGGTGAGATTTCTTGCTTGATTACAGAATCATATAAAGCATGCCTTGAATCTACAAAAATCTTTGTTTTAGTATCAGTTCAGATTCTTGAATAGGGAAAAAATAAAGGAAGGATGGGAATGAGGCTGCTTACTTTATACAATCTAGTGGTTTCCAACTTACTACATGGAATATAGCTGGAAATCATGGAGGGTGAAAAACCCAAAATAAAAATGAGATTCTAAGGTCAAGGCATCAGTTTCTTATGAGGGAATCTCTTTGTAACTCACATGGCTTTAAAAATTCTGATTATAAAAGTGTATATGCCCACTTCCAAGATTTGGGAAAACAAAGAAAAGTTAAAATATACAATATAAAACATTCATTAGCCCACCACTCAGAAATATCTGCAGTGAACATTTTTAATTTGTTTGCTGTGTGTGTGTGTGAGTGTTAACCCAATTGGGATAAGAGTATCTGATTCCTGATTTCTTTTTCACCTATTATTTTACTGAAAAGAATTTTCTCTTTCAATATTTTTCAAAATTAAAAAATAGTCACTTGATTCATTAGACAAACATGGATTAAGATTAAGCATCTGTTATATGCAAGTTGTTATATGTTCAATACTGAAGATCCATTGTTGAAGAGTATGAGAGGTTTCTGTTTTCAAACTGTTGGTCTAGTGGAAGACATGGGAATTTAACTGGCAATTAATTGAGGAATCTTTAGATCTTTAGTCACAAGGACCCCTAAATAGCAATTTTTGAGAGCTCACTGCAGGTGACTGCAGATTTTGAAAGGTGACATAAAAAGACAGCTTTCACCATTAATTCACTGCAGTCACTTAGCTTTTTTTCTTTTTATTCCCAGTAAGCCTCTTACAGTTTTCCTAGAGTAGACACCTGGATTGTAGCCTGTCTGAATTTTAAAAACTAACATCTAGAAGCCATTTTACAGTTCTCTCCTATAGCTCATTCTGAGTTGTTTTGGTTTTTTTTTTTTTTTTTTTTAGTTGCTGAGGGGTGACACAGAAATTATTCCTTTTGGTCTTTCAAATAGTGTCTTACATTTAAGTTCTAAGAGAGAGAAAGAGAGACAGATCTTCCCCTGCTTTACCATTATTTACCACCTAGTTATAAAAAACTACACTATACCTATATTGTTGTTGCTGTTTAATTTCTAAGTTGTGTCCAACTCTTGTGGGGCCCTAGGGACTGTAGCTCCCAGGCTCCTCTGTCCATGGGATTCTCCAGGCAAGAACACTAGAGTAGGTAGCCATTCCCTTCTCCAGGGGTCTTCCCAGCCTAGGGATTAAACCCTGTCTCCTGCACTGCAGGCAGATTCTTTGCTGTCTGAGCCACCAGTGAAGCTCCAATGTCTTGATATGCTTTGTCATTATTTCTCAAAAAAGGGATTCAAAAAGAAGGGAGTATGACTTTTCAAGTTGTCTGGCTTTGACTCTCCTGCTTGTTCTTAAGTCTGTAACAATCCGACAAGGGACTTCATAAAGGTGTCAAAATTTTCCTTCTATGATCTTAACCATGTAGGCATTTTGAAGACCAGGGACAGGATCAGGTGAAGACTCTTCATCTTTACTGTATTTCTCTGGGTGAGGGGAGAGGGGGACACTCATGTTTTCAATCCAGACTGAGCTTTCCTGGTGGGCTGCTTTAGCATTAGCTAAGCTATCTCTGGTTCAGTGCTCTTCATTGGTATATAGTTTCCTATTGCAGCTACAATAAATTAGCACAAATTCAGTGACTTAAACCGCCTACATGACTACTGGAAAAACCACAGCTTTGACTGTATGGACCAGAGCTACGGTTTTTCCAGTAGTCATGTATGAAGTTAAAGTTACTAAATTTGTGCTAATTTGCTGTAGCAGCAATTATGGATGTGATAGTTGGACCATAAAGAAGGCAGAGCTCTTAAAAAAAAAAAAAAGAAGAAGAAGAAGGCAGAGTGCTAAAGAATTGATGCTTTCGAATTGTGGTACCGAAGAAGACTCTTGAAAGTCCCTTGGACAGCAAGGAGATTAAACCAGTCAATCCTAAAGGAAATCAACCCTGAATATTCACTGGAAGGACTGATGTTGAAGCTGAAGCTCCAATACTTTGGCCACCTGATGCAGAGTCAACTCACTGAAAAGACCCAGATGCTGGGTAAGATCGAGGGCAAGAGAAGGAGGGGGGAACAGAGGATGAGATGGTTGGATGGCATCACTGACTCAATGGACATGAGTTTGAGCAAGCTCCAGAAGATAGAGAAGAACGGGGAAGCCTGGAGTGCTCCAGTCCATAGGATCACAAAGAGTTGGACACAACTTAGCAACTGAACATCAACAACAGTAATTTAATACAGATTTATTATCTTAGAGTTCTGTAGGATACAAGCTCAATACAGAGGTCACTGGGTGAAAATCAAGGTGTCTGCAAAGCTGTGTTCCTTTCCAGATGCTCTAGGGGAAAAATCTGTTCCCTGGTTCTTTCCCTGCCCCCCTGATTTTTCTCATTTTTCCTTTTTCTCCTGATTTCCTTTTTGTTTGTTTGTTTGTTTGTTTTTTCAGCTTCTAAAGGCTGCCCAAAGTTTTTGGATTGGGGCTTTTTATTCCACCTTTGAATCTCTGCATATCTTCTGTAGTCATTTCTTCCGATTGACTCTCTCTTTTTTTGCCTTCCTCTCCCACTTTCAAGGTCCCTTGTGATTATACTGGGTCCATCAGGGTAATTCAGGATAATCTCCCTATTTTAAGATCAGTTTATTAGCAATATTATGCAATGTTAATTCATCTTTTCCATGTGATCTTTATATCCACAGGTTCTGGAATTAGGATATGGATGTCTTTGAGGAGTCATTATTCTGTTAGCATGATTGGGTATTGGAATCATATATTTACTTAGTCTGTATGTTTTATGAGAAACATGAAGTCTTTGGGAGTGGGATGCAAGTTCTGCTCATCTTCTCATCTTAGTTCCAAGAAAAGTCCCTGGCCATAGTATTTGTCAGTAAATGGTTGATGAGTAATCATTTGAAGTGTTATCTTGCAAAAAAAAAAAAAAAAAGATGTAAAATAAGTAAAAGGCAGTGTAATATTTGCCAGTGAAAGTGCTAGGTACATGTAATCTTGTAACAAGTGTGACTTTATTCTATTGTGTTGGCTAAAAAGTTCATTCAGTCTTTTCTGTAACATTTTATGGAAAAACCTAAATGAACTCTTTGGTCAACCCCATAGTTTTATTTAAAATGCTTTTTTTCCCCCCCAAAGTTTAGATTTATAAAATAGATGAGTAGAAATTAAATGTTACAAACCCTGGGAAGCATTCCATAATACATCATTATAGAAAGAAAATCAATATACACTTAGGTTATTATAAGTATTAAATAGGTAATCCAACAAAAGCAATTTCCTAACCTTTAAAGAGGAGAAAAATTATTAAGGAAATAGATTTTATATTTAAAAGTTACTTGCTGTGGACTTTAAGGATCTTCTGTCTGTCACTCTGCCAGTTTCAATACTTTTACCCCTATAGATCTCAGGGAAAGGGAAAATATGTCTTTGTGTTTATACAGGGATTTCAAAATGTCTGTGCCAGAGGAAATTACAATAGTGGCGTTAGCTCTCAGGCTAATTAAATTTTGAATTTGTCAAATGTGTGACTATACTCTGGAAGATTCAAAGAGGAAAGATGAAAAAGAGACACATTAGCAACACTAGTGTGGACACTAGCAACTCCCTGATTGCTTATCTGGAAGATGAAGCATACTAACACATATGAATCTAGTGTCTCTTGAAGACATGCCATCTGTTACTATCTGATAGACTAGCTACAGAGTCAGGAGAGGTATGACTATGTCAGCTCTGTACCCTGCATGCAGACAAAATGTTACCATACCTCAATGCTAGCTACTTTAGGCTGCTAGCTAACAGTCCATAACATAATAGTATAGCACAGTAGGATCACTCAATAACTTACCTTCTTCATCTTTAAAATACAATCTTTTACTTTCTTTAAAATTTCATTTTTATGATACAATAGATTGGTACCAAATAATTCTGTGCATACACAGACTAAACTCACCAATGCCCAAAAGTGAAAGTGTTAGTCACCCAGTCATGTCCGAATCTTTGTGACCCTATGGACTGTAGCCCACCAGGATCTTCTGTCCACAGAATTCTCCAGGCAAGAACACTGGAGTTGGTAGCCATTCCCTTCTGCAGAGGATCTTCCCAATCCAGGGATCGAACCCAGGTCTCTTACTTTGCAGGCAGAGTCTTACCACCTGAGCCACCAGGGAAACCCAATTAGTCCTGTAATTTAGGACTAAGTCAAAGCACAAGTGTCATGACCAACTAATTTCAACCCTGACAATCCTGGGCCCCTCCTTAGGCTCCTCCTCCTTCCCTGCTCTTCCTCTAGTTAATCTATTACATCTTATTTGCCCTTTTCTTGTTTCCTGCCTTAATTTCACCATTCTACTCCAGGCCTCTCAAACCTGAATTACAATTAATGTGAAAAACACTTCAAGATCACAATATTTCATTTCTTCCTATTTAGAGCTGACAAATTAATTTTTGCTATTCTGTTTCTTCATTTTATTCTTATGTTTGAAAATCTTCCAGGGTTTTCTTTGTTTATAGGGTAAAGTCCAAAGCTCTTGGTCACCTTTGAGACCCTTGTGATTTGGAACCAATGGACTTTTAAAACTAATCCTCACTAATCCTCCAATCCATTAGGTTTGTTTTTTCCTTTGGTTTCACAAATATGTCTCACTTGTTCTATGTCTCTGGCTTGATTCTTCTTTTGTCAATTTGAATCCTATTCATTTTTAAACTGCACAGTGCTACTTTTAATTCCTCTGTTTCAATAATGCATTTAGCAGACACTATTGCTGCCTCACCAGTATTTCCTCTGCACTCCTTATTTCAATGCCTGCCTACTGCATCCTAGTTCAAGAGACTTCAGTTCTCTGCAGAGGCTAGTCTCTCAGTTCACACAGAACAGGAATGGAGGAGGTTGTAGTTAATATTTTCAGCATCTATCCTTAGCTAAAGTTAGATGGAAGTTGGAGGATAAACACTCCATTTTTCTCACCTCTCAGGAGGGAAAATTCTGAATTATAGTCTGTCTCTTAAAGCTCCCAGTTGGTCACAGATCACACTGGTAACCAGCATGGGAACTTCTAGATAACATACCTCTTCTTGGCTTCCCTCTCTTCCGTATGTCATGTTTCTGCTTCCTTCTCAGTGCTTCCTGTGATCACCTCCCAAAGGCACTATTTACTCTTTAATCCTTGTCTATATGGGGAGAAATCTAACCTAAGACAACACTCCAAGAGAATAGGATTCTCTTTTCTTCTAGGCTTCTGCATAGTTTACTGTTTGTATCAATCATTTAGTATTTAATTCTTCCCATCAACAGCATTTATCTAGCATGTGTCTTTCACTGTTCTATGCATTAGGGATCCTATACTGAACAAGACTGGGGAAAATTCTTCCCTCCTTGTCTAGTGGGGGGAGACATGGATGCAACCTAATAAATCACAATAAAATATCATCATATACCATTATACATAGTCATGTTGCATTATATGCTGCCTGGTATTGAGCTCATTTGTTATAAACCCGATTAAAGCACTGTATGGTAGAATAAACACTAGTCCATCTGGATTCTCCCTCATTGAGCGTCAATGACTCATATCCTGCTTTCCTCAGTTTGAGAGGCCACTTGCCAATCTATTTGGTTTGTTTATTTTGCTAGGGTCTGTCTTTTTACAACTGATATTTTATTTTCTTCCAGATAAGCTTTTAATTCAAGCCAGGTTAATAAGGCTAGAACTGTATTCCTAATAGGCTCTATCATTAGAACAATTCTAAAATATACAGAAAAGATAAAGCCACATACCAATAAAAGTGTAATTTGTTGATTGGAGGATAAATCCCAGTGTCAGGTATACATTTCCATGGGGACTAGGGAATAACGACCCCACAGAGAGTTGATCGAATCACTGTGCTCATTTCCTGCAACATGCTGGACCTTTGACTGATAGTTATATGCCTTTGGTGTTACCTAAATTTTAGATTCCCATTTCTCTGACTAGATTTTTAGTTTAAGGGACTAAATAGTACTTTTATAATCCACCCCCCCTTCCCATAATACCTGGACAATTTTCTTTAAACAGGCCTGTTATTGTAAAACAAAAGAAAACAAGTGTGTAAAATAAAATAAAATAAAAAATAAAAATAAACAGGCCTGTTGTAGAAACTCATTATTTATGAAAAAATGGATTAATGAATAATATTTATATAAATATTTGAGATGTATAGTTGATTTACATTAGGAACATTTTAACTGATATGTCATATTTCATCTATATTTTATATACAGAAGACAATGGCTATAATGACAAATATAGCTCTTTAAAATGTATATTATTTATTTTATCTCAACCTCAGCTACTTTCAAATGATTTAGACATGAAATATACAGTTTTAAATTATGTTAAATTCAAGAAGAGAGACAAGCTTAGAGAAACATAAGGACTTTATGTCACCAGATTTCTCAGATGACCTCATTACTACTGCTGGGCACAAAATTTGGCTTAGTTTCTTGGCAGCTATAGCAAAAAAAAAGAAACACACTGAGCTAAGTAATATTCATGTCTGATATCAAAGGCTTATAAATTCCTCTGCAGGGGCAAATTACTTCTTGGAAATAAATTTAGCGAGACATATATCATGGAGATTTATGTATAATGGGCAGCCTTGTCAGTTGATAATGTCTTCATTTTTGTTTGTACCAAAGGAATAAAAACACTGTTCAGATAAAGAGTTTTTGTTTGACCTCTTATAAAGGTGGAGGTACAACATTAAATCAGAGGAAAGAAGAGCAAATAACTCAGTCAAGGCGTTTCTATGGGATGCTAAGCTATTATGGTTCAGGTACTTCATGTGACCCAAGTCTAATTTATTACAGAGACAGAGTTTAGCAAATCCAGATGAATGGAGACTTACCACCTCAGGAAACTGTTATTCTCATATATCTATATTTTAGGGTGGAAATGGCAACCCACTCCAGTATTCTTGCCTGGAAAATTCCAGGGACAGAAGTGCCCGGTAGGCTACAGTCCATGGGGTTGCAAAGAGCTGGACATGACTGAGCACACACACATATTTTGAGGTAGTCTTTAACAAGTGCCCTTGACAACCTTAGCCATCAGATGTTAAGGGGCAAAGTTGGCATCCTTCTATAATTCTAAAAGATTAATATTTGAATACTAATATTCTTTAATTCTTTAATATTAATAATATTAATATTCTTAGAATATTAATATTCTTACCTAAACAGCCCACTTTGCTATGGATGTGGGTGGGAGGCATGTCTACAGAGGCCTATTTACCTCTGCAAAACAACTCTGCATATTCTCACTGACTGTCAAGAGTTCCCAATCTTATAACATGGGAAAAAATTTGGATTGAAAATGTTGCTCCTACTGCTGCTAAGTCACTTCAGTTATGTCCGACTCTGTGTGACCTCATAGACGGCAGCCCACCAGGCTTCACCGTCCCTGGGATTCTCCAGGCAAGAAAATGTTGAGGGAGTATATTATTGACTGATTTCATCGTTCCAAGAATTTAAGGGTGACTTCTTTAGAACAATCTGATTTCAAAAGAATTGCATTTTGATTCAACTTTGTCAACTTTCTAGCCGGTATAATCTGCTGTTGGGTTATTGAATTAATTAATTTTTACATTTGCTTATTTAACTCTATACTCTTGAGTTCCATTTCATGTTTTTGCATAAAGATATATGACCAATAAAGTAAGTTCAACTTATTGTCTATTCAAACATTCATTCATCAAGCATTTACTGAGCATCTAGTGTTGAGGACGCAGTGAACTAGGAAGTCCCTGCTGCTATGTTCATAGAACTACAATCAAACAGAGAAATACTGAGCAGTAACTATACTTCTATTTCCAGTGATACAATACAGTAGTTGTCTCAAGAAATTCTTTTCATATGTAACCTAAAATTTATAAATAAAATATTTAAGAAATGTAAACTAGAGGGAGATTTACCATAAGGTTTATTGAAGCTTAAGTTTCATGGCCCATTCTAAGGCCTGAGGAAATTTGTATTTATTCTTTGGCATTCTTTTTCTTAACAAGTGTCCTCCAAATTATACAATGTTCAGGTCCTACCAAGGTGATCCTTCCCTGTATCTATTCACAGATGAGGGAATGGGAACACAATAGAAAAATCTTAGAGGTAACATGCATGGAAAAGCTGTGAATCCAGAAGCGTGAATACCACTAAAGTAGAATTCACCCTGGAAGTATCTATGCATCCTCTGTGGGGAGAGACACACCACACTTTGGATGGAATTTACATAGGAAAACCCCTTCACAATGTCAGGATCCATAAAGGTGATATTGTCATTGGGAAAACCCGAAATAAACAAAAACAAACAAACAACACCCCCCCTCCCAAACCCAAAACACACCACAAAAAGGTATACTGATGATAGAGACTTCCTTGGTACTTGTTCTGGTGGAGTGGAAAAAAGTACTTCTTAATGATTTCTGACCACAAACCTGACCTCAGGAAAATTTGGGGAAAGAATTAAATGCATTCATTTAACCCCATGCTTAAAATTTAGTTAAAATGGCATACCAAATTCTGTTCATGTACTGAGCAGTTCTTTCTTGGGATTCCTTCTCTCTCCCTTTCACATGTGTTGCTAAAAGAAGGTAATGGACAATTCAGCTTGGAAATCAATCACCTAAACCCTCAGGTTCACAAGAAATATTATATTTATATATATAAATATATACATATATATAATATATCTTTATTTCTTTTGTGGCTGTACCATACAGCTGACTTGTAGGATCTTACTTCCCTGACCAAGGATTGCACCCACATCCTTAGCAGTGAAAACTTGGAGTCCTAACCACTGAATCACCTGGGAATTCCCAGGAATACTTTATATTTTAAAGTTACTGTGGATAACAAATTTACTAATTGCTTTGCTACTGCAAAAAAACCCTCCATGCTTCCAGCCTTTAGCACGGGATTCCTACGGCTCATTCAACCACACTGTTTCCTTGCTGCGTTTGGAGACTCTCTGCCCAGTCTCAAAAATAATGTCACATTTTCTGAGTTTTGTCCACCACTTCTAGTACTAAATTCTTAATACAGTAATGTATTGCTGCAAACAAATAACTCCTCAACGTAGGGAGTTAACATAAGAATTTAACCATCCTTTATGTTCCTGTGGTTTTGGTGGGTTGTTTTCCTGTTGGTTTCCCGTGGTTCACTCACGCAGGTGTACTCACCTCTAGTACTGACTGGAGACCGGTCCCTGTTTCACACGATAGAGGCAGCATTCCAAGAGGAATTGCATGAGTAAGTACTTAAGCCTCTGCACGTCTCACAGTTGCTGATATCCCCACGGTAAAGCAAGTCAGACGGCTAAGCCCAGAGTCAAGTGGGGGCCATTGAAAGTTATGAATATTGGAAAGTGTGATTCATTGGGAGTGGTTAGTGTACAATGTACCACAATGAGGTAGAAGCCAGACTGCTGCTTTTATATGACAACATAGCCAACCAGTTTCAACTTTGTTAAACTATTCCTACTTAGAGGATGTTAGGTTAATCAAAATAAGAGACTTGGTGAATAGTTGGATCTATCATATCTGATAAGCTGTAAACATTTATTAGCAATTAATCTTTGGATAATTTTATCAATACTGACTGGTAATATATTTTACAGTAGCTGATTTCCAAAACACAAGCTCTTTAATTTAAAAAGCACTAATTTATAGAGGAATGAGCAGATTTTGGGTCACTTATTTGAGTTTCATTCCACTTAGTATATTGTAAAATGAGAATGTGAAGCTTCTGTTATTATTTCCTCCGCAGGGACCATGCTGTTACAATGTCTTCTGCAAACAGAGTTCATTTTCCCAACAACAAATCCACAATATCTTGTTATATATTCTGACACCAGTGAGTCTTTGATGCCTTTAACTATTTTTCCTCATTTCTTTGTTTTTCTTTTTTATTTTTCTCTTTGTCTTTATACAGTAGCACACATATTATTTATAACTGCAATAATTTATCAGATTGGCTAAAACTGTTTCCCAGGCCAAAAAAGAAAAAAGTTGTTAGTGATTTTGAATTTTCTACTGTCAATAGTATGTACACAAAGAAAACCAGTTCAAAAGATAAACTATGAAAAAATTGACCTCAAAAAAATTTCTTGACATTTTTAACTCTTTTCCCAGAAATTTCACCACCACTCAATTGTATTTGAGATAGCAGTTAGAATGAGTAATGCTATATTTAAAATAAGATAAAAGCCAAAATTTTTTATTTCAACATGATTAAATATATTAATTTCCAAGATGGATAATCATACAAGATAACATTTGAGAGCTTATCATGTACTAGATATTATGTTTAGTTCTTTTTAGGTATTATTTTATTTGATTCTTTAAAGCAGGCCTATGAATTATCATTCACTGTTTTTTTAACTTTTTAAAAATTGAATATAGTTGATTCATAATATTATATTAGTTTGAAGTGTACAATATAGCAATGTGATGTTTTTATAGATGATACTCCATTTAAAGTTATTATAAATAATTGACTGTATTCCCTGTATATATTCCTTGTATATATTACATTCTTGTATTTTACTTATTTTATACCTAGTAATTTGTACCTCTTAATTTCTCTCCTCTATCTTGCTCCTCCCCTGACTTCTCTCCCCACTGGTAACCACTAGTTTGTTGTCTGTGTCAAGGAATCTGTTTCTGTTTTGGTATATTAACTCATTTGTTTTGTTTTTTACCCACATATAAGTAATGATATACAATATTTACTTTTCTCTATCTGACTTCACTCAGCAAAACAGCCTCCAGTTTCATGCATGTTGTTGCAAAATCTTATTGTTTGTTGTGGCTGAGTAATATCCTTGCAGAATCTACTTATTAGTTCTAACAGGTTTTTGGGTGGAAACTTTAGGGTTTTCTATATATAGTATCATGTCATCTGCAAATAGCAACAGTTTTACCTTTTCCCTACCAATTTTTATGCCTTTTATTTATTTTCTTTTTTCTTTTTTTTTTTTGTCTGATTGTTATGGCTATGACTATGACCAATATTATGTCAAATAGAAATGATGAGAGTGGGAATCCTTGTCTTTCCCTTAATTTTAGAGGAAAAGCTTTTCATTTTTCACCATTGAGTATGTTAGCTATGAGCTTGTAAATGACCTTTTATGAACTCATAAATGACCTTTATTATGTTGAGATATGTTTCTTCTACACCAATTTTGCCACCAGTTTTTATCATGAATAGGTGTTGAATTTTATCAAATGTTTTTTCTGCATCCATTGAGATGATCATGTGATTTTTATCCTATATGTCTTTTTTAAAGACTCTGTGACTACACCACCACCACCATCAAACTCAGGATTAGATAGCTTAAAAAAATATTGAAGGTCACAGCTGGTAAGTGGCAGTGACCAAAATGTACTCAGTTCTAATTTTAAACTAATTGCCTTAACTACTAAGCTGTATTACCATGAGGACTAAGGGCTTCCCTGGTGGCTCAGAGGATAAAGCATCTGCCTTCAATGTGGGAGACCTGGGTTCGATCCCTGGGTTGGGAAGATCCCCTGGAGAAGGAAATGGCAACCCACTCCAGTATTCTTGCCTGGAGAATCCCATGGACAGAGGAGCCTGGCGGGCTACAGCCCACAGGGTTCCAAAGAGTTGGACACAACTGAGCGACTTCACTTTCAAAGAATTTTTGTCTTCTCTTTTAGAAAAGTATCATTCAGACTTATCTAACTTAATATTGTGTTTTGTGTTAGTCTCTCAGTCATGTCCGACTCTTTTCCACCCTGTGGACTCTATCCCACCAGGCTCCTCTGTCCATGGGATTCTCCAGGCAAGAATACTGGAGTGGGTTGCCAATTCCTTCTCCAGGGGATCTTCCCGACCCAGGGATGGAACCCAGGTCTCCCGCATTGCCCCACTTTGCCCACATTGCTCCCACAATGCTCCCACATTGCCTCCCACTCTGTCTGCAGTGTGGGAGATCTGGGTTCCATCCCTGGGTGAGGAAGATACCCTGGAGAAGGGAAAGGATACCCACTCCAGTTTTCTGGCCCAGAGAATTTCATGGACTGCATCGTCCGTGGGGTCGCAGAGAGTCGGAGACGACTGAGTGGCCTTCATTTCACTTTCACTTTCTCCCACACTGCAGGAAGATTCTTTATCATCCAAGCCACCAGGGAAGCCTGACTTAATATTTTTAAACCGTATCTGATTGTGTAAGCTCAGTTCAGTTGCTCAGTCGTGTCTGACTGTTTGCGACCCCATGAATCACAGCACACCAGGCCTCCCTGTCCATCACCAACTCCCGGAGTTTACTCAAACTCATGCCCATCGAGTTGGTGATGCCATCCAGCCATCTCATCCTCTGTTGTCCCCTTCTCCTCCTGCCCCCAATCCCTCCCAGCATCAGGGTCTTTTCAACGAGTCTACTCTTCACATCAGGTGGCCAAAGTATTGGAGTTTCAGCTTCAGCGTCAGTCCTTCCAATGAACACCCAGGACCCATCTCCATTAGGATGGACTGGTTGGATCTCCTTGCAGTCCAGGGGACTCTCAAGAGTCTTCTCCAACACCACAGTTCAAAAGCATCAATTCTTTGGCACTCAGCTTTCTTCACAGTCCCTCTCACATGACCACTGGAAAAACCATAGCCTTGACCAGATGGACCTTTGTTGGCAAAGTAATGTCTCTGCTTTTTAATATGCTGTCTAGTTTGTATAAGTTACATGGTGATTAATTATAGATTTCTTTGTATGGGAACAAAAAAGATGTTTCCTATGAACAAACATTTCCTGGGTAATCTGTGCCACTATCTCTAACCCCCTCTCCACACCTTTTCCTTCTTAGAGCAAAGGTGCTAGAAAATCAGTGAATAAAACAATTATTATAAAGGCAATCCCAAAGAATGCTCAAACTACCGCACAATTGCATTCATCTCACATGCTAGTAAAGTAATGCTCAAAATTCTCCAAGCCAGGCTTCAGCAATATGTGAAATGTGAACTTCCAGATGTTCAAGCTGGTTTTAGAAAAGGCAGAGGAAACAGATCAAATTGCCAGCATCTGCTGGATCATCGAAAAAGCAAGAGAGTTCCAGAAAAACATCTATTTCTGCTTTAGTGACTAAGCCAAAGCCTTTGACTCTGTGGATCACAATAAACTTTGGAAAATTCTGAAAGAGATGGGTATACCAGACCACTTGACCTGCCTCTTGAGAAACCTGTGTGCAAGTCAGGAAGCAACAGTTAGAACTGGACATGGACCAACAGACTGGTTCCAAAGGGGAAAAGGAGTACGTCAAGGCTGTATATTGTCACCCTGCTTATTTAACTTATATGCAGAATACATCATGAGAAACACTGGGCTGGAAGAAGCACAAGCTGGTATCAAAATTGCTGGGAGAAATATCAATAACCTCAGATATGCAGATGATACCACCCTTATGGCAGAAAGTGAAGAGGAACTAAAAAGCCTCTTGAAGAAAGTGAGAGAGTGAAAAAGCTGGCTTAAATCTCAACGTTCAGAAAACTAAGATCATGGCATCCGATCCTATCACTTCATGGGAAATAGATGGGGAAACAGTGCCTGGCTTTACTTTTTTGGGCTCCAAAATCACTGCAGATGGTGATTGCAGCCATGAAATTAAAAGACACTTACTCCTTGGAAGGAAAGTTATGACCAACCTAGATAGCATATTAAAAAGCAGAGACATTACTTTGCCAACAAAGGTCCATCTAGTCAAGGCTATGGTTTTTCCAGTGGTCATGTATGGATGTGAGAGTTGGACAGTGAAGAAAGTTGAGCGCTGAAGAATTGATGCTTTTGAACTGTGGTGTTGGGGAAGACCCTTGAGAGTCCCTTGGACTGCAAGGAGATCCAACCAGTCCATCCTAAAGGAGATCAGTCCTGGGTGTTCATTGGAAGGACTGACGCTGAAGCTGAAACTCCAATACTTTGGCCACCTCACGCAAAGAGTTGACTTATTGGAAAAGACCCTGGTGCTGGGAGGGATTGGGGGCAGGAGGAGAAGAGGATGACAGAGGATGAGATGGCTGGATGGCATCACTGACTCGATGGACATGGGTTTGGGTAAACTCCGGGATTTGGTGATGGATAGGGAGGCCTAGTGTGCTGTGATTCATGGGGTCGCAAACAGTTGGACACGACTGAGTGACTGAACTGAACTGAGTCCCTATCCTCATGAAGCTTACAGGCCAGTGGAGATACAAAAATATGAAAGCAAAATCTAATACATATACAATCATAAAAATATAGTACATGCTCTGAAGCTAGCACTCTGACCTGGAAATGTTCTTATCATCCTAGGTGATTCTGATTCAGGTGGTCAGGGGACCTCACAGGTAAGATCCTCGGAGGCCTAAACCAGAGGTTACTAGATGTGACTATATAGCAAGGTGAGTTGGCCAGCTTTCAGAAAAGGAAGATTCTAGAATTCCATTCGGCTAACTAAAGCAATGTGCTCCAAGAATCTGTATTTGTATTTACAGCAAGTCAGAAGAGTTAAAAGAGCAGTGTTTAGGAAATGCTCGCATAGACAATTTTCTATGAACTCCTTATATACCTACTTCCTGTTTAGTATGAAGGTTTCAAGTAAGTACAATAAAGGAAACATATAAGAGTACACTGAGCATTCACTGAGGACTGTATATCACTCCAAATAAAGACTGAAAGGAGATATAAAGTTGCTAAGGTATTTCCTAGAGTATTTTAAAGGCTAGATCTAGATTTCTGAGAGATACTGGAAAATAGAAAATGTGAGGAAGTGAGCACACATGAAGTCCTAAGCTCTGACAGAGATAGAGGAATAAGAAAAACAAAAATGCCATAAGAGAAACTTCTATCTGTACCAGGGCTCAAGAATAGTGTTTTTTTCTATGAATTAGCTATTGTTTGTTGCATCTCTATACAACATTAAGCATTTTCAAAGTACTGACTTTGATTTCTACACTTTTTGGACGCAGTTTACTCTTACCATCCTCATTTTTGAAGATGATCAAACTCAGGGTTGGAGAGGTCAAATAACTTCCTAGGGGCCATTCATCTTATATGCGGCAAAACCATGATTTTGACTTGTCTGATTTTCTATTAGGACAGGTTTGAAAGCTTAAAGGAATTGTATTCTTTCATCGATTTTAAGATGCACACTGTTTCCACATTTTAATACCTAAAAACTTAGATGATGTTTTATAATTATAATTGATAGCACTTTTTTCTTTCTTAGTGGAATATAAAATTGATAGTGCTGTTGCAATCACTGGCATTTTCAATTCAATAAAATGAGGTAGCAGGTCACCTTATGCAAATATTCTCTATAGTAATAGTGAATAATCTGCCTCCCTCCATGCCTAGTTTGCTATTCTTTATTTCCAGTCACAATCTATTTTCTTCAGCATTTAGCTTATTTTCATGTTATTGTCATAAACATCAAGATACAAGCTTATTGTATTGTGTTGCAGACCTCAGCTGCATCTCTGAGGGACTGTTGATTACCATCAGTCTACAGATATCTTTTAAACTGATTCTATGATAAAAGGAGCTCAATTTTTTGACAAACCTACCACCACCTACTCACTTTCCAGATAAAGAAATTGAAAATTAGAGAAAGTAAATTATTTGCCCAAAGTCAGGCAACTAATAAGTGATAAAACTAGATCTTAATTTGTAGTTGACTAGCTCTTTGTTAGAGCCCTAATGTACAACACTACTTTCTACATCAAGATGTTGAAACTCATCTGTGTATTATACTCCCTCTTCATTCTTTAAGGAAAAGTCTTTAAAAATGTCACTATTTGTAGATAAAGAAAAACTTATTTTAAAATGTTATGGAGTTGAAAGGAATTAAAATGCTGGAATCATTTTGAAAAACAAGAACAAAGTTGGAGGAAATTAAGTAATTAAGACAGTGTAGTACTGGTGGAGGAATAAGCTCATGTAATAATAGAATAGAAAAAATAAATATACCCATGCAAACATGACCAATTTCCTTCTGACAAAAGAGCAAGAATATTCAAGGAAGAATAGTTTTTTTCACCAAATGACACTGAAGCCATGGACACTGATTGGTAGAAACATTAACTTTGACTTAGACTTCACACTTTGTACAAAAATTAACTCCAAAATGAATCAAATCTAAATGCAAAACCTAAAACTGTAAAACTTGTAGAAGAGAACATAGCTAAGAAGTCATCACATACTTTTCTATTAAATAGGTAATTTTAGCATTCTCTTCTACTTCCCTTGTTTCTATTACTATCTATTTTAAAGTTATTTTCTCTGGAGTTACCCTGGGGATTATAATTAGCATCTTAATCTTCAAATTAATAACTTCATTTTAACACTATACCAAAACTATGCTCTAAACTGGTCTTTTCCAACCTCACTTTTTGTGCTATTCTTTTCTAAAATTAATTTATTTATTTTAATTGGAGGATAATTGCTTTACAATACTGTGGTGGTTTTTTGCCATAGATCAACATGAATCAGCCATGGGTGCACATGTTTATTGTCATGAAACTTGCTTCTTATATATTACAAGCCTATTAACAAAATTTTATGATATGGCTTTATGTTACCTTTTAAAATCAGGGAGCAGGAGAAAAGAGTACAAACAAAAATAACATATATACTGTATTTCGTATTACCCTTGTAGTTACATTTAGTGGTGTTCCTTATTTCTTCTTTCGATTTGAGTTACTATCTATCGTCATCTCACTGTTTTTTTAACAAACTCTCTGAGGATAGGGTCTTTCCATTAAGCAAACTTAGGTCAAATACAGATGAGTCCTGTTAATGGGGCTTTTCCAGAGAGACGCCAGATGTATCAAATAGTGCCAATTCTCTGGGAATTAGACTTTTGAGGAAACTTCAAAATAATTCCTCCCCTTCTAGCATCTGCTGGTCTTTTGGCTTTCTTATCTACCACACGGTGAGTCTGTTGGTTTCAAGGCTATAGTGGCACTCGGACGAAGGTAGTGGGAATAAAGCAAGTTCAGGGGCCATAAAACTCGCTGTTCTCACTAAGATTCAGCCCTCTTTCTTGAATATGTGCCTCTTGGATTATTGCAAACCTTCTGTTTAACTTCCGGAGTTCTGAAATTTAGATTCTGCCAACTTCTGATATGGTTCTCATTGCATTTATGGAGTATTCATTCTTTAAAGGCAATAACTAGAAACTAACATACTTCCCCCAAAGTGATTAGTAGCTTTTGAGAAGATGGAATGTAAGAATGAATGCTGGGAAGTCAGCCTGCAAATATTCACTACAGCAAGTGGTTCCTGAGGTTTCTGGAACCCCTCTAGTGAGGCTTTTAGTTTATTGGATCTTACTTCATCCCTGGGCTTCCCTGGTGGCTCAGATGGAGAAAAATCCTCCTGCAATGCAGGAGACCAGAGTTCGATCCCTCGGTAGGGAAGATCCCCTGGAGGAGGGAATAGCTACCCACTCCAGTATTCTTGCCTGGGGAATCCCATGACCAGAGGAGCCTGGTGGGTTACAGTCCATGGAGTTGCAAAGACTCAGACACAACTGAGTGACTACACACGCATTTCTTCCCTATAAGGTGAGAACAAAAATCTGACTAATATGCTTGCTGTTCTGATATTTGGTTTAACAAAATAATTTATACATTAGAACCAAACAGAATTTGGTTGCAACCATAATCTCTCTGCTTATTTAGAATGTGTTCTTGGGCAAGTTACTTAACCTTCATTAATTTCAGTTTTTTCATCTGAAAATTGAGATTATCTGAGAAAATCATGATATATGACAGACACCATTAACATGTTGGCAATTGTAAGCAATCATTCAATTTAAGAACATCTTTTGATCACAAATGCTAGCAAATGTTTTGATGCCTGTTGTGATGTCTTCTTATAGGACTTTGACAAGTGTATTTAAGTGATTTCAGGTAATAATTATTTCTAGTTCAAAGTAGGGATCATGATTTGATAAATGATATGTTTTTCTGTATGGTAAATTTATTTATCAAATATTTTAAAGTAACAAAACACTTGGTAGTTAAATATCCTTTATTTGAAAGAAACACAATTTATTGGAATTTGGACTGTTGTGAACATCCTAGGACATAAAATATTCATTCCCAAATATAGGTGGTTATTTAGTGTCAAAAGCTGATTAAAAAATATAGCTAGTATGTTATTATTAATTTTTGCTTGGTGTACTTATTATTCTAAATTGAACTTAAAAAGAAAAGAACTCCTATTTTTGAACTTCAAAAAATATCCCAAACTTTAACTTGAAATTTCATATTATGTTTTTTTTAAAACAAAGAACTAAATAGTTTGTTTCTCTCTTTGAAACATATAAACATAAGAGATGAAAAAAACACACATGCAATCATTTTTTTTTTTTCTGATATAAAAATAAGATTATGTTATGTGCACTTTACTGCATCTCTTCTCAGGTCATGTCTCATGTTTATACATTGTGATAGTCCATCTGAGCCAGCTAAAAATTATCAGGCAAGCTAGTGCATTCTTTTGGGAATTAGCTAACATCCTGTGACATGTATTTATCACAGTGATGCACATTTGGCAATGATTGGAGATATTTTCAATTGTTATGACCTACAGGAAGTGTGGGAAGTGCTATTGGCATCCACTGGGTAGAGGCCCGTGATGCTGGACAAGATAGGCCCCCATAATAAAGATGAATACAGTCCACAACATCAATAGTGCCAATTTGGAAAAACCCTGCTTAATTGTATACTTTCTCACCTCTTTCTTTTCTGTTTTTTTAATACTAAGTTGTAAAAAATCCATTTCCTTTCTTGGTTAAAAGCCTTTTCAGACAGAAAGTTTCAAATAAAGTTTCAAGTTTTCTTCTAATATTTTTATTCTTTTTACATTTAAGTCTTTAATCAATCTGATTTTTGTTTGTTTGTTTCATGCTGTGATTTGGAGTTCCAAGGAAAAAAGCCAATTTGCCAGCATCACTGATTAAATAACCTCTCTTCCTTCTAACTGTATTAAGATACAATCGCCTGGTACTGGGTGATCTCTATTTTGTTTCACTGATATATTCACATATCATCATACCAACAGCTCATAGTTTTGATTATATTAATTTTAACATCTGGTAAGCTGGTCAGGCTAACCTCCCCTTACTTTTACTGTCTCATACTTTTTGCCTATTTTTTAACATTTATGATTTTTAAGGTGATTTTGTCCAATGTTGAAAAAAATCTTTGAAATGTATATAGTCATTATATTGTAAACATAATTTATTTATAATAACAAACAGTATTTTCAATAAGTTTATATAGATATTTTATATAAAATAATAAAATCTATTGTTTTTTACTTCTATCATAGTTTTGCTAATATATTTCTCTATTTATTTTTATTGCTCTCTAGCTTTTCATTGGATAAATCTACTTAAATTTATTTATCTAATCTACTATTGATGGATATGTGACTTGTTTCCAGTTTTTGGCTCTGACAAATAATACGGTTATAAATGTACTTACACATGTCTCTTGATGTACTTATCTGTGAATTTTTCTGGGTATATATGTAGTCATAGAATGCCACTGTCATAGGGCATGCCCATGTTCAGCTTTAGTACATACCACCAAAGAGTTTTCCAACATGGTTGTTTCAATTTGTATTTCTACCAGTAGAGTCTGAAAACTCCTATTGCTTTGCAAAATCCTCTCCATAATGGTACATTTTTTTTTTTTACAGTTGATGAATCTATATTGACACATCATTACCATCTAAAGTTCAGGGTTTATATTAGGGTTTACTCTTAGTGCTGTATATTCTATGGATGCATTTGATGTTTTACGCTGACCTAAGTGGTCTAATTTAAACATTTTATTTTGTTGTGATTGATGATGACACATAGAAATGCAATACTTTTAAAAATGACCTTCTGTCCAGCAAACTTGCTAAATTTACTTATGGATTAAAATTTTTTTCTATAGTTTTTATGGAATTTATAAAATACTTTCAAATTATCTGCAACTAGTGTTACATTTCTTTTCTGATTTTTCAGGTTTATTTTTTCAATTTTTTTATACCTTGCATTTGTTTTTCTTGTCTTAGTGTTCTGGCTATGCCTGCTAGTACAATAGAATTGTGATATGCTCTATGTTTCCAAACATTTTTTAAGCTGAACTTGAATATCCTGAAACTTTTGTGGGGAGGTGAGGATAGAGGGTATTACGATAATGTATTCATACTCTAGCAATCTAGATTATTTATTTAAGGGTGAGTTTATTTTGTTTCTCTTTGGATGCAGGATACTTTCCAGTCTCTGGGCCAGAGTGCCTTAACTTCACTGACAGTCACAGTGAAAGACACAAGGGTTGCTTGTGTCATGGGCTAGTGGTTCACTTGGGCTTCCCTAATGGCTCAGAGGTTAAAGCATCTGCCTACAATGCGGGAGACCTGGGTTCGATCCCTGGGTCGGGAAGATTCCCTGGAGAAGGAAATGGCAACCCACTCCAGTATTCTTGCCTGGAGAATCCCATGGGCGGAGGAGCCTGGTGGGCTACAGTCCACGGGGTCACAAAGAGTCGGACACAACTGAGCGACTTTAACTAACTAACTAACTAACTAGTGGTTCACTTGCAAGCAGTTTGGGGCTTTCCTGGTGGCTCAGACAGTAGACTCCACCTGCGTTGCAGGAGACCCGGCTTTGATCCCTGGGTTGGGAAGATTCCCTGGAGAAGGAACTGGCAGCTCACTCCAGTATTCTTTCCTGGAGAATCCCATGGACAGAGGAGACTGGTGGGCTACAGTCCATGGGGTCACAAAGAGTCAGACATGACTGAGCAACTAACACTTCGCAAGTAGTTTGTTCACTGTGTGTCCCCTTTTCTTTTCCAAAGCTGGTACGCTTTAGTGACTGTAACAAAGAGGGCTCAACTTGTCTATCTCACATCTCAGTTCTTTGGGAAAAATTAGCTTATTTTCTAAGGAGCAAACATTGCCATGAATAAATGCAAGCCAGGCTCTCTTTGGAGTCGAGTTGGCTTTGATTTTCAGTTCCGTTCTCTGCTGCTCTGACCTTGGCTCTGGTCTGCACAGCTCTGCTCTTTAGGATCCCATCAGACACACAGCCCTGCTCACCTCCTCCAGGCACCGCAGCCTGCTTGGTTTGAGAGGGACAGAGAAGAGGGATTATATTTGGGACAAGGCCTGAGACAGCCATCCTCCTTATCTCTCTTTTAGAAAAAAACAGCAGCTGTTTCCAGCATTTTTGTTTATAAAAGGATAGTGAATATTCTCTATTAAGTTACCTATAAGTTTTATCCTATTTTTAGATATTCGGAAAGGAATAAAATTTTGCACATTTTAATAGGGGAGAAAAATCCCCCTATTTTCAAGGAGTGTCCTTTTCAGTAAGATAAGTGCTGCAATTCTTTTTTGAAAAGAAACATAGAAAAGAAAAATTTTGAAAAAAAATATTACAAATAACTCATCTGAATGCTGAAATGTGAGTATTGCATGCTGCAATTCATGGGGTCGCAAAGAGCCGGACACGACTGAGCGACTGAACTGAACTGAACTGATAGTGAAGGCCACGTCTAGTAAATTCCTTGAATTCTTTTGGAAGAAATGTTTGTAGAATTCTTATTAGGAATATGCTTTCTATGACACTTTAATAGTAGTTCTATTTTTATCTGGAAAGAAATGAACCCAACAATACTAATTTTCTCATTTAATGGATTTTCTTCCCTTAAATAGGCCCAATTCTCTAATCTGGGGTGTGAAGTAGCTTCCTTTAGCCCATGCAGAAAAGTGTGCTTACATTATATATAGGAAGTACATTCAAGTAAAATATGATCTTAACCTCTCTTTGGGAACTTAAGAAGTCTATTCCTAATTTCCTTTCATGTATCAATTTAGAGGCTGGTTTTGTGACATCAAGGCTTTTAAATTACACATTAAAAAAAAAAGGAAAAAAAAGAAATTACACATGAACAATTTTATGCCATGTGCCAACTGGTAGGAAAGAACACTTTTTTAAATGCATGAAAAAATACAAAGAATATGATTTTATTGATTTAGTAGGTATTTCATTGTGTGCCTACTCTGTGTTAGGGCTGCTCAAATCACTGGAAAAACTGAAGAGCAAGACAAATGAAATACCAGTCTGAAGTCTTATTCTACAAATGTAAGAATATAAAAATTTCTCACTTGAAAACATCAAGCATTTCTTTTAGTCTGATAGTAATTAAAGAAAAAAACAAAAAACTGAAGCCTTGACCCTCACCAGATATTGTTTCATTGTTGCCAAGGACATCTTTTAAAATAACAGATTTGATACATTATTCCCCTGTTTAAAAATCTTTGATAGTTACCCAGGGATAAAGAGTTTTTAATGTTTTCACCGTATTCCTAACTGGCCTGGTTTTCTAACATCTCAGACTATAACATGGGCACATGGAAACACTCAAACAATAAATAACAGTAATTATTGAGTGTCATCTGCCATATATTGGCATAAATTAGCTTCCAAAATACACCTGTGAAAAAGACAGACAGTATCTGCCTTCATAGAGCTTACAGTTTTACAGGAGAGATAATTAAAAGAGGATCATAGAGGGAAGCTTTTATTTTCTAAGCCTGGGAACGGACGCTGTCACTTCTGCCCATGTTCCTTTCCCCAGAACCTAGTCTTACTGTCAGGGAATCTGGAGATGTGACGTAGCCACCCAGGAGTGGAATGAAATGGGTGAGCATTTAGCAAGTTTTGCCACAGTTTTTGAAAAACTTTGTGCATAAATGAGTAAGTGAATGAACAGTGCTTTTAAATTTCATAGGAAAAGGAAGACACATCTCAGAACATAATCCCTTCCTTCTTGAGAAGGTATTTTCTTAGTGTTCTGTTTGGTAGAATTCTGGGTGTTTAGTTAGTTGAGACACTTAAGTCAGATAAAGAATGAAGAATGTTTAAGGTCAATTACTTATTGACAGGAGACACAAGTAATGTAGGCATTTTTATTTTGCTTCTTTTTTCCTGCCTATAATGTAGTCAATGCAAAATTAAAGTGTTGGGGTGGTTTTTCTTCCTTTATACACAGATTTTGATTTGGGTTCAATTAATTATTGTACAGAATTCCTTGCAACAAGAATAAAAAGCTGAATTATAGTCATAAACTGAATGAGTAATGTGGCATATGACAATCTATGTGACTATATTCATCATTTAAGTGCTCACAAATCATTAAAGTTAATCTTCCATTATAGCATTGCATGATTTCCTTATTCATTTTCTGAATATAATACTAGAATACCTTAATCTTTTTATATTTAAAAGTTCATTTTAAATTAATCCCTGTTAAATCAAAGAAATTATATGTTAAAGTGCATTTTCTTTTACACATCTCTAACAAATGTCATTGCCCATTATAAATATGAGTGTTAGTGGTGACTCATACTTGGTTGATTTTCTATTGTTACAGTGAGAAATTTCCAGGATTCAAAATATTTATTTGATAAAAATCAAACCATCTGAGAACTAGAAGATATAGAAAAGTCAGCTAGTCAAACACTCTCATTTTACAGATTAGGAAATTTAGTAACTGGATAAAGTAAGATAAAGTAACTGGACCGAGGTCCTAGAACCTTCTAGCAACAAAGTGGAGTTTGATACCCATGCTCATAGTCTAAATATTTCTATTCTCATCAAATTTAAACTTAGTATATGTAAAATCCTCCTATTAAGCATATATTAATAGTTTCTTTCCCAAATAGATATACATTTGTGTTTACAGTGAATATATAAGATGAATAAAATCAATATTGATAGATAATTATACAAATATTCCAGTGAGTTTTTATTATTTTACTACTAAGATCTCTTAATGAAATACGTGTGCTGTTTAATGGTGGAAGAGGCTTGTATATTTGGACATAGTAAGGGTTAAAGAGAAACTATTTAGAAAATGAATATCCCCAGAAAAACTTGCAGTATTGCAATCCAGTCGCATACATACATGCAACACACACATACACACACTTTAAACTAATTGCTGTCTTTTTGATCAGTGATGCTCATCAGTTACAATTATCACTATTGGTATTTAAGTATCCATCATTCAGTCATTCATAGATTCACTCATTTAACAAATACATAGAGTTTATACTGTGTGTCAAGCACCAGAGATGCTTAGTGGATATTTTAATAGCCATACAGAAATATGGAGAAAGATATTAGAGTTCCGAACTCACTTATTTACACATCATAACTTCTAAGGGCTGTGCTATACATGTAGGATAAAATCAAAAGGAAGAGGTCCTTGGAGGGAACTGCAGCTTAACTTGAGTGATCTTAATCTCTGAAATTAGGCTAAGGCACCTCAGTATGCCCGTGCCCCTAGGAGACTAGAAACAGTATACCTTAATCCTCTCTGGAAGAAGATAATGTAATTTTAGTATCCAATCTGTTTCTACCAACAATTTCTCAGTTACAATGCCTGATACTAAAAACCAAAATAAGAGAAACCAACTTGAAAAAAATAAAGCAGTAAAAACAGTTGAAAGAGTCAAGCCCTATGATCTTAAGGAAATTGTATTGGGAAAGATGTTTTGTTGTCTATGAGAAGCCCCAGTAGGGAAATTGCACACACACACACAAAATTCCTGGAATTCTGAAATAAGGTCATGTCATATGCAGTAGATAATGACACGCCTCTTGAAAGGTCATTTCTAAAATGCATTTGATCCCTGATAGAGTGTTTGACCGTAAGACATCAAGTGATTCTTCATCTAGAACTGTCCAGTGTAAGACATATGAGAGCAACCAATTCATAAATAAGATCAGGCAAGACCAGTACTAATCTTAGAAGATGGAAGGGCTAAATCCAGACTGAACACGGGCAATCTGCATGGGCAGGTGGCTCAGACGCCCACACCATTTCCCACTCTTGTCTGGTCCCCCTCCTCAGGTGACACCTATTTAGGGCATCCCTTATATTCAGCTGACAGAGAAGAAAAATGCCTGAGCTCTACTGGCCACAGCGCATGTGCGTCAAGATAAGAATACATGCAGACTCATAGGCAGTGCAAGTAGCCTGGCCTTGTCGTTAGGGGCCTGAAGGAGACAGATAGGAAGATCAGAAACAAAAAAAGGATTGGGGTAGAGAGGCACACTCATGGATGTATAGGGGTGAGAAAAAGTATGAAGTTTTCATATCATGTGTTATCTCCACAGGAGAGGGGCGGGGTGAGGGGAAGGGGGTGGGAGAGAGACTCAAGAGGAAGGGGATAGAGGAATACTTAGAGCTGATTCACATTGTTGGATAGCAGAAATGAACACAGCACTGTAAAGCAATTATACCCCAATTAAAAAGTAAAATAAAATACTCCATATATATATATATGGAGTATATATATATATATATACTCCTTAAATGTGAATTTTTAAATTTTTTCTTAAGCTTTTTGGGTCTCAGTTGATAACTGATAGATGTGAATTCATATTTAAGCATATTTCATCACATCAGAAAACAGATTTTTAAACCTCATAAAATTTGTGTAGCATATTTAATTAACCAAACAATGTATTCTGCAAGTAGTATAATTTTTAAACCTCTAGAGGACTGACTATATAGTCGATGTTTTGGAAATGTTTATGTTTGACATACTCTATTATATTATACTCTATTGATACACTATTATATTATTAGTCTTTCCTTAAATTATAAGTGCTAAGTAGATTTTCAACATTATAAAATTTTCTGATAATGGTGTGTGTGTGTATTTGAAGTATGTGTATTTGAAATAGAAAAATCCATCAAAGATTTTCGAATAATGAGTATGATATTTGTATACAATTAAAAAAAACTCAGTCTAAGAGTATGTTGATTAGATAAGAAAAACAAATGATAAGAAAGTTGTGCTCTGTTTAACATTATGCAGAAGAAAGCTGTTTACATGCCAAAAACAAGACATGATATTCAGCCTGATAATATTTTTATTGATTTAATATTCAACATGCATTTGTGCTGAAGTGGGAGCTACTCACTCCTA
This sequence comes from Cervus elaphus, assembly GCF_910594005.1. NCBI lineage: Eukaryota > Metazoa > Chordata > Mammalia > Artiodactyla > Cervidae > Cervus > Cervus elaphus. The sequence continues at coordinate 12,801,628 of NC_057817.1, read as the reverse complement.
GAAGCATAGATGCCTTTAAGTAAAGCACTGAAGAGGTTGGTAATAGTTAATAAAACAGATTTCAAAAGAAACACTTAAATTCTATCCTTTAAAAATTCATCTAACCACTAGTTTATAATTTATAGGATTACTTGGCTGATTTCAAAAATATACAAAATATTTTTTCTGTATGTGTCAATTTCTACAATGAATTTCTTTCAGAGATTTTGAAAAATATGTTTATGGTGAATAGTTTATTTACACCCATTTTTTTGCTTTCTTCTTTTTTTTTTTTCAGTTTTGCTACTGCTAAGTTTATCTTTAACTTGTTTATCTTGGGCAAACTCAAATTCTAGCTCTACTGGGTGTCAGCTGTATGAACGTGAACAATTGATTAATACATGACAATGACAGAATAATAATTCACAACACAAAATTGTGGTGGAAACTGAAATTATGCATGTAACTAGCTTAAGATAGCACTTGGGGCATTTGGTAAGCACTAAATAAATGTTGACCATTGTTACCAGCATTATATATGTATGCGCGTGCTATGTCGCTTCAGTTGTGTCTGACTCTTTGGGACCTCGTGGACTGCAGCCCGCCAGGCTCCTCTGTCCATGGGATTCTCCAGGCAAGAATACCGGAGTGGGTTGCCATGCCCTCTTCCAATTGTATAGGCATATATATGTATATCTCAGTCTGCTTGAGCTTCCATAACAAAATACTACAGATTGGGTGGTTTGAAGAAGAGAAATTTATTTCTCACAGTTCTAGAACCTAAAGAAGTCCAATATCAAGGTGAAGCTGATATGGTGTTTTGCGAAAACACTTTTTTTGGTTTACAGATAGCTATCTCCTCACTGTGTCCTCACATAGTAGAGACAAAAAGAACTCTTCCTCTTCTTTTAATGCCACTGTCCTGTCTGATCCAGGACCCACCATTGCAACTTCGTTTAACCTTAATTAGCTCCTAAACATCCTGCTTCCAGATTCAGTTACATTGGGGGTTAGGGCTACATGTCACCGACTCTATGGGCCTGGGTTTGAGTGGACTCCGGGAGTTGGTGATGGACAGGGAGGCCTGGCGTGCTACAATTCATGAGGTCACAAAGAGTCAGACACGACTGAGCGACTGAACTGAACTCAAATGATAATTCAGGCTTCCCTGGTAGTTCAGACAGTAAAGAATTTGCCTGCAATAAAGGAGACCTGGGTTTGATTCCTGGTTTGGGAAGATCTCCTGGAGAAGAGAATGACTATCCACTCCAGTATTTTTGCCTGGAGAATTCCATGGACAGAGGAGCCTGATGGGCTATGGTTCATGAGGTCACAGTCAGACATAATTGAGTGAATAACAGTTTCACTTTCACAGTTCGGTCTATAGCAACATATTTATAAAATATCTATCAATATTTATTTTATTGAAGGAGTCACATGCATAAAACATGAATATATTGATACAAAACATATAACTATGCCTTATAGAAATAAATACATAATATATATTTGCATATAGCATTGTCTATATTTGTGTTTAATGTATAAAATAATGGGTTTCCCTGGTGGCTCAGGCAGTAAAGAATCTGACTGCAATGCAGGAGACCTGGGTTCAATCCCCAGGTCAGGAAAAAATAATATATTTAAGTTTTTCTTATAGGAATATAATTCTTTCTACAATGAAAACTAGATTTTTGTATCTATTTACCTACGTGACTGTGATTTTTAAAGAATGCCACAAAAGATGCTATTGGAATGCACATAATGTTTATACAAGAATAGATGACTGACACATTATTTAAAGATTTTCTTTTCTTATTTGTTTTCTTTACCCCCCACTTTTTCCACCAAGGTAGCAGATTGCTATAAATAACAATACATTGGTAGAGAACTGCTGTTTTTGTATGTTATTAATTTTTCCGTTAAAAAACCACATGGTCATATATTTCAGCTTCAAACATAATCTCAAAGATAGATGGTCATTCTCTTCCTGGTGAATATTGAAGAAGAAGAAAATTAAAAAGAGATTATGATGGAGGATGAAAGGTAACATATGAAATTACCCAGCAAGTGTTTCTGAGATCAGATGAAATAGTTTTTTTTTAAATGATTTCAAAAATGTCCTAACACCCTGTTTCATATATAATGGGAATCCAAAGGGGTGCCAGCCTAGCTGAGCTGCTATTTTGGTTAGAATATTGCTGGGTATGATGCTGTTAATCCCACAGGGAATGAATCATAAAATCAATTTCTTTTCTGAAAAAAAACTTACAAAATTTTATTCTTTGGGGCCTGGATTTTTTTCTCTATCTGGTTTTTATGGTTAAAACCAGGAGGTTAACACAAAATATCTCTTCCCATTGGAAAAGTACAAAGTAAAGTATGCCACACAACAGAGAGAGGAAATATAGGTGACAACAGTTGGAGGTCTAAGGTCTAAAGGGTTTTATTTTTATTTTTTAATTTTTATTGAAATACAGTTGATTCACAATGTGTTAGTTTCTCATATATATATGAGAGAGAGAGAGAGTATAGTTCTCCACGCTATATAGTAGATCCTTGTTGATTATTTTATATATAGTAGTGTATATATTTAAACCACAAATTCTTAATTTATCCTTCCCCCCCACTTCCCCTTTGATAATCATGTTTGTTTTCTGTGTCTGTGAGTCTATTTCTTCTTTGTAAATAAATTCATTTCTATCATTTTTTTAGATTCCACATATATCATATGATATTTGTCTTCCTTCTGTCTGACTTACTTCATTTAGTATGATAATCTCTAGGTCCATCCATATTGCTGCAAATGGCGTTATTTCATTTTTTATGCCTGAGTAATATTTCACTGTATATATTTAGCGTATCTTCTCTATTCATTCATCTATTAATGGACCCTTAATAGGTTGCTTCCATGACTTGGCTATTATAAACAGTGCTGGTGTGAATGTAGAGGTGCACATATATTTTCAAATTATAATGTTCTCTGGATATAGACCCAGGAGTGGGATGGCTGGGTCATATGATAGTTCTATTTTTAGCATTTAAAAGAGCCTCCATCCTGTTCTCCAGAGTGGCTGCACCAATTTGCATTCCCACAAACAGTTTTGGAGGGTTCCTTTTTCTCCACACTCTCTCCAGCATTATTTGTAGACTTTTTAATGATGGCCATTCTGACTGGTATGAGGTGATTTAGCCAAAATGAAGCAGAAATATCTTTCAGACAAGGGAACAAGAGAAAACAGCATGGGAACTAAGTGATTCGGAGATAGTAATTTACCAGAGAAAGAGGTGGGGAAACGTGCCTGACACTAAACAAATCAATAGTGTTATATATTACTTTTAGCTTATTGACCATATTTCTTTACTCATTTCTCTTAAATCTGTTAGCAGAGGCGTGTCTGTGATGCTAACCCTGGACATTCAGAGTATTCCATCTTTCTTATTGTACTAATGAATATTTAGTGCAACTGGTTGAATGTATGATCTAAAGTGGACCAATCAGACTGTCTCCTGTGGACTCATTATTTTTTTTCTGGACTTTATTTTTCTTAAACTGAGACTCAAGCTTAGGTATTGTGCCACTAGTATCTATCTTCTAAAGAGAGCTGGGAGAGAGTCTGGCGGGAGGAGGAGAGAGGAAGAGAGTGAGAGATTTGATACTTTGAACATTTGAGTCCATTTACGCCAGAAGGGAGTATGATTGACTCCTAGACCATTGAATGAGTCATTATTTTCTATCCTCTTGTAATCCCTCCTTTCTTTTCTTCCAGTTTCCTGAATTCCTTTTTCTTTTCTTTTTTCTCTTCTTTTATTTATGCTAGTTTAAATTGGCTTTCTGTCACGTGTGGTTTGACCAATACATACTGAAGAAATGAGAATAATAATAATTTTAATATAGATTCAAAAGATTGGAATGGGGACTAATGCAGGGTAGACACAGCATTGAGGTCTGAAGTACTTGTTTTTTCTTATGTAATACTGAATCAGTCCTATGAAATATTAGCACATATTGTATATATTTAACCTTAATACAAATTACTTATAGGACAAAGATCACCCTAAGCATTGCCTGCCTATACAACAAAATTTATTTTGCTTCTTGAACTTATTTCTTTTTATTATGAAGGAAATCATTATGTGATGAACATTTATTCAAGGAATTTGCTCTCATATAATACACATATTGAGGTTTAATGCCATTAATGGAATTTCAATAAATTACAGTTTCTTGTTTAGATGAGTATCTATCACTGAAGAAAAAGTCATTGATTTCCTCCTGTAAGCATCAGCTTACAATGTTTACAAGGTTGAAGAATACCCAGGTTGGAATCTTGTAGGCTGGGACTTATGATTAAACTTGACATACTTATAGACTCACAACAGCCAGATGGAGTGAGGTAATTACCTGATAACAGTTTTCAAAGAAGGTACCTTGGCATTTACGAAGATTTCTAGAAAATCTACTGGAATGAGTGCTATGACAGTGAATGCAGAACATAACATCCAAAGAAACTGACAAAGTTCAGTTTTATTTGTGCTCTTGCAAGAAAAAGGACTTAGAAGAAAAAGCCTTACAATGGATCAGCTTTGAGTATCTTAAAATGTTGCTAGCAAATAATGGCATATAGGATCTCATTCAAGGCCTCTTCACTGCCACATATTTAATGGAATATGTCTGTATTTGCATGGATATAGCATATATTCAACACATCCTTGTTAAGTCATCAAGAAAAATAATGGTTTTGTATTACAGGGAAGCAAGGAAACTTACATTTTAGGACTTAACATTTTAAGACTGTCAGAATCTCTGTATTAACTCATTGACTTTTCCCTATCTCTCTTGTCTTTATTTCATTATGAAGATACAGTTTCAGAATTTTTGTTGTTGTTGTTGCTGATTTTACTTAGGGGAAGAGAGATACTAAAAATGTTTAAAGCTCTAAAACTCTAAGTCTCATTAATCTTTCAAATCTGAGGTTAAGTTCTACCTACTTTCCAAATATTTGTCTGATTTACAGTCATTATTCTTTGTTCTGAGATCTTGTATTATCTTTACTAATTGTTCAGTACTCAATATTGAGGCCACTGGAGGTGGCAATAAAAATCATATCTCTATACTACTCAAATTCTGAGGCCATTAAACAAGATAAATGGGGCAAACAGGATAAGAAATATCACCTTCATTACTGATAAACTTGATATAGCTAAATGTGTCATATCTTACGGGCAAACAGTGTTCACCAGAATATTATAAATCTACTGCAGCAGAAATATCAGCCACTTACCAAATCTCCATATGCTTTCAATATTCCCTGGCTCTCTTGTGTAAAACTGAATAATGTGACCAGTTCTAGAGAATGGGCTATGATGTATGTATATGGTATATCACTTCCAGGTGAAAGCGTCTAAAATGTGCCATGTAAGGTTCTGTCTTCATGTTAACAACATTACCAGAAATTCATACGCTCAAATGGTACAATGGTAAGGTGTAAGCCAACTTGATCTCTGAGTCATTGATTGGAAGTGAGTAGCTTTGCAGGGCTCCTGACCCAAGCCAACTTTGTACATGAAGCCACTGAGATTTTCTTATCTCACCACTGCCTATTTCACTAGAACTAGAACTTATTCCCACCTAGTTACAACTTGTAGAATGGGGCAGCAGAGTGGAACACATTCTTTCTGTAGAGAAAAAGAACAGCAAATGACTGGGTTGAACATGCCCACTTTCTTTTCATTAACTCATGGATCATCATGCCGGTGGAATGAGTGAAGATATGCAACAATAGTGGAACTCCAGATATAAATAAATATCAAGAGTGTAAAGAAGAACTCCCCTAACATCTAGCAGCTCTTTTTCTATTAGTGTACTGGGTTTATCTAATGAGCCCGTGGATTACCAGCACTGTGGCTCTTCTCTTTGGGGGAAGAAGTCACTGGCCTACCAAACAGTCCTGCTTCTACCTTCGTGAGACCACTTCTTCTATATAAACCACTGCTCCTTGGATATTTTTCTCAGACTACTGATGGGCAGTATGATTTTGTTGCCGCAAGGCTTTGAAATTGGATGAAAACTTCAATGTTAAATTAATATTCAGGTCACACTTTAAAATACTGACAATTCATTTCCATGTCTATTTCCCTTCCCAGATTGTTCCAATGTTGCCTATCAGGAGCTTATGACATCAAATGACAACATTAAGGTATTCAAATAATGAAGTCAACATGGAGATACCCCAGATTTCAACCTGAATCCCTTCATTTTATCACTCATCAGGAAAAGTTGACATTCAAAGAAATTCAATCCTCTTGCATGTTAAAACTAAAAAAATTCAAAATAAAAAGGGATTGAAGTTTAATATCAAATACTCATGCTCCTGTTTTCTAAATTTCAAAGAAATTAAAGTTGAGGATTTCTTCTTCTTTCTCTTTTGCATTGGAGAAGGCAATGGCACCCTACTCCAGTACTCTTGCCTGGAAAATCCCATGGATGGAGGAGCCTGATGGGCTGTGGTCCATGGGGTCGCTAAGAGTCAGACACGACTGAGCGACTTCACTTTCACTTTTCACTTTCACACATTGGAGAAGGAAATGGCAACCCACTCCAGTGTTCTTGCCTGGAGAATCCCAGGGACGGGGGAGCCTGGTGGGCTGCCGTCTATGGGGTCGCACAGGGTCGGACACGACTGAAGCGACTTAGCAGTAGCAGCAGCAGCAGCTCTTTTGCATCTCAGCTTGGAAGAATTTCCTGGGTTTAGGGTAATTTAGGACTTTGTGAAGAGCTGCACCCTGGGAGAACTCAGGGGGTAATTAATTGAATGCCAAGTCTCTATGTGACTCACTTCTTTTAAAATCGAAATACTTTGTAGAACACACATAAATATAGCTCTGCTCCCAGGCCTGTTGGATTTAGAAAAGTAACCATTCTCCATTTAACAGAAGTTATTCCCAGAAAATGATATTGCCAAGAAACATTAGTAAAGCTTCAGTTATTTGAGAGAAGGGGATTAGAATAGGGAAAGCTGCTCTCCCACGGTTTAGTCTCACCAGGATCCTTGTTAGCTGACACTAGAAACCTGGGATTCATGACTGGGAGTCTAAGCACAAGAAGGGAAATTTTCACATTAGACTGTGAGTTTCGGCATCATAACATTATCTATCATACCTAGGAACAATATGCTCATGTTTCCTGTTTATGCATGGTGAGTGAGGTGTCAGGCACAGTGTCTGGCTTAGCCTGCTGCTATAGCAAAATATCCCAGAGTCTCAGTGGTTTAAAAAAAAAATCTTTTTAAAAAACACATTAGCTGCTAGTCACTTTAGAGCACCTATGGGTCTGTTGCACATTTCTCTTCTATTCCAGGATTCAGGCTGAAAAATCTTTGCTTATTTGGGGTGTGCTATTCTCAGAGCAGAGGGAAAAGAGTAAGCAAAATGGCAACAAATAGCAGTGGCTGTTAAAGCAGTTGTGTGGACATGATGGATATCCCATTTGCTCACGTGCCGTTGGACAAAGGAAGTGATGTGGCCAAATGCATCAAAGTGACATGTGTACTCTTTCACTAGATGCACTGCAAGTCTTATGGAAATGATGAGTTTCATAACTCACCTACAGGAAATAGGAGTAGTATTTGGGGACATCACAAGTGATTACCACTTCTTCTTTGCAAAATTTAAGAGTTGTAAAGAGGTCATCTAATTTAATTGCTGGGTCTTCCTCATCCATTACACTAAATGTATTTTAAGTTCCATTTCCTTCTTGAGCCCCATACTTCAAGAGCCTTAGTATTATTAAAATGTGGGCTTTGCCTAGTGTAACAGCATCTGAAATCTTTCGTGAGAAGACATTCATTTTCACACATTTTCAATCCCTCTTGTATGGATTTGTCTAGGCACCAAATAAACTATCCTCCTAGGAGGTTTTATTATAAATTATTTGACATGTAGTTTTGAATGGTGTATTTTTGGTGTTTTGAATATATATTTTGGATACTAACTTCCAATTTAATAGCAGTGTAGTCACAGAATGTACAATCAAGATAGTGATTTTTGAAATTTGTTGACAGAGGTTTTATAGTTTAGTATGTGATGGAATGTGTAAATAAACCATATATGCTTGAAAAGAATGTGGATTTCTAATTTGTAGGTGCAGAGCTCTGTATGTATTCATTTAATACAGACTGTTGTACTTTTCAAACTTACTCTATTATTAACTTTTTTCTGCATGACTCATCAGTCACTGAGAAAGGCGTTTTGAAATACTTCATTATAATAGTCAGTTCATCAGATTCATCCTTTATATTTGCCTTACATATGTTGAAGGTATTTTAACAAGGGCTTTCAGTTTTATAATCATATGTCTTCCTGTTCCATGGAATCAGATGCCACATAGCCTCCTAGCAAGAGTTCCTTTTCTGGCCTCCTCTGCAACCAGCTGTACTCATGTACCTAATTTGTAACTAATAAGTTGGGAGCAAAAGTGTAACAACTTATCACCTACACTGGAAAGAAAATGACTGCAGTCTCTCTGTTGGCTGAGACATGGACATGTTGGTGACCGAGCTTTATGCACTAAAAACAAACAAACAAACAAAACACAGATGAACAGCGCTCCCAGTGGTGGTGGACCAAGGAAGCTGGAGGCCTGAGTCTTTTAATGACCTTGCTGTCATTGCGGCTCCCTTCCTGGACTGCCTGACCTCTTGCTCCCGGACTGTCTGTCACGTGATAGAGCAGCTGTATGTGAAGTATCACTTCTTTCTGCAGCTTAGGCTGTACCCTAACCACGTTAACTGGCTTGAAGTCAAATTGGTCTGATAGGAAGAGCATCACCCCAGCTCTCTTTTCATTCATATTTTCCTGGTACAATTTTTTCTAGCATCTTAAATGAAACTTTGCAGTCTTTTATGTTTTAGTTGCATCTTATAAAGCATGTATAGGTAGAATGTTTTCTCTTCCAATATGAGAATCTCTGGCAAATTCAGTATACTTAATTTTATTGTTATTGCTGATAATTTGGGGCTTGTTTTAACTTTATTTTTTCTCTTTTGCCACATTTTTGTATCTACAGTGTTATTCAGAAGCTCTATTTTTTCTAATTCTTTCTTCATTTAATTTTGTCAGTGATATTGTAACATAGTATTTACAATGATGTTTTGATCCAGTTTTGAGTTTTGTGTAAATTAAATAGAACACTCCTAAACAGCTAATGAGTTAAAAAAAAAAATCAAAAGATATCTTGAAACAAAGATGAAAACATAACATACCTAAACTTACAGGATGCAACAAAAATAGTTCTAAATGAAAGTTTACTGTAATAAAGTAACAAAAAATAAAAACCTCAAGTAAACTAATACTTCAAGAGATTAGAAAAAGAACAAACTAAGCCTATGGTCAGCAGAAAGAAAAAGTACCAAAGGTCAGAGCAGAAATAAATAAAATTGAGAATAAAAAAAATAAATGAAATCAAGTTACTTTTTAGAAAAGATAAATAAAATTGACAAACCCTCAGCTAGACTAAAAAAAAAGAAATGACAAACATGAATCAGAAATGAAAAGTGAAACATTATAACTGATACTACAGAAATACAAAGAATCGTTAATAGTCTACTATGGATAATTATATACCAACAAAGTGAATAACTTAGAAGAAATTAATAAATTCCTAGATACATACAATCCACCAAGACTGAATCATAAAGTAAAAAATCTGAACAGACTAGTGAGTAAGGAGATTGAATCAGTAATCGAAAACTTACCCCAAAATAAAGTCTAGGATCAGATAGCTTCATTGGTGAACTAGACTTTCTTTTTTTTTTTTTTTAAATTTTTTTATTAGTTGGAGGCTAATTACTTCACAACATTTCAGTGGGTTTTGTCATACATTGATATGAATCAGCCATAGATTTACACTTATTCCCCATCCCGATCCCCCCTCCCACCTCCCTCTCCACCCGATTCCTCTGGGTCTTCCCAGTGTACCAGGCCCGAGCACTTGTCTCATGCATCCTACCTGGGCTGGTGATCTGTTTCACCATAGATAGTATACATGCTTGAACTAGACTTTCAAAGAAGAATTAATACGATTCTGAAACTCTTCCAAAATATTGAAGAAGAGGGAACATTTCCAAACTCATTTTACAAGGCCAGCATTAGAACACTCTATATTTAAAACCTTCTCCCATGTTAATACTTATGTTTTTCACAGACTGTATTTTCCAAAGATGGCCATGATAATATAGTCCATCCCACAGTCCATTCTGAAATGTGATCTTGCCACTGCCTCAACAAGAAGTGAAATCAAATCTGGGAGAACACTGTGACTGCTTTGACTGGTATTCCATGGTGGAGATGATACTAGTTTCAATTCTGAGCAAGGCCCTTAAATGGCTCAAAAGTCTTTCACTTAACTACTTCTTGGGATTAACATTATTAACAATTTTTAGTTTAAGTGTGTCCCAGGCAATATCTAGGATACTTTATACTAGAGCAAAATTGTTTGTTTATCTGAAATTCAAATTTAAGTGGGTATTCTATATTTGTTTTTGCTGAATACAGCAACCCTACTTGGAAGCCAACGGACATAACAGAAATGTGATTAATATGAAATTACCAGCCTTGAGGCCAAACTGAGTGGCTAAGGCCTGGAAGATAAGACACCATTTGCCGAGAGAGAAAACCAAGGAGCAATAAGGCAGTAGTTCAGTTCAGTTCAGTCGTTCAGTTGTGCCCGACTCTTTGTGACCCCATGAATCGCGGCACGCCAGGCCTCCCTGTCCATTACCAACTGCCGGAGTTTACTCAAACTCATGCCCATTGAGTCAGTGATGCCATCCAGCCATCTCATCCTCTGTCGTCCCCTTCTCTTCCTGCCCTCAATCTTTCCCAGCATCAGGGTCTTTTCAAATAAGTCAGCTCTCCGCATCAGGTGGCCAAAGTATTGGAGTTTCAGCTTCAACATCAGTGCCTCCAATGAACACCCAGGACTGATCTCCTTTAGGATGGACTGGTTGGATCTGACATATCAACAAAGAAGGCATCTTGAAAGTAGCTCCTCCAGCCCCCAGTGATTTCAACTGATTCCAAGCAGATCAGAGATGAACCACCTAGCTAAGACTTTCTCAAATTCCTGACATGTAAAAGTTTTAAAAAGAAAAAAAAAAGAGAGAAAGAGAGAAAGATCTTTTTTAAGCCCCAAACTTTCGGAATGGTTAGTTACATTTATTAAAATAAATCTGGAAAAAAAAAAAAACACAAAAAAAACTTCATGTCTTTGTAGGTCTAAATTTGTTAGTCCTGCTGAATTCTTCTGATTTTGGTCATCTTCGGTGATGTGCTTGTAGCCGATTGCTTTTGATTGGTGAGACTCCTAAGTACCAGAATTGAAGATATTTCCCTGGAGGGAAAGGGAAATTTTGCTGGAACCAGATCTCAGACTTAATGCAGGTTTCTCAATTATAGTTCCTTCATCTTACCAGAGACCCAAAATTTAGTATTCTGATCTAAACAATTATATGGGCAACTCTACCTATTTAGGTTTCAGCTCATGGGTTGTTGTCTTTTATTTTGGACAGAGAGGTGGTGACATGGAGATTTCTCTTGGTTCCTGTAAGTTTATGTTTTATGTGGAACTGTGTTTTAGGAGACAGCCTCTCAGATATCTGGCATATTGCAGAATTTCCTTTGGCTGTTTCTTTAGGGATTTCAAAGACAGATTCTGAGAGACAGATTCATATTCTGAGGTCCGAAAGGAATTACATCACCTCCTTGGTGGTTGTGAATGAGCCCTAATTCCATAGGAACATCAATGACCCTCTCTAAGACCCAGCATGATAAGAAGTTTGGGAAGAATTTTATTTCTTTAGGCCTTTCACTTAAAAAAGAACAAGATGGCTGAATTTGAGTCTTTAATTCATTGACTTTTGATGTCTTTAAATTTTGTCCCTTAATTTCTTCCTTGGAATATAAAAATGAGAGAAAAATTATCTCACATTTGGGAATCTTGCTTGTTATTATTAGTAGCATATTCTAATTTGACATTTGATCCTATTTGTAGAATTTAGATAGTTTATGTTGGACAATACTAGTGAGTTTAATTTGAGATGGGAAACAGAAGTGAGGGTGTCCTGTTGGCTTTAAGTACAAAACAGCCTTGTAGTTAATTCCTGTTGGAACAGTCCTCCACTGTAGTTAGTTATACCCAAGGAGAAAATCATCAGGTTCAACTTATGATGGTCCTATGCCTTCAATTTAGACATTGTGCAGTTTTATACAGTTATATAACTTTACTTATTACATGAGTGATTGGACTGCTAAAATATTTTGTGCCATAGATCACTTCTCTGATTAAATAGAAAGAGTTGCTGCCTGGCTAAGTAAGTCATTAGCTGAAATGTTGCAAGCAGATTCTTCAAGTTTGATTTGCAAGTTTGGCTATGGGACTTTTAGATAAATCTTCTGAGTTAAATTTTTAAAAATTTCTGGAGCTAAGAATAAAGATTTTTCTTCCTTGTCATCAAAAGCAGTCTGTAAATGTCCCTATTTCATATTAGTTAGATTGGCCCTAAACTTCTCATTTTGAAGGGATTAGTCATAATTCTAATTTTTGTCTCAACCAACTTAATTGGTATTCTAAATCATTTCAGAAGCTGAGAAATGTGTACACTGTCCACCAGAGATCCCAGGAAGGTACTAAAAGTAAAAGTTTGGTAAAGGAAGAAGTAGGCTTAGGAGAGAGGAAACAAACTGTCATGACTCTCCTGTGGTCTCCATCAAAAGGACAGATGAACTCCCATTTGACCATAAACTTAATGTTTAAATTCAGTGGGTTAAGGGGATTAATAGCTAAAGAAGATTTGTAGGTGGATGCTTCTTCCCTACTCTGGATATACCCTTCTATCTGGAGGGAGTTCCAAAAGTATAACCTTCCTGGCCTCTCTCCTGCTTTCCCTTACTTCCTTCTTGCCACAGATGTAGGAAGAGTTATTTTATTGGAGAGCTTAGAAAGAGATGGCGTGCATGTGTATTTTAGTTTCCTTCTCTCTTTCAATCTTTCTTTATCTCTTTAATACAGGTGATTTTAGGATTCCTTACAGATGCTCTTTAAAAATTCCTGGGCCCCCTTTCCAGAGATTTGATTCAGTAGATCTGAGGTTGGTCTGTGACTTTGCATTTTTGACACTTTTCCAGGTGATGCTGCAACTACTGGTCCAGCAACAATGCTTTGAGAAACACTGTTGTGGTACAATTTTGCCCAGAGAGAGCATGCATTTTGCCCTGCTCCTCACCACCAACAGTTATGCAGCGGCAGCTTCTTCCCCTGTGGGAGGGTTCGCACTAGGGTTACCTCTACCAAGGTTGGTGTCTGTCCAACTCTGGGTCAAAATAAGTACGCCTTCTTTGCCACAAACGGAAGTGCTCTCTCCAATTTCAAGCTGCCTTCTCTCTTCTAGCTGCCTTAACATTCTGTCTGTATTTTAACTTGATTAGGATTTGAATAGGAAAGAGAAGCACTATTGCTCCCTCTCCTCGAAATCTGAAAATGAGTATCTACGCTCTCATGTTTCAAAAACTAAGATAACGGCATCCAGTCCCATCACTTCATGGCAAATAGATGGGGAAAAGAAACCGTGGCAGATTTTATTTTCTTGGGTTCCAAAATCATTGCAGATGTTTGACTGAAGCCACAAAATTAAAAGATAGTTGCTCCTTGGAAGAAAAGCTAGACAAACCTAGACAGCATATGAAAAAGCAGAGATGTAATTTTGCTGACAAAGGTCAGTATAATCAAAGCTATGATTTTTCCAGTATCACGTATGGATGTGAGACTTGGATAATTAAGAAGGCTGAGTGCCAAAGAATTGATGCCTTCAAACTGTGGTGCTGCAGAAGACTCTTGAGAGCCCTTGACAGCAAGGAGATCAAAAGAGTAAATCCTAATGGAAAACAATCCTGAATATTCACTGGAAGGACTGAGGCTAAAGTTAAAGCTCCAATACTTTGGCCACCTGATGTGAAGGGCCAGCTCATTGGAAAAGGCCCTGATCCTGGGAAAGATTGAGGGCAGGAAGAGAAGGAGGTGGCTGAGGATGAGATGGTCAGATAGAACCACCGACTCAATGGACATGAGTATGAGCAAACTCCAGGAGATAGTGAAGGACAGGGAAGACTGGCATGCTGTAGTCCATGGGACTGCAAAGAGTTTGACACAACTTAGTGACTGAACAACAACAATAAATGCTCTCATGTACTCTACCTACCTGGATTTTAGGAAATTTAGAGAGAAGGACAATAGTTCTCCATCTTTGCAAAATCAGTATGCAATCCAGTAATGCTCTTTGTGTACTTGAACCCAATGCTGATTAAATAAAGAAAATCTTATATCTAAATATTGTTGTCACATCCAAGACAATGAAATGTTTCACTGTTAGCTAGAATTTTAGAAACTATCTCAAACATGAAATTCCTTTTCTGCCAAGTGGACTATTTAGCAACCTGGATTTGAAGGGCTGGTGCTGCTGAAATCATTAAAACTGGACTTTCAGAATGATGTCCAGTGGTCGGTAAGATCTTGACATATGCTCTCCTGGGAAGTTAATTTTTCAAGTTTGATTAATCATTGACTTTATTCCTTCAAGGTTTTCTATCTCATGCTGGGTGGATTACAGTCCAGTGACTACTTCGAGCAGCTAGGCAGCTGGTGGTAATTGCTGTTAATTTCCTAGTATTTGGCAACCAATTGTTTTTTGACAACTGGAGGGAGATAACATAAGAAAGTGTCAGAAGGGAACTGCAAAAATAACACTTATTTTTTTTTTTTTGCCTGATTATAAAAAGTGATACATGCTCATAGCTGAAAGTTGAAAAATATGAAAAATATAAAGAAAAAAGTAAGGATTTAAATACAATCTTTGTAGTTATAGAAAAGCATAATTTTTGCATAACTTTAGTGAGTTTCTCATCTCTCATTATCTTTCCTTACATATCCTGATATTTACATACACACCACCATCATCACTTCTGCTAAAAATCTAGCATCATTCTGTTTTTCCAGCTCTCGAGTCTATTTTTCTCTATTTAAAAATCAATCATCAGCCTTTTCCATCTTTAATTTTCAGAAGGATTGTTTTTCATGGCACTATAGTATTCTATTTTATGGTTGTGGAGTACATTGGTTTAAGAAATAACTAGGAGCAAAACGTTAATCACACTGGCAGTTGATACTGAAATTCATCGTGGAATCCAGTGGGACTGATTCTCAACGCAGTCAGACAATGTTATTTCGCTTGTTAACTCTAGCCTACACTGGGTCTCTGCAGCCAAAGAAACAGGTCTAGTGCTGTAGGACATATGCTCTGTTTTCACTGTGTATATTAATCACTCAAAAATTCAGATATGAGAAAATGAACATTTCTTTATTTCTTAATAACTAAATCTGGGTCTAGCCTAGATCTATCTCCCTGAGTTTTAGATAAATTCACTCATTATCAGGACTCTCCTCTCTCCCAGGTATGCAGTGTTTCCATAGTCCAATGCAGTGTCAAGATATTTTCTACAGGTAAGTGCTGTTTAAGGTATAATGCTCACAGAGGAGCCCCTGGTCTAGCCTACAGGGGCTCCTCTGAATGCTTAAAAATTACTCTGAAAAATTAGTATTTATATTAGTCAGGATTCTTCAGAGAAGCAGAACTAATAGGGTCCACAGAGATAAATGTGAGGAGATTTTATTATAGGAATTGGCTCATCTGGTTACAGAAGCTGAGAATTCCTACAATATGTCATCTTCAAGCTGGAGAACCAAAAATGCTAGTGGAATAACTCAATCCTAGCTAAGGCCCGAGAGCCAGGAACTTGGATATCTGAGGGCAGGAGAAGATGAATGTCCCAGCTCAATAAGAGTAAATTTTCCCTTCCTTTGCCCTTTTTTCCATTAGGGTTCCCAATGCATTGAACAATGTCATACACATTGGTGAGGGTGGATCTTCCTTACCCAGTTTACTGAATCAAATGCTAATCTCTCCTGGAAACACTCTCACAGAAACACCTGGAAATGTTTTACCAGCTATCTGGGCATCCCTTAGGCCTGTCAAGTTGGCACACAAAGTTAACGATTATAGCACTCCTTGCTGAGTACTCACTGGATGCCTGTTTTTTAGCTGTATAGCACAGGTGCTTCTTCAGAGTCTTACCAACCCCCTCAGATACTACCCCAAAGTACCTAGGGAGGGAATGCACTTTCTGACCTCCAAATTTATTTTAGTGTGTGGAATGTATCCCCTTTTATTTTCATGCTCTATGAAAATATATTTTTATTGAAATAGTTGTTAAGTTAAATAAGAAAAAACACTATCTGCCAACAGTTTCTGTCCTGGTGAGCAAAAATCTCTAAGAAATAGAAGTATCAGGGACTTGGACCTGAGTGAAAAGGACATTATATAAAGCTTAATATATATATATATATATTTTTTTTTTTTGAATATGAAAATGGATGAATGAATGATTGAATCGTTACCAAACTATGAATACCAAGGCTTTCTATAGCGTGTTATAGGTAAAAAAATCACATGTTATTTTACGTCACAACTCTGAAGTATAGAAATTATTATTCCCATTTTTAA
The DNA here is from genome assembly GCF_910594005.1 of Cervus elaphus. NCBI lineage: Eukaryota > Metazoa > Chordata > Mammalia > Artiodactyla > Cervidae > Cervus > Cervus elaphus. The sequence goes on along the minus strand of NC_057817.1, from coordinate 12,785,036 downwards.
GAGAAATTGGTGCTCAAAAGAGTTTTTATCTGCTCAGGGTCACGTTTGTAAAAAAAAAAAAAAAAAAATCAGGTCTGTGGAGTTTCCATTCTAGGATAAGTGCTTATTTTGCCAAACATGACTCATACAATGGAGTAATGACTAGAGAAAGAAGAAATAGTACGAACACCAAAGGACATTGGGTATACAAGAATTCATAGCAAGCGTTCAGAGAATGGAGACTGATGACTCAGGAATGAAGGAAAAAACTCTGAACTTTCTAACTAATACATGAGACATCGCATCAAAGGAGTCACTCAAGAGAAAATACGCTTTGTGAAATAGGATGACAAAACATTTGGAAATCACAAAGCCACACAGATAAAGAGTTTAGAGAAGTGATGTAAGTAGGAGAGTAGAAAAACAAGCTTCTCTACTGGAGCTCTAAAATCAATAAGCATGTTCTATTATAGGAAATTTAGATTTCTGGGAAAAACAATGTAACAGTGTAATAAATTCTGAGTGGCGTTGATTCCAAGAATATAGTTATAGTTCCTGGAAAGTAGGAATGGTTGAATGAACTCCCAACTGAGGGTTGTACGCCTAACATGATCCGCTGGGAGATGCGCTCATTGAGAATGGGGTGTAGCAGACAGCCTACCCTTCCTTAATCTAATCTTCTGTATGCTAGTTGTCCCTGCTAATGTATAGGAGATGAATGATATTTCCAGAGAAGGGCTATCCAAAATCTTAAAGCAACTGTGCAAAGTGATTTTGAACAGAAAACTGAAGTACTTCAAAGAACAGTGATGCTTTCAAGTGAATTCAGATATTACAAGTGGTACTGAAAAAGGTCATTTGGAGTCAGAATCCTTGGCAAAGAAATTAGCTCACCTCACAGGAATTACAAGAGCTTGCTTTCTGCCTGAAGACTACATGACTTGTCCAAAAAAATGCAGTGAACTGAAAAGGGAGGAGATATTCCAGTTCTAAGATGAACAAAATTGAATACAAGTATTTTGTAGAGATTAGAAATACTGGCTATAAATAAACATAAAGAATCATTTAGAAGAGGCTACTAAGAAATAAAATGTATAGTCTCAGATGTCTATAATATGCCAATGCTTAGTATATGGTTAATAAAAAAACTAAACATGAGATTATTGCATAACATGGTAATGTTTAACCTCAGTGATGTCATGCAAACTGTTGGAATGGATTCACAAAGGAAATAAGTAACTGGAGATAGTAAAAAAACAATTACAAGTTAGGAGAGGAGAGCCAGCAGTAACCAACATCAGGAAGACATATGTTAACATGTGTTGGACTATAGAGTGAATCAGGGCTGTTACTGATACATAGATGTGAGTACATTCTCCTCCTAATGGCAGTACATATATTTCTACATCCATTCATCTTCATGGGGTTGATACTGCTGCTGCTAAGCTGCTTCAGTCATGTCTGACTCTGTGCGACCCCATAGACGGCAGCCCACCAGGCTCCCCCGTCGTTGGGATTCTCCAGGCAAGAACACTGGAGTGGGTTACCATTGCCTTCTCCAATGCAGGAAAGTGAAAAGTGAAAGTGAATTCTCTCAGTCGCGTCTGACTCCCAGCGACCCCATGGACTGCAGCCCACCAGGTTCCTCCATCCATGGGATTTTCCAGGCAAGAGTACTGGAGTGGGGTGCCATTGCCTTCTCCGAATAGGAAGGCACTGGAAGGCAAACTGTAACAGGTAGGAGTGGAATGTCTGGCACCTGAGAAAGAATTCCTCTGAAGGAAAGAAAATTTCCGATCATCAAAGGAAAGCAATGGCTTTGACTATAATCAGAAACTGGAAGAAAAGTGAGCCTGCCATTTACTTCCTACCATTTCCCTCAACACAGGCAATTTTGACCAGATCTCCTTGTCAATACTCTGGTGAAATTTACCAGTTGGAAGATAAATAAAGATTTTTCCAGGAGTCATGGTATACTGACTAGGTATCTTTTTAGTGGATAATTTCTGTTTTTTAGGCTGTTTATTATAAAGAAAGCTACAGTGGAATTATGAGACATGATTATACTGGAGAATAGAATTTAGCTACATATTCTCTGTAGTTACATGATTAACAGGCTATAAAGCCTGAGAGAAGCCCACACTAGGTAGCTTCCTTGTAAAATCTGTGACAGCCTTTGTTAGTGCTGGTCACTCTAACCTAAAACACCCTTTAAAAAGGAGAAGTGATTTTAGGAAGATGGCTCTGAGGGGGTGAGGGCAGCCCAAACTTTGATTTGGCATTGATCATGGCTCCTTTCTTGGGACCTTTGTGAGGCGGGAATAAAGCTTGGTGCTAGATAAAACTTATTCCTTGGGGGTCTGACTGAGAATTGTGCCCTGTGGAGGAGGGCGGTGCTACTGAACTGAAGAGGAACTGAGGCCCTGTAGCCAGGCAGGTGAGATTAACGAACTAGCAAAATCTGTTTCTGTGATTTCATGTCCAAGTGGCTTCGAACTAGGGAGTGTCTGTGAGAAGGTAAAAGGAGAGAAGAGCTGAAGTAATATCATTATCATTTCAGTGCCAAATACGTAAAGGCTGCTTCTCTATAATCCTTACATTTGAAGGTGACAGACTAACAGATGGAAGGGATGGATGACGCATTCCTGACACAGAATACAGAACTGGCACCCAGGCAAACCGAGGGACTCTCTGGACATCTGCTGTAAGTCTCAGTTGGCTAAAAGCAGAGCATCTGACAAGTTCTTGACTTGCTTTGCTGGTGACTTCATCTCTCAAAAGGCAAAGAGAGCAAGAACAGAAATTAGTATTCCAATTTTGACCATCTCTTCAAAAGAACTGGTGGAATAGAAGAGACAGAAAGTATTGAGGAAAAGAAACAATATTTTTTTGTAAGTTACTGTGCCATGAAGGGAAGACTGGGCCTAACCTGACTTATAATATAGATATGGTGGAGGCTAACTCCATACAAATCAGGAGAAAATAGGCTTACTTCCATGAGCTAGAGCTCTGTAAAGGAAGAGAGCTGTGAGTGTGTTGGTTTTCTATTGCTATCACAAAATTACTACATAATTGATGGCTTAAAGCAACGCCAATTATTACCTTACAGGTTTGTGGGTTAGATGTCTGGGCACAGTGTGATTAAACTGAATTCTCTGCTCAAGGCATCGAGAGGCCAAACTTAGCATCCTGGTTTAGGCTGGAGTCTTATCTGGAGGCTCTGGGGAAAGTTTCAGTTCCCAGCTCATTCAAGTTGTCAACCAAATTCATGGCCTTGAGGTTATAGGACTAAGGTTTCTGTTTTCTTGCAAGTTGTCATCCAGCGGCTAGTCTTTGTTTAGAGGCTGCCTGTGGTCCTTCTGCTCTTCATGTGGCTTCTTTCAGTAACAGCAGATTGAGTCCTCTGACTTCTGCTGAATCTTTCAGACTCCATCTGGAGAAAGTCTCTGCTTCTAAGGGCTCATGTGATCACGCTGAGTACACATTGATCACCCAAGGTCATCACCCTTTCTTCAGGTCTATAACTTTAATTATGTCTTCAAAGTTCTTTTTTATGTAAAAGTGGGGAGATGAATGCATGGCCATCTAGGGGCCAGCCATTCTGCACAATAAACGAAGATTTTCTTGATACTGTGTAAACTCTACACAAGATCAAAGGAAGGGGTGGAAAGTGCAGATAAAATCTGCCTTAAGCTCAACATTTTAAAGAATTATGGGTACAAAGTTTTTAGAAATTTAAATTTTAAGAAGTGTCAGGAAGACTAATACCCTGAATGAGCTGATGTATCTGAAGATGTGTTAAAAAAAAAAACCCAAAAGAACGATTACATTTGTATTTTCATTAAGATGAGAGAGAATTTTAGGCCTGGAGCCAGCTGAAAGAAGGATGCTAATGAACACCCAAGAGTTGGGGGAACTTCTCCTGTAAGATAAATTATCTTCACACTGGAAAAAAATTTACTCAGAAAATATAAGAACTAATTGTTTCAGCTGCTCAAATGAGCTGCACCTTGGTGTACCCTAGCTGAATTATGTGCTAGGGCAGTGAGAGGACGTAAGGAAAAAAAGCACAAAATATAATCTTTGATACTGAGTGGGGGAAATTCAAGAAATGCAAAGCATGAAAGCATTGACGCAGTCTTGTTCTGTTTGGTGTTTTAGAAGATGACATACACAAGGATACAGAAAGATTTGCTTACAATTATCTTGTTTTTTAATGAGGAAGATAAGGGTTGACACACATTAAACCTTCCCAGAATTCTGATTTGAATGTTTATTGTTGGAAACTAACAATGAATACTCATTCAGATATTATAAATTGATGTTTACACAACTGGTGGCCAAATGATATTCTTAAAAGGATAAGGGAGGATTGACAATGCCCGAAGACTCTGTGTGTGCATGTGAAACAGAAATAACAAGATGATACATAACAAGTTCTCATATCAATCACTCGTCTTTCCACATTAAGGAACTGAAAATTGTTAACGAGAGTGGGAAAAATAAATTGCCTCTAGCCTGATCTGTCATCTTTTTTATTTCAGAATTTGGTAATTACAAAAAGATTGTGCCATGTTCCTCTTGTCCTGAACAATTTATCCTTGGTAACCACTTTTTATTTCAAATTGTAAATTAAAATAATGTATTTTTTTTTTTTACCATTCCATTATTTCATTTTTTTTTATTTTATTATTATTTTTTTAAATTTTTTATTAGTTGGAGGCTAATTACTTCACAACATTTCAGTGGGTTTTGTCATACATTGATATGAATCAGCCATAGATTTACACTTATTCCCCATCCCGATCCCCCCTCCCACCTCCCTCTCCACCCGATTCCTCTGGGTCTTCCCAGTGCACCAGGCCCGAGCACTTGTCTCATGCATCCCACCTGGGCTGGTGATCTGTTTCACCATAGATAGTATACATGCTGTTCTTTTGAAATATCCCACCCTCACATTCTCCCACAGAGTTCAAAAGTCTGTTCTGTATTTCTGTGTCTCTTTTTCTGTTTTGCATATAGGGTTATCGTTACCATCTTTCTAAATTCCATATATATGTGTTAGTATGCTGTAATGTTCTATTCTTTGATGCTATTCAGAGATTTATCATCTTCTAATTGTCATTATTCTATTGGTCATCTATTTTGTCTCTTTGGTGCTTCTTCTTGTCTTCAACTGGAGAAGGAAATGGCAATGCACTCCAGTACTCTTGCCTGGAAAATCCCATGGACTGAGGAGCCTGGTAGGCTACAGTCCATGGGGTCACAAATAGTCGAACACAACTGAGCAATTTCACTTGTCTTCAGCATTCTACAATTTCATTTTGATGTATCAAACCATGGATTTGGCTTTGTTTCATTTCCTTGGAATTGTTTCAATACTACTCGATTGCTGATTTTTTATATCATTTATCAGTTTTATCTTGCCTGGGAAATCCCATGGACAGTGGAGCCTGCTGGGTTATAGTCCATGGGATCACAAGAGTTGGACACGATTTAGTTACTAAATCACTATCAATTCTATATATTTGTCAGCCATTTTTGTTCCTTGAAAATTTGCTTTTACTCCACTCTCTCTACTTTTTACATTGTATACCTTTATAATTTGTCTTTTAGAGTCTCACCGATTCGATGGGCATGAGTTTGAGTCAACTCCGGGAGTTGGTGATGGACAGGGAGGCCTGGCGTGCTGCAACTCATGGGGTCGCAAAGAGTCGGACACGACTGAGCGACTGAACTGAACTGAACTGAATCTCTTTTTTTAGAAAACATTTCTATCTCTGCCTGCCTGTTTCAGATAATTTCTTCAGTTCTAAGTTCCATTTTGCTAATTATCTCTTTTTCTTTTCCTTCTGGTTTTATTGAGATATAATTGACATATAATTGACATACAGTACTATATAAGTTTAAGGCACACAGCATCATGATTTGCTTTATATACAGTATGAAGTGATTATCACAATAAATTTAGTGAACATTCATTCTATCATATGGATAAAATTAAAGAAATGGAAAAAATGTTTTTTTCCCCTGTGATGAGAACTTTTAGGGTTCACTCTGTAAAAGCTACCATATATAACATAGAGCAATGTTAATTATATTTATCATGTTGTACACTACATCCTTAATACTTATTTATCTTATGAAAGTGAAACTGTTAGTGTCGCTAAATCGTGTCCAACTCTTTGTGATCCCATGGACGGTAGCCACCAGGCTCCTCTGTCCATGGAATTCTCCAGGCAAGAATACTGGAGTGGGTTGTCATTTCCATCTCCACAGGATCTTCCTGACCCAGGGATTGAACCCAGGTCTCCTTCATTGGAGGCAAACTCTCTACAGACTGAGCCACCAGGGAAGCCCATTAGCTGGAAATTTATTCATTTCGACTACCTTGACCCAATTTCTGTTTCTTCCCATCCCATGTCTCTGGGAATGACAAATCTAATCTCTTTTTCTATGAGTTCGTTTTTGAATTATAATTGACCTGAAACACTATGTTACCTCCTGTTATACAACATAGTGATTTGTTATTTCTATATGACTGTCTCTTAAGCAATTGGTCTACTATTTGATGAAGCCACTGAAGCTTATTTTTATTTCACAGACTACACTTTCAGTTTCTGTAAGTTCTTTGGCTTCTTTTCCAAAGTTGCCTGGTTTTACTTTCTATAAATTTCTTTCTCGTATTTTCAACTCTGTGCATGCTTCTGTGCTAAGTCACTTCAGTCGTGTCCAACTCTGTGTGACCCTGTGGACTGTAGCCCACCAGGCTCCTCTGTCCATGGGATTCTCCAGGCAAGAATACTGGAGTGGGTTGCCGTGCCCTCCTTCAGGGGATCTTCCTGACCCAGGGATTGAACCCGTGTCTCTTACGTCTCCTGCATTGGCAGTGGGTTCTTTACCACTAGTACCACCTGGGAAGCCCTTTTATTAACTTTATCTGTATAATTGTTTTAAAGATACATTTGATAGAGCTACCATATGACCCTGCAATCCCACTCCTGGGCATATCTGGAGAAAAACATTATCCAAAAGGATACATGTACCCCCAGTGTTCATTGCAGCACTGTTTAGAATAGCCAAGACATAGAAGCAACCTAAATGTCCATCAGTAGAGGGGTGGATAAAGATGTGGCACATATATGCAAAGGAATATTGTGGGCTTCCCACAATTATTATTTGTGGCTCAGTTACTCAGCCATGAAAAAGAATGAAATATTGCCATTTGCAGCAACATGGATGCACCTAGAGATTGTCATGCTGAGTGAAGTAAGTCAACAGAGAAGAGAAATATTGAATAGCATCCCTTATACGTAGAATCTAAACAGAAATTACACAAATGAACTTACAAACAGAAAGAGACTCACAGACTTCATGAACGAACTTATGGTTATCTGTCCACACTGTTATGTTTAAAATGGATGACCAACAAAGACCTCCTGTATAGCACATGGAACTCTGCTCAGTGTTACACGGCAGCCTGGATGGGAGGGGCATCTGGGAGAGAATGGTACGTGTGTGTGTGTGTGGCTGCGTCCCTCTGCTCACCTGAGACTGTCACAACACTGTCAATCAGCTGTACCCCAGTGCAAGACTAAAAGCAAAGAAAGAAAGAAGTATCCATTTGGTGATTGTTGAACTAATAATCACATTATCTGAAATTTATAAGAGTAATTACCATATGTGTTGCTTTCACTGACTCACTGACAATGTCTGTTTCTTCCTATATTATGGAAATTTACATATTATGCTTGTTTTCATGAGAGATTTAACTATAGGCACCCTGTGGGATACACACACACACACACACACACACACACACACACACACATAGAATATATATACACACACATATATATATTCAAACCCTGAAATTATATAATGGCAGGACTTAGAGAATTTTTAGGGGGAAACATTTATTCTATGTTGGACAATGTTTTATTTGTTAGGAATTTAGTGATCTTCTGGATATGAATGTAAGAATCCAAGCTAGCTTATGCAGGAAAGGGGTTTAGTGGGGACAGATGACTTACAGAAAATCATAGAGTCAGTTACTGGTAGATAAATAACACCTAAGTCACCTGTCTGGAGGTATGTCTCTCTCTCTTTCTCTCCTTATGAATTATTGGAAAAAGGCATATTGGGTCAGTTCATAAGGTCTGAAAGCATGTTCATAGCATACAAAATGGATTCTAGAGGACCTGCTCTTCAGACAGGTAGGAAATTAAGGAAGGAATAATTATAATTTTGAGAGACTGGAAACTACTTTTGGTGTCGTATAAGCTGACTATTAGCTCTCAGCTCTCAAACACTAGGCTTATTTAGCCAGTCGTATTTGATACTTGATGCTGTCAGCACGTGAACGGATGCACCCAGTGAACACAGCTATTGGAGAGCAGAAACATTATGAGAAACCTAAGTTATGATTCTTAGGAAAGAATGAAGCTGCATTAGGTACAACTACCCCCGAGGACTCCCTCATCCATCACACAGAGCTTATGGGGGAGGCGTGATTCTCTGGGTGCCACAGTGGGCAGCATACCAAGAAGTGTGCCTGTCCTCGCCCTCCGACGCTGCAGACCAGAGGCAGCACGGTGGCCAGAACACGGACGTGTGAGATGTGACACATGACTCCCATGTGAGGTTCAACCCATGAACTCGAGCAAGGTTGCTCAGCAGCGTTCTCCTGGCAGCCCAGAGCCCTGAGCTCACCACATGCCCCATGTCAGAGAGCATCACACACGGTCAGCTTGTCTGGGCCATTCTGGAAGCTCATTCTTACATAAATAATTATGTGAAAGAAATAATAATACACTGGCTTGCAGGGAGCAATGCTCTCTCTAGGTTACCTTCTTGGAAATAAGGCCTAGCCCAGGGGACCCTAAAGTGACCTCATAGGCATGAGTCCTGGAGCCCTTTGGGGCCTAAGATGCATAAGACTGAAGTTGGGAAAGTGACTGGAGGGCAGACACAAGGAATAGGGGCCGTAGGACACCTAGCCCGAGCCTGAGAGTTTCTGCCTGGATGTCACTGCAGGCTTCAGGCATGGGAGGAGGA